>NC_090024.1:112065738-112665738 GCF_037176765.1 Anolis sagrei
TGGACAGCAGGGCCTCCCCAGATGATCTTAAGGTCCTAGACGGTTCATACATCACTGACACCTTACTGCTTTACTAGGAAACTGCAAGTTGCTTCTGGTGTGAGAGAATTGGCCATCTGCAAGGATGTTGCCCAGGGGATGCCCAGATATTTTTGATGTTTTACCTTCCTTGTGGGAGTCTTCTCACATTTCCCCACATGGGGAGCTGAAGCTGACAGAGGGACCTCATCCGTGCTCTCCCAGATTTGAACCTTTGACCTGTCAGTCTTCAGTCCTGCTGGCACAAGGGTTTAACCCATTGTACTACCGGGGACTCCTTTCCACTGGGGGCTCCTATAGTATCACCACTGGAGCTGAGTAAAGCAGAAAATCACTGTGACTTAAGACAGCTGAGGGTTCCTTCCTCATAAATACACTTTTTCTATTCCTATCTCACTCAGGGTTTTAATGTTTTGACATTTTATCTTGCACATTTGGCCCGCCCTTTGTGTTTGATTTTTATTATGTTATTTTGCTCTGTTTATTTTATTTTGTTACTTTATGTATTTGGTTGTCATGTAATTTTTCTGTTGCTTTGTGTCTAACTTTGCTGTATTATTTTTGGCCTTGGCCTCATGTTAGCCACCCCGGCTCAACCCATTATGCAAAGTAAGCCTTTGCGGTAGAATTGATTTTGCCCAGGGGCACTCATGATGATGATGATGATGATGATGATGATGATGATGATGATAATTCTGTCTTCCTTTATGGCAGAAGGGGGCTGGACTGGATGCCCTTTGGAGGTCCCCTCCGTGCCTAGGATTCTAGCCAATGGTCTTTGAGGAGGGATGCAGAAGTGGGCAAGGCGTTCCCACATGCTTGGCAGACAGGGGCGGCTCAACCATTACGCAAAGTAAGCCTTTGCGGTAGAGTTGATTTTGCCCAGGGGTGCTCTTGATGATGATGATGATGATGATGATGATGATGATGATAACAATAATATAATAATTCTGTCTTCCTTTATGGCAGAAGGGGGCTGGAATGGATGCCCTTTGGGGGTCCCTTCCATGCCTAGGATTCTAGCCAATGGTCTTTGAGGAGGGATGCAGAAGTGGGCAAGGCATTCCCACATGCGTGGCAGACAGGGGCGGCTCAACCATTACGCAAAGTAAGCCTTTGCGGTAGAGTTGATTTTGCCCAGGGGCGCTCTTGATGATGATGATGATGATAATAATAATATAATTCTGTCTTCCTTTATGGCAGAAGGGGGCTGGACTGGATGCCCTTTGGGGGTCCCTTCCATGCCTAGGATTCTAGCCAATGGTCTTTGGGGAGGGATGCAGAAGTGGGCAAGGCGTTCCCACATGTGTGGCAGACAGGGGCGGCTCAAACATTACGCAAAGTAAGCCTTTGCGGTAGAGTTGATTTTGCCCAGGGGCGCTCTTGAGGCACTCTTGGGGGGAAATAGACCTTGACATATGCGAGTTGTAGTTACTGGGATGTATAGTTCACCTACAATCAAAGAGCATTCCGAACTCCACCAATGATGGAATTGAACCAAATATGGCACACAGAACTCCCACGACGAACAGAAAATATATATCAGTGATTGGTTGGGGGGGGGGGGGGGGAATACTGTTTTCTAGGCCTGGGTAACAACGGAAAAATTTGTTTCTAAAATCGATTTGTATTTGGGGTTTTTTTTTGTTTCGATATTTAAAATAATTACAAAATTTTCCTTTTAAAAAGTTCGATATTTACGAAATTTCGTAAATGGTAAAAAATTAACGAATCAATTTCCGAAACAATAACGAATCGATTCGTTAATGGCGGACGCGACCGCGAAATACGCTAAAAAACCTCCAAAACCTTCTGAAGCTTCCCTCTCCCTCTGTTGTTGACTGTTGGTGTGATATTATAATTTTTTTTCACTAATTAAACCATAAAACTGGCCCAGACATGCGGAAATAATAACGAAATGACCTCAAAACAATAACGAAACGAATACAATATTGAAATACGAAGCATTTACAAAACGTTTTTGAAAATTCGTTTTTTAAATAATTGCTCCAGAATGGTTCGTTATTGTTTTGTAATTGAAAAAATTAACGAATTATTAACGAATTACGAATTAACGAAACGAAACCGCCCAGCCCTACTGTTTTCTTACCATTGAAAATTACCTAGGGCCGCCTCTGGGTGGGGTATTTATTTATTATTTATTTACTTTGCTTCTATACCGCTGTTCTCAGCCCGAAGGCGACTCACAGCGTACACGTATATGAAATAAATAAATAAATGTTAAGTATAATAACATGTATTGGTAAACCCTAACTAAAGATGGCTATTGTGTCCATTAAGACTGGCATTAGTCAACAGCATGGCATTGAATTTTATTTTTTTTATTTTTTTGCACAGAGTGTAAAGGACACAATTTGTGTACAAATTGAAATATTTTTCATCATTAGAGCACAATGTTCTCTCGTGTAATAACCCAAGAGTTCAACCCCAAATCCCCGTGGTGCTGTCTGAGCAACTTAGCATCTCTGTCTTGATTCTGCGAGAGTGGTGTCTTAAAATGCCGATTATTAAGGGGAATAAATAATGTATATTTATTAAACAAATTTTCATTTCTTTGTTTAGGCATGTGAACTGGTCATAAGGTGGAAAGGGGATCGTATAAATAAATAATGAATTGTTAAGCTAAATGGGATATCTATGGCTTTCCCCCCTTCTCACTTACAGCTAAATGAGAGCCATTATGTAGGCTTTCAGATAAACTCACCGAGCTCTTATCTGTACAAACCTGATAGATCTGCCATTATTCTTAGTGAATAACAGAAGTTATATCATTCCACGTCATTAAAAATGCATTAATTCTTTTTTAGTAACCTTCCTCTAATTCATTGATTCAATTATATTCTGAAGGATAAAGACATTTTGGTATAATAAAAAGCAAATATTAAAAACGGTGTTTTATACAAAAGAAGTGAAGTCTCCAGAAATTGTAAATGAAGAGGAATTGAAAAAGATCTATATCATCTGTCTGTCTGTATTTCCAGACCACATACAATATACATAATCTGACCAAAGTTGAATTAAGACCACATTGATTTGAAGAGTATAGGTGGGACTTCAACCTCCACATAACACTTGGGATCAATAGAGGAAGATAGGAAAATGCTTTGCACAAAAGTTTGGAGTGATGTTTCTTCCTAGAAAAGTTTTGAGGACTTACTGGACTAAGGGTGCATCTGCACTATAGAAATAATGCAGTTAATACCACTTTAATTGATATGTTTCTGTGCTATGGAATCATGGGAGTTGTAAGTGTGGTGAAACACCACCACTTTTTGATAGAAGAAGCTTGTTCTTGTACAGCTGTACCAGGAGCTCTAATTTTGTTTGCTTTACATTAAATGTTTGTTTGCAGTCCTAGGTTTCAGGGACTCTGCAGATAGGTGGCTTCTTTTGGTTGCAGTCATAGGGCAAGCCACCTGTCCATCATCATTAAGTTTTGGTCCTGCCCCTTGCTCAGGGCAATTGGGAAGGGAAGGGAGCCATTTTTTAGTTAGTTTCAGCAAGGTTAGCCAATGTACATGACGTGTGTAAAGCTTCCCCTGTACAAAAGCTTCAACCTTTAAGAATTTCCAGGGCTACAGAAATTCCAACAGAAACAGAAGGAAAAGAGTCTCCAAAGACTTTCCAGGGAAACAGCCCTAAAGATCAAAGAACTTCCGCATGAAGAGACTACAGTCCTTGCTGGTAGGTCCACTCGGTGCTTTGAGACGCAGTTCAACCCGGTAGTGGTGCCCACATCAGTTAGGTTTAAGTTCACAGTCAGCCTGGGAGAAGTTAAAAAGGGGATTTTCCTTTAAAGTAAAGAAGAAGTTATTGAAGACAGTTGCCTGTCCTTCGTTGGCGAGATTAGGAATTCACCAGTTACCTAAAAGCTTGGAATTATTTGCTTAACTTTATTGAAGACAAGAGAAGTTTCTGTTTGATTGTTCACTAATAAAAGACTTTGTTGTACTTCTCAAACCATCTAAAGACTGTTTGTGGTGGAAACCTCTGAGAACTTCTCTTTGGGCCCCCTGGCTTCCTGTTGGGCAAAGGTTGCACGTCCTGTTTTAAAGACAACTATTTACAGGCCCAAAGCGTGACAGAACAAAGCTAAAGACTTTCTAAAGCTACAACTCCTTTTACTCCATAGCATTGAGACATGGCAATTAAAGTTGTGTCAAACTGCATTAATTCTACAGTGTAGAAGCACCCTAAGTATTAAAAAACTCATTGCTGATTCCCTGGTTATCAAGTGTAAAGGCGATGAGTCTGTTTATTTTAACTAGAGATGTAAATCTAGGAGTTTGGGTGAATGTGACTCACACATTTAAAAGGCAGCCTCCAAAACTACCAATCAAACAAGGGCTAGGAAACCATTGGCCCTTTGGGACCACAACTAGCAGTGTAAAAGTCAAGATTTCATACTAGCAAAAAAGTGGGATTATAAAGCCCTAAACGGTTCCAGCCCAGCCTACCTGTCTGAATGAATAATAATAATAATAATAATAATAATAATAATAATACATGACCTTGGAGGTGTCTACGGACAACGCCAGCTCTTCGACTTAGAAATGGAGATGAGAACCAACCCCTAGAGTCAGACACGACTGGACAACATGGCCAGTCCAGCGGAGTTGATTTTGTTTTGTCGTGTCAGGAGTGACTTGAGAAAGTGCAAGTTGCTTCCGGTGTGAGAGAATTGGCCGTCTGCAAAGACGTTGCCCAGGGGATGCCCAGATGTTTTGATGTTTTATCATCCTTGTGGGAGGTTTCTCTCATGTCCCCGCATGAGGAGCTGGAACTGATATAGGTAGCTCATCTGTGCTCTCCTCGGATTTGAACCTGCAACTTGTTGGTCTTCTGTCCTGCCAGCACAGGGGTTTAACCCACTGTGCCACCAGGGCTCCAGCTGAGTTGATAATGGAGGACCATCGCTTCAATGCTGGTGGTCTTTGCATCTTCCATCATGCTGACATTTGTCCGCTTGTCCTCCCAAGAGATTTGCAGGATTTTCCAGAGGCAGCGCTGATGGAATCGTTCCAGGAGTTGCATGTGACATCTGTAGAAAATTCACATCTCGCAGGTGTATAGCAGGGTTGGGAGGACAATAGCTTTATAAACAAGCACCTTATAGAGGTATGCATACCACCATTTAGATACACATGCGGCCATCACATCTGGACTGTGCTCTGGTACAACTTGTTCTTCTAATTTTTGTTATTTTGTTGATTGTGAAATGAGGTCCCATTAGAAGTTAGCAAATGCTATTCCTGTATACTAATGACCATGATCCTCCAAGGATATGCATCTTTATACAATACTAGCCATCCCCTGCCACACGTTGCTGTGGCCCACATGAGGGTTCTATGTGGGAGGTTTGGCCCAATTCTATCATTGGTGAGGTTCAGAATGCTCTGTGATTCTAGGTGAACTATCAATCCCAGTAACTACAACTCCCAAATATGAAGGTCTATTTCCCCCAAACTCCATCTGTGTTCATATTTGGTCATATAGAGTTTTCGTGCCAAGTTTGGTCCAGATTCATCATTGTTTGAGTTCACAGTGCTCTCTGAATGTAAGTGAACTACAACTCCCAAACTCAAGGTCAATGCCCACCAAACCCTTCTAGTGTTTTCTGTTGGTCATGGGAGTTCTGTGTGCCAAGTTTGGTTCAATTCCATCATTGGTGGAGTTCAGAATGCTCTTTGATTGTAGGTGAACTATAAATCCCAGCAACTCCCAAATGACAAAATCATAATTTTACAATACTAGCCATTATACAATACTAGCCATCCCCTGCCACACGTTGCTGTGGCCCACATGCCATCCTTGTGTTGTGAGACATTTTGTTGCCAAATTTGGTGTGATTTTGTTCATTGGTTCTTTTTTTTTTAGGGTACTCATTATGCACAGAGCATTTTTATATATATATAGATAATTCTTTGTGTGAGACTATGCAGTCATGCTGGCCACATGACCTTGGAGGTGTCTATGGACAACGCTGGCTCTTCGGCTTAGAAATGGAGATGAGAACCAATCCCCAGAGTCGGACATGACTGGATTTAATGTCAGGGGAAAACCTTTACCTTATTAAAGGAAAAAAAGAAACTGCTCATTATTTGCCACCATAGTTATATATGAACAGATTTGCATATAAGTCTATCATTTTTCTCAAATTTCGGAAGGGACAGGACTAGGAAGGCACAATGGGGTCCTGAGTCGATGTAAATGAGCTTTAGGGACTACTCCATATGTACGGCATTCTGAAGGATGATAATGGGACACCAAACTTGTACTTCCATTAATCCTTTTTTGTCTTTATGTGTAGTTCTCCACAATAAAATAGATTTATGAAGATCAGTAACTGGAGGTCTTCATTCAGATAGGGTGCTTGCTGTATTGCAGATAATTTGCACGGCAGGGCAGGGGTCACCCTCTTTCCGGGCTGTTAATGCAGTTGCTCTGAGATCAGATCAATCTCCATACTTCACTGTATCGATCAACGAGCTCATTGGCACTTCCCTTTGAGGATTGATTAGCTCAAGTGTGAAAAATTACTGACAGATTTCTGACTTAGGGAATTCTGGTTTGGGCCAAGAACAAGAGAAACTTTTACTATTAACGTGGAAGTGGCTGTATATAAAAACATCACAACATAGGAGCCATGAAAACCCATTAGCTGATGTTTTCGAACTAGATGTGGACTAATTGTGTAGGAGTTATAGATTAAACAGCCGTTCTTGAACACTGGAAAGAAAGCATGGCAAAATGCAAAATAATGTGAATTTTCCCATTGCAAGGGATCACACCATATTCCATGTTTTCTTTCATTTTGCTGTTGCCACTAGGACTGTGCGATCAATGAGAAAAATATTTGAAAACTCATTACAAAATTAAGGTGTTTCATTTCTAAAGTGTTTCTAACGTGTCCTTAGTGAAAATTTCATTACTATAATGAGAGTAACACAATTTTGTTACTTTTTCGCTATAGTAATTGCGCAAGTGGAGAAACTTCAGGGGCTTCTTTCCCCCTCATTTTTACAGCTATTTGGGCAAAACTTGCTACAATGGCAGAATATATTTACCATTTACCTTACTTACTTAGGCGATCCCTCGTAGTCCTAGGATGATGGTCCTCCAAGTTTGGTGTCCTGGCGATGGGTCCGTAAGTGACTGTGGAGCCCTATTCTTGATCTGCATCTTCTACAGTGAGGGCATTGGTTTCCAGGTGGAAGGCGGTCTCGGTCGGAGTTGGCTTGACCCGCCTTCTTGGCACGTTTCTCTCTTTCACCCTCCATTCGTGCCTCTTCAAATTCTGCAGCATTGCTGGTCACAGCTGACCTCCAGCTGGAGCGCTCAAGGGCCAGGGCTTCCCAGTTATCAGTGTCTATGCCAGAGTTTTTAAGGTTGGCTTTGAGCCCATCTTTAAATCTCTTTTCCTGCCCACCAACATTCTGTTTTCCATTCTTGAGTTCGGAATAGAGCAACTGCTTTGGGAGACGGTGGTCGGGCATCCAGACAACATGGCCGGTCCAGCGGAGAATATATATATATTCTCCGATGGCTTTGAGCCCATCTTTAAATCTCTTTTCCTGCCCACCAACATTCCGTTTTCCATTCTTGAGTTCGGAGTAGAGCAACTGCTTTGGGAGACGGTGGTCAGGCATCCGGACAACGTGACTGGTCCAGCGGAGTTGATGGTGGAAGACCATCGCTTCAATGCTGGTGGTCTTTGCTTCTTCCAGCACACTGACGTTTGTCCACCTGTCTTCCCAAGAGATTTGCAGGATTTTCCGGAGGCAGCGCTGATGGAATCATTCCAGGAGTTGCATGTGACGTCTGTAGACAGTCCACGTTTCGCAGTCTGGTGGGGACAAGGGACAGGACCTTTTCTGAGGTGGCCCCTTGGCTATGAAACTTAGATCTGCTGCATCCCTCTTGACCTTCTGGAAACAAGTAAAATCCTGGCTATGGGATCAGGCTTTTGTAGATTACGCTGACTGGCTGACATAACGACTTATATAGAACTTCACTTCACTTTATTTCTTAATTAGTCGTTCTCCACCAAGGTGCTCCGAGCAACTTACAATTTAAAATAGCATTTACACAATATAAAAACATTCAACATAAAAACATACAACAGGGACTATTTGGCAAATTAGATCTGATCACTTTACTTAAATGCACAACCAAACAGCTAAGTCTTGAGTGCCTTTACAAAAGGTCGCAACTCCGACATTGCTCTAATATATGGAGGCAATTAGTTTCACAGAATTGGAGCATAGATCAAAAAAGCTCTATGCCTTGTAGCTTCCAGGTGTACCTCCCTAGGGCCCAGTATGTATAGGAGATTTTCCTGGGTGGCTCGAGGTGACCACTGATGGAAAAAAGGAATGAGGCATTCCCTAAGATATAAAGGTCCTTGGCCATTTTGAGCTCTAAATATCAGGATCAGTATCTTGTAACAGATCAGATGTTCTATTGGTAGCCAATGCAGCTGTTGCAGAATCGGTGTGATATGGGATCTTATAGATGATCCTGCTAGCAGCCTGGCCACCGCATTTTGGACCATCCGAATCTTCTGAGTTGTTGACTTCAGAAGGCTGGCATATAAACTGACTGACTTCCTCTTGGATGCTGGTTCAAACCGGTAACTGCAGACTGCTTGATTGTTTTTATACTGTTTTATATTGTTTTGTACTGTTTTATACTGTTATTATTATACTACTGCAACCCCCCCCCCCCCCGGTGGCGCAGTGGGTTAAACCCCTGTGCTGGCAGGACTGAAGACCGACAGGTCGCAGGTTCAAATCCGGGGAGAGGCGGATAAGCTCCCTCTATCAGCTCCAGCTCCTCATGCGAGGACATGAGAGAAGCCTCCCACAAGGATGATAAAACATCAAAATCATCCGGGTGTCCCCTGGGCAACGTCCTTGCAGACGGCCAATTCTCTCATACCAGAAGCGACTTGCAGTTTCTCAGGTCGCTCCTGACACGACAAAAAAATTATACTACTGTTAAATTGTATATTTATGTTTGATGTGAGCGTCATGGGGTGCCGATTTGTTAGCCGTCCTGAGTCCCTCTTCGGAGGTTGAGATAGGAAGGGATATAAAAGCCCTAAAAAATAAATAATACTTTGTTGAAGCTGTTTCTACTCTTTTCAAACACTGTCATATCAGCATTCAAATCAATGAAATTTACTTCTTGGTAGCCACATAGTTTTCTGACTCCTATATATAGAGGGGAGCAGAAGACATTTCCATCTTGTCTTTACTAATAATATAATATAGCATATTGTATAAACACATAAATTTATAATATTATAATGTAATATAATACTAGTAATAATAATACAATATTTTAATTATATATTTACATTACATATAATATTACTAATAATATTACAATATGATGGTATAGTGCAATAGTAATATATAATGCTGATATTGTACTATGCTAATAATATAATATATTGTATGAAAGTATATATTGTAAGCTGCTCTGAGTCTCCTTTGGGGTGAGAAGGGTGGCATATAAATGCTGTAAATAAATAAATAAATATGCATATAGACCATGTTTTGTGTCTGTATCTGAAGACATAAGGATAGGAACAGCAATAAGGAAAGCAGCCCTAAGTGGCATTTTAGAATGTTATTCACACTGTAGAAAACAATATTTTGTTAGTATTTAATAAAATATTTACTACACGCACTGCAGATTCACATAAATAATTGCTACTGTCAAAACCATACTGTTTATTTGCTTAATTATAATCAATACATTATAAATGAAGGATAATATCTGGCACATTTATGAATGAATCTCGGTGTTAACACAAATGTTTTAATTTTTGATCAGCCACAGTTTGCAGCAGCGACATGGGCTTTGTTAAAAACCTACTTGTATGGCATCATTTATGACGCTATATGTGGTTTAAAACATTTTTACTTCAACACCCAGAATCCCCCAGCTATCATTTTGGTGATTTTTCAGCATGACTGCTGAGGCTTTTGGAACAGATAGGATGTCAGCTTGGAGAAGTCTGGAGTAGAACAAAAACAGCCAGGGACTAGAGTGTAAAATATTTACAACCAGATCCTTTTCTTTTGTTGGCATTGTTTGGGACCCGCCTACCTGCGTGACCGCATCTCTGTGTACGAACCCACACGATCTCTTAGTTCATCTGGAGAGACCCTACTCACTATCCCACCTCCATCACAAGCGCGATTGGTGGGGACAAGGGACAGGGCCTTCTCGGTGGTGGCCCCTCGACTCTGGAACTCACCCCCCAAGGACATTAGGCATGCCCCAACTCTGGCAGTCTTTAAGAGGAGCCTGAAAACATGGTTGTTCAGGTGTGCCTTCCCAGAATAAGGAAACCCTAAGCAACATGTCCCTAATCGCACTTTACTAATGATCTAGGATTGTCTGCTCGCTCCATCTCTCTCCAAATACCTATCCTAGTTATATGTTACCTTGTCATGCCCAGCATTTAAAAAAAATTAATTATTACATTTGGCCCTGCCATAGGTTTTTAATGCGTTGTGCTGTTATTGTTACTGTTTATTGCTTTGTTTATGAGTTTTTTTATTGTCTGTATTGCTGTTGTTGCTTTTTTACTGATGTATTTGAGCTCGGCCTCTTGTAAGCTGCACCGAGTCCTTCAGGAGATGGTAGCGGGGTACAAATAAAGGTTTATTATTATTATTATTATTATTATTATTATTATCATCATTATCATTATTATAGGCATTGTCAGTGAGTTCAATCTGAGTTTTAGTCTGAACTTTAAAGAGGCTATTCGTGGTGCTGAACCCTATCCCTAAAATAGCTTCAATATGTCAGAGAGTTTCTTTGTAGTTCAAACTAAAAAGTGGATCAGATTTCACTGCTCTGCTTCTACTTTTCCCTCCCCAACAGGCATGTAGCCGGGGGGGGGGGGGCTCGGGGGGCTTCACCCCCCCCCCGAAATTCTCATGGTGGTTCGCGAAAAGGCCTTACTGGTGCATTATTTAAACTGTTATGTTTATTCATATCATGATCTGATCACCATACTCAATATATCCCATATGCATGGGGGTATTGGGGTAATGATACAAAAGGTTTGCTAGGTTAGACCCTCTTTCACTCAGACTCAGCCCCCCCTGAAACTCAGCCCCCCCCAACCCCCCAAAAAAATTCAGCCCCCCCCCCCCCCCCCGAAATGAAATCCTGGCTACGGGCCTGCTCCCCAAGCCACTAGCTGCTACTTTTTCTTCGGTTGCAAAATCAACAAACCTGACTACCAGTGATAATGAAAGAAGAAACCAACCCTGTTGTTTGCTTAAGAAATGACAAAAGTCAAAATGACATGTTCTAAATGGAACTAATTGCTGCCTGAAAATACCCCTTTTCGGCTTGTAGCTGAGAACATTGTGTTGGTTTTGAATTTGTTGTTTAGTCTTAAGCAAGTCACCACCTGGCATGGCTTCAATTGTTCATCATTGAAATTGACAAAATAGTAGTGTGTGCGACAAGCCCTTTGGAAGACAGGTGAAGTAAAGTGCCAGCCAGAATTCTAGTTTGAGCCACATTTATGTTAGTTGTATACCTTACTTACTTAAGCGATCCCTTGTTGTCCAAGTAGGATGGTTCTCCAGGGTCAGTGTGCAGTGTGCAGTGGGTCTGTAGGTGACTGTGGAGCCTTATTCTTGATCTGCATCTTCTCCCGCAGTGAGGGCATTGGTTTCCAGTTGGAAGGCAGTCCTGGTTGGGGTTGGCTTGATGTGCTTCCTCTTGGCACGTTTCTCTCTTTCGCCCTCCATTCGTACCTCTTTAAATTCTACAGCACTGCTGGTCACAGCTGACCTCCAGCTGGAGCGCTCAAGGGCCAGGGCTTCCCAGTTCTCAATATCTATGCCAGAGTTGTTAAGGTTGGCTTTGAGCCCATCTTTAAATCTCTTTTCCTGCCCACCAAGATTCTGTTTTCCGTTCTTGAGTTTGGAGTAGAGCAACTGCTTTGGGAGAAGGTGGTCAGGCATCCAGACAACATGGCCAGTCCAGCAGAGTTGATTTTGTTTTTGTCATGTCAGGAGTGACTTGAGAAACTGCAAGTCGCTTCTGGTGTGAGAGAATTGGCCGTCTGCAAGGACATTGCCCAGGGGAGGCCTGGATGATTTGATGTTTTTATCATCCTTGTGGGAGGCTTCTCTCATGTCCCCGCATGAAGAGCTGGGGCTGATAGAGGGAGCTCAACCTTCGACCTGGAATTGGAAATATACTTAACCATGTTTAATCTGTCCCTTTTAAACTCAGTGGCACATGTTAGCTAGCTGTGATTAATTTATATTCCAAAGATTGTCGGGGGTGGTACTCTCAGTATATGACTATGGGTATATTTACACTGAGGATTTAATACAGTTTGACACCAGCTTAACTGCCATGGCTCAATTATATAGAATCTTAAGAATTCCAGTTTTGCAAGACTTTCATACTGATGGTACCTCCACACACTTCAGCTTCCTTCGTGTTGAGCCATGGTTGTTAAACTGCATTAATTTTATGGTGTAGTGTTGATCAGATCAAGGGTCTGGAGAACAAGCCCTATGAGGAGTGGCTGAAAGAACTGGGCATGTTTAGCCTGAAGAGAAGGCTGAGAGGAGACATGATAGCCATGTAGAAATACCTGAGAGGAAGTCATGGGGAGGAGGGAGCAAGCTTGTTTTCTGCTGCCCTGGAGACTAGGACACAGAACAATGGCTTCAAACTACAAGAAAGGAGATTCCATCTGAACATGAGAAAGAAGTTCCTGAGTGTGAGAGCCATTCAGCAGTGGAACTCTGCCCAGGAGTGTAGTGGAGGCTCCTTCTTTGGAAGCTTTTAAACAGAGGCTGGGTGGCCATCTGGCGGGGATGCTTTGAATGTGATTTTCCTGCTTTTTGGCAGGGGGTTGGACTGGATGGCCCATGAGGCCTCTATGATTCTATGACCCCTTATCTATATAAATAAAAATGTAATGTTCGTTTGTGGAATTAACAGAACTCAAAAACCACTGGACGAATTGACACCAAATTTGGCCACAAGACACCTAACAACCCAATGTATGTCCTTCACTCATAAAAATCCTAAAAAACACAGCAGAACTGACTTTAAAAGCCCCCAAAAGCTACATGACGAAAAGCTAAATGACAACACAGAAAAAAGGGAAGAAAAAGGGAGGGAAGGGGAGGAAGGAAAGAAAGAAAGAAAGAAAGAAAGAAAGAAAGAAAGAAAGAAAGAAAGAAAAGAAAGAAAAGAAAAAGGGAGGGAAAGAAAGAAGGAAAGGGAGAAGGAAGCATGGAAGCAAAGAGAGAAGGAAGGAAAGAGGTAGAGAAGGAAGAAAGGAGAGAAAGTGGGAGGGAAAGAAAAAGGGGGAAGGAAGGAGAGAAGGAAAGAAAAAGGGAAAGAAGGAAGGAAAGAGGGAGCAAAGGAAGGGGGAAGATGTAGAGAAAGAGGGAGGGAAGGAAAGAAGGAAAGAGAGAAGGAAGAAAAGACAGCAGAAGAGAAAGTAAAGGGGGAAAGAAGGAAAGAGATAGAGAAGGAAGAAGAGAAGGAAAGATGGGAAGAAAGGAAGGAAAGAGGGAGTGAAGGAAGGAGGGAACGAAGGAGAGAAAGAGGGAAGGTTGGCCACAGCAACGTGTGGCAGGTACAGCTAGCAGGACTGGGTGGTTTCATTTCGTAATTTCGTAATTCATTAAAAATTCGTTATTTTTTTTTTATAACGAAGCGATAACAAACCATTCAGGAGCAACAAAAAAACGAAACGAATTTTTAAATTCGTTTCGTAATTGTTTCGAATTCGTTTTGAATTCGTTTCGTTATCGTTTTGAAATCATTTCGTTTTTATTTCCGCATGTCTGGGGCAAGTTTTATAGTTGTTGTTTGTTTAATCAGTGAAAAAAATTATAAATATCACACCAACAGTCAACCACAGAGGGAGAGGGAAGCTTCAGAAGTTCCCCCTGTCCCATTTGGAGGTTTTTTAGCGTATTTCGCGGTCGCGTCCGCCATTAACGAATCGATTCGTAATTGTTTCGTAATTGTTTTGTAATTGTTTCGTATTGTTTTGTAATTTACGAAATTTCGTAAATATCGAACTTTTTAAAAGAAAAATTTCGGAATTCTTTTAAAAATCGAAACGCAAAAACCCCCAAAAAACGAATCAATTTTAGAAACAATTTTTTCCGTTGTTACCCAGGCCTAACAGCTAGTATTAAATTAAAATGCTAACTGTACATGCACCCAAATGTTTCAATTTCATATAAGTGCAATGAACGTCCTGAAAACTGAAAATTGAGAAGTCAGAAGGAAGCTAGGCTAATATTATTCTCTCCAGGCTCATAGCCAGGATTTTGATTTGGGGGTGAGGGGTGAATTTAATTCGGGGGGGCTGAGTTTGATTCGGGGCTGGGGGGCTCAGGATCTACCCTAGCAAACCTTTTGTATCATTTTCCCAATAACCCCATGCATATGGGATATATTGAGCATGGTGATCAGATCATGATATATTTATTTATTTGTCGTGTCAGAACAACCAGTCTAACAGAACAAAGCAAACAAACAGAAAAATACACAACTTGTGAGTTTGGTAGCTGGTTAAATGTCCTTTGACCAGTATCTGGCCACTTGGAGTGCTTCCGGTGTTGCTGCAAGAAGGTCCTCCATTGTGCATGTGGCAGGGCTCAGGTTGCATTGCAGCAGGTGGTCAGTGGTTTGCTCTTCTCCACACTCGCATGTCGAGGATTCTACTTTGTAGCCCCATTTCTGAAGGTTGGCTCTGCATCTCGTGGTGCCAGAGCGCAGTCTGTTCAATGCCTTCCAAGTCGCCCAGTCTTCTGTGTGCCCAGGAGGGAGTCTCTCATTTGGTATCAGCCATTGGTTGAGGTGCTGGGTTTGAGCCTGCCACTTTTGGACCCTCGCTTGCTGGGGTGTTCCAGCGAGTGTCTCTGTAGATCTTAGAAAACTATGTCTAGATTTAAGTCGTTGGCGTGCTGGCTGATACCCAAACAGGGGATGAGCTGGAGATGTCTCTGCCTTGGTCCTTTCACTATTGGCTGCTACTTCCCGGTGGATGCCAGGTGGTGCAATACCGGCTAATCAGTGTAATTTCTCCAGTGGTGTAGGGCGCAGACACCCCGTGATAATGCGGCATGTCTCATTAAGAGCCACATCCACTGTTTTAGTATGGTGAGATGTGTTCCACACTGGGCATGCATACTCAGCAGCAGAGTAGCACAGCGCAAGGGCAGATGTCTTCACTGTATCTGGTTGTGATCCCCAGGTTGTGCCAGTCAGCTTTCATATGATATTGTTTCTAGCACCCACATTTTGCTTGATGTTCAGGCAGTGCTTCTTGTAGGTCAGAGCACGGTCCAGAGTGACTCCCAGGTATTTCGGTGCGCTGCAATGCTCCAGTGGGATTCCTTCCCAGGTGATCTTCAGAGCTCGGGATGCTTCTGTGTTCTTGAGATGAAAGGCACATGTCTGTGTTTTAGATGGGTTAGGGATCAGCTGGTTTTCCCTGTAGTAGGCAGTAAGAGCACCTAGAGCTTCGGAGAGCTTCTGTTCTACAGTCTCAAAGCTCCCTGCTTGAGCAGTAATAGCACGATCATCAGCATAGATGAAGCTCTCTGTCCCTTCTGGCAGTGGCTGATCATTTGTGTAGATGTTGAACATGGATGGAGCGAGCACGCTCCCCTGAGGCAGGCCATTCTTCTGTTTCCACATGCATATGGGATATATTGAGCATGGTGATCAGATCATGATATGAGGAAATATAACAGTTTAAGTAACGTACCAGTAAGGCCTTCTTGTGGACCACCCTGAGAATTGGGGGGGGGGGTGAATCCCCTCAAGCCCCCGCCCCCTTCGGCTATGGGCCTGATTCTCTCCCTTAGTTTCTTCATGCGGGGTGGAATTGTTTTCTACCTTTGCAGGGAAGATTTTCATTCCGATGATCCCACACCTTTATTCTAAGTTGACAGAAGTCCAGCAAGCAAGATGTACGCACCACGTGACAGTTTTGTTTGTACAGCTGAGGTCTAAGTCCTCTTTATGTTAATGAAACTTACTTTCTCAGAAAGTATTCAGTTGGGAGTGGCAGAGTAAGCTAGCTAACAATTGCACAAGAGAGCAAGAGCATTCAGTATCAGGGTCTCTTAGAAAGATGCTTGCAGAGCATTTCTTCAAAAGTACGTTTGTCATCACTTTGACACTGAACAGTTCCTGTGTTATCGGGTTTTCAGCAAGAATTGTTTTTTGTAAAAAAAAGAATAACAAAACATCTGCCTTTTTCACATTGGGGAAAAAAAGAGAAATGAATGAACAGAACCCCTGGAAATGGCATCCATAATTCATCAGAAATAATGCTGAGTGTCAAACATGAATAACCTACATGTGATCTAGTATGCAAAGCAAAAACAAAGCTAAACATGAAAAATGGCATAAAAGCCAGTTTTAAAATGCCAGGCACTGTGTTTGATTCTGTGCATAATCCAAATACCCAGCTATGACCTTATTTTTTCACTTAGAAACCATCTGTGAGTTAGTGGGAAATGCTGAGAACTTATGTTTGCCTACTCTTCAGGAGTTCAGAAACCCTGTTGCATGTTAGCTTGCCGGAAGGAGGTAGATGATTGAGGATGGGGGGAAGACTGGCTTTCTTCAAGATTCCTCGATAGGAGTGATTCCTTACGGACAGGCAACCTGGTGATGTCCAGATATATTGGATTCAATGCTGGTCATTAATTGGTGCATGTGTTGGATTTGGGTGTGGGAATCTTGACTCAGTTCTTGCATGGTAAATGAACAAATGGTAAATGAATGCACTCCCCCTATGAACCATCACGTAGATTAATATCCTCTGGGGAGGCCCTGCTTTCCGTCCCGCCATTGTCACAGGCATGATTGGTGGGGATGAGAGACAGGGCCTTCTCGGTGATTGCTCCCTGGCTATAGAACTCCCTTCCTGGTGAGATCAGGTCGGTCCCCTCCCTCCTGTCCTTTAGAAGGATGGTAAAAACTTGGCTGTGGGACCAAGCTTTCGGGACAGGCAGGCCCGTAACCAGGATTTTGTTTGGGGGGGGGCTGAGTTTGGTTCGGGGGGGCTGAGTCTGAGTGAAAGAGGTTGTGAGGTCTGTTGGAACTAGGAAAAAGGGTTTATATATCTGTGGAATGACCAGGGCGAGACAAAGGACTCTTCTCTGCTGGAGCTAGGTGTGAATGTTTCAACTGACCACCTTGATTAGCATATAATGGCCTGACAGTGCCTGGAGCAAATTTTTGTTGAGAGGTAATTAGATGTCCTTGTTTGTTTCCTCACTGTTGTTGTGCTGTTGTAATTTTAGAGTTTTTAATACTGGTAGTTAGATTTTGTTCATTTTCATGGTTTCCTCCTCTCTGTTGGAATTGTCCACATGCTTGTAGATTTCAATGGCTTCTCTGTGTAGTCTGACATGGTGGTTGTGAGAGTGGTCCAGCATTTCTGTGTTCTCAAATAATATGCTGTGTCCAGGTTGATTCATCAGGTGCTCTACTATGGCTGATTTCTCTGGTTGAAGTAGTCTGCAGTGCCTTTCATGTTCCTTGATTCGTGTTTGGGCAATGCTGCGTTTGGTGGTCCCTATGTAGACTTGTCCACAGATGCATGGTACACAGTAGACTCCTGCAGAAGTGAGAGGATCCCTCTTGCCCTTTGCTGAACGTAGCATTTGTTGGATTTTTTTGGTGGGTCTGTAGATAGCTTGTATGTTGTGTTTTCTCATCAGCTTCCCTATGCGCTCAGTGGTTCCCTTGATGTATGGCAAGAACACTTTCCTCTGGGTGGATCTTCGTCTTGACTCTCGTGGCTTGTTCTCAGTCTTGCAGCTCTTCTGATGTCTGAGGTGGAGTATCCATTGGCCTGTGGAGCACGGTTTAGGTGGTTCAGTTCATCTTGGAGGAGGTGGGGTTTGCAGATTCTTTTTGCACAATCTGCCAAGGCTTTAATGGTGCTTCTTTTTTGACTTGGGTGATGGTTGGAGTTTTTATGTAGATATCTATCTGTGTGTGAG
Source organism: Anolis sagrei (assembly GCF_037176765.1). Taxonomy (NCBI): domain Eukaryota; kingdom Metazoa; phylum Chordata; class Lepidosauria; order Squamata; family Anolidae; genus Anolis; species Anolis sagrei. Next base: position 112,083,852 of record NC_090024.1, read on the forward strand.
AGTTTTCTGTAAACAGTGTGACCCAATTGTTGATCTGGTTTGCAGATGACTAGGACATCTAGAAAAGGCAGTCTTCCTTCATTTTCTTTTTCCATGGTGAACTGGATGTTTGGGTGGATGCTGTTAAGATGGTCCAGGAACCTGTTGAGTTCTTCTTCTCCATGGCTCCAAATGGTGGTGTTGTTGTTTGTTGTTTATGCTTTGATTTTATTGCTGTAATATGTTGCCCGGGCTTGGCCCCATGTAAGCCACTCTGAGTCCCCACTGGGGAGTTGGTGGCAGGGTATAAATAAAGATGATGATGATAATGATTATTATTATTATTATGTGTCATCATCTAGGTAAAGCCAATATTTGTTAGGGATCTATACATCAAGAGAAACTGTGTTTCCGGATTATATAGATAATGAGAGTGCATGCACAGTGGTTCAGATTTAATTGGACTATAGAATCATAGAATCAAAGAGTTGGAAGAGACCTCATGGGCCATCCAATCCAACTCCCTGCCAAGAAGCAGGAATATTGCATTCAAATCACCCCTGACAGATGGCCATCCAGCCTCTGTTTAAAAGCTTCCAAAGAAGGAGCCTCCACCACACTCCGGGGCAGGGAGTTCCACTGCTGAACAGCTCTCACAGTCAGGACGTTCTTCCTCATGTTCAGATGGAAACTCCTTTCTTGTAGTTTGAAGCCATTGTTTCATATCCTAGTCTCCAGGGAAGCAGAAAACAAGCTTGCTCCCTCTTCCCCGTGGCTTCCTCTCATGTATTTATACATGGCTCCTATCATATATAGCCAGTATAGCCAATGGTGAGGGAGCTGGCATCCAGCAACAATTAGAGGAATGCATGACATGATCCCAACAAATGACAGTATGTGATTGAGCAATACTGGCCTGAAAAGTAATGACGATTGGTTGTCCTAAATAAGTGGGATGGTGGACCTAATCTGGATACTTATCTGAACTTTAATTGAGCTATCCAAGGTGCTGAAATTGTTTTGAGGAATTGGGCTCAGTGCTTTGCATAGCGCCTTTGAAATTGAGAATAAAATCTGGATCTTTCCTACCTTTCTGTGGTCATTACTGGTACCTTTGTACAGTAATTGAATCTGAGTCAGCTACAATGATGCAGCTTCTATGTCACTTTTGTAACCAGAGCTGTCTCTTATCATTAGTCACAATGGAACAATTGTTTCAGGTGGCCTCCAGCTATTCCTCCTAGACTACCCAGTTGTTGACTGGATTACTGCAATGCATTCTATGTGGGGCTGCCCTTGAAAACAACTCGGAAATTCCAGATGGTCCAACGGGCAGCAGCCAGGTTGTTAACTGGGGCTTCTTACAGGGAGCGGTCAACCCTCCTGTTCAAGGAGCTCCACTGGCTGCCATTCATTTTCCGAGCCCAATTCAAGGTGCAGGTTCTTACCTACAAAGCCCTGAATGGTTTGGGACCCGCCTACCTGCGTGACCGCATCTCTGTATACGAACCCACACGATCTCTTCGATCATCTGGAGAGGCCCTGCTCTCGATCCCACCTGCATCGCAGGCACGATTGGTGTGGACGAGAGAGAGGGCCTTTTTGGTGGTGGCCCCTTGACTCTGGAATTTACTCCCTAAGGACATCAGGCAGGCCCCAACTCTGGCAGTCTTTAGGAGGAACTTGAAGACGTGGTTGTTCCAGTGTGCTTTCCCAGAATAATGATCCCATAGCACTTTGTCCTCCAAAGCACTTTACATATTAGGTCTGCTTGGATGTTTTCCACAAACACCACTTTCACCTTTTTGCCCATGTCCTGGCATGATTTCCAATTTTAACTTTACATTTGGTCTTCCCACTGTTTTTAATTGTGTGTTGTCTTTTGTTAATTGTTGCATATTTTATTGTTTATGTTTTTTATTTTAATTGCTTGTATTGTTGTTATTATTGCTTGTATTGTTGTATTTGGACTCGGCCTCATGTAAGCCGCACCGAGTCCCTTGGGGAGATGGTAGCGGGGTACAAATAAAGTGTTATTATTATTGTTGTTGTTGTTGTTTTTCTCTGTTGAAGGACAGGATTATGTCTTGGAAACCCTACATTTGTCTGATCCCCTGACATCCCTGGTCAACTATTTTTCCAACAAGAGGGCACTTGGAACATAGTTGACCATTCACTTGCTGTTATAACACATGATTGGATCGAGGGAAGGCCCATCTTGGCTACAGCATACTTCTTTCTACCCTTTCTGGAATACATTTTCAATGCTGGACCTCTCAAGAGCAATGTGAGATACATTCAAAGAGAATAATCAGCACAAGGCATACTGAGGGAATTGAAGGGATGAAAACAATGACTGTATCTCTCCCCATAGTGCAGAAGAAAATCTCCAGTCACAATTAACTATTAATGAATATGTAAGCCCGCAATGGAATGCTCATTGGCAAGGGCTGTTTTTTGTTTTTTGTTTTTACCTGATTGATTTGTGCCCAGTCAACTCTTTAATCTACATTTACTTGAGACAATGATTTGCTCTTGGAGTGTGTAATACTGTCTCTGCATGCTTCTCCACAGAAATTCATTCTGTGTTTGCTCCCAAAGTTAGTCATATATCTTTACATTGTATTGTCGAAGGCTTTCATGGCTGGAATCATTGGGTTGTTGTAGGTTCTTTTGGGCTATATGGCCATGTTCTAGAGGCATTCTTTCCTGACATTTCACCTGCATCTATGGCAAGCATCCTCAGAGGTAGTGAGGTGTAGACGTCTCACTACCTCTGAGGATGCTTGCCATAGATGCAGGCGAAACGTCAGGAGAGAATGCCTCTAGAACATGGCCATATAGCCCAAAAGAACCTACAACAACCTATCTTTACATTCTTTACAACAAGGTGACTAACTCAAGTATTGCCGTGCATTTGTGAATGGACCACCACAGATCTCATGGGCATTTCTCCCCTTCAGTGAAATTAATTCACCTACTTCAATAAGACATACTTAAATGCTGATCAGTCAAATGCTAGTAGTTACTGATCACTTGCACTTACACTTAATGAGAGATCAGGAGTCGGAGTCATGGAAAAAGTTTTACTCCCACAAACATGCTTTGCCATTATTGTTAATTTTTCAAAGGAGCAAGAAAATGTGCACTATTATTATGGAAATACATTTTAATATGTGTGTTTCTAGCATTTTTTCAAAGTTTATGTGCTTAATTATGCTGTAACCTGTCTCAAACCACAAAGAGAGGCGGGCAAGACATAAAATTATTATTATTAATAATTATTAATAATACTTATTATTATTATTATTAGTCCCCGGTGGCGCAGTGTGTTAAAGCGCTGAGCTGCTGAGCTTGTTGACCGAAAAGTCACAGGTTCGATTCTGGGGAGTGGCATGAGCGTCCGTTGTCAACCCTAGCGTCTGCCAACCTAGCAGTTCGAAAACATGCAAATGTGAGTAGATCGATAGGTACCGCTCCAGCGAGAAGGTAACGGCACTCCATGCAGTCATGCTGGCCACATGACCTTGGAGGTGTTTGTGGACAACGCCGGCTCTTCGGCTTAGAAATGTGGATGAGCACCACACCTCAGAGTCAGACATGACTGGACTTAATGTCAGGGGACAAACTTATTATTCTTATTCTTATTCTTATTATTATTAAATACAAATACAGTAAATAACTAAATATTCATTGGATGTGTAGAAAGATGGAAACTAACTCCAACTGTATAGAATCATATAAAAACTACAGCTTCCATAATCTACATCAACTTGCCCCATCAAATATGTTGTACTACGAACTCCATAATCCCCACCTAGTTTTCTATAGATAATGGAAGTTGTAGTCGAATGTATTTCAGGCAACCCAATACAAAGGCTGTTTTTTGTGAGCTTTTCCCAAGCTTTTACTCATTTTAGAGCCCTTGTTGGGAAGGAAGGAGCTTTCAAGGCAAATTGATGTCTTACAGCACCTTAAAAGAAAACCTTCTAATGTAAAGTGAGTTTTGTTCATTCGTTTCCAAAGTAATAATCCGCTGAAAAAGATGTTTACTGAAAACATTTTTTTCCTTTTAATGTTTTTTTTCCCATCCAAGTGTTTGCTTCTTTTTCAGTGATCTATTGGATATCAGTACAGAGGTGGCTGGTGGACATGGGATAGTGAATGTAACCTGAGTTTAGTCCAAACTTAATTCTTTCAGCCCCCTTTAGAGATAGGGTTTAGTACCTTGGATAGCTCTTTTATCACACATGGGAGCTCCATAATGTACATGGAACTTCCATGCCAGTCCCAAGTTAAAAGGCTGAGCTAAAGATGTTGCATTGCTTCTTGGTTTTGTTACGTACTTTTCTGTATCTTGTGTGTAACCGCAGGAGAAGAGCAGTAATTGTTTATTCTGACTTGGCTGTTTCACACTGTTTGCACAGCATTGGCTTCCTAATGAGGTGATACTGACTAGGGAAGGGGGAGGCAAGCCGTGGTATGCAGATGACTTTTCCTTGAAAAGCTTCCAATACAAAGTAATTTACAGGCTTCCAAAATTGCTGCCTGTGGTTGAGACAAAAACTGTGTTAAAGTGTTTTCTACAAATATGTTTGCCTGAAATTGTTTCAACCGTATCTACTGTTTGAAATTACAAATGTTTCAATCTGGATTTAGTTTTTGATAGTTTAATCTCACTAACTTTTTTTTGTTGGAATAATCCAGGGTTGTCTTTCACATCCAGACCACCTTTTTGTTGAACAGGTGGAGTTTAGATTGGACAGAATTTCCCGCATTGGTAAACCCTTCCACTTTCTCATCTAAAGTCTCCCCATTTGCTCTCCCATCCGTTGAAATATCTATATAAATAAAAATGTAATGTTTGTTTGTGGGATCAACAGAACTCAAAAACCACTGGACTAATTGACACCAAATTTGGACAGCAAACACCTAACAACCCAATGTATGTCCTTCACTCATTTTTTTTATTTTGTCTTTTGGGAGTTGTAGTTCTTGGGATGTATAGTTCACCTACAATCAAAGAGCATTCTGAACTCCACCAGTTATGGAATTGAATCAAAGGTGACACACAGGACTCCCATGACCAACAGAAAACACTAGAAGGGTTTGGGGGGAATTGACTTTGAGTTTGGGAGTTGTAGTTCACCTACATCCAGAGAGCACTGTGGACTCTAAACAATGATGGATCTGGACCAAACTTGGCACGAATACTCAATATGCCCAAATATGAACACTGATGGAGTTTGGGGAAAATACACCTTGACATTTGGGATTTGTAGTTACTGGGATTTATAGTTCACCTACAATCAAAACAGCATTCTGAACCCCACGAACAACAGAATTGGGGGAAACTTCCCACACAGAACCCCCATGACCAACCGAAAATACTTAAGGCCATGCAGTCCAACTCTCTTCACCAGGGCAAGAAAATGTAATCGAAGCCCTCCTGACAAAGAGCCATCCACACACAGATATAATATCATAGATTTGAAAGGGACCCCTAAAGAAGGACAATGATATGTTGCATGTTCCAGAGTAGGCAAACCAGATTCTCTCCACATCAACACTGAAAAAGAAACAACAAGAAATTCTGTTTAGCATAAAGAAATTACATAGATTAGAAACCATTACTTTATTTTCCAGATCACCAGACTGGGCCACAGCAACGCGTGACAGAGGACGGCTAGTATGGTTATAAATACTTAAGTGTATTCAAGTAATGGGGCCACGGTGGCACAGTGGGTTAAACTGCTAAGGTGCAGAACTTGCTGACCAGAAGGTCAGTGCTACAAATCCATGGGATGGGGTGAGCTCCCATTTTTAGCTCCAGCTTCTGCCAACCTAGCAGTTCAAAAACATGCAAATGTGAGTAGATCAATAAGAACCACTTCAGCAGGAAGGTAACATCACTCCATGCAGTCATGTTGACCAAGTGACCTTGGAGGTGTCTACTGACAATGCCAGCTCTTTGGCTTAGAAATGGAGGTGAGCACCACTCCCAGAGTTGGACATGATTAGACTTAATGTCAAGGGGAAACCTTTACCTTTATCCAAGTAAATGATAATAATAATAATAATAATAATAATAATAAGAAGAAGAAGAAGAAGAAGAAGAAATGAGAGTAACGACAAAGATCCACCCAGAGGAAAAGTATTCTTGCCATACATCAAGGGAACCACTGACCGCATAGGGAAGCTGATGAGGAAATACAACATACAAACTATCTACAGACCCACCAAGAAAATCCAACAAATGCTACGTTCAGCAAGAGGGATCCTCTCACTTCTGCAGGAGTCTACCGTGTACCATGCAGCTGTGGACAAGTCTTCATAGGGACCACCAAACGCAGTATTGCCCAAACACGAATCAAGGAACATGAAAGGAACTGCAGACTACTTCAACCAGAAAAGTCAGCCATAGCAGAGCACCTGATGAACCAACCTGGACACAGCATATTATTTCAGAACACAGAAATGCTGGACCACTCTCACAACCACCATGTCAGACTACACAGAGAAGCCATTGAAATCTACAAGCATGTAGACAATTTCAACAGAAAGGTGGAAACCTTGAAAATGAACAAAATCTGACTACTAGTATTAAAAAACTCTAAAATTACAACAGCAAAACAACAGAGAGGAAACAATCAGGGACATCTAATCACCTCTCAACAAAAGATTGCCCCAGGCACTAACAAGCCACACCAAACAACTTCCAGGCCATCAAATGCTAATCAAAGTGATCAGTTGAAACATTCACACCTAGTTCCAACAGACAAGAGTTCTTTGTCCCACCTGGTAATTTCACAGATATATAAACCCATTCCCCTAGTTCCAACAGACCTCACTGCCTCTGAGGATGCTTGCCATAGATGCAGGTGAAACGTTAGGAGAGAATGCCTCTAGAACATGGCCATATAGCCTGAAAAAACCTACAACAACCCAGTGATTCTGGCCATGAAAGCCAGAACTTTATAAACTTTTATTTATACCCCCCCCCCCCCCACTATGTCCGCCAAGGGGAACTCGGGGTGGCTAACATGAGGCCAAGCCCAAAAATAACAATACAACAAAGCAAAGTTCAAAGAAACAAAATAGCATCAAAATAAACACATGAAATGACAAAATTGTATGGAATACTGAAATTTGCAGTTTAGGGAGAGCTTATTAAATTGCAAACCCCAGAATTCAACAGAATGCTGCCATTGCAGTTAAAATAGAATATTAGTGTTATAATAATGTAGTGTGATAGGGCATTAAAACCACATTGTTGCTGTTGCCATTAATTTATTAATTCAGCTCCAAGTGAACAACATTGAAAGAGAAATAAGATCACTATGGGGCCACTATGAAAAAGTTTGTATCCTGTAACATTTAGTCTGCTGCCATGAATACAGCAAAACCTCTACTTAAAAGCATCCCAACTTAAGAGTGTTTTGAGTTGAGAGATATTGACCCACCTGGGTTTTGCTTTGACATAAGAGCAGCATCTTGAGTTAAATAACAGTGCTAACACAACTCTGATGGCCGAAAGCGAGGAGGAGCTGAGGAGCCTTCTACTCAAGGTGAAAGAAGAAAGTGCAAAAGCCGGGTTGCAGCTAAACATCAAAAAAACCAAGATTGTGGCAACAAGAATGATTGACAACTGGGAAATACAGGGAGAAAATGTGGAAGCCGTGACAGACTTTGTATTTCTAGGCACAAAGATTACTGCAGATGCAGACTGTGGCCAGGAAATCAGAAGACGCTTACTTCTTGGGAGGAGAGCAATGTCCAGTCTCGATAAAATAGTAAAGAGTAGAGACATCAGACTGGCAACAAAGATCCGCCTAGTCAAAGCCATGGTATTCCCTGTAGTAACCTACGGATGTGAACGCTGGACCTTAGGGAAGGCTGAGCGAAGGAAGATCGATGCTTTTGAGCTGTGGTGTTGGAGGAAAGTGCTGAGAGTGCCTTGGACTGCGAGAAGATCCAACCAGTCCATCCTCCAGGAAATAAAGCCCGACTGCTCATTGGAGGGAAGGATACTAGAGACAAAGTTGAAGTACTTTGGCCACATCATGAGGAGACAGGAAAGCCTAGAGAAGACAATTATGCTGGGGAAAGTGGAAGGCAAAAGGAAGAGGGGCCGACCAAGGGCAAGATGGATGGATGGAAGTGACTGGACTGACCTTGAAGGAGCTGGGGGTGGTGACGGCCGACAGGGAGCTCTGGCGTGGGCTGGTCCATGAGGTCACGAAGAGTCGGAGGCGACTGAACGAAAAAAAAATTACAGTGTAGTATAATAGAAAATGTCTTAATGTGATAACCTGATATTTTTGTGGTATTTTTAGATAGGAAACACAGAAAAAAATATTAAAAGCAAAGGACACAAATAATAACAATATTAATAACAGTGGTCCACAAAGCTATGGTGCAGTTTTTCCAAGTCCTCTTCATCCGACAATTCTTTGGAAATGAGATTTTATGCAGCTGGCAGGGTTGGGAGTCAAAGCAAGCATTCGCTCTGCTCCTTTTGTGCCTTTGTCTAATATATTTCTAACCCAATAATTTCTAGTTCAATGATTTCCAATAATTACCTTGGTCATACTGATTACCAGGACTTGAAAAATAATTTTAAAAAACAAAACAACTAACTCTATACGTTCTTTGGGAACAGACCAAGTATCTCATCTTATTTCAAACTTTAACCTTTCAGCTATCTGTTGTAAATACACAGTTGTAATTTATCTACAATGTTCTAGTAAAACAATGGTGCCGAGAAAATATTATAAGTGAAAAAAGATGGTGTGTTCGTGGGAATGGTGCTGAAGATGTGGGGCTGATACTTTTTCAACTGAATGCGACGGCAATCTTCTCTTCCCGATAACAGGCGGCTCTGTTAGAATTGGCACAAGAGATAAATACAGCCAGGGCAAAGTCAAGAAGAGCTTTTCTAAAATATATATATATAGGCGCAGCCTTGTTCTCTGATCTAAGCAGAAATGAATTATCATGGTTACATGCAGTGTGGGGATAGAGCAAGGTTGTTCCTGTGATAACACAAGCTTCACTTTAACTTAGTAATATATCCATCTGCTGTGTTCCCCTCCTCTTTCTTTCACTAAGCTAGATTGTCAAAAGGGGCTCGTGATAAATTGCCAGCTCCGTGGACCAGACTAGATCTTTGAAAAATTCAGTGGGGTCACTCAACAGTTTGACTGTGTGTTGCCATTAGGCCTAGGGCTGGTTGTGTTCCTCAGGAGGCACTATCTATGGGATTTCCATCATTTTACTAACTGAGCTGTTATCTCGGCTCAATATTTGACTAAAGCAAATGTCACTACAAAAAGGAAGAACTTGGACTGTCCTTCCCAGGACCCCCTAGCCACCATGACTTGTCAAAATGGCAGTCTTAGTTACAATCATGTATGGATCAAGATAGCATATTTATCCGTTTGTAGGAACCAGGCAAGATTAGAGAAGCATCTGGCTATGTCCCTGTAGCCAGATACAAAATAGGATGCTTGCCATAGATGTAGGCGAAACGTCAGGAGAAATGCCTCTAGAACATGGCCATATAGCCCGAAAAAACCCACAAGGACTTAGTGATTCCAGCCATGAAAGCCTTCGACAATGCATAGATACAAAATAGTTACAGCAGTGCTGAGATCCACACCAAGCTTGCTTGGATCCCAGCATTGTTTCCATCTTTTCAAATGCTTTTGTGATCTTACAACCTTATCCAATGGACAGGAGAGAAGGGGGGAAGCACAGGGAAGCATCTCAATAGTGGAGACATGATCTAACCCAACATGATCCATCTTTGGGAATGGCCAGCCATGCCACAGCATTTCCCGCTTTCTTTCCTCCACTTTTCCTCTGCTGGAGGTTTAACACAGCTGGTAAATCACCAGCAATTATAAGATCTATCAACCAAAAGGTTGCAAGTTCGAAGCCCCGGGTTGGCATGAGCTGCCAACTGTCAGCCTAGCTCATTGTTTACCTAAGCAATTTGAAAACAGCTTTAGCTGTGATTAGAGAAATTAGGTACGGCTAAAAGCGGGGGAGGTGTTTTATGATGCCATAAAGCAGGGGTCCTCAAACTTTTTAAACAGAGAGCCAGGTCACAGTCCCTCAAACTGCTGGAGGGCCGGATTATAAGTTAAAAAAAAGAATGAATTCCTATGTACACTGCACATTTCTTATTTGTAGTGCAAAAACACTTAAAAACAATACAATAATTAAAATGAAGATCAATTTTAACAAATATAAGCTTATTAGTATTTCTATGGGAAGTGTGGGCCTGTTTTTGGCTGATGAGATAGGATTGTTGTCGTTGTTGTGTGCTTTCAAGTCATTTCAGACTTAGGTTGACCCTGAGTGAGGGTCGGGTAAATAACCTTGGAGGGCCGTATTCAGCCCTCGGGCCTTAGTTTGAGGACCCCTGCCATAAAGAAAGAAGATCAGAAAATGCTGGGTGACCAAAAGGAAGGAGGAAGTCCTGACGGCTCTTCGTCATAGAGGATAGAGCAACAGCATCCCCTGGACTCGAGCCCAAACTTCCAGGGCACCAAAAACAGTTGGACACTGAGTCGAAGCAAACCACCTCCTTCTGTTCTGTCTGTCTGTGTATTATCTATACAAAGCGGCATTGAACTTTTGCTGTGTATGTGTACTGTGATCCGCCCTGAGTCCCCTTCAGGGTAAGAAAGGCAGAATATAAATAAAGTGTTATTATTATTATTATTATTATTATTATTATTATTATTATTATTGCCGCTATCTTCAATCAAGAGTTGGGGAGTACCCAACTCCTGAAAACAGACTTTTCATTCCATCTTCTCATGCTGGCATGATGGCTTTGCACACACAGCCACCAGAAGTGATTGTGCGTTGTAGGAAGGTCTCCAAGAGACTCTGTTACGTCAGCATGAGAAGACAGTGAGAAAACGGGAAAATTTAGTCTGGGATAATGTCCTTACCTGCTTCCCAAAAGGCACACATTTGCACTGTAACCTCACAAGCTGTACAGTAAATCTGGAATGGGCTGAATGGATCGTTGGTGTGGAAGGAGGAAGAGACCATCAACCTTTTTGGGGGGGGGGGGGAGCAGAGGCGGCCCTAGGTAATTTTCAACTGTAAGCAAACAGTATTTTGGCGCCCCCCCCCCCCCCCAACCAATCACTGCTATATATTTTCTGTTCGTCGTGGGAGTTCTGTGTGCCATATTTGGTTCAGTTCCATCATTGGTGGAGTTCGGAATGCTCTTTGATTGTAGGTGAACTATACAACCCAGTAACTACAACTCACATATGTCAAGATCTATTTTCCCCAAGAGCGCCTCAAGAGCGCCCCTGGGCAAAATCAACTATACTGCAAATGCTTACTTTGCGTAATGGGTTGAGCCGCCCCTGGGGGGGAGGGTTATGAGTGATGGACACTCATTGGTCTGTTAGCGTTGCTGTGGCCAACCTTCCCTCCCTTTTTCTCACTCTCCTTCCCTCTTTACTTTGTTCCTTCCTTTTTTTCTTTCCTTCTCTCTTTCCACCCTTCCTCCCCCCTTTTCTTTACCTTCTTTCTCTCCATTCTTCCTTCTCTACCTCTTTCTGTCCTCCTTTCCTTTGCTCTTTGCTTCCTTCCTTCCCTCTCTCTTTCCTTCTTTCTTTCCTGCCCTCTTTCAATCCTTTCTTCTCTCCCTCTTTCCTTCCTTCCCTTCTCTACTTCTTGCCCGGGTAGTAAGGGAGCCTTGCTGTAGCCCTCAGCCTTGCTGGGCCGGGTGTGGGGCAGGCGGGAGGAGACTTGGAGGGAAGGAGGGCCCATACATGGAAAGGGACTCCATGGCAAGGCTTCTCTCCCCTCACAACGGTTGGTGCTTCATTCTTCTTGCTCAATGGGGAGAGGGGCTTTTGCACATGCTCTGTAAGGCATTTTTCTTTAGGGGGAGTTTTATTTCCCCTTCATTTTTACGGGTTTTTTTGTTTGAAAGACATAGATCGGATTAGAATGTGTTTTGCTGCCAAATTTGGTGTCATTTTGTCCAGTGGTTTTTGAGCTCTGTTAATCCCACAAACAAACATTACATTTTTATTTATATAGATATGGGAACCATTGAAGTGCTATTTTTAGAACCATATAGTTATTGGGTTGTCTAGGTTTTTTCGGGCTGTATGGCCATGGTGTAGAAGCATTCTCTCCTGACGTTTTGCCTGCACTTTGGCAAGCATCCTCAGAGGTAGTGACTACCTCTGAGGATGCTTGCCAAAGTGCAGGCGAAACGTCAGGAAAGAATGCCTCTAGACCAGTGTTTCTCAACCTTCCTCCTGCTGCGACCCCTTAATACAATTCCCCATGTTGTGGTGACCCCCAACCATAAAATTGTTTCCGTTGCTACTTCACAACTGGAATTTTGCTACTGTTCTGAATCGTCATGTAAATATCTGATATGCAGGATGGATTTTCATTCACTGGACCAAATTTGGCCCAAATACCCAATACGCTCACATTTGAATACTAGTGGGGTTGTGGGGGGGATTGAATCTGTCATTTGGGAATTGTAGTTGCTGGAATGTATAGTTAGCCTACAATCAAAGAGCATTCTGAACTCCACCAATGATAGAACTGACCCAACTCTGCACACAGAACTCCCATGACCAGCAGAAAACCCTGGAAGAGTTGGGTGGGCATTGGCCTTGAGTTTTGGAGTTGTAGTTCACCTACATCCAGAGAGCATTGTGGACTCAAACAATGATGGATCTGGACAAAACTTGGCATGAATACTCAATATGCCAAAATGTGAACACTGGTGGAGTTTGGGGGAAATCGACCTTGACATTTGGGAGTTGTAGTTGCTGGTATTTATAGTTCACCTACAATCAAAGAACATTCTGAACCCCAACAATGATAGAATTGGGCCAAACTTCCCATGACCAACAGAAAATACTGTGTTTTCTGATGGTCTTTGGTGACCCCTCTGACACCCCCTCGCAACCCACCCAGGGGTCCCGACCCCCAGGTTGAGAAACACTGCTCTAAACCATGGCCATACAACCCGAAAAAACCTACAACAACCCAGTGATTCCGGCCATGAAAGCCTTCGACAATACATATAGTTATTAGGCCTGGGTAACAACGGAAAAATTTGTTTCTAAAATCGATTTGTATTTGGGGGGTTTTTTTGTTTCGATATTTAAAATAATTACAAAATTTTCCTTTTAAAAAGTTCGATATTTACGAAATTTCGTAAATGGTAAAAAATTAACGAATCGATTTCCGAAACAATAACGAATCGATTCGTTAATGGCGGACGCGACCGCGAAATACGCTAAAAAACCTCCAAAACCTTCTGAAGCTTCCCTCTCCCTCTGTTGTTGACTGTTGGTGTGATATTATAATTTTTTTTCACTAATTAAACCATAAACTGGCCCAGACATGCGGAAATAATAACGAAACGACCTCAAAACAATAACGAAACGAATACAATATCGAAATACGAAGTATTTACAAAACGTTTTTGAAAATTCGTTTTTTTTAATAATTGCTCCAGAATGATTCGTTATTGTTTTGTAATTGAAAAAATTAACGAATTATTAACGAATTACGAATTAACGAAACAAAACCGCCCAGCCCTAATAGTTATTATTCCAGATCAGCTGTGTTTCTGAATATCACAAATTATGACAAGAAATGTTCATAACAATAGTGCATTTTTGGTTTAAAACAATCTGATCTTGACCGTATCAAAGCGGAGAACTAGTTTTGAACTTTGCTGCTGAAATCTGAGCATGGGAAAGGTGAACATTGATTAGTGTAGACCAGCACTGTGTATATTAACTGGCTCTTTGGAGACTTAGGCAACAATTTTTCCTAGTCCAGATTACACATATAGGCAATGTACTTGGGAGTTTTGCATGCAAATTAACAGCTCTCCTACAGCAGTGGCCCTGCTGACTTACAGCCAAATGTCAGTGTGAGCTCTAATCTTTTTATCACTTCGCTGTTACGGTGCCACTGACATCCGGAAAACTATGCTTGAGGCTATTACACCATCCCTGTGTAGCCCACAAACACTTATTCCGGAAGAAATGTGAGAGTCTTTAAGGTAGCACTGATATATTAGTTATTGGCTATTATTATAGATCAGGAAGGAACAATTTCCCAATTCTTTAAAAATTCTCTGGGTTACATTTTTCCACTGAAAAGTATTTCATGCTGTATTTGCTTCACTCCAACTTGATTTCCATAGTTTTGTAAATTCTGGGGAAATTGTGGGTGCCATATTTTTCTTCCTGAATGAATGATATCCATATGGCCTGCAGTTCCACCATCCTGTCTTGCTGTACTATTGGGAAATTATCAGATTAATAGTTGAACACTAGATTGGAAGGCACCAGATTGGAGAAGACTGTCTTCTAACAATGATTTTACATTGCCATTTTTTCTTTCATTCATTTGTTTACTTTGTTGAGATACCCAACAATAATGTCATTTATCATAATAATATATGTGAATTGGGTTCTTTTATGTTGTGTGCATGTGTGTGTGCGTGCACGCGCGCCGTCCAGTCTGTCAATTTATGGTGAGCCTATAGCAGCGTTTCTCTACCTGGGGGTCGGGACCCCTGGGGGGGTTGTGAGAGGGTGTCAGAGGGATCGCCAAGGACCACCAGAAAACACAGTATTTTCGGTTGGTCATCTGGGTTCTATGTGGGAAGTTTGGCCGAATTCTGTTGTTGACGGGATTCAGAATGCTCTTTCATTAAAAGAGAACTATAAATCCCAGCAACTACCAATTCGCAAATGTCAAGGTCTATTTTCCCCAAACTCCACCAGTGTTCACATTTGGGCATATTGAGTATCCGTGCCAAATTTGATCCAGATCAATCATTGTTTGAGTCCAATGATTGTACTCTCTGGATGCAGATGAACTACAACTCCAAAACTCAAGGTCAATGCCTACCAAAAACTTCCAGTATTTTCTCTTAGTCATGGGAGTTCTGTGTGCCAAGTTTCGTTCAGTTCCATGGTTGGTGGGGTTCAGAATGCTCTTTGATTGTAGGTGAACTATAAATCCCAGTATCTACCAAACAACAAAATCAATTCTCCCTCCAACCTCACCAGTATTGAAATTTGGCATATTGGGTAACGTAAGATGAAAGTTTTCATCTGACACCAAACTGAAGATTGGAACTGATAGTTCTGGTTGTATTAGTTGTTTTATTGGTATTGTTTTGTGTTCCTCCTTTATGAAGTTATTCGGTTTTCAGCTGCTATTTTGTAGAATATGACTCATGACCTCCCTGGTTTTATGCTGTCTAATTTTTGTAATAGGATTATAATGCTTTTTGTGTTTTATTGTTGATGTGGCTGGTTTTGCTTCCCAAAATATTTTGGGGAAAGACTGAGTATTCAAACTTTTCAAAGAAAAAAAAGAATTTCCAATGGGTTGTTGTAGGTTTTTTCGGGCTACATGGCCATGGTCTAGAGGCATTCTCTCCTGATGTTTCGCCTGCATCTATGTCAAGCATCTTCATAGGTAGTGAGGTACCTCTACCTCACTACCTCTGAGGATGCTTGCCATAGATGCAGGCGAAACGTCAGGAGAGAATGCCTCTAGAACATGGCCATGTAGCCCGAAAAAACCTACAACAACCCAGTGATTCCTGCCATGAAAGCCTTCGACAATACATTTGAATTTCCAATATTTGGTATCAGTGCTACTGCTTATGTAGAAAAAATGATACCACACCCAGAACCTAACCCTAACCCAGATCTGTGAGGTATCAAAAGACTTGGGAGACCCTGATATTGCCAGAAATCCCAAAATATAGAATAAAGAAAGCCTAATGCAGCACACAACAGACTAGTAGAAAACTGTGTATGCTGACTGACAAAGGAATACAGATAGACTCATGAATAGAAGTACTCTGCATTACAGCATTTTGTTGCAGGTCCCAACACCAATGGCAAAATGCAAAAACTAAACTACGCATTCATCAGCATATATCAGAGATAAATTGTGCATTTAAATATTATGTTAGTGCTATTTTTTGTCATGTCAGGAGTGACTTGGAAATTGCAAGTCACTTCTGGTGTGAGAGAATTGGCCCTTCTGAAGGGACACCTGGATGTTTTGATGTTTTACCATCCTTGTGGGAGGCTTCTCTCATGTCCCTGCATGATGAGCTGGAGCTGATAGAGGGAGCTCATCCACTCTCTCCCCAGATTCAAACCTGCAACCTGTCAGTCTTCAGTTCTGCTGGCACAGGGGTTTAAGCCACTGCACCACGGGAACCACTCTTCCGTTGGTTCAGTCCAGCGCAGTGGGTTAACCCCCTGTGCCGGCAAGACTGAAGACCGACAGGTCACAGGTTCGAATCCAGGGAGAGGCGGATGAGCTCCCTCTATCAGCTCCAGCTCCTCATGTTGGGACACGAGAGAAGCCTCCCACAAGGATGATAAAAGCATCAAATCATCCGGGCGTCCCCTGGGCAATGTCCTTGCAGACGGCAAATTCTCTCATACCAGAAGCGACTTGCAGTTTCTCAAGTCGCTCCTGACACGATTAAAAAAAAGTCCAATATTTAAAGGCCTACAGACACATTCAAAGTTTAAAAAGCTTGGGTGTGATCCTGGATTCCTCACTGAGCCTGGAACCCCAGGTCTCGGCAGTAACCAGGGGAGCATTCGCACAATTAAAACTTGTGCACCAGCTGCGCCCGTACCTTGGGAAGTCTGACTTGGCCACTGTAGTCCACACTCTGGTTACATCCCACATAGATTACTGCAACGCGCTCTACGTGGGGCTGCCCTTGAAGACTGCCCGGAAGCTTCAAATGGTCCAGCGCTCGGCAGCCAGGTTGTTAACAGGAGCGGCACTCAGGGAGCATACCACTCCTCTGTTGAGCCAGCTCCACTGGCTGCCAATTTGCTACCGGGCACAATTCAAGGTGCTGGCATTAGCCTACAAAGCCCTAAACGGTTCTGGCCCCTCTTACCTCTCTGAACGCATCTCCTCCTATGAACCGGCGCAGACATTAAGATCGTCCGGGGAGGCCCTGCTCTCGGTCCAGCCTGCATCACAGGCACGATTGGCGGGGACGAGAGACAGGGCCTTCTCGGTGGTGGCCCCTCGGCTATGGAATGCCCTACCGGTTGACATCAGACAGGCCCCCTCGTTGCTGGCGTTTTGGAGGAAGGTCAAGACTTGGCTCTACGAGCAAGCATTTGGCTAATCAGTGCAACTGAACAACTGAACACAGGCAGTCGGTAAAACTGAACATAGGAATGGCACAAGGATTATGAGAATGGATCTTGTTCTGTTGAGGCGTCATGAATTGATAAGGAATTGATAATAATTGTTGATTTTGTTGTAATGTGTGATGTGTTTTAACTGTATATTACTGTATAACTTGCACTGTGTAAACCGCATTGAGTCGCCTAATCTAGGCTGAAAAATGCGGTATAGAAGTAAAGCAAATAAATAAATAAATAAATAAATAAATATTTTAGGCTACAGTTTTCAGAATTATGCAGTCATCATGAGTTTCTGGGAGTTGCAAACCAAAATGTAATTTTTCCAAGCCTTAAACCTATTGTATTTCAGCCGAGCATATAAGAACGTCAATGGCAGAAGATGACCCTAGAGAAAAGAACTGTCAGTGTGCCTCTATATTGCATAAGACTTTTGCTTTTAGTGAATTCAGATGACGCTTCTACAGCAATCTTTGTTATATTTCTGTGTTTGCAGGTTGATGACCAAATGAAGCTCCTTCAGAACTGCTGGAGTGAACTATTAATTCTAGATCATATTTATCGGCAAGTGGTACACGGAAAGGAAGGATCCATCCTTCTAGTCACTGGGCAACAAGTGAGTTTACAGACTAGAAATATTGATTTTGCTCTTAACCTTTCACCCAAATAGCAGGATTTAAACTCAATCAGAAGCACTTCCATTTTACACTGAAAGCATTTTCCATTGAGCACACATATTGGCACAAAAAAAGGACAGAGGCACTCTGATCTAACAAAAATATCAAATATAACTTTTAACTCACTTTTAAAAATTGATTCATACCCTAATTCTAGTTAATTAGGGTTCAGTATATAGAGGACTTTATCACACCAGTTTGTTCTCTCTTCACAATCACATTGTTTAAGCAAATGGAAACATAAGGTTATTGGTACAATCACTTTTACACCTTGCTTCAATTGTACAGTGCAATTTATTGGTGCAAATTCCCACAAACAATCTTCTGCACAGCCTTGCTTCATACTATATTTAACCTAAACCGTTGGTTTTTTTCTATTTTGTCCTTTTCCATTCTTTTTTTTTTTTTTTTTGGCAATTCATTTTTATTAGTAAGAGACTGGACATGACGTACATATAGACAAACATCGACAATAGAGTGAGAAATATACATCCATATATATATGTTGAATCCATCCATACACATACGTATATATTTCCACATGTATATAGAGTTATGTACATATGAACGAGGGAGCCCCCGGTGGCGCAGTGGGTTAAAGCACTGAGCTGCTGAGCTTGTTGATCGAAAGGTCACAGGTTCGATTCCGGGGAGCGGCGTGAGCTTCCGCTGTCAGCCCTAGCTTCTGCCAACCTAGCAGTTCGAAAACATGCAAACGTGAGTAGATCAATAGGTACCGCTCCGGCGGGAAGGTAACGGCGCTCCATGCAGTCATGCTGGCCACATGACCTTGGAGGTGTCTACGGACAACGCTGGCTCTTCGGCTTAGAAATGGAGATGAGCACCACACCCCAGAGTCAGATATGACTGGACTTAATGTCAGGGGACTACCTTTACCTACATATGAACATTCTTGTTTTCCCATTTTCCATTCTTGTTTTGTCACAACCACATCATTTCATTGAGACCTTCCTCTGCTTCACAATATTGGGATTGCAGTGCAAGGACATTATCACACGAGGAAAAGTCACATATGAAACTTGGATTCATTTATTTATTATTTATTTATTTAGAACTTTTATATACCGGTCTTCTCACCTCCAACGAGGGACTCAAGCCAGTTTACAACAAGGTGGTTCATACACAATAGTTTAAAAACATCACATCAATAATACACTAATATAAACACATTAAAGTACTATCATATAACTATATAAAGCCAAGTGGTTAGCATAAAAATCACTATTCATCCCCATCCGTCTGTGTGGTCAAAAGCCATTGCCTCACTCATCAAATGCCAGATTCCAAAGCCAGGTTTTCACCAACTTTCTAAAGGTCAGGAGGGAAGGGGCAGCTCTAATCTCCAATGGGAGAGAGTTCCAGAGCTGAGGGGCCACCACCAAGAAGGCCCTGCCCCTCGTCCCCACCAGACGCAATTGCGAAGTTGGTGGGACCGAGAGCAGGGTCCCTCCAGAAGATCTTAACAACCTTGATGGTTCATAGGGGAGAATCTGTTCGGACAAGTAATTCATTGCTGTTTTTTTCCTGTCAAAGAAAACAGTCCAGTCATTGATCAAGTGCAGTGCAACTATGGGATAGCCAAATCCATCCAAATGTGCCTAGAACCCACTGTAATTGTGCTATATTAGCATTATGTGATAAAGTCCTGAGTTTCAGAAATCCATTTTGGACTACAACCCTGAAAATATCTCATACATAATTATTTATTATTTATTTATTTAAAACACTTATATTCCGCCCTTCTCACCCCGAAGGGGGCTCAACATATACATGGCAAACATTTAATGTCTGGATACAATACATAAACATTAAAAAACATTTATCTAAATATTAAAATACACCATTTAAAATAGCACAATTTAAAACCGTCCTAGCCATCCGCATCAAATCCAACTGGCCCTGTCATCTTTCCCATTGTCGCTTCATTGCCCTGTCCCGAAAGCTTGGTCCCACAGCCAAGTTTTTACCATCCTTCTAAAGGACAGGAGGGAGGGGACCAACCTGATCTCACAAGGAAGGGAGTTCCATAGCCAGGGAGCAATCACCGAGAAGGCCCTGTCTCTCATCCCCACCAATTGTGCCTGTGACAATGGTGGGACGGAAAGCAGGTCCTCCCCGGAGGATCTTAATCTCCGCGATGGAACATAGAGGAAGATGCGTTTGGACAGGTAATTTGGGCCGGGGCCGTTTAGGGCTTTATAGGCCAAAGCCAGCACTTTGAATTGTGCCCGGTAGCAAAGTGGCAGCCAGTGGAGCTGGTGTAACATGGGAGTTGTATGCTCCCTGTATGCCGCCCCAGTTATTAACCTGGCTGCCTCTCGTTGGACTATTTGAAGCTTCCGAGCAGTCTTCAAAGGCAACCCCATGTAGAGTGCATTGCAGTAGTCTATTCTAGATGTAACAAGAGCGTGGACCACTGTGGCCAAGTCTGACTTCCCAAGGTACGGGCACAGCTGGCACACAAGTTTTAATTGTGCGAGCGCTGCAACCTGGGATTCCAGGCTCAGTGATGAATCCAGGAGAACTCCCAAACTGCGATAACTTGCTAATTCTGAATATTGTAATCCAAAAAGGATGTTCGCCCCCCCCCCAAAAAAAAAACCAAATTGGGGTTGAAATGTCAGAGACTACTCTCTTGTTCTTTCCATCAGACAACAAAATGCCCTCACTTAGCCCAGAAAAGCCCTTAAAATTAGGTAAACAGAAGTAACTTTAAAGTTAAAGTTAAAAGATACCCTGGACACTTTCCTTACAAAATCCATTTTTGCACATTCACACACTTACTCCAAAGGTGCCCCTGAACAATGAGTGTGACCGGGCACATTGGGCCGCTGACTCTCCTTTTGAGTGGTTGATCCAAGAGGATTCCCTGCCGCTTGGTGGCTGTGTTTCATTTATATTTTCCTAGAGCGAGGCAAAGTAAATGAGAGTGACAAGCTAAATTAAATCAAATCCGTGCCCTTTGAAAAAGTATTTCAGCTCTAATGGAAATGAATGTACAGTGTCATGGGAAGGCAGAGTGCATTTGGTGTGCTTTATTTCTGATTCAAAGTGAAACCAAATGATGGTCCACTGGCATTTAAACAGCTGAAACCTAAACTGCTTCCATTTACAAACATATTGAGGAAACAGATGCTTGTTTGGACTGCAGTCGACATCACTCATTTGCTGTCCCAAACTGACATGGGGAGCCTTAACCTTAATGTAAACCATGTTGATTTTTTCCTTTGGATAGATAGTCATATCTGCTATCTACCAAGGAAAAAGATGTACAAGATATGTGAAGCAGATTATTGGAATTGCATGACAAAACACTGGGCAGAGTGAAACAGTTTGGAAGTGAAATTGCTCTCCATGAGCTCTGCAGCATATTGTACACCCAGGACAAAGTTTTCTGAAGTTGAAAAAGCTCTTCTATGTACTTTTGTGTGAGCTTATTTCTGAAGTCTATAAACCTCCTAAATCATGATTGCATCACTAAACATGGCCCCCACAAGACATGGCAGTCAAAGTGGTGTAAAACTGCATTAATTCTACAGTGTAGAGAGGTGCAACTGAGAATCATAGAATCAAAGAGTTGGAAGACACCTCATGGGCCATCCATTCCAACCCCCTGCCAAGAAGCAGGAATATTGCATTCAAATCACCCCTGACAGGTGGCCATCCAGCCTCTGTTTAAAAGCTTCCAAAGAAGGAGCCTCCACCACACTCTGGGGCAGAGAGTTCCACTGCTGAACAGCTCTCACAGTCAGGAAGTTCTTCCTTATGTTCAGATGGAATTTCCTCTCTTGTAGTTTGAAGCCATTGTTCCGCATCCTAGTCTCCAAGGAAGCAAAAAAACAAGCTTGCTCCCTCCTCCCTGTGGCTTCCTCTCACATATTTATACATGGCTATCATATCTCCTCCCAGCCTTCTCTTCTTCAGGCTAAACATGCCCAGCTCCTTAAGCCGCTCCTCATAGGGCTTGTTCTCCAGACCCTTGATCATTTTAGTCGCCCTCCTCTGGACACATTCCAGCTTGTCAATATCTCTCTTGAATTGTGGTGCCCAGAATTGGACACAATATTCCAGATGTGGTCTAACCAAAGCGGAATAGAGGGGTAGCATTACTTCCCTAGATCTAGACACTATGCTCCTATTGATGCAGGCCAAAATCCCATTGGCTTTTTTGGCCACCACATCACATTGTTGGCTCATATTTAACTTGAAGTCCACAAGGACTTCAAGATCTTCAAGAACTTGAAGTCCACAAGGACTTCAAGATCTTTAACTTGAAGTCCACAAGGACTTCAAGATCTTTTTCACACGTACAGCTCTCAAGCCAGGTGTCCCCCATTCTGTATCTTTGCATTTCGTTTTTTCTGCCTAAGTGGCAGAAAGAAGAAACCACACATTGTTTGGTTGGTGTAGATGTGACCTTACAGTGATTTTTTTCCCTGCCCCTGCCTTGTCGAGCCGTTTCTGAACTTAACTCCATGTGCATTTCCATTTGTCACTGTAACCTTGACTGCTGGCAGATTTCATATTTATGTTTGGTCATCGTATATAATATTCTTAGAAATTACAGTTTAGTAAATAAAAAGGGAAAGAAAGATGAGAGGCAGAAGAAAAGATAGGAAAATCTTTTTTAAAAAACCGTTCTTACAGAAAGAATTATGATTGAATTCTCCAGTGCTTCCTTCAAACTAAATTTCCCATTAATTTCTGCTTCCCTTTCTCTTCCTTCTTGTTTTTCTCCTTATTGCTGATGATCATTCAAAAGCAATAGGGAGATAGTTCATCAGCAATAATCATTACAATTTTTAAAAAGAAATAAAGTGCATTTGTTACCCAGACATCCTTAAAAAAGTGGGGAATGAAATAATCTTTGACAAAGTCACAGTATTGCTGTGGAAGTTTTCTTCCCCTGTATCTCAGTTTTTAGTTTTCACCCATTTTATTTTCTACACTTCAGCAGAAACTTATATTTTCACCAGGTGGCAAATAGTACAGGTATCATGATTCGTTTCACTGCTCTCAGAGCTTGGAAGTTATTTTTTTTTGTCATGTCAGGAGCGACTTGAGAGACTGCAAGTCACTTCTGGTGTGAGAGAATTGACCGTCTGCAAGGACGTTGCCCAGGGGACGCCCGGATGATTTGATGTTTTTATCATCCTTGTGGGAGGCCTCTCTCATGTCCCCGCATGAGGAGCTAGAGCTGATAGAGGGAGCTCATCCGCCTCTCCCTGGATTTGAACCTGTCGGTCTTCAGTCCTGCCGGCACAGGGGTTTAACCCACTGCGCCACCGGGGGCTCCGGAAGTTAATTGTAACTAATGTGTTACTAGCGAGAGTTATCATTTGCAAGTCCCCTCCAAATAATTAGGTGGTTGTTGTTGTGTGCCTTCAAGTTATCTCTGCTTTCTGTTGTCCCGGCAATTTCTTTCCAGAAGGGGTTTGCCTTTGCCTTCCTCTGAGGCTGAGAGAGTGTGACTTGACCAAGATTACCTACTGAATTTCCATGGCTGAGCAGGGATTCAAACCCTGGTTTCTCAGGACCTCATCATACTAGAGCAGGGGTTCACAAACTACGGCCCGGGGGCCAGATACGGCCCTCCAAGTTCATTTACCCGGCCCTCACTCAGGGTCAACCTAAGTCTGAAACAACTTGAAAGCACACAACAATAACAACAACAACAACAACAACAACAACATTCCCATCTCATCAACCAAAAGCAGGCCCACACTTCCAATTGAAATACTAATATGTTTATATTTGTTAAAATTATTAATTTTAATTATTGTATTGTTTTTAAGTGTTTTTTGCACTACAAATAAGATATGTGCAGTGTTCATAGGAATTCATTCATGTTTTTGTTCAAATTATAATCCGGCCCTCCAACAGTGAGGGACTGTGAGCTGGCCCTCTCTTTAAAAAGTTTGAGAACCCTTGCACTAGAGCATCTATCCACTTTAAATCCAGTTGTTGCCTCCTGAAGAATCCTGGGGTTTGTAGTTTAGGAAAGGACCTTTGAACTGCTCAATCATAGAAGTCCTGGGCCTCAATAAACTACAAACACCAGACTTCTGCAGGAGGCAACAAACTGGATTTAAAGTGGATAGATGCTCTAGTGTGATGAAGTCCTCGTGTGCTGTCGCATGCTGGGCCTGTGCATCAGACTGTAGACAGGACATAAATTCTGTGTGCCCAATGGGACGCCGGGGCTGCCTCAGATTAAAGGCCTTTGGATTTCCTTAAAACACAGTCTCTAGAATACTTAAAGGTTCAACAAAGTTCTTTATTAATGAAAACAAACACGTACTTTAAGGCTTTCTTAACAGTCTATTGGCTCTTTCAGTCTTACCCACAGGGAACAGGCACTATCTTCTTAACTGTAACTAATGGGGAAATCCTTAACTTCTAATCTGGGCAGTCTGTCTTTGCCTCTGTTGGCGTGGAGCCCCTACACCCGATACCAACTGCTTGTGGCTTCCGCGAGAGACCCTTACCAAGCAGAGCTTTGTAGACTTCCTGGGGGAAAGAACTCAGGTTTCTGTGATGGCTGAATGAAGTCCTTCAGCAAAGGAGCTTTAAGGCTGTCCAACCCCGGTCAGGCTGTAGGCTGTATATCTCTCCAGCCAAGCCGTAGAAGACGAAGCTTTCTACAGGAGCTCTTGGTAGTATGTCCTGCATGGAAAGCTTCTCTGTGTGGACTGAACCCAAAAAGGCTCCTATTCCCTCCAAAAACCCAAAGGGGGTGGGACCAGGGAACCTAACTATAATTGACAGGTGGCTTGCCCTATGATTGCAGCCAAAAGAAGCCACCTATCTGCAGAGTCCCTGAAACTTAGGACTATAACAAACATTAAATGCAAAGCAAACAAAATTGGAGCTCCTGGTACAGCTGTACCTGCACACCTTGGTATCCTAGCTTAACCCTCAAATCATTACACCATTCTGAGTCTCAAATACTTAGGTACCATTATAAATACTTCTATAACTATTTACTCACATGTTTCTCCCAAGCAACTTGAACCTTTCTTTTAGTTTCTTTTAAATATATCTATTACACAATTCTTTGTTGTTGCAGAAAGAAATTATCATATATACTCATGCATAAGTCCACTTCTAAGTCAATAGCAGGCTTTGTACCAAAATTATTTATTTTGATAAGACCCAAGGATAAGTCAAGGGTCATTCTATAGAGAGGGAAAAGTATCAATGACACCTCAGTGTCCAGGTACCCCTAGCTGCTGCCACCATACTTTCCCCACCCAGGGATTCAAAAAATTCAAAAGCGGCACCACAATAATAATAATCATCATCATCATCATCTTTATTTATACCCCGCCACCATCTCCCCAATGGGGACTCGGGCAGCTTACATGAGGCCAAGCCCAAACAACAAATTACAGCGGAATAAAACCGAAAACGCAAACCGAAAACGCAGACAATAAACAACAACATCATAGGTTGTTGTAGGTTTTTCCGGGCTATATGGCCATGTTCTAGAGGCATTTTCTCCTGACATTTCGCCTGCATCTATGGCAAGCATCCTCAGAGGTAGTGAGGTCTGTTGGAACTAGGAAAATGGTTTTATATATCTGTGGAATGACCAGGGTGGGAATCAAGCTTTCCTACTAAAGAGAGTAGATAGGGTTGGTGCTTCTTTTAGATTCTCCTGGAACAAACTAAGCTTTCAACTTTTGCCACTCTAACAGAGAAAGGAATGACGACAAAGATGACGGAGCCCTCAAAGAAAATGAGTCTGACACTCTTGGCATAGGTCTATGCATGGTCTGACATCTTCAGATTAATGCTCATATCCCTTTTCCTCTATTAGAGTAGAGGAGGAAAAATATAAACATAACTACCAAGTCTGGCAATCATTTCAAGAAGCAGATTTGGAATTGAAATTTAAAACAGAGAAAATAGAAACAACTAACCAAGCTATTCGTATTATTTATTAGTTGGTTGGCTTGTTTAATCTGGAGAGCAGCATGAGCTTCCGCTGTCAGCCCCAGTTTCTGCCAACCTAGCAGTTTGAAAACATGCAAATGTGAGTAGATCAATAGGTACCACTCCAGCAGGAAGGTAACGGCGCTCCATGCAGTCATGCCGGCCCCATGATCTTGGAGGTGTCTATGGACAATGCTGGCTCTTTGTCTTAGAAATGGAGATGAGCATCACACCACAAAGTAGGACACGACTGGACTTAATCTCAGGGGAAAACCTTTACCTTATCTTGAGCTAGCTGTGTGGAGTGGTCAGGATCAGCAACCATGTTTGCATACAGATAGGAATGATAGCACACAAACATGGCTGCTTTACTGTGCAAGTTATTTCACCTCCTATGATGTGGTGGAGTTGGAGTTCAAAAAATCTGGAGAGCCACACAATTCCCATCTATGGTTTACACTAGGGAAAGTAGCATCGAGAATAGGAAATCGCAACTAAATTCCCCCACCATCATTTCATAATACATCTATGGTCTATGAATGCATACACTGTTTTTATAGCACTTTGAAGAGTTATCAGTTTTACCCTTTGCATATTAGAGCTAATTAGCAACCTCTGTAACATCATCCTTGGGGGAAGGTCTGCTTGCTACTTAATTCATTATCTTCCATTATTGGTGTATCATGTTAAAATGACAGGTGTCACATATTGTATAAGTCATCACAATTTTGATTAATTTAATGAAAACAGATTTCACTATGCCTGCTGTCTTGATCTTGACTGAACCTGTTTTCACTCTTAACCATGAAAGTGCTGTGCTATTCATCCCCCCCCCCCCCCCAAAAAGACATTTAAAGAATGATCTTTGTAGAAAAATGTAATTTGCAACCTTGTACATAATCTGCACAAAATGCTTGGTGTGAATAATGCACAATCTGGATTGGTAGAGATCTAACAACTAGCTGTACCCGCCACGCGTTGCTGTGGCCAACCTCCCCTCCCTCTTTCTCTCCTTCCTTCCCTCTTTCCTTCCTTTCCTCTTTTTCTTTCCCTATCTCTCATCTTTCTTCCATCTCTACCTGTTTCTTTCCTCCCTTTCTTTGCTCTTTGGTTACATCCTTCCTTCCCTATCTTTTGTTCCTTCTCTCCTTCCTTGCTTCTCTATCTTTCTTTCTTTCCTTCTTTCCCTCCCTGCTTCTCTCCTTCCTTCCCTTTTTCCCTCCTTCTCTCGTTACTTCTTGACTGTCCCATTTAATATTGTATTTATATCTTAGAAAGAAGGAAAGGAAGAAGGAAGGAAGGAGGGACAGGAAGGAAGGAGGGACAGGAAAGAAGGAGGAAGGAAGGAGGGAGGGAGGGAAAGAAAGGAGGGGGATGAAGAAAGGAGGGAGGGAAGGAAATGAAGGGGGAGGAAATGAAGAAAGGGAAAGAAGGAGGGAAGGGAGGGAGGGAGGAAAAGAAGGAAAGGAAGGAAGGAGGGACAGGAAGGAAGGAAAAAGGGAGGGAGGGAGGGAAAGAAGTGAAGGAAGGAAAATAGAAAGAGGGACAGGAAGCGAGGGAGGGAGGAAGGAGAAGGAAGGAAGGAGGAAGGAAGGAGGGAAAGAAAGGAGGGGGCTGAAGAAAGGAGGGAGAGAGGGAAATGAAGGGGAAGGATAAGGAAGGAAGGAGGAAGGAAGGAGGGAAAGAAAGGAGGGGGATGAAGAAAGGAGAGAGGGAAGGAAATGAAGGGGAAGGAGAAGGAAGGAGGGAAAGAAAGGAGGGGGATGAAGAAAGGAGGGGGGGAAGGAAATGAAGGGGAAGGAAATGAAGAAAGGGAAAGAAGGAGGAAAGGGAGGGAGGGAAGAAGGAAAAGAAGGAAAGGAAGAAGGAAGGAGAGACAGGAAGGAATGGAAGGAGGGAAAGAAGGAAATGAAGGAGAAGGAAGAAAAGGAAAGGAAGGATGGATGGAAGGAAGGGAAGGGAGGGAGAGAAGGAAGGTCCTTCATTCAAGCACTGTGGACCTTCCTCACCTCCTCCCCCTTCCCCTCCTTCTCTCCTTCTTCCTTGCATGCTGCCATTGCTGCTGCTTTCCCAACAGGGAAAGGAGGAGGAGGAGACTGCTCTCCTGACATAGGAGGGAAAGAGAAGGGGCTGCATGCGGCGTGCCTCCACCTCCATTCCACTTGCTTGTGTGTGTGTGTGTGTGTGTGTCTGTGGCCGTGCATGTGCGCCTGGCTTTAACAGCCGGCTGTTTCCCCGCGAGGAGGGGGGCGTGGCCATGGGTCTCTGCAGTTTCCCCTTTGTGGACATGCAGTTTAGAAGTCCTTTCTGCTTTTTGTTTTCGTTGTTTTTTTGAGTGGAGAACATACATTGGGTTGTTAGGGACATAGTGTCCAAATTTGGTGTCAATTGCCCCAGTGGTTTCTGAGTTCTGTAAATAGCACAAACGAACATTACATTTTTATTTATATAGGTAGAATCATTTCAATGGAAATTGTTGCAAGGAGGAAGAAAAATCCTGTTAATGTGTAACACCATGATGAATGAAACTGCAGTAGTGCAAGGCTAGATCAAAACAAGACTACACATTTGCCTAATGCGATCATTCTAAAATAAAAATACATAAAACAAGAGTCACGCACAATTAAAAACAGAGAAATACATGCCAAGACTAAGTACTGTACTAATTAACAACAAGGGTCATTAAATTTAATTTAATCATTCACAGAACTGAAAGCAAATGCCATTCAATATTTACTTACATTTCTCCTAACATCTAATAAAAAAAAGATTTGTGTTCTAGCAATATACCAGCTTTTTCCCTGCCTACCCATCAAATAAACTGTTGCAGTTAAGATGTCAACTTATAAGGCATTCCTTTGCAGATGGACTTTTGCATGTCTTGATTGGGGGCACCAAGCCCATCAAGAAGGATTACAAAGGTATTTTTGGACACAGCAGAAGAGACTTAAAAAGCCAAAATAAATAAATAAATACATCATAATTCATGTGCAACACCAATATATGGTGTTGCACATGAATTATAATGTATTTATTTATTTATTTTGGCTTTTTAAGTCTCTTCTGCTGTGTCCAAAAATACCTTTGTATAAACACAAACACACATATATACATACACAAAACACATATACACAGATTGGGCCACAACAACACATGGCAGGGAACAGCTCGTAAATAAATAAATTTGTACCTGCCAGGAGGACTGAAGGACCTCCTTAATGATGGCCTGGTAATTTTTTTTTAAAGTTTTAAGGCAGTATTTCTCAACCTGGGGGTCGGGACCCCTGGGGGGGGGGGGGTCGTGAGGAGGTATCAGAGGGGTTGCCACAGACCATCAAAAATACAGTATTTTCTGTTGATCATGGGGGTTCTGAGTGGGAAGTTTGGCCAAATTCTATCATTGATGAGGTTCAGAATGCTCTTTGATTGTAGGTGAACTATAAATCCCACTAAATACAACTCCCAAATGTCAAAGTCCCCCCCCCCCCCCAAATTCCATCTGTGTTCATATTTGGGCACATGGAATGTTCATGCCAAGTTTGGTCCAGATCCATCATTGTTTGAGTCCACGGTGCTCTCTGGATGTAAGTGAACTAAAACTCCAAAACTTGAGGTCAGTGCCCACCAAACCCTTCCAGTATTTTATGTTGGTTGTGGGAGTTCTGTGTGCCAAGTTGGGTTCAATCCCATCATTGGTGGAGCTCAGAATGCTATTTGATTGTAATGAACTATAAATCCCAGCAACTACAACTCCCAAAAGTCAAGGTCTATTTTCCCCAGGCTCCACCAGTATTCACATTTGCGCATATTGAGTATTTGTGCCAAATTTGGTCCAGATTCACCATTGCGTGAGTCCACAGTGCTCTCTGGATATAGGTGAACTACAACTCCCAAACTCAAGGTCAATGCCCACCAAACCCTTCCAGTATTTTCTGTTGGTCATGGGAGTTCTGTGTGCCAAATTTAGTTCAATTCAATCGTTAATGGAGTTCAGAATGCTCTTTGATTATAGGTGAACTATAAATCCCAGCAACTACAACTCCCAAATTACAAAATCAATCCTCCCCCAACCCCACTAGCATTTACATGTGGGTGCATTGGGTGTTTGTGCCCAGTTTGGTCCAGTGAACGAAAATACATCTTGCATATCTAATATTTACATTATGATTTATAACAGTAGTAAAATGACTGTTATGAAGTAGCAACAAAAACAACGGTATGGTTGGGGGTCACCACAACATGAGAGACTGTATTAAGGGGTCACGGCATTAGGGAGGTTGAGAACCACTGTTTTAAGAGTTGTTTTGGGGGGTTTCAGGGTTGATATATGCCATCCCAGTCGTTACCAGGATGGCATATAGACAACCTCCCAGGAAAGCCCAAGGTTTTTTTGGGGGGAGGGGGGTTTCTTAAACCCACTTTGGTGCAGACCTTGGCACTGTCTGGAAGCACCCTGAGACTCAGGGATATCCTTCTCTGAACAAATTCTACCCCGACCCCCCCCCCCCCCCACAATGTTCTTAAAGTCACCATAAATTAGAGGCACACAACAATAACAACAACTACCTAAATAGATTAAGGGTACCACATGGTACTTTGTGTAGGTCATGCTTGAACTTTCCTGATCTGGATTGTGAGGACGAAGTGGAAGATAACAAACACTAGTGATCACCATCACATCATCTCAGACATTACTTTTTAAGGAGTCCTGTAAAGAGTATGGTCTTAAATATCTGGATAATAGCTTTCAGCAGGTCAAATCTGGCATCAAAACTGTCAGGTTTTGTATTGTAATGTAATATAGCTGAGTCATGCACTGCTAATAGGCTTCTATTGGAAATGCTGAGTCATGCATTAACTGTATATAGGGATGTAGTGAACTCATACCTTTGCTTCATAGGCCGAAGCCTGGGAGTCAGTGAGCAGGCCTCCATGTTGGGAGGGCAGCTCAGGATAGCTGACATTTTGGTAAGGCAGAGAGGCAAGGGGAGGAGTCAGCTACCTCCTGGTTGACTCAAACCCCTAGGGGAGGAGTTGAAGGAGTGTGTAAAAAGACTGTACTTACTGTCACAGAGGGAGAAGAGGGATTTGATCTGAAAGAGATAGGATTAGGATTTTCAGGCAGGGAGAAGAGAGTTTCTGAGTGAGTTAGAATTAGACAGGTATGGAATAATAGAGGGCAAGTGCTTCAGGGTGCTTTGGCTTGGACAGTCAAAGTGAAGGCTTGTTGACTTGTATTTGGAGAGAATACAAGTGGGTTTATTTCCCTACAGTGCAGAGTAGTCTAGAAGGAGCCTAGTTACTCTCGCAGGCAGCCAGGGCGGCTGGTCTGAGAAACACACTGTTACGTGTTATAGAATAGTGTGAGGAAAGTAACGTCAAAGAAAAGTTACTCTTTCTTAAGCAACCATTTATTTTATAAGTCTGTGCCTCAATAACCAACTACACATATGTACCACTCAGTAATGAGTTATCTGTTTCAAATATTTCAATAAACCTGTTCTCTAGTTTACTTTTAATATGCCTCAGCCTTGTTTTGTCATATAAAGCTAGTTCCAGTCAGCCTCTACATCTCTGCAGTTCAGTCACCAGAAAGGGAGTCAAAAAGAAGAACCGGTGTATAGGGACATTTTACCTCAAGTATATCATCTAGTTAATTCCCCAACCAGTGATTTGAGGTGGTGGCAGCAAACCTACATTACATACACACCGTTCTCTCACATCACCTGTAATTCCCTCATATATTCTTTTACAAGGAAATCATTTGGGGAATGTGTTCTGGCCTAGTCCAGGTGATTGTGAATGATGCAATCCTGGGTTTGAGTTAAGTCAATGAGTTGGGAACCAATCAGTGATTGCTATGTGTAAATGAATTGTATATAAGGAAGTCATGTACAGTGTATATTTCTCTCCTTGTGCTGTGATGCTGTTTGCCGAAGGCTCTGTGTAATGTATTAAAGGAACCTGTCTGCTAAGACAAGATATAACTGTGTGCTGTGGTAAGTTTGTAGTGTCATCTAGATTGGAGGGGAAAACAATAGTAAAACTGACAATGCCCGGGCATGTGCTCAAGTGTCTGTAAAAGAGTTCCAGAGTGACTGCAGTTTGTGGGAGCAGTTGACTGAAAATACTGTGCAGGAAGAAGCTACTGGAAAGCGCTGAAGTTGTGCAACTGATCTGCTGCTGAATTGTGAAATTAATCTCAACAAAAACCCAGTCTATATTTTCTCCCAGGATTTCAAAGCATTGCATTACTTCCCCATTTCCCCCTTTCAGAATCACCTACCCCATAGACTAAGCACAGATGATAATATTCACTTTAATAAGCGCAGTGCCCCCACCCCAGCAAACCCCTCTTGAAGATACATTAGCTGGGGCTTTTTCATGCACAGTTGAGTTTATATAAACTGATTGACACCTTTGGGGGTCGTCTTTCCACTGACTCATAATTTTGCTCACTCGTGAAAAAGGTTTCCTTGGTGCTCTGTATTCTCCAGCTAAAGCTGAAAATTCAACTCATCATATTTACACAATAAAAAAAATCCATTCTGCCTTGTTTTTAATTGCAAATCCGACTCCAGGGACCAATTCTCCTGCTTAGGAGGCATCCCTGTGCCGTCTACTAGGGAACCAAGTGCAGTCAATTATGGTAATGAAATGTCAATAAATATAAAAATTTAATACAGTCGGCTCGGTGTGAGTGGCAGATGAAGACTTGCCTCCCAGACAAATTTGCTGGTTCTGCAAATATTAAATGCCTCTGAAAGAGGAACTAGTTGCCCGAGAGCCCTCCAATAGTAGGGAGGGTAGGAGAATCTACCTATTGGGGTTTCCCATTATGTTATTATCGCGGTAGAACAAGCACGACGGATATTCATGAGATCCATCTGAACATCTTAACTTATTATTATGAAGCAAAGATCATCCTTTCTCCCTTCCAGAAGCTGCAATTGGTTGCCTCTCCAAGGGATTCCCCCTTTCCCATATACACACACTTTCCCCAACAAATCGCAGAGGGGAAATTTGGCTGTGAATGAGATGTCTTTGCAGCAATCAGGCTGTTCCATAACAATAAGATGGTTAATTTCCTGGTCTGAGGTTGCAAATGGCATTTTCCACAGTTGTAATTTATTTGTGTTACAAGTAGAGTATTCTTGTAATTTGTACACTGCAGAGAAAAACTAAGATTGAAGATACTCCACATCTAAAAGTATAATCCTAAAACTTGGGATAACTATTATCATTCCAGCCAATCTGTTTTAGTTGTTTGAGAACTGGACTATGACTTCAAAGACCACATTTAAAAAGCAATTTTTGGAATTAGGGAAAAATACCATATATTAGTCTACACTGCCATATAATCCAGTTCAATGCAGAGAATCTGGATTTTATCTTACAGTGTAGGCGGAGCTGTAGTTATAACTCAAGATATCATATTGTTGTTGTTTATTCATTCAGTCACTTCCGACTCTTCGTGACATCATGGACCAGCCCACGTCAGAGCTCCATGTCAGCTGTGGCCTCCCCCAGTTTCTTCGAAGTCAAGCTAGTCACTTCAAGGATACCATCCATCCATCTTGCCCTTGGTCGGCCCCTCTTCCTTTTTCCTTCTATTTTCCCCAGCATTATTGTCTTCTCCAAGCTTTCCTGTCTTTTCATTATGTGGCCAAAAGACTTCATCAGTACTTCAAGATATCATAGATGGATTATTTGTAATGTTTTATCTTTGAGGCTAAAATGTAGTGAGTCCTAATATATTAAACATACGAGGGGTATTTTTTAAAGTAAGGTCCGTTTTGTTGTAGACACTAGTAGTTCACGCGCATACCGCAACGAGCACATGTGTCGTGTACCGGCATGCCTCAGGAACAACTGTGCTCAGTTGTTCTGTAGCTAACCTGTACGGTTCTGTTCTGTACTTTAAAAATGTTTAAGACTATCAACTCATGCACCACATGTGAGGTTCGCTCAGTGATACGGTTTTTGTCAGCAAGGAACCTGCCTGCTGCAGAAGTTCGTCAACAGATTTGTGAAGTGTACGGTGATACTGTTATGAGTGAAAGCAAAGTGAGTAAGTGGGTACGACAATTCAAACCTGGCCGTGACAACGTCCATGATGAGGACCACTCCGGTCGCCCTTCTTTGATTACAGACGATTTGATTTGATCACACACTCAAATCTTTGGTTTTTGTGGTCTGTTAGGAGTTTCAGGACCCAACGGAAGCACAGTTTCCTAAACTTTAGGTGTTCAGAAACAATGTTGTAAAGCACTGATCTCGACACCTCAGGAAATTCGTTTGAGAGACCTGTTATTGTGAAGCGCGGAGGGCGAGTTAATAGTCTTAAACATTTTAAAGCACAGAACAGAACCGTACAGGTTAGCTACAGAGCGGAAACTGAGCACAGTTGTTCCCGAGGCATGCCGGTACACGACGCATGTGCTCGTTGCGGTATGCACGCGAACTACTAGTGTCTACAATAAAACAGACCTTACTTAAAAAATACCCCTCGTAGAACACCCCAAGATGTCTGGCAGAATGTACTTCATTTCTTTAAAGTAGATACAAAAAAATGTATAGTGGGACAAAAAATCCTGAAAGCCCCTTTTCCCATTTTGACAGTAATAATGTAATCATTGTAGTGTAACAACACCTCCGATTTGCCATCTGAGGCAGCCCTCTGACTCCACCTAATGGGTAAACCAAACTTTCACTGTCAGGTAAGTGGACCTAAGCATGATATCAAATATGTTGAATTTAATATGCCTAATGTCTACTAAATAAGAACTTTTCCTTGCCAAAAGAAAGGGGAAATATGAATAAATAAATGGTGGCGGGACAACATCTTGATTGAAATGACAATCTTACAAGGCATTTATAAAACTGCACTCACAGACACACACACATCACTCAAGCACACGCAACAGTTATCTGTTGTAGAAAGTCTACATCAATTTGTTTAAACAGAAGTATTTTCAGATCATTGTGAATCAACCCTTTTAACACTACATCAAACAAAAAAATGGGGAAACAAATGTGAGATGATGATGATGTACCTGGTTCTTATGGTCCATCTGATACTCTTCTAACAGGTGGATTACTCGGTAATTGCATCTCAAGCTGGAGCCACTCTCAACAACTTAATGAGCCATGCACAGGAGCTGGTAGCAAAACTGCGATCCCTGCAGTTTGATCTACGAGAGTTCGTGTGTCTCAAATTCTTGGTGCTATTCAGTTTAGGTAGGTACTCATATTTAAACATTATTTTCATGATGCTTGTGTCATGCTTCTTGCTTATTCCCCACAGTTCCTCCCTTGTTTCAAAGAATATAATTGTGTGTACTACTCAACCTTCCTGATCCCCTTATACTATCCTGTTCCAGCAGAACCGACAGTCAAACTACCTTCTTTACATGAATTTGTCCTTCATCTCTTCTTCCAGCCCAAATGCCAGAGTTCAATGTTCACTTGAAGTCCACTCTGCTTGATATTTTTTCTCATTTTGATGCTACTGATTTGATAGTGATGATATGTGGGATCTCACCCATGTGTGAGATCAACTACCTTCAGGTTGCTTTTATATGTGGCATGTAGCAAGGAAGAAGGAGGAAGAGCATAATGTTATCTTATGTTCAGTCAGCATTGGAATTTGAGGGGAGGATCATGCTTGGATTAGACTTAACATTAATTTATTTATGTATTTATTTATTTATTTACGACATTACATGCTGCCCTTCTCACCCCGAAGGGGACTCAGAGTGGCTTACAAGAGATATATATATATATATATATATATATATATATATATATATATATAATATTATATTATTAGCATAGTACAATACCAGTATTAAATATTACTATATTGTACTATACCATTATATTGTAATATTTTAGTAATATTACGTGTAATATCAATATATAATTATAATATCATATTATTAGTAGTAGTAGTATTATATTGCATTACATTATAATATTATAAATATTATATGTATATATATTATATTATATTATTAGCATAGCACAGGAGACAAGGTGGAACTGTCCCCTGCCCCCCTCTCTCTTCACTCTGGCCCAGAGTGGCAGTTGGTGCTGGGGGAAGGGGTCCCCAACTGATGACATATGCAATGTGTCTTCTGCATATGTCATCAGTTGGGGACCCCCCCCCCCACCAGCACCAACTGCCACTCTGGGCCAGAGTGAAGAGGGGGGGGGGCAGGGGACAGTTCCATCTTGTCTCCTGCATATGTCATCAGTTGGGGGCTACTCCCCCTGGCACCAACTGCCGCTCTGGGCCAGAATGAAGAGAGAAGGGGCCAGGGGACAGTTCCATCTTGTCTCCTGCATATGTCATCAGTTGGGGACCCCTCCCCCAGGCACCAACTGCCGCTCTGGGCCAGAATGAAGAGAGAGGGGGCCAGGGGACAGTTCCATCTTGTCT
This sequence comes from Anolis sagrei, assembly GCF_037176765.1. Lineage (NCBI taxonomy): Eukaryota > Metazoa > Chordata > Lepidosauria > Squamata > Anolidae > Anolis > Anolis sagrei. The sequence continues at coordinate 112,120,145 of NC_090024.1, forward strand.
CCTGCATATGTCATCAGTTGGGGACCCCTCCCCCTGGCACCAACTGCCGCTCTGGGCCAGAATGAAGAGAGAGGGGGCCAGGGGACAGTTCCATCTTGTCTCCTGCATATGTCATCAGTTGGGGACCCCTCCCCCTGGCACCAACTGCCGCTCTGGGCCAGAATGAAGAGAGAAGGGGCCAGGGGACAGTTCCATCTTGTCTCCTGCATATGTCATCAGTTGGGGACCCCTCCCCCAGGCACCAACTGCCGCTCTGGGCCAGAATGAAGAGAGAGGGGGCCAGGGGACAGTTCCATCTTGTCTCCTGCATATGTCATCAGTTGGGGACCCCTCCCCCTGGCACCAACTGCCGCTCTGGGCCAGAATGAAGAGAGAAGGGGCCAGGGGACAGTTCCATCTTGTCTCCTGCATATGTCATCAGTTGGGGACCCCTCCCCCAGGCACCAACTGCCGCTCTGGGCCAGAATGAAGAGAGAGGGGGCCAGGGGACAGTTCCATCTTGTCTCCTGCATATGTCATCAGTTGGGGACCCCTCCCCCTGGCACCAACTGCCGCTCTGGGCCAGAGTGAAGAGAGAGGGGGCCAGGGGACAGTTCCATCTTGTCTCCTGCATATGTCATCAGTTGGGGACCCCTCCCCCTGGCACCAACTGCCGCTCTGGGCCAGAATGAAGAGAGAGGGGGCCAGGGGACAGTTCCATCTTGTCTCCTGCATATGTCATCAGTTGGGGACCCCTCCCCCAGGCACCAACTGCCGCTCTGGGCCAGAATGAAGAGAGAGGGGGCCAGGGGACAGTTCCATCTTGTCTCCTGCATATGTCATCAGTTGGGGACCCCTCCCCCTGGCACCAACTGCCGCTCTGGGCCAGAGTGAAGAGAGAGGGGGCCAGGGACACACTGCATATGTCATCAGCTGGGGACCCCTTCCCCCAGCACCAACTGCCACTCTGGGCCAGAGTGAAGAGAGAGGGGGGCATGACATAAAAATCCCATAGCTGGTAGTATGACATAAAATCCCATAGCTGGAAGAGACCAAAGGGGTCATCCAGTCCTGTTCCTTGCAAGAATGCATAATCAAAACACTCCCAAAAGAAGAAAGAACCGGACAAGATGCTGCGATGTTTCTGTTAAATCAACACTAAACCTGAAGTTCAACAGTGTAGGTTCAGTGGAAAATAGTTTCATTGTTTTAGGCTTTACTAAGAATCACCAGATCCTCCAGGTATTATGGCTTATTGGAATCATTAAGATTTAAAGCAATGGAGCATTTGTTTCAGAAAACTGAAAAAATCTATTCCAGAATGACACACACTTTATTGGGATCTTTATCCATTTTACCATGGGTAGAGTGTTATGTGAAACCTTCTGCTTTCTGGAACTATAAGGACAACATTCCAGATCTGTAGTAAATTCTTACAATGAGTGGTTGTCTGATGTCTGTGGTTTACTAGGTATCCCCTGATTTGGTGGAATCACCTTCAGCACCTTTTGCCTTAGTCCATTTTGCATTTAGACTAAAATACAAAGAAGATTCGCCACACAACTGAAAACAACCAGATGCCTTTATTTTCCATGTACACTCCACAACATGAATGTTTACAGTATTGTAAAAGGCTGAAAACCTTCTATTTCTATGGAATATCTACAGTCACATAAGCTGACCTTGGGTCAGCACAACCACAGTGAAAAGGAGCATATTGAGTCCCCTTTGGGAGAGATAAAACAGGGTGTCAATAAATGTAATAATAATAATAATAATAATAATAATAATAATAATAATAATAAACTACTGGAAAAGCTGACACAATATAAGGATTTAAAGATCGAACTGCAAAGACTCTGGCATAAACCAGTAAATTTTTTACCTTTTCTCCTCTGGTTGTATAATTACTAGTATAACTTTTAGTGATTTTATAGTTAGGAAGTGGTAATAGTGAAGTAAGAAAGTTATTTATTTATTGTGTCAGGAGCACCCAGACATTTGTATTACATTTTTAACAAGACAACCAAACAAACAAACAAAACACAAAGTTTGCAAGCTTGGTAGTTGATTAAATGTCCTTTGACCAGTAGTTGGCCACTTGGAGTGCCTCTGGTGTTGCCGCAAGAAGGTCCTCCAATGTGCATGTAGCAGAGCTCAGGTTGCATTGCAGCAGGTGGTCTGTAGTTTGCTCTTCTCCACACTCACATGTCGTGGATTCCACTTTGTGGCCCCATTTCTTAAGGTTGGCTCTGCATCTCGTGGTGCCAGAGCGCAGTCTGTTCAGCGCCTTCCAAGTCGCCCAGTTTTCTGTGTGGCCAGGGGGGAGTCTCTCATTTGGTATCAGCCATTGATTGAGGTTCTGGGTTTGAGCCTGCCACTTTTGGACTCTCGCTTGCTGAAGTGTTCCAGCAAGTGTCTCAGTAGATCTTAGAAAACTATTTCTTGATTTAAGTCGTTGACGTGCTGGCTGATACCCAAACAAAGGATGAGCTGGAGATGTCACTGCCTTGGTCCTTTCACTATTGGCTGCTACTTCCTGGTGCATGTCAGGTGGTGCAATACCGGCTAAACAGTGTAATTTCTCCAGTGGTGTAAGGCGCAGACACCCCGTGATAATGCGGCATGTCTCATTAAGAGCCACATCCACTGTTTTAGTGTGGTGAGATGTGTTCCACACTGGGCATGCATACTCAGCAGCAGAGTAGCATAGCGCAAGGGCGGATGTCTTCACTGTGTCTGGTTGTGATCCCCAGCTTGTGCCAGTCAGCTTTTGTATGCTGTTGTTTCTAGCACCCACTTTTTGCTTGATATTCAGGCAGTGCTTCTTGTAGGTCAGAGCACGCTCCAGAGTGACTCCCAGGTATTTGGGTGTGCTGCAATGCTCCAGTGGGATTCCTTCCCAGGTGATCCTCAGAGCTCGGGATGCTTGTCTGTTCTTGAAATGAAAAGCACATGTCTGTGTTTTAGATGGATTAGGGATCATCTGGTTTTCCCTGTAATAGGCAGTAAGGCACCTAGAGCTTCGGAGAGCTTCTGTTCAACCATCTCAAAGCTCACTGCTTGAGCAGTAATGGCACAATCATCAGCATAGATGAAGCTCTCCTGTCCCTTCTGGCAGTGGCTGGTCATTTGTGTAGCTGTTGAACATGGATGGGGCAAGCATGCTTCCCTGAGGCAGGCCGTTCTTCTGTTTCCGCCATCTGCTTCTATGGCCCTGAAGCTCCTGTTTTGTAGCAGGTTTCCTATAAGGCAGGTGAGATGGTAGTCCTTTGTGATTATATAATAATAATAATAATAATAATAATAATAATAATAATAACAACAACAACAACAACAACAACAGAGTAAAATAATAAATAACCATGACTTGAATATGGATGGGGCAAGCACGCTTCCCTGGGGCATTAGAAAGATAATATTGGAAGAGATGGATATTGGGTCTCAACCAGTAGGATTAATCTTATGTCCTAGTTGGCCACTTAGTTAAGTTTGTTAGCTGGCACTTTTGCCTGATTGAATCCGGGGAGAGGCAGATGAGCTCCCTCTATCATCTCCAGCTCCTCATACGGGGACATGAGGGAAGCATCCCACAAGGATGATAAAAAATCAAATCATCCGGGCGTCCCCTGGGCAACATCCATGCAGACGGCCAATTCTCTCACACCATAAGTGACTTGCAGATTCCCAAGTCTCTCCTACATGACAAAAAAAAGTGTGGTCATACCTTAAAGATATATTAAATACATACTTATGCAAAACATATATAGATGCAGAAATAATGTCTGTTCTCATCAAGCATATACAGGCAATTAAAAAAAAAGCTAGCCATAGATTGTCGAAGGCTTTCATGGCTGGAATCACTAGGTTCTTGTGGGTTTTTTCGGGCTATAGAGCCATGTTCTAGAGGCATTTCTCCTGACGTTTCGCCTGCATCTATCTATGGCAAGCATACCTCTGAGGATGCTTGCCATAGATGCAGGCAAAACGTCAGGAGAAATGCCTCTAGAACATGGCTCTATAGCCCGAAAAAACCCACAAGAACCTAACCATAGATTCTTCAAAAATATGAAATTGTTTCTTCCCTGATGTTGACATTCAGGACAGAAGAGGCTGCCCTTGCAGGAATTCAATGTTTATAGATCAGCTACACGGACAGTAAGACATCCCTTCCTTTAGTTTTGTGCATACGATATTTTTACACATATTAGGCAGTGCAGCCAAAACGTCTAAGGAGTTGGCTTGCTTGCTCTGTGATGAAATATTTAAAGCCATCCTTTGCACTTCAGTGGGATTTTAAATTAGCTGAATATCTGGATTACATTTGAAAAAATGTTCACGTTTACTTTAAACAGTTTTTACGTTTGATCACTTTCATGATCTTTTGCATGCGTTTAGAACGTCGGCTGTTCCCTGCCCTGATATTTTAGACTCACTGGCAAAGGAGTCGAGGCTTTGTTTTGAATAGCAAACAGAGCGCATACCTCAGCATTTAGGGGAGAAAAGTGTTCTTCTTCATTTATTCAGTTCAAACTGTATAGCTCCATTTCTCGCCCATGTGTGTATAGAACGAACAAAATAAGATCAATAACAACATTGAATTAAACTGGTGGCGACATTTGAACTCAACAATCTATATGACTATGGGTGCAAATGGGAGAAGACAGCCCTTCGCTAGTCAAAACTATTTAGGACTATAGATAAATAACAATGTTTTGATTTGGGCCTCTGGACCACCTAGAAGGCAGTGTGGGCCTGAAATAATGTCTGTTTACAGGACGTGCTCTCTGTATGCCCAACGGGACGCCGGGGTGCCTCAGCTGAAGGGCCCCTTAGATTTCCCAACACAAAGTTCTATTGAGGCTCAAAATAAGTTCAACAAAGTTCTTTATTTGGGCTTAAATCTTCAAACAAATGAATTAAACTATTTATAACCTTGGAAAACTGGTAACTTCCTCAATCTGCCAACAAGGGGCAGGCAACTGGTGGTAAACTGTTTCTTCCTTAGGGAAATATTTTGACCCCTCCCTGGGCAATCTCTCGTTACCTTGCTGGCGTGAGGCCCCTACTCCCAGCTCCAAGCTGCTTTATGGATAGCCCAGGTGGCCCCTTTCCAGGCAAGGTTCCTGTAGATCTGCCAAGCTGAAAGGTGTCCTTTAGTTTCTCCATGAAGGCTGTAGGAACTATTTCTTTGAATCAAGTGTCTCCTGATATGCATATCTAAATGTAGATATGCAGATGACATCACTTGGCCGAAAGCAAGGAGGAGCTGAGGAGCCTTCTAATCAAGGTGAAAGAAGAAAGCACAAAAGCTGGGTTACAGCTAAACATAAAAAAACCCAAGATTATGGCAACAAGAATGATTGACAAGTGGGAAATAGAGGGAGAAAATGTGGAGGCAGTGACAGACTTTGTATTTCTAGGTGCAAAGATTACTGCAGATGCAGACTGTGGCCAGAAAATCAGGAGACACTTACTTCTTGGGAGGAGAGCAGTGTCTAATCTCGATAAGATAGTGAAGAGTAGAGACATCACATTGGTAACAAAGATACACATAGTCTAAGCAATGGTATTCCCTGTAGTCACCTATGGATGTGAGAGCTGGACCATAAGGAAGGCTGAGTGAAGGAAGATAGATGCTTTTGAACTGTGGTGCTTGAAGATCCTTGAAGATCCAACCAGTCCATACTTCAGGAAATAAAGCCCAACTGCTCACTGGAGGGAAGGATAGTAGAGGCAAAGATGAAGTACTTTGGCCACATCATGAGAAGAAAGGAAAGCTTAGAGAAGACAACGATGCTGGGGAAAATGGAAGAAAAAAGGAAGAGGGGCTGACCTAGGGCAAGATGGATGGATGGCATCCTTGAAGTGACTGGCTTGACCTTGAAGGAGCTGGGGTTGGTGATGGCCAGCAGGAAGCTCTGGCATGGGCTGGTCCATGAGGTCACGAAGAGTCGGAAACGACTGAATGAATGAACAACAACACAAGTGGCCTTTAAAATGTAGGAATAATTATTTGATTCCCCCATCAAAATACTTCATTTCTCAGTTACATTTGGCCATTCTCACATTGTGACTTCATTTGACCTAAAGGAAAGTTTTATAGTCAAATGTACAGTTTTCTAATCAGACAGAACAGCTATGACGTGCTGCGAAATGTAAATGAGACTCATCAACGTTTATGAATTCATCGTATGTGTTTGCAGAAACTCCTAGGTTACCACCAGGATTTGCTTAAAGCAGAACTCAAATTGCTTGGGCAATACATCAAGGCGTTTGAAGGAAAGGCAATTCTGCAATCCTAGATGCACTAACTTGGAAGCATGTCCCGTTGAACTCAGCAGGGGTTACTTTTGAATCTTGCAAGGTAGTAAGATTTCCTGAGGAATGGTGCTTAAGCATCCCTGCTCCTGCCCTAAATGTATTCACTTAGAAATAAGTTTCTTGCTTTGACTTCCTTTCTGGAAAGCGTACTTAGAATTGCAAGTCCAAATCAATAATTCACATTTGAAAGCATTACGGCTGTAAATGAAGGACAGAAATACCCAACCCGAATTATGTCAACCGCAACTGCATTCTTTCAAAGCTTACAGGGTGTACGTGTTTTTGTGGAATGTGTGTGTGCGCGTGCTCAACTTTCTATGTACTTATCTATTTAACAGAATTTGCTCCTGTCCTGACCTCTGTACGTTGTTTACTGTGCCCTGTTTCTCTCAATCCCAGCCATATCCACCGCAATCCAGTCATTGTTTTCCTTCTGCCAAAACTTTCCATTTGTCCTGCTAGCTTTCATTACTCCAACTCAGCAAGGGTGATTTGTCAGGGCTTCCATCTGAACAGTTTGTAAAGCGAAATGCCAATAGGAAGAAAGTTAGACATCATTTGACCCATGTCCAGTCACTTGTCTGTCTACCGAGCTTAATGCTAGAATAGGCAGCGACTGATGGGTTCTGTTCTCCTATCACTGTCAAGACCGCAGATAAATGTACTTCATTTAAGAAATGAAGGCTTTATCAATGGGCAAATAATTGCAGAGCAACTATTGATCCCACGTCTCACTTAACAAGAGACAACTGGGACTTGTAGACATGGTAAACATTTAATCATTATGTATGGCAAACAGCAGGGCTCTTACTGAAAGCAAAGAAAACGGTGGTTTGTGTATAAGCGACAACGCCGCCCTTTTGCAGAGGTTGTGCAAACCCTGCCATTTCCCATTTATCAGTTTGAACCACAGAGCACCAAGTTGTGTGCCAGAGATAACCCAAATCTCCCCTGTTAAATAATGCAAATAAGTGCAATTTGCATATTTTGCATATTGTTTTTGCCGTACCGAGGGAAATGTGTTTCATTTGTCCGTGCATTTTCATTTTTAAAAGGATGATTCATTTTGTTTTTTGTTTCTCATTAATTTATCTTGAAATTCATTTCCGTCTCTCTATTTAGTACAATGGCAGGCTATTGTGGCTTTGGTATCTTCCACCCAAAGAAAGAACCTGCCCCCCAGTACATAAAAGAAAATTGGTTACTTGAGTGGGAATGATTATTATTAGGTGTTCCTTCGTTGTCTGAGTAGGATTGTCTTCCAAGATTAGTGTGCTGGTGGGTCCGTAGGTGACTGTGGAGCCCTATTCTTGATCTGCACGTTCTCCCACAGTGAGGGCATTGGTTTCCAGGTGGTAGGCGGTCACGGTTGGGGTTGACTTGACATGCCTTCCTCTTGGCACATTTCTCTCTTTCGCCCTCCATTCATACCTCTTCAAATTCCGCAGCACTGCTGGTCTCAGCTGACCTCCAACTGGAGCGCTCAAGGGCTAGGGCTTCCAAGTTCTCAGTGTCTATGCCAGAGTTTTTAAGGTTGGCTTTGAGCCCATCTTTAAATCTCTTTTCCTGCCCACCAACTTTCCATTTTCTGTTCTTGAGTTCAAAGTAGAGCAACTGCTTTGGGAGACGGTGGTCGGGCATCCAGACAATGTGGCTGGTCCAGCGGAGTTGATGGTGGAGGACCATTGCTTCAGTCCTGGTGGTTTTTGCTTCTTCCAGCACGCTAACATTTCCACCATGCTTACTAGCCTTTGTAGGCCATTTTGTGCCCAGGAAAGGCTTTTTTTGTCAACAGAAAATGAGTGGAAGGTGTCTTCAGGCCCAAATTGGCCAATGTGATTGAAATTTACCTAGATGGCGTATTGGGACAAAAAAATGTGGTGATTCCAGAACCACGAAAACAAGTTTGAGAGCTTCATATGGTCCATGAGTTGCATTTTGCCCATACCTGCAACACCCCCTCTTACACATTTAGATACCCATTAAGGACAATGGGTTGTTGTTGCTCATTCATTTGGTCATTTCCAACTCTTCGTGACCTCATGGACCATCCCATGCCAGAGCTCCCTGTTGGCCGTCACCACCCCCAGCTCCTTCAAGGTCAAGCCAGTCACTTCAAGGATGCCATCCATCCATCTTGCCCTTGGTCGGCCCCTCTTCCTTTTTCCAATGGGTAGTTTGCCTTAAAATCTTGTGGTTGGCATCTTATTAGAATAGATTCAAACAATCACATTCTGAATAGTGAGTAGATGCATCTATTCAATGGGTCTGCTCTAGTCAGGACTAAAAGAGTGTTCAGGTGTATGTGTTTTTATGCACTGGTATCTAATTTTAGTCAGTTGTTAATATTGTTGGTTTTTATTGTATTTTGGTAGATATTTGTAATGTTTGTTGTTGGTTTTTGGACTGTATTTAAAATTTTTGATTTTAAGTGTCTGGGTTTCTTATGCAGGTGAACAACATAAAATATATTAACAACAACAGCAACAACCACAATGTAGGGTTTTTTAAAGATGCCTCGGTATTGGGGGTCGTCGTATTGGAATAGTCATTGAATATAATATTTACGCAATTAAATTGCCTGAGTGCATTAATTAGATTTTGGGCCTTAACTCACATAGGGTTGTTGTAGGTTTTTTCGGGCTGTATGGCCATGGTCTACAGGCATTCTCTCCTGACGTTTGGCCTGCATATATGGCAAGCATCCTCAGAGGTAGTGAGGTCTGTTGGAACTAGGAAAAAGGGTTTATATATCTGTGGAATGACCAGGGTGGGACAAAGGACTCTTGTCTGCTGGAGCTAGGTGTGAATGTTTCAACTGACCACCTTGATTAGCTGACTGTGCTTGGAGCAATCTTTTGTTGAGAGGTGATTAGATGTCCCTGCCTGCTTCCTCTCTGTTGTTGTGCTGTTGCAATTTTAGAGTTATTTAATACTGGTAGCCAGATTTTGTTCATTTTCATGGTTTCCTCCTTTCTGTTGAAATTGTCCACATGCTTGTGCATTTCAATGGCTTCTAAAATTGCAACAGCACAACAACAGAGAGGAAGCAGGCAGGGACATCTAATTACCTCTCAACAAAAGTTTGCTCCAGGCACAGTCAGCCCATTGTATGCTAATCAAGGTGGTCAGTTGAAACATTCACACCTAGCTCCAGCAGACAAGAGTCCTTCCACAGATATATAAACCCTTTTTCCTAGTTCCAACAGACCTCATTACCTCTGAGAATGCTTGCCATAGATATAGGTGAAACGTCAGGAGAGAATGCCTCTAGACCATGGCCATACAGCCCGAAAAAACCTACAACAACCCAGTGATTCCGGCCACGAAAGCCTTCGACAATACATTAACTCACATAGACATGAAGATGCTCTTGGTCTGCCCACCATGAAGGCGTACTTTAATTTCCTTGACATAATAATTAATTTTGACAAAAATATGCACCACAAATTAGCCAAATAAAAGCACATATCTCAGACTTTTATTTCAGAGTAACATGAATATTGAAGGTTGGTGCCAGCAAATACACATTTCCTGAAATTTATGGAAATGCTTGGAATTCAGAAAGGATTGATTAGCATTCAAGAGAGGTGACTGTTCAATATTTACACCACAGAGAGTTGGCAGAAGCAAATAATTGTACATAAAGCTGACGCTTGTCTTAATTAAAGTGGTATAATAGGTGGTGGGTAGGATTTTTTTTTCTAGTGAGCAAAGCAGTTTAGCAATGACCACATATAACTCATTTTGAAGTTCAGAGTTTAAACCTAATCAATATGTATTTATAACAAGGAAAGAAGTGCATTATATTTATTACAGCAGCTAACAGTAATGGATGGACGTGTGGTTAATTAAATACATCTTTTTCTCCACAAACAATGATTTCTGATAAAATATTTACCCTGTGAACTTTAAGTGCTTTTATTAATTGTTCTCCTATTTCATTGTGTGATGCCATTCATTTTTCACAATCCGATCAAAAATCTAACTCAAGATAGTGTCATCTTCCTGTGGTCAGATTCAAATTGATTCAACCTATCAAGCATAACAATAGTATATGGTAGCCATTTATGGTTTAATGGTTTAATTATTTTAATTTATAGTTATATGTTGGTGTTTAGTTATTATGAATCATAGAATCAAAGAGTTGGAAGAGACCTCATGGGCCATCCAGTCCAACCCCCTGCCAAGAAGCAGGAATATTGCATTCAAATCACCCCTGACAGATGGCCATCCAGCCTCTGTTTAAAAGCTTCCAAAGAAGGAGCCTCCACCACACACCAGGGCAGAGAGTTCCACTGCTGAACAGCTCTCACAGTCAGGAAGTTCTTCCTCATGTTCAGATGGAATCTCCTCTCTTGTAGTTTGAAGCCATTGTTCCGCGTCCTAGTCTCCAAGGAAGCAGAAAACAAGCTTGCTCCCTCCTCCCTGTGGCTTCCTCTCACATATTTATACATGGCTATCCTCTCAGCCTTCTCTTCTTCAGGTTAAACATGCCCAGCTCCTTAAGCCACTCCTCATAGGGCTTGTTCTCCAGACCCTTGATCGTTTTAGTCGCCATCCTCTGGACACATTCCAGCTTGTCAATATCTCTCTTGAATTGTGGTGCCCAGAATTGGACACAATATTCCAGGTGTGGTCTAACCAAAGCGGAATAGAGGGGTAGCATGACTTCCCTAGATCTAGACACTATGCTCCTATTGATGCAGGCCAAATTCCCATTGGCTTTTTTTGCCGCCACATCACATTGTTGGCTCATGTTTAACTTGTTGTCCATGAGGACTCCAAGATCTTTTTCACACGTACTGCTCTCGAGTCAGGCATTGTCCCCCATTTTGTATCTTTGCATTTCGTTTTTCCTGCCAAAGTGGAGTATCTTGCATTTGTCACCGTTGAACTTCATTTTGTTATGATCTTTCTTTTTGCATGTATGCTGACATCAAATTTTTGCCATTGGTATGTTATTAACTGCCTTGAGTCCCATTCCTCGTTTCCCCCCCTCCGAGGGGGGGGGGGGCAAGAAAAGTGTTATATAAATATAGTAAATAAATAAATAAATTATACTACCATTGGTATGTTGATAAGACAGGAAAGGAGGAATCAGGAAAATCAAATGAAAATTGCTCATTTCTGGTCATAAGGAGAAAATGCCTTTTCTTGTGAGTCATGCCTTATTATTATTATTATTATTATTATTATTAATTTTATTTGTACCCCGCTAGCATCTCCCGAAGGACTCAATGCAGCTTACAAAGGCCAAGGCCTCAACACAACAACAGCATAACAAATACAACTCAAAGCAATGCCTTCTCATAATATGTCCAAAGTACGACAGGCTCGATGTAGTTAGCTTGACTTCTAGAGAGAGTTCAGCCTTGATTTTCTCTAGGATGTATATAATAATAACACTTTATTTATATTCTGCTTTAATCTCCCCGAGGGGACTCAGAGCGGATTACAACATACACAGATAGGCAAAAATCCAATGCTTTTAATACAATCACATCAAACCCACAGAACAATGGTAAAGTCTTCCCCCTTCATCTCTGGCTTTCTGGAGGTGGGGCTCAACTCTAGCCATGGAAAGATACTCTTGTTCTATTTCCAAGCAGAGGAGTCTGTTGTCCAAAGACACCTCCTGGTCTTGTTTTGCCACATGGCTGCATGAGCACCTTTATTACCTTCCTGTAGAAGTGGTACCTATTGATCTATTCACATTACATGTTTTCCAATTGCTAAGTTAGCAGGAGCTAGGGCTAACAGCAGGAGCTCACCCTGAACCACGGCTTCAAACAGCCGACCTTTAGGTCAGCATATTCAATAGTTTAACAGTTTAACCCGTTGTACCACCATGGCCCCTATATATTTGTTGTTTTAACAGACAAAATCTAACACAATAGTCCCTTTATACTATCAATGTGGTGGTGGAATACACTAACCCAAAACTGTCCTTCTGTCAGATGGACAGAAGTGGCACTTCCAACAAATAGTTACTACTAGTTTTGGTGTCACCATATAGCTACCTCTTCACTATTCAGCATGTTTTAACTAAGCCCTGATCTTCAGAGGTTCCCATGTATATTCCATGAGCTTTCCTCCCATCAAACATGTAGCCGGGGGGGGGGGGGTGGCTTGAGGGGCTTCAGCCCCCCCCCCCCCCCGAAATTCTCAGGGTGGTCCATGAAAAGGCCTTACTGGTACATTATTTAAACTGTTATGTTTATTCATATCATGATCTGATCACCATGCTCAATATATCCCATATGCATGGGGATATTGGGGTAATGATACAAAAGGTTTGCTAGGGTAGACCCTCTTTCACTCAGCTCCCCCGAACCAAACTCAGCCCCCCCCCCCAAAAAAAAATCAAAATCCTGGCTACGGGCCTGCCTCCCATGTACTAACAATATAAATAGCATACTTCTGCGACTGGGGGCCCTTCCACACAGCCCTATATCCCAGAATATCAAGGCAGAAAATCCCACAATATCAGAGTGTAGACTCAGATAACCCAGTTCAAAGCAGATATTGTGGGATTTTCTGCCTTGATATTCTGGGATATAGGGCTGTGTGGAAGAGCCCTTACTCCATCAGTTACTGGTTTTGAAGGTTTCTGGAGCTATAAGAAATTGAGCTCTTGTCGAGTACTTTGCTGAACAAAAACTATTGCTGAACCTTTGAGTCTGTTCAAAGGTCTATAATGCAACTATAATTCAGAATATTATGGCTGCTTCTTCATGACTTTTGCTGCTTTTACTCCCCTTTGCATACACTGTTACATGTTGTGTCTCTGAACTGCTCCTGCTCAACTCAGATCTCTGTCATGAACCCAGAAGGTAGCTTGAGGGACATCAGATTTTGTTCTTCATCTGCCAAGTGAAATCAAAAGTACTGTCCCATGTTTTGAAGTTTATATAAGAACTAGCTTGGGGACCCGGCGCTGCCTGGGTTATTAGAGAAAGTGGGTAATGGAGGTTCTGTATGCCAAGTTTGGTCTTTATTGGTCATTGGATGACAGTTGCATTGTTTTCAGGAAGTGAGTGAAGGTACTTGAAGTCCCATCATCCATGGTCCACCCTCCTCCAAACTGCAGCAGGATATAGAGTCGGTCATGGGGGCTCTTTGTGCCAAGTTTGGTCCTGATCAGTCATTGGATGAGGGTTGCAGTGGTTTCAGTAATTGAGTGAAGGTACTGCAAGTCCCATCATCCATGTTCCACCCTCCTCCAAACTGCAGCAGGATGTAGAGTGGGTCATGGGGGCTCTGTGTGCCAATTTGGTCTTGATCAGTCATTGGATGAGGGTTGCAGTGGTTTCAGTAAATGAGTAAAGGTACTGAAAGTCCCATCATCCATGGTCCATCCCCTTAGAACTGCATCAGGATGTAGAGTGGGTCATGAGTACTCTGTGTGCCAAGTTTGGACCTGGTCTGTGATTTGTAGGAGCTACAATGTTCTGTGCGAAGTGAATTGTGTGAAGGTACTGCATTCATGGCCCATCCTGCCCTAAACTGCACCAGGTTGTAAAGTGGGCCATTGGGCCTCTGTGTGCCAAGTTTGGTCCTGATCCATCCTTGGTGTGGGCCACAGTGCTCTAAGGAAGTGAGTCATTCATGGTCCATCCTCCCTCAAACTGCACCAGGATGTTGGGTGGGTCTTGGGGGGAGGGTCTGTATGCCAGGTTTGGTCTTGTTATGTCATTGTTGGGGTTCACAAGGTGTTTTGGACTTCAACTCCAACCATTCCTGACAGCCTCAGGCCCCTTTCCTTTTCTCTCTGCTAGCTTGGAATGTTATAGTGGCCAATGAGAGACCATATGCAAATAGTACTACAGTGGCAGCCAATCAGAACGCTGCTACATACACCTCCCGTCCTTCCTCCACATACAAACACTGCCTTTTATTATATACATAGATAGATGTTAGGACAATATATCTGTAGCACTATAAACACTACAACTCTGCCTCTGACATACCTCTTGCAGAACACAGAAAGCCTACTATGTTGTGGGGAATGCACATAAAATAAAATAAAATAATGTGTGCAATACTGGGTTCTATGGATCATTGAGGAACACTGCATACTAAAAGAAATCCACTCATTAAATGGTGCATGCACTTGCATGCACTAATATTATGGAGGAGCCATCATTCCCACAATAATAGCCATACTTTTCAAAGTTCTGCACATGGCTATACATCTATAAACCACATTCCATAAACAGATCAGGGATTAGTTTTCGGAATGAACTGAAGTTGATTCTCAGTTAATGTCTTTGAATTTGGCAGCATTCAATCCTTATTCAGGGAGAGCCATGTCCATTACAATGTCAATTCAACGTTGTAGATTTTATTAACAACTAGCTTGGGGACCCGGCGTTGCCCGGGTTATTAGAGAAAGTGGGTAATGGTGGTTCTGTATGCCAAGTTTGGTCTTTATTGGTCTTTGGATAACGGCTGCATTATTTTCAGGAAGTGAGTGAAGGTACTTGAAGTCCCATCATCCATGGCCCATCCTCCTACAAACAGCAGCAGGATATAGAGTGGGTCATGGGGGCTCTGTGTGCCAAGTTTGGTCTTTATCAGTCATTAGATGAGGGTGGCAGTGGTGTCAGTAAGTGTACTGCAAGTCCCATCATCCAAAGTCCATCCCCTTTCAAATTGCAGCAGGATGTAGAGTGGATCATGGGGGCTCTGTGTGCCAAGTGTGGTCTTGATTGGTCATTAGAAGAGGGTTGCAGCAATCTTTGGAAGGGAGTGGAGGTACTTGAAGTCCCATCATCCATGGTCTGTCCTCCTCCAAACTGCAGCAGGATGTAGAGTGGGTCATTGGAGCTCCATGTGCCAAGTTTAGTCTTGATTAGTCATTGGCGAGGGTCTCAGTGGTCTCAGGAAGTGAGCAAAGGTACTGCAAGTCCCATCATCCATCTCCAAAGTTTTCCAAATAACACCAGGACGTAAAGTGGGTCATGAGAGGTCTATGTGCCAAGTTTGGTGTTGATCCGTCATTGGATGAGGTTTTCAGAGGTCTCAGAATGTGAGTGAAGGTACTGGAAGTTCCATCATCCATGGTCCACCCTTCTCCAAAACTGCAGCAGGATGTAGAGTGGGTCATGGGGGCTCTATGTGCCAACTTTGGTCTTGATTGGTCATTAGATGAGTTTTGCAGCAGTCTTGGGGAGTGGAGGTACTTGAAGTCCCATCATCCATGGTCTGTCGTCCTCCAAACTGCTCCAGGATGTAGAGTGGGTCATTGAAGCTCCATGTGCCAAGTTTAGTCTTGATGAGTCATTGGCGAGGGTCTCAGTGGTCTCAGGAAGTGAGTGAAATGACTGCAAGTCCCATCATCCATTGTCAAATTCTTCCAAACCGCACCAAGATGTAGAGTGAGTTATGCGGGCTCTCTGTGTAAATTGTGGTCCTGATCCATCATTGTTGGCAGTTATGGTCTTAGGAAGGGAGTGCAGGTATTGCAAGTCCCATCGTCCATGGTGCATCCTCCTTCAAACTGTACCTGGATGTAGAGTGCGTCATGGAGACTCAGTGTGCCAAGTTTGGCATTTATTGGTAATTGGATGAGGGTTGCAGTAGTCTGAAGAATTGAGCAATTGTACTGCAAGTCCCATAATCCACGGTCCATCCCCAGCCAAACCACACCAGGACGTAAAGTGGGTCATGAGAGGTCTATGTGCGAAGTTTGGTCCTGATCAGTCATTGGATAAGGTTAACAGCGGTCTCAGAATGTGAGTGGTGGTACTGCAAGTCCCATCATCCATGGTTCATCCTCCTCCAAACTGCAGTAGGATGTCGAGTGGGTCATGGGGGCTCTGTGTGCCTATTTCGGTCTGTATTGGGAGTGTTCTGACCCAGCCCCCTTTGGCCTTTCCTTTCCTCTCTTTGTCATCTCAGAATGTTGGATTTGAGGCTGGCCAATCAGAGACCATATGCAAATTTCCTTCTGTCATGCCCCGTTTCTGCCATGAGCCCTCTTCTCCACCAGGGGCTCCTATTGAAGCTGCCCAATCAGAGACCATATGCAAATAGCACCACAGCGGCAGCCAATCAGAACGCTGGCACATACCCCTTCCGCCCTCCGCACCTCTGTCCTTCCCATACAAACACTCTTCTTTATTATATATATAGATTTGTGAATTTATTGACTTTCTCAAAATCTGGTGGCATTGAAAGCAAACCCATATTCCATCCAATTTCTCTTTCTACTCCTCCCTTTTGGAATGCCATGTATACAATAATAATAGCAAATCAATCTTTCCTCTATGAGACAGACCTGTTTTTTGGCCAGCTTTAAACAAAAACAGCAATGAAACATCATGTTGTATCCTTTAGTGCTATTACAGGCACTCACTCTGTTAGGACATATTGGACGATTATAGGCCAGCCTTTAAAAAAAAAGTCATGGGTTTCAAGTTAGCAGTAACCATCTATCAATTCCAGAGATTATGGCATGATTTACTGTCCTGGCATGGTGTATTCTCTGATTTTCTGCCTCCTATGAAACATTGTGCTTTCCTTTTCTATTGATGTATCAACTATAATAGTTACAAGCAGCTACAGAAAAATCAATAGTGGACTTTCATTACTGAGCACATAAAGTAAAAGAGGACCATGCTGCGAGAGTCTCTTGCTGTTAAATAGTCACTGACTGCAAGGTACACAATAAATGTCTGTTATTTTGGTCTAAATGAAAGATGTCTGAATTTGAAACATCAAACATTTCAGATTTGGGACAAACCCAGGGCTTCCAGACAGGCTCTCCTAGCTAGTAATATTTTTTTCTCCCAAGGCAGGTAAAAGATCAATCTGTCTTTCCTTACATAGGATCTAAATTTCAAACAAAATCAAACAAGACTAAACGAGAAACAGAACATCCCAAACAATCTTCTTGTTGGAGCCCCTTTGTTATCCTCATGGGTTGAACTCACTTGAACTGTGCATGTTGTCTCAAACACACCATTTTGGTTCCAGTGGAATAACTTGAAGACTGTGAACTTTGATGAGCAACAGTGACCAGGGGCGCAAGAAAAGAAGCTTCCAGGGACTGTATTGTCAAAGGCTTTCGCGGCCGGAATCACTGGGGTGTCTCCAGAGAAACATAATGCAACATAAAACAATTTCAGAACTTTAGCACTTTACTCTTTACTCCTTAGTCCTCCAGATGTTTTGGATCTCACCTCTCAGGATCTATGACCATTAGCCAGAGTGCCTGAGTCTTCTTGGAGCTGAACTCCAAAACATCTGGAGGACGGGAGTTTGACAACGAATACTTCAGAATGTACTAAAGTGCTCAAGCGAGACCTGAATTAAGGACATTAAGAATACCTTGAAGTGTTGTGTGGTTTCTGGGCTGTATGGCCGAAGATACCAGACACAGATGCAGGTGAAACATAAGGAGAAAATGTTGCTAGAACACGGCCTCATGTGGGGCAAGACACACTATCAGCCAGTTCTTCCATTTCAGAGCATTTCCAAAAGAATGAAGCAATGAATCCTATTTTTCTCCAGTGAAAGGCAGCAGCAGGGATTTCTTTACAAGCAGGGGGAAATCACTACTCTTATCCTCAATCTCTGAAATGAGATCTCTAGTTTCCTTCCTCCCTCTCTCTCTCTCTCTCTCTCTCTGCCTCCCTCTCTTTCTCTGGACAGGATTTTATGGGAGATTAATGAGGAGCTTTGGAAGACCAGAGCAGGTTCTGCCCTTGATGGGACTAAATTAGACCTGTGGATGGAAGGAATCCTTCCCCTGCATGAGCAAAGGAGACATTGATGGGCTCTAAACCAGTGGTTCTGGTTCTCAACCTGGGGTCCCCAGATGTTTTTGGCCTACAATTCCCAGAAATCCCGGCCAGTTTACCAGCTGTTAGGATTCCTGGGAGTTGAAGGCCAAAACATCTGGGGAACCCAGGTTGAGAATCACTGCTCAAAACAATGGCTTAAATCCTACTGTTAGTCCAAATTAGATTATATCTTTTCTCTCGTTTCAGGAAATATGACCTGAATCCAATTGTTTGTCCCAATGAGATTGAATCAATTGTTGCATGTTGAGTTAACACATAGATAAACCCAACTGATTCAATCTCATTGGGACAAACGATTGGATTCAGGTAATATTTCCTGAAACGAGAGAGAAGATATACTCTCAAACACAAACTTATACTGGCTCATTGGTGGACTACAGGCTTTGTGCTCCTTGCTCCCCACTCTATCCTGCCATATTTTCTGGAGACAACTCTAATCTTTGGATTTATAGTCCTTTAGACACAAGTTATGTATTATTTCCAGTTGGGATCAGATGCGTTTTAATTTACAAGATTCAAAACTTTAGATCTCCGCTACCATGAAATGATGGGTGCTTTCTCGTCATTAACAATCTCCTTAGGAAATCAGACATCAACAAGGTAGTTTTCATCTTCTTGTTTGATCAGAACCTAAATGCTAATCATTCTTATTTTCTTTCTCTTGAAATGCAAGCTTAACAAGAATGCTTCAGGGGGAAAGCACATAAATATCCTTGGGCGTAATGCACAATCAGACAATGAAACAATATTAACATTTTCTTTTCTTTTGGTGTCTGTAATCGTGGTTGGCAGAACAGAGTTTTTAACATAACGCTATGTAACAATTTTTTTTCTGTTAAGGTTTGAAAGTGTTATTTCCTGTTTAATTGTGCAGTACTTACTTTGAAAGTAGTTGTTGTACTACAAAAACTTTGTTTCTGTGGCTGCCACAAACTATGTGGCAGCCAAGGAGAAATTCACTGAAAAACTATGTGCTGTAGGGTGTCCCACAAAAACAAGGTTTTTGCAATTTAATAAACTTTTTCCATGTTTTGTGATAGAACCAATTAGGAAATGATATTTATAATCCAAGAACAAAAATAATCTTAAATAGTAATCTATTGATGGCTCAGTATTTTTTGACCATAAGAGGTGTGCATCCATATAATATATTAACTGGGAGAGCAGCAAACCACTTCCTCTGCTGTCAAATTATTTAGTGACATTCATTTAAATTCACTTAACTTTGGAATCAGGATGCAAACAGCCATAGAGGAACTTCATCCGAGGACTCCTATTCCAGCAGTGTAGATCTGGATTGCAAGATTACCAAAGGTAGCGTAGATATCTGCAAACTGTGCATGTGTTCCAGTGCATTGTAACAGAAGGGACAATCCATCAGGAGTGCTATCTGTTGGCTTTCATGTCCCGGTGGTGGTTCT
Source organism: Anolis sagrei (assembly GCF_037176765.1). Lineage (NCBI taxonomy): Eukaryota > Metazoa > Chordata > Lepidosauria > Squamata > Anolidae > Anolis > Anolis sagrei. The sequence continues at coordinate 112,139,682 of NC_090024.1, forward strand.
CCATGGTGTAAAACATGAGACAGGGCCTTCTCTGTGGTGGACCCCCAGCTATAGAACTCCCTCCCTGGAGAGATCAGGTCTGCCCCCTCCCGCCTGTCCTTCAGGAAGCAGCTAAAATCCTGGCTCTGGAATCAGGCATTTGCAGATTGATGGATGACCCGTATTGACTAAGAGTTAATGGACAACAACAATTGTTTGCCGTCATGCTTGGGGGCTATTAGTCTTAATGAAGGAGGGATGGACGTGGCACTTTTCCCCCAAGGGATTGCTTCTTGCCCTCCTTTAGGAAACTGGAACTCCCAAAAACCCAAAACGCTGTAAAATAGCTCAAGATAAGTTTTATTGATAACAAAGTCATTTCTTTAAAGCAATGAGCTGGAAAACTTCAGAGGGGTGAAGGAAAACATACTTTACAGTCTCAATAAGTTCTGGGTCCAAGAGGTTTGAAGCTGAGAAGCCTCACCAGGTTTCCTCTTTCCTCAATGGCTGTGAATGCCGGAGCAAAACACAACCCCAGTTCAGATGGCCTATGTTTGAAGATTCAGGATCTTCCTCTGTTGTCAAAAGAACTGGCATGAAGGCGCTGGGGTCTCCTCAATGTTATCCAGGATGATCTGGACATAAAGCATGAGTCCCCAGGGTAAAAAAACCTCAGAACTGGTGCTAAGAGCTAACTTAAATCAGGGTCCTTAAGAATGAAGTCTTTTACTCACGTCCATGTGGTATGATCTCTGAAGGCAGAATGAAGAGAAAGGAAGTTCTCCCCTCTTGCAGGAAGAGGTGGAGCCAAACAGTACTGATTGACAGCTACAAGCAACCAATCCATACAACTGTACACAAGCAATGTAAAAAGGGGGCAGGATTAAACATGATACAACAGTTTAAGTCTAACAACTAACAGTTCTATACATAGATGGCGCCACTCGCGCCGTCACAAATTGGTTGAGTTGGATGACGTTTTTAACTTGATGATTTGTTTTTTATGTGTATTTTAGAACTTATTTGTTGTGTACGTTTTATGATATTTATTGTATAGCATTGAATTTTTGCTGTTAGCCGTTCAGAGTCCCTATACAGAGGTAGAGAAGAATGGGATACAAAAGTTCTAAATCTATATAAATAAAAATGTAATGTTCGTTTGTGGGATTAACATAACTCAAAAACCACTGAATGAAATGACACAAAATTTGGACACAACACTCCTAACAGACCAATGAGTGTACATCACTCATAACCCCCCCTCAAAAAAAAACAGTGTAAAGGACTTAACCCTCCCCCCCCCCCAAAAAAAGATAAATGATGAAAAGATAAATGACATACAGAAAAAAGGGAAGGAAGAGGGAGGGAAGGAAGGAAGGAGAAAAGAAAGAAGGAAGGAAGGAAGGAAAGAGAGAAGGAAGCATGGAAGCAAAGAGCGAAGGAAGGAAGTAAAGAAGTAGAGAAGGAAGAAAGAGAAAGAGGAAAAGAAGAGGGATGGAAAGAAATGGGTAGAGAAAGAAGGAAGGAAGGGAAGGAAAGAGGGAGCGAAGGAAGAAGAGAAAGAAAGAGAAAGAGGGAGGGAAGGAAAGACAAAAGAAAGGATGGAAGCAAAAAGCAAAGGAAGGAAGGAAAGAGGCAGAGAAGGGAGAAAGGGAAGGAAGAGAAAAAGGGAGGGAGGAAGGAAAGAGGTAGAGAAGGAAGGAAGGAGAGAAGGAAAGAAGAAAAGGGAAGGAGGGAAAGAAGGAGAGAAAGAGGGAGGAAAGGTTGGCCACAGCAACGTGTGGCGGGTATTTATTTATTTGTCGTGTCAGGGCAACCAGTCATTTATATTACATTTCTAACAGAACAAAGCAAACAAACAGACAAAATACTAAATTTGTGAGTTTGGTAGTTGATTAAATGTCCTTTGACCAGTATCTGACCACTTGGAGTGCTTCTGGTGTTGCTGCAAGAAGGTCCTCCATTGTGCATGTGGCAGGGCTCAGGTTGCATTGCAGCAGGTGGTCAGTGGTTTGCTCCTCCCCACACTTGCATGTCGTGGATTCCACTTTGTAGCCCCATTTCTTGAGGTTGGCTCTGCATCTTGTGGTGCCAGAGCGCAGTCTGTCCAGCGCCTTCCAAGTTGCCCAGTTTTCTGTGTGCCCAGGGGGGAATCTCTCCTTTGTTATCAGCCATTGGTTGAGGTTCTGGGTTTGAGCCTGCCACTTTTGGACTCTCGCTTGCTGAGGTGTTCCAGTGAGTGTCTCTGTAGATCTTAGAAAACTATTTCTAGATTTAAGTCATTGATGTGCTGGCTGATACCCAAACAGGGGTACAGCTAGTAAGTAAATAAATAAAACAAAGTACACAACTTCCTCTCACATTATAGAGCCCAGTAGGAGTTCCCGGTGGCACAATGGATTAAACCCTTGTGCTGGCAAGACTGCTAACGTAAATGTTGGTAGTTTGAATCTGGGGAGCAGGGTGAGTCCCGTTTGTCAGCTCCAGCTTCTCATGTGGGGTCATGAGAGACACCTCCCACAGGATTGTAAAACATCCGGGTATCCCCTGGGCAACGTCCTTACAGACAGCCAATTCTCTCAGAATTGCAGTTTCTCAAGTCGCTCCTGACGCGTAAAATAATAGAGCCCAGTGGAAAAGCCAGAAAACATTGTTTTCAACAGAAAAGGCAAAGGCACATAGTTGTTGTTGGGTGGAAATCAATCACAAACTCACCCAACTTCTCTGACCAAAAAATTAAATAAAATGGGTCTGTTACAAGCCACTTTCTCAACTTTCCAAGAGATAATAATAATAATAATAATAATAATAATAATAATAAACCTTTATTTGTACCCCTCTAACATCTCCCAAAGGACTTGGTGTAGCTTACAAGAGGCCGAGGCCCAACACAACAAAAACAACAGCATCACAAATACAATAAAATAACACATAAAACAGCAATAAACATTAAAACAATTGCAAATAACATTAGACAGTAACACCATGACACATTTAAAACTAAGGCTGGGCCAATGTAATGATTAAAAATATTAAAATGCTGGGCATAGCAGGTGAAATAGATAGGTTTTTGGAGATAGGTGCAATGTGCAGACAATCTTAAATCTCTAGTAAAGTGCATTTGGGACATGATGCTTGGAGTTTCCTATTCTGGGAAGGCACACTGGAACAACCATGTCTTCAAGCTCTTCCTAAGGACTGCCAATGTTGGGGCTTGTCTGATGTCTTGGGGAGAGAGTTCCAGAGTCAGGGGCCACCACAGAGAAGGCCTTGTCCCTCATCCCCACCAATCGCGCTTGCGATGCAGGTGGGATCGTGAGTAGGGCCTCTCCAGATGATCGGAGAGATCATGTGGGTTCATATACGGAGATGCGGTCACGAAGGTAGGCGGGTCCCAAACCGTTTAGGTAAGCACCTGCACCTTGAATTGGGACCGGAAAATGAATGGCAGCCAATGGAGCTCCTTAAACAGGAGGGTTGACCTCTCTCTGTAAGGAGCACCAGTTAACAACCTGGCCTCCACCCGTTGAACCAGTTGGAATTTCTGGGCCGTTTTCAAGGGCAGCCCCACGTAGAGCACATTACAGTAGTCCAATCTGGAAGTGACTAAGGCATGGACAACCCTGGCCAGATCCACTATCCCTGATTTTAAACATGAGTGCAGGGTTTCAAGGAACAAACTTGGAAGAAAATTCCAACAAATATTTGAGCAGATAAATCAAAGCAAAGAAAAAGTGAGACTAAAGCTAGATGAAGGGGTAAGAAGTCAACATTCAACCCAGTTTATTCATGGGTCTGTCTGAGAAGCAAATGCAGGGTGGAAATAGAGTTCACAACAGAGTTCACTATTCACTCCCACATATAACTGTATGCTACTGATTATATGTTTCTCTTGATATCTGTAGTTTAGCAAAACCTTCTCATGCAGGGTCTTGTACAGTATGATTTAGCAGGGTCCTTGGTACGGTAGAATTCCCAAATCACTGTCATGAAATAATTAGCTAAGCTAACATTTCTGACCAAGCTTGTAAAAGCTTGAAATGCCATAATTACATGCAAACATCATCTCCTTTTCAGAGACCAGAAGAATGCCTTTGAGCTAACATTTATAACAAGAAATGTTCAACTGAGATCTCTTGTAATTTTCATCATACCTGAGGCTGTTTTCTTCATTTGATTAGTTGAATTTGTCCTGAGGCAAGCCAGACATCTAGTACCAGCTAAATTCAACACTGGAACTTAAAATTTGGCTTAATATATCCCCACTTGGATCGGCCTGCTTAATTCTTTTTTTTTTTATCATAACACTGGTTTATTCATAGTCTGGACTTGCCATCCGAACAAACTCAAACACATATCTTATTCTAAGAATGTAACAAAACTTCAGGAAAAAAAATACCTACAGAAGTTTTTGAATAAAGCCAAAATGAAAAATATTTTTTAAGTGATTATAGAATTATCCCATTCTCAAAAAAGTTTTGTTCGTGGATTTTTCCTGTTTGTCGTGTCAGGAGTGACTCCTGGTGTGAGAGAATTGGCCGTCTGCAAGGACGTTGCCCAGGGGACGCCCGGATGATTTGATGTTTTTATCATCCTTGTGGGAGGCTTCTCTCATGTCCCCGCATGAGGAGCTGGAGCTGATAGAGGGAGCTCATCCGCCTCTCCCCGGATTCGAACCTGTGACCTGTCGGTCTTCAGTCCTGCTGGCATAGGGGTTTAACCTACTGCGCCACCGGGAGTAAATTGTATGACTCCTGGGTTTTAAACAGGGATTACATTCCTATATTATCCATAGTAAATATATATCACTTTCTTCAGCAAGAAAAGAAAGAATTCTATTTCCACTTATGTCATCAGTTACCTTTTACCATGTTTGAAAAATTGCTGCGGCTTTTCTTTTGACTGTTCCTTAGAAATAGGCAGGAGTTACTTTTTTCCATGTTGTTGACAATTCACAATTCAGCAGCAGATCAGTTGCACAACTTCAGCGCTTTCCAGTAGCTTCTTCCTGCACAGTATTTTCAGTCAACTGCTCCCACAGCCTGCAGTCATTCTGGAACCTTTTACAGACACTTGAGCACATGCCCGGCCATTGTCAGTTTTACCATTGTCTTTTCCCCAGTCTAGATGATATTACAGACTTACCACAGCACACAGTTATATCTTGTCTTAGCAGACAGGTTCTTTTAATTACATATAGCCTTCGACGAACAACATCACAGCACAAGGAGAGATATACACTGTACATGACTTCCTTATATACAATTCATTTACGCATAGCAATCACCGATTGGTTCCCAACTCATTGACTCAACTCAAACCCAGGATTGCATCATTCACAATCACCTGGACTAGGCCAGAACACATTCCCCAAATGAAGTTCTATATACAGTTAATGCATGACTCAGCATTTCCAATAGAAGCCCATTAGCAGTGCATGACTCAGGTATATTACATTACAATACATTGTAAAACCTGACACATGTGAAATAAATGTAGAAGATAGGACAACCCCTTTTACTTTAACTTTGGCATCAATTAAGAAAATTTCAAACCTTGAGGCCAACATTAGCTTAACAACAACAGCAACAACAGGGTGTTGATCCAGCTTCAAGGCTTTCTTTTGACATCATTTGTGGTAGATTCTCAATGTTTATATCAGGGGTCCCCAAACTAAGGCCCGAAGGCCAGATACAGTCCTCCAAGGTCATTTACCCGGCCCTTGCTCAGGGTCCAGCTAAGTCTGAAACGACTTGAAAGCACACAACAACAACAGCAACAATCCGGCCCTCCAACAGTTTGAGGGACTGTGACCTGGCCCTCTGTTTAAAAAGTTTGAGGACCCCTGGTCTCCATTGAGGAAGCATCCTAGAAGTGTCCTCGGACACTTCTCGAAGACAGTGTGATGAGATCCCTAATTTGATTGAATTATGCTTTTTCTCTCAGTAGTCAAGGGAGGGGGAAAGATAGAGAGTCAGAGCAGCAAATACTTTCTCTCCTATAGTTAATGGTTCATCATACCTTAGTCCAATCAAGTTATTTTGGAACTGAGGGTTTATCTGCACTGTACAATTAATACATTTGACACCACTCAAACTGTGATGGCTCAGTGTTTTGGAGACATGGAAGCTGTAGTTTCATATGGTCTTTAGCCTTCTCTGCCAAAGAATGATGGTACCTCATCAAACTACAAATAGTAGGATTCCATAGCATTGAGTTGTGGCAGTTGCAGTAGCATCAGTGTTCTGTCGCACGCTGGGCCTGTGCATAAGACTGTAGACAGGACATAAATTCCGTGTGCCCAACGGGATGCCGGGATGCCTCAGATTAAAGGCCCTTGGATTTCCTTAAAGCAGAGTCTTTAGATTGCTTAAAGGTTCAATAATGTTCCTTATTAATGAAAACAAACAAGTACTTTAAAGCTTTCTTAACAGTCTATTGGCTCTCTCTCAATCTTGTCCACAGGGAACAGGCACTATCTTCATAAACTGTATTTTAGTGAATAGGGAAATCCTTAACTTCTAATCTGGGCAGTCTGTCTTTGCCTCTGTTGGCGTGGCGCCCCTGCACCTGGTACCAACTGCTTCTAGCTTCCACGAGTGACTCTTACCAAGCAGAGCTTTGTAGACCTCCAGGGAAAAAGGAGTTCAGATTTCAGTGATGGCTGACTGAAGTCCCTCAGCGAAGGAGCTGTAAGGCTGTATATCTTCCGGCCAAGCTGTGGGGCTGTATCTCCCCGGCCAAGCCATAGAAGATGAAGCTTTCTACAGGAGCTCTTGGTATTATGTCCTGCATGAAAGGCTTCTCTGTGTGGACTGAACCCAAAATGGCTCCTATTCCCTCTAAAACCCAAAAAGGGGGCGGGACCAGGGAACCTAACTATAAGAGACAGGTGGCTTGTCCTATGATTGCAGCCAAAAGAAGCCACCTATCTGCAGAATCCCTGAAACTTAGGACTACAACAAACATCCAATGCAAAGCAAACAAAATTGGAGCTCCTGGTACAGCTGTACCTCCACAATCAGAGTGCATTAATGTCAGAGTGTGAATGCATCCTGAGGCAATCTCACAGGCACCTGGTCCCCAGACCACAAGTCCTGAAAGTAAAGATTCAGCCACACTAAATTAACTAACAATTTGCTGCCCTTCCATGACACAACCACATTTTGCTACCAAAGATTCACTGCATGTAATGGTAGGGCTATAGCTGCTTTGCCTCGGTAGCGTCATCTTTATGATTTCTTCCCGCGTTCAAAATGTTGAGCCCTAGAATGAAAAACCTGTTCCTCACTCTGAATTTCCACGGATACTCACTGAGGTCTGTGGTGATTTGTTACAGAAGACAGCCCCAAACACCCATCTCGGTATGTCAAAAGACATTGTTCCTGGTTCAAAGAGTTTCTAATCTAGCAAAGGAAAGAAGGCATAGCTGATCTGTTGTGTAGGAAGCTAACATTTTACATGCCTGAGAAAGAGAGACGGAGACAGGGAGAGAAACATAATTCTAAATAATACACCTGGCAGCCTGATGCCATAAAATGTTGTAAAATGTGCTTTTATTTGAGTTGTGAACTGGTCTGTAACAAATTGTCATCCTAGCTATTCTTAATAGTTAGAAGCCGAAATGGGATTCACGCCGATAATTCCAGCATTCCCGTTACTATGTAAGCATCTTATCCTGCATTTAAAAGAAAATATCATTGAGCCTAACCTATTATTTCTGCATGATTGAAGCACACTGCTTGTTGTAATGCACTTTAAAAGGGCCAGACTTCCACAACAATGTATCCATTATTTGACACTCCAGTGAACTTTGAAATATTTTATGTCTACACAGGAAGGAGAGTGACAGCAAATTACTCTGCCATATTTCATGTTAGGTCAATCGCAAAAGTTTGAAGAACCAATCTTGACCTAGTTTGCTCACTCATGGACAAACTAATAATAAAGATATGCATCAATCCTTTTTTGTTGCATCAAGAAATTTATAGCTGTTCCTCCCCCTTTAAATGCCTAGAAAAGTTTGATTGCAAATCAGATATTTGTTAGTTGGCTTTCTAGTATTTATTTTTATAAGTTTTCTGATATTCCGATGTGAGCCTTTTTCTGTTCATCCGATCAGACTTCCAGGGTCAGTGTCTCACTCATTTGCTGTTCTCCTGGTACTTTTGGCCCCAAGGTACATAGACAGCTCTGGTTGTCTTGATGGATGAGCTACGCAGAGAGCTAAACTGGAGAAGATTGTCCCTGTTGGTTCTCCTGGACCTCTCAGTGGCTTTCAGTACCATTAACGGTGGTATCCTTCTGGATCATCTCACGGGCAACATTCAGTGGAATCCTAGCATTTGCAGTTTAGGGATAAGCATATAGGATGCTCAGCCAGAAAGCTCTAGTGCAGTGGTTCTCAACCTGAGAGTCCCCAGATGTTTTGGCTTTCAACTCCCAGGAATCCTAACAGATGGTAAACTGGCTGGGATTTCTGGGAGTTGGAGGCCAAAAACACTTGGGGACCCACAGGTTGAGAACCACAGCTTTATTTATTTATTACAAGCATTTGTACCCCGCCCTTCTCCCCTCAAAGGGGGACTCGGGGCAGCCTCACATAAGCATCATTTGATGCTATCAACAAATAAACAACAAGGGTTACGATTAAAACAGTAAAAATCCTTAAAACACATTATATATATTCATTACCAAGTTCAGGAGGAGCTTGAAGACGTGGCTGTTCCAGTGTGCCTTCCCGGAATAATGATCCCATAGCACTTTGTCCTCCAAAGCACTTTACATTTCTTTAGATCCGCTTGTATGCCCTTCCACAAACATCAGTATCACCTTCTGTTCATGTCCCAGCAATATTTCCAATTTTAACTCTACATTTGGCCTTCCCACTGTTTTTAATTGTGTTTTCTTATTGATAATGTTGTGTATTTTATTATCTATGTTTTTAATTGCTTGTATTGTTGTTATTATTGCTTGTATTGTTGTGTTTTGGGCTCGGCCTCATGTAAGCCGCACCGAGTCCCTTGGGGAGATGGTAGTGGGGTACAAATAAAGTGTTGTTATTATTATTATTATTATTATTATTAAACAATAAATTAAGATGCCAGTTAAAACCAAGACCAAGTCGGGTAAATCCAATGTCATATGTGTCCTAACTTACTTCCAATTGTCGCTATCCGTTAGACAAATGCCTGGTCCCACAGCCAAGTCTTCAATTGTCTTCTAGAGGACAGGAGAAAGGTGGCCATCTTGATGTCCTTAGGGAGGAAATTTCACAGACGAGGGGGGGGGGCACTTCCAAGATGGCCCTGTCCCTCGTCCCCACCAACCACATTTGTGAGAGTGATGGGATCGAGAGCAGGGCCTCCCCTGACAATCTTAAGCTTTGTGATGGTTCATATCAGGAGATAAATTCGGACAGATAATCTCGGCCAGAAATGTTTAGGGCTTTAAAGGTTAAAACCAGCATTTTGAATTGTGCTCAGAAGCTGATCGGCAGCCAGTGGAGCTGGCGCAACAAAGTAGTATGCTCCCTGTATGCCGCTTCAGTGAGCAGCCTGGCTGCTGACCGTTGGACTAGTAGAAGCTTCCGAGAAGTCTTCAAAGGCAGCCCCATGTAGAGTGCATTGCAGTAGTCTATTCGGGATGTAACCAGAGCATGGACCACCGTGGCCAAGTCAGACTTCCCAAGGTACGGGCACAGCTGGTGCACAAGTTTTAATTGTGCAAAAGCTCTCCCAACCACCACCGAGACCTGGGGTTCCAGGCTCAGCGATGAGTCCAGGATCACTCCCAAACTGCGAACCTGTATCTTCGGGGGCGGGGGGTGTAACCCCCTCAGGCTGTAACCCTATCCCCTGTTCGGCTTGAGCAAACTACAAAGCCCAAATTTACATGGAATATTTCCATGACAGTCGAAGTGGAATTATAATGCTATAACTGTATAGTGTGATTATTCTCTTCTTGATAAGTCTCTCAGCAAACTGCCATCTTGGGATCTGATTGTTAAAGTGGGATCAGAATGTGATGGTGTATGTCATCTGAAACACAGGAGGGGGGTGTCACTTCTCAAGAAGAGGAAATGAGTTGCCTCATGATGAAACATTGTAAATATTTCATAAGATGAGGGCAGGCAATCTGTTTAGATTGGGGTCACATCCTTTCAGTGCTAATCTACTAGGGACCATGTTGGTGTCCGATCAGAGGCGGCCCTAGGTAATTTTCAATGGTAAGCAAACAGTATTGTGGTCCCCCCCCCCCCCTCCCCAACCAATCACTGATATACATTTTCTGTTCGTCATGGAAGTTCTCTGTGCCATATTTGGTTCAATTCCATCATTGGTGGAGTTCAGAATGCTCTTTGATTGTAGGTGAACTATACATCCCTGTAACTACAACTCGCAAATGTCAAGGTCTATTTTATTATTATTATTATTATTATTATTATTATTATTATTAACTTTATTTGTACCCCGCTACCATCTCCCCAAAGGGACTCGGTGCGGCTTACATAAGGCCGAGCCCAAACACAACAACAAAAGCAAACAAAACATCAATACAAGCAATTAAAAACATAGACAATAAAAAACAACATTATCAAAAAAGCAACATATAGTTAAAACAGTGGGGAGGCCAAATGTAAAGTTAAAAATAAGGGTTGACCGCTCCCTGTAAGTCGCTCCAGCTAGTAGCCTGGCTGCCACCTGTTATACCAATTGAAATTTCCGGGCCGTCTTCAAGGGCAGCCCCACGTAGAGTGCATTACAGTAGTCCAGTCTAGAGGTGACTAATGGCCAGATCTGACTTCACGAGGTGCGGTCGCAGCTGGTGTACGAGTCTTAATTGTGCGAAAGCCCTCCCGGCCACCACCGACGCCTGAGCCTCAAACGTAAGTGATGAGTCCAAGCTGCGGACCTGTGACTTCAGGGGGAGTGTAACCCCGTCCAGCACAAGTTGCCACCCTATACCCTGATCCGGCTTACGATCGACCAGGAGGACCTCTGTCTTGTCAGGATTGATCCTCAACTTATTTTTCCCCAAGAGCGCCTCAAGAGCGCCCCTGGGCGAAATGAACTATACTGCAAATGCTTACTTTGCGTAATGGTTGAGCCGCCCCTGTGTCCGACGGACAGTGGATGGTGCCAAAGCTAAAAGGAGGTAAGCCACCCAGATTTCATTCTGAGCCCCCTCTCTCACTCCTATTCTTCTTCCTTCTCCTCTTTCTCCTTCTCCTCAAGCAAGAAAGCTTTTGGAGAAGTCACTCTTGCGATTGGAATAGATCACTTGCAGTTCGATTTTGAAATAATGCCAAAGGGTTCTAGTTATTTACCCCACTAAAAATATTACCTTTTCTGGTAGGAAGGTTATAGTTTACCAAACACACACAAAATAACTGCTTCTCAGATCCTAATAGACTAAGAACAGTGCAATATGTTTTATCAAAGGTCTTAGATCTCTGAAAGGCAAGTTTACACATGGTATCACTGCCAGATGATATGATTCTGTGGCACAATTGGATATCACGTGATCAATTAAGGACATTGCCCTTTCTTATCTTAGGCAACTATTGAAGCACTCTTTTCTCAAACAGGGAAGGGATAACACTAGTCATGTGAGTCTATGACATGAGGAGTTTGTGTCAGATCCATTTCTGATGTAGTCCTTTTGGCTTCTATATAATATTTTCCATTGCTTTTGTGGATATCTACATGTGGTGATATTTCATCCAAATATATCCTTCGTATAGAAAACACTTGCAGTTGATCACAGAAGGCTAGATTTGGGGGTTTGCAAACAAACTACAGGGATGGATGATGACCCGCGGGGAAGAAACTTGTTCACTTTTACACTATTTCATCAGATAACTTTTCAGTGCAAAGCACTATCCGTGGATCTTCACATCCAGTGTCAATGTGATTTTTTTTAGTGTCATTTGGGAGTTGTAGTTGCTGGGATTTATAGTTCACCTACAATCAAAGAGCATTCTGAACCCCACTAACGATGGAATTGAATCAACCTTGGCATACAGTTCTCCCATGACCAACAGAAAACACTGGAAGGGTTTGGTGGGCAGCGTCCTTTGGTTTTGGAGTTGTAGTTCACCTACATCCAGAGATCACTGTGGACTCAAACAATCATGTATCTGGACCAAACTCTACACAAATACTCAAGATGCCCAAATGTGAACACTGGTGGAGTTTGGGGAAAATAGAATCTTGGCATTTGGGAGTTGTAGTTGCTGGGATTTATAGTTCCCCTACAATCACAGAGCATTCTGAACCCCACCAATGATAGAATTGGGCCAAACCTCCCACACAGAACCCCCATGTGGGCCACAGCAACGTGTGGCAGGGGACGGCTAGTAATAATAGTAATAACAACAACAACAACAACAACAACAACAAGAACAACAACAGAGTAAAATAATAAATAACCATGACTCGAATATAAGCCGAGGGGGATTTTTTCAGCCTAAAAAAATAGCTGAAAAACTAGGCTTATATTTGAGTATATACAGTAGTAATGAATTCAGTGGGCCCAATCTGGTTGGAACTAACCAACTGGTTTATAGCTTCCATATGCAAAATTGTGTCATCTTGTAGCCTCTGTTTTGGTGATGCATTTATTCAGTGGGTGATTGTTGTGTTGCGCGCTGGGCTTGAAACTAATTGCTTTTAAAACAGGACATGCAACTTTAGCCAAGCGGGAATCCAGGGGGCCCAAAGAGAAATTCGTAAGGATTTTCACCATAAACAGTCTCTAGAAGGCTTGTAAAATATAACAAAGATTTTTATTGGTGAACAATCAACAGAAACTTCTTTTGTCTTCAAAAGGTTAAACAAATGCTTCCAGGCTTTGTGCAACTGGTGGCTTCTAACTGTTGCTTTTACTCTAAAGGAAAATCCCTTTCCAAACTTCTCCCAGGCTAACTATGAACCTAAACCTAACTGATGTGGATCCACTACCGGGCTGAACTGCGTCTCAAAACCGAGTGGACCTACCAGTGGGCCTGTAGTCACTTAGCTGGAGTTCTTGATGTTTAAAGCTGTTATTCCCTCCGAAATTCCTCGGGGCTGTAAGGCTGTTTCCATGGGAACCTTTGGGAATCCTTTTTTCTGCTCTTAAGACCATTCTCCCCCGGGAGGTCTTAAGGGTTGAAGCCTTTGTACAGGAGAAAGTCTGTACACGTCCTGTACATTGACTTTCTTTGCTGAGACTGACTGAAAATGGCTCCATTCCCTTCACAATTGTCCTGAACAGGGGGCAGAACCAAACTTAACGATGATGGACAGGGGGCCTGCCCTATAACTGCAAACTTTAACAGGAAGCCACCCTTCTGCAGAATCCCAAGCCTTGGGCTGCAAGCAAACCCTTAATACAAGGCAAATAAAGTGGGAGCTTCTGGTACAGCTGTACCAGCACAGTGATGCATAGATCCCCAGCCTTATTTATTTGTCGTGTCAGAGCAGCCAGTCCATTATATTACATTTCTAACAGAACAAAGCAAACAAACAGAAAAATACACAACTTGTGAGTTTGGTAGCTGGCTAAATGTCCTTTGACCAGTATCTGGCCACTTGGAGTGCTTCCGGTGTTGCTGCAAGAAGGTCCTCCATTGTGCATGTGGCAGGGCTCAGGTTGCATTGCAGCAGGTGGTCAGTGGTTTGCTCTTCTCCACACTCGCATGTCGAGGATTCTACTTTGTAGCCCCATTTCTGAAGGTTGGCTCTGCATCTCGTGGTGCCAGAGCGCAGTCTGTTCAGTGCCTTCCAAGTCGCCCAGTCTTCTGTGTGCCATGGGGGGAGTCTCTCATTTGGTATCAGCCATTGGTTGAGGTTCTGGGTTTGAGCCTGCCACTTTTGGACTCTCGCTTGCTGAGGTGTTCCAGCGAGTGTCTCTGTAGATCTTAGAAAACTATGTCTAGATTTAAGTCGTTGGTGTGCTGGCTGATACCCAAACAGGGGATGAGCTGGAGATGTCTCTGCCTTGGTCCTTTCACTATTGGCTGCTACTTCCCGGCGGATGTCAGGTGGTGCAATACTGGCTAAGCAGTGTAATTTCTCCAGTGGTGTAGGGCGCAGACACCCCGTGATAATGCGGCATGTCTCATTAAGAGCCACATCCACTGTTTTAGTATGGTGAGATGTGTTCCACACTGGGCATGCATACTCAGCAGCAGAGTAGCACAGCGCAAGGGCAGATGTCTTCACTGTATCTGATTGTGATCCCCAGGTTGTGCCAGTCAGCTTTCGTATGATATTGTTTCCCAGCACCCACTTTTTGCTTGATATTCAGGCAGTGCTTCTTGTAGGTCAGAGCACGGTCCAGAGTGACTCCCAGGTATTTGGGTGCGCTGCAATGCTCCAGTGGGATTCCTTCCCAGGTGATCTTCAGAGCTCGGGATGCTTCTCTGTTCTTGAGATGAAAGGCACATGTCTGTGTTTTAGATGGGTTAGGGATCAGCTGGTTTTCCCTGTAGTAGGCAGTAAGAGCACCTAGAGCTTCGGAGAGCTTCTGTTCTACAGTCTCAAAGCTCCCTGCCTACAACATGGAAAAGCTCCCTTGGCATTGCTTCTTTGTTGATCAGACTCTACTCCATGCACTTCTGCTTTCTCTGTGGGCCTACTCTAAATGGGTCCTGCAAGAGACACTTTTGCAACTAGTCACCAGTGTTTTGCCACTGCAATGTGAAGGAAGGCAACGGAGCTCAGATGGCTGGTTAAAGTACCCAGGCAAACATCCAAGCTATGCAATGAAAATAAATTAACTTTCTTTGAAAAGCACTTACGCAGCTCCTGCCTAGTAAGCCTTCTTCAAAGTTAAATCTCTCATTCCCTTTCATTTCTCTTTTTCGAAATCCCCAAACCAGGGTGGGTTCTCTATAGATTAATCGTGCACCAAATTTCCGTTTTTCATGTCTCAAATACGAGAAGAGGAGGAAGTCTCTAGGAAACCTAAATATTTTTTCTATTTCTCCCCCTCCAAAGGCCAGACCTATTTTTTTTTTTAAATGCAAACGTACTATCTTCAAGCTGCATTTGGTATTCAAAGTTTGGAGTGAAATTCTTTATCTCGGCAGAGGGACAAAGCACTGAAAATTGAAATTGTAAAGGAATGCTGACAGTCCTTTAGAGTGACTACATAGCCAGCGATGGCACCTCTAGAAAAATATAGTCTTTATCTAAACTCTAGAGGAGACGAATTCTGTCTTTGAAAGAAGTGCTTGTAAAAAAATTATAATATATTCCATAAGACCTGAGGGTTTACTCTCCAATAAGGATGGGGAAAAAGATGCGCCCCACTGTGAGCACACAGTAAGACTGTTTCATATAAAAAGTTGGTAATTAGTCCCTGAGTGAATAAAGTGGAAGAGATAAGAGATTGGTACTTATTGCAGCAACACAAAATGTTTCTTCTTCACCCCCACTCACTTCCCTTGTAGTTAGAATTAGAAGGGTGCCTAGGAAGAAGAAGAAGAAGGCAATTTTCACCCAATCTAATGTGCAAGTCTTTCACAACTTGGAAATGCTGATTTTGTCAATTACGTCGAGGCACTGGGACTCTCCATAATGTCCTCAGATGTGTCAGGCACCTGGATGTCAGGGAATAGAAGCAAAGGTGTTTTCAAGTCCAAAGATTGTCTTGTTAAAAGTTACAGATCTAATTCCATGGCACTCCTACTGACATCGACAGCGTTCTGCTTGCAATGCATTCGTATTTCCCCAAGATTTCTCACTAGTTTTTTCCATAGAAATGTTTCTTTTCCCCCAGAAGGTAAATAATTTTTAATAAATAAATCAAATGCCCCTACTTCTGGACAGGTTTTTTAATCCCCTCTAAAGCCGATTTTCTTTTTCTTTTTTTCCTCCCTTCCCCTTCAAATGAAAAAGAAATCAAAATGATTGTTCAATATGCCTTTTTTATTATAGATGTCATTATTTTTAAATGCGGCGTCTAGCAGGACACACCGTATTGTGATTTTTTGCCTCAATCTCAAAGTCCGTGTAAGAGACACCAGAAGTAGTTTGGGAGGTATAATTTATTCAATGCTTTCCCATCAGTGTTAGTCTTGTCAGAAAATTGTCTCTCGCCACCTTGCTTGTTTTTGCAAACCCGGCTTGGAGAAGTCATTTTATTAAAAAGCCATACATTTTCATGACAAAATTATGCATAAATTCTATTTTGAAACTAGGCTATTGGAGAATACAACTGGACCCTCCATCAGGCATTTCAACTCTCGTAATCATTTCCTTAGGGGTGGCAAGGATTTTTTTTACCTTTTCGTAGATATGGGTTTGCTTCCTCATTTATTATCAATGGCTGTAGAACTAATGGGATTTGCCTCAAGTCTGGTAACATGATCTCAAAGACACCCAATGGTTTATGAATGAAGAATACCAAATCTCTCCACAGCCAGCCTCTGTTTGTTCTAAGTCCTATGCCATCATTTCACAGATACGAGGGGTATTTTTTAAGTAAGGTCCATTTTGTTGTAGACACTAGTAGTTCGCGCGCATACCGCAACGAGCGTGTGTGTCGTGTACCGGCATGCCTCGGGAACAACTGTGCTCAGTTTCCGCTCTGTAGCTAACCTGTATGGTTCTGTTCTGTGCTTTAAAAATGTTTAAACTACGAACCATCAAGACTACTTAGATCGTCTGGAGGGGCCCTGCTCTCGGTCCCTCTACCTGCACAAGCACGGCTGGTGGGGACGAGGGACAGGGCCTTCTCGATGGTGGCCCCTCGACTTTGGAACTCCCTGCCATTAGAGATCAGAACTGCCCCCTCCCTCATGATGTTCAGGAAACTAACAAAGACCTGGTTGTGGAACGCGGCATTTGACAACTGATTTAATTCTTTGCCCACATGAAAGGAGGATGATGAATGGGATTGTGATGGTGTCGGACGATTTGGCTCTTTTAACTGGGAGGATAATGTTTTAATGTGTATGGTGCTGATATTTTAATCGTGTAATTAAGTGGCATTGTGTTGTTATTGTATATTTTTGTATGTTAACACATGTTGTGAACCGGTCCGAATCCCTCTTTGAAGGTGAGAGGGTCGGTATATAAGACCTCGAAATAAATAAATAAATAAATAAATTAAGACTATCAACTCACCCGCTCAGTGATACGGTTTTTATTAGCAAGGAACCTGCCTGCTGCAGAAATTCATCAACAGATTTGTGAAGTGTATGGTGATACTGTTATGAGTGAAAGCAAAGTGCGTAAGTGGGTATGACAATTCAAAGATGGCCGTGACAACGTCCATGATGAGGACCGCTCCGGTCGCCCTTCTTTGATTACAGTGAACTCTTGGTTATCGGAGCAGGCGGCAAGTTTTTATGAAAAGGGTATTTTAAAATTGGTTCAGAGGTATGATAAGTGTTTGAACAAACTTGGCAACTATGTCAAAAAATAGAGTGAAGCATGTACTTTCTGAATATAAATTTACTTTTTTGAAATAACCTTTCGTTGTGTACTTATGTTCCAACGGACCTTACTTAAAAAAATACCCCTCGTATATTTAACAATTGCTACCCAAAAACTTGGCCTATATGTGTGTCTTGTGTCCGTTTGTATCCGTGTGTGCCTTCTAGTTGCCTGTTGATATATGACAGGGGTCGTCAAACAGAGGGCCAGGTCATAGTCCCTCAAACTGTTGGAGGCTTTTAAACAGAAGCTGGGTGGCCATCTGTCAGGGGTGCTTTGAATGCAATTTTCCTGCTTCTTGGCAGGGGGTTGGACTGGATGGCCTATGAGGTCTCTTCCAACTATATGATTCTATTATTCTATCTGTAGAAGTCCACAAATTGAATATTTCCCTTCCCATTGCGAGTAGTTTTCACCAGTGCCATTTTTTAGCTGTAAGCTGTGTTGTTGTAAATTCCTTAAAGCCTATCGTATAAGAACTTGTCTGATGTGACTGGCTGTTAGTGCCATTAGAATCATATTCCCAGGTTTCAGACTGGTTATATTCAGCTACATCATACACCAGGGTAGTTTAGTGAAAATGGTTTCAAACAAATGGCTCATAGTCTCATTTCTGTGGACTCCATCATCCGATTAAACTCTTTTAAACCTTTGGTCGTGATCCATCCATCCTCCCCACTCTTTTCCCTGGCCCTCACTGCAGGAGCAGCTGCTCTTCCAGGGTGATGAATTGATTCCCTAGCCAGAAATAGAAATGGTACAGGATTGAAGCCGTAAAGTGAAGATTGTAGGGGTAAGATCAGAAACCTACTTTTTTGCATTTAAAGCAGTATTGCAGCTATCTGCATTCTGCATTTAAAGATCTTCTGGAAGATTCTTTAAGATAACAGGGTGTTCTTGCTGTGATCCAGTCCAGATGATTTTGGGCAACCTCTGTTTATTCTGTGGTTGTTCACTTGTTCAGTCGCTTCTGACTCTTTGTGGCCTCATGGACCAGCCCACGCCAGAGCTCCCTGTCGGTTGTCACCACCCCCAGCTCCTTCAAGGTCAAGCCAGTCACTTCAAGGATACCATCCATCCATCTTCCCCTTGGTCAACCCCTCTTCCTTTTTTCCTTCCATTTTCCCCATCATAATTGTCTTCTGTAAGCTTTCCTTTCTTCTCATGATGTGGCCAAAGTACTTCATCTTTGCCTCTACTATCCTTCCCTCCAATGAGCAGTCGGGCTTTATTTCCTGAAGTATGGACTGGTTGGATCTTCTGGTGGTCCAAGGCACTCTCAGAACTTTCCTCCAACACCGCAGTTCAAAAGCATCTATCTTCCTTCGCTCAGCCTTCCCTATGGTCCAGCTCTCACATCCATAGGTGACTATGGGGAATACCATTGCTTTGACTAGGCGGATCTTCATTGCCAGTGTGATGTCTCTACTCTTCACTATTTTATCAAGATTAGTCATTGCTCTCCTCCCAAGAAGTAAGCGTTTTCTGATTTCCTGGCTGCAGTCTGCATCTGCAGTAATCTTTGCACCTAGAAATACAAAGTCTGTCACTGCCTCCACATTTTCTCCCTCTATTTGCCAGTTATCAAATATTATTCTGTTTAGTCTACTAACCCTCAATATCTACTCTAAGGGCCTGCCTCAATGGCATAGTGACTAAAACTGTTGCAGAGAATCCACCAATACATTAAATCAAGGGTTGTGTTCCACATTAACCCTGGAATAATTATTATCAGACAATATGCAAAGCAATCTTGTAGCATCTTAAGAGACTAACTTAGAGATCAAAGTCTCTAAAGCATAAGCTTTCAGAGACTATGACCCATCTACACTGACCAATTAAAGCAGTTAGTTTGAAGCTAGCTTCAAACTGCAAAAGCCTGACCGCAAAGGAAAGAAAGCCCTGAATTGACATCAGTGCTCTGTGGTTTGTGCAATTGCCATCTGGGTCTCAGATTGTTTTCAGGATTTCCTATGCAATCGTCTTCACAGTAAAAACACTTTCTTTGATACCACTTTGAAATCGCATTAAATAATCAGTGTAGAGCAGGCATAGGCAAACGTTGGCCCTCTAGATCAATGTTCCTCAACCTGGGGGTCGGGACCCCTGGAGGGGTCACGAGGGGGTGTCAAAGGGATTGCCATAAGAAAACAAAGTATTTTCTGTTAGTCATGGGGGTTCTGTGTGGGAAGTTTGCCCCAATTCTCTCAGTGGGGTTCAGAATTCTCTGATTGTAGGTGAACTATAAATCCCAGCAACTACAACTCCCAAATGTCAAGGTCTATTTTCCCCAAACTCCACCAGTGTTCAAATTTGGGCATATTGAGTATTTGTGCCAACTTTGGTCCAGTTCAATCATTGTTTGAGTTCACAGTGCTCTCTGGATATAGATGAACTACAACTCCAAAAACTCAAGGTCAATGCCCACCAAATCCTTCCAGTATTTTCTCTTGGTCATGGGGTTCTGTGTGGGAAATCTGGCCCAATACTATCATTGGTGGAGTTCGGAATGCTCTCTGATTGTAGGTTAATTATAAATCCCAGCAACTACAACTCCCAAATGACAAAATCAATCCCCACCCCAACCCCACCAGTATTCAAATGTGCGTGTATTGGGCATTTGTACCAAATTTGGTCCAGTGAATGAAAAGACATCCTGCATATCAGCTATTTACATTACGATTCATAAAAGTTGCAAAATTACAGTTATGAAGTAGCAATGGAAATAATTTTGTGGTTGGGGGTCACCAAACATGAGGAATTGTATTAAGGGATCGAGGCATTAGGAAGGTTGAGAACCACTGCTCTAGATGTTTTGGACTTCAACTCCCAGAAACCCCAGCCAGCTTACTGGCTGTTAGGAATTGTGGAAGTTGAAGTCCAAAACACCTGGAGGGCTTAAGTTTACTCATGCCTGGTGGAGATTGAGCCTATACTTAGGAACAGACCTTTATAGGTCTCTTCCTATAATCGTTCTTGTTCCCAGTAAGCATCACACTACATTCCAATAACTCACTCCACAATTTATATGGTCACCTATTTACTATTACTTTAGGCAACATCTTTCCTCCTATTATTGTCCCCCAAAGTTAAAACTAATTTTGTCACCTTATCACCATATTCACAAGTTTTGTATTTCTATGACTTTTGTGTGCCTATAATGGCCTGTTCTAGGGCACTTCACTTCGAGCATCTGAGGAAGTCATCTCCGTCTGTGAAAGCTTATACTACTAATGTTAGTCTCTAAGTTACTAAAGGATCACTTTGCAAACTGATATTCCAGACTAATATGACTATGTATTGTTGAATGATTTCATGGCCAGAATCACTGGGTTGTTGTAGGTGTTTTGGCTGTATGACCATGTTCTAGAAGCATTCTCTCATGATGTTTTGCCTGCATTTGTGGCAAGCATCCTCAGAGGCCATATAGTCTGAAAAACCTACAACTCAGTAATACAACTATGGAATTGGACAATGCTTGAGAATAATGAGACACTGATGATGTTGTTTTTATTGCTTTTGTGACGTCTTATACTGTTTAATGTTTTTTATCTATATTATGTTTTATGTTTTATGTATACTGATTTGTTGGAAACCGCCTTGAGTCACCAATTGGCTGAAAAAGGCGGTATATATTTTTTAAGGATATAAAAAGGAAAGAAATTAAGAGAATAAAAAACCCAACGTTGAGAAATGTGATAGGAATTTGTAATAGATACAAGGAAATATTATTATCAGAAAGTTCAACACTAACACCAATAATAATGGATAAAAAATTCCCAAAAAATTTAAAATTTAAGAGAGAAGAATATAGATAGAATTGGAGATTGGATAAAAGCAAACATGAGGAAGGAAACTATATGGAGAGAATTTAGAGATATTAAACTCTCATGGTTCCATTGTCTACAGTTAGAGCAATGGTTCAAGAATTGGATAAAAAATAATGGGGAAGGAGGCAAACTTATGCAAGTTGATACAAAAAAAAGAGCAATGGGAGGATACCACAAGCTGAAAGGAATAACTAGCAAATTGTATAAGATAATTATTGATATTAAGGGGGGGGGGGGAATAAAGGACGTAATATTAAGAGAGATATGGGAGGAAGATCTAGGGGTTAGAATAAAAGAAGCGGATTGGGTACAATTATGGGATCAAAGATATTTAAAGAACTTATTGATACGTGTTAAAGAAAATTATTACAAATTGGTTTGGAAATGGTACTTAACACCAGTAAAGATTGCAAATATTAATAGGAATTCCACAAAAAATGGTTGGAGAGGTTGCCAGGAGGTGGGTACATATATACATATGTGGTGGCAATGTAAATATGTAAATGAATTTTGGGGGAAGGTATTTGGAGAGATAGAAGCTATAATGGATATGAAGATAGGGAAAAGTGCAAGTATTGCATTGTTGTCACTATATAATGTTAAGAAATGGGGGGGGGACAGAGAAAGATGCAATAGATAACACGTTAACTACAGCAAGATTACTGATAGCAAAGAATTGGAAAGGTAAAATAAACATATCAATTGAAGAATGGTATAAAGAATTATGGAAAATAGCAATAAATGATAAATTGACATGTAGGTTAAGAGTCAGGAAAGGGGTATGGAAGGAAAATGATTTTGATAGGGTTTGGGGAAAATTTATTGAGAATGGCTTAAAAGAAGTAGATGGGAAATTACCTCCACAAGAAGAAATGGTATTTTGGAAAGAGAATGCAAATTGAAGTGGCTCGGAAGGAGGAGGGCACAGAGGTGGGGGGAAAATATACAAGATATATATATATACACACTTTGGTTGATGTAATGAATTGAGGATGGAATATAAGATTATTGAAGGTATTGATGTATTGATGTATTCTAAGAAAAGCCCCCAAAAAATATTTGAAGGAATATTTGAAGGAAGGCGGTACACAAATACAGTAAATAAATAAATAAATAAATAATATGGTTTTTTTTTAATTTGACTCCTATTATAAGTATTTCTATCTCAGTCTGTATGTATTCAGTCCTTCTGACAACCATAGGAATTCTCTATAATGTTACCCCCAGAAATATTCAGAACTGAAAACATAACATATCAGCATTCAAAAAACATAAAAAGTTCTTGTCAATCTGCCTAAAGGACAGTGGTGGTATTTGAGGTGAAGGAGAGAGAAATTGTAATAATTGAAAAATATATTTTTGAGGATTTCAGGTCAGGCCGGTGATTTTGGCAGCCACTGGAGTGTACCAGATGGTTCATTAGCATAAGAGTAGACAAGTCAAAGGCTCGCAGAATAATTTAGAAAATGTCAAAAAGAAACAAGAACCCTGTCATTTTGTATTAGAATTAACTACACCATACCCTGGACAGAGATTTCACCTTGGGTCAGAAAAATTAATACAGAATTATATGAATTGTGTAATATATCGGGTTAAAGCTACGCCTTCCTCTGGGGACTCATTTGCTGGCAATATATTACAGTCCTGTATATTAGGAATCGTCAACCTTTCCCTCCATGAGATATGTGGAGAAAAAAGAGTTGACCTTGCTCACAATCCATTGGTGTCTAATTGATCTGAGGTATACGCGGAATTTCAACAAGACGCTTTGCGAAAGCTGCGCTATAATCATGTTCTCAAGAAATGGGGCAGAGGGATTTTGCTGAATATTCAGCAGCATGGAAAGCATTCTTTTGTCAAGAGGAAAATGTAGTCGTTAATTGAAACACCCTTTTAGTAAACATTTTTAACATCTACATGAAACCGCTGGGAGAGGTCATCCAGAGTTTTGGAGTTGGGTGCCATCTCTATGCAGATGACACACAACTCTACTACTCTTTTCCACCTAACTCCAAGGAAGCCTCTCGAGTGCTGGATGAATGCATGGCCGCTGTGGCTGGCTGGATGAGGAGGAACAAGTTGAAGATTAATCCTGACAAGACAGAGGTCCTCCTGGTCGATCGTAAACCAGATCGAGGTATAGGGTGGCAACCTGTGCTGGACGAGGTTACACTCCTTCGGAAGCCACAGGTCCGCAGTTTGGGCGTCCTCCTGGACTCATCACTTACGCTTGAAGCTCAGGCGTCGGCGGTAGCGGGGAGGGCCTTTGCACAATTGAGACTCGTGCGCCAACTGTGACCATACCTCGTGAAGGCAGATCTGGCCAGGGTGGTCCATGCCTTAGTCACCTCCAGATTGGATTACTGTAATGCACTCTACGTGGGGCTGCCAATGAAAACGGCCCAGAAATTTCAGTTGGTCCAATGGGCGGCGGCCAGGTTGTTAACTGGTGCTCCTTACAGGGAGAGGTGAACCCTCCTGTTTAAGGAGCTCCATTGACTGCCGTTCATTTACCGGACCCAATTCAAGGTGCAGGTGCTTACCTACAAAGCCCTAAACGGTTTGTGACCCATCTCCCAGCGTGACCACATTTCTGTATACGAACCCACACAATCTCTTCGTTCATCTGGAGAGGCCCTGCTCATGATCCCACCTGCATCGCAAGCGTGATTGGTGGGGACGAGGGACAGGGCCTTTTCGATGGTGGCCCCACGACTCTGGAATTCCCTCCCCAAGGACATCAGGCAAACCCCATCATTGGCAGTCTTTAGAACCATGTTGGCGAACCTATGACAAGCGTGTCAGCACTGACATGCATAGACATTTTTGATGACACATGGCTGCATGCCGCTGCATACAGAAAAGTTTGGGTCTGCATCTCAAGAAGGACATTTAATCCTCGGCTCCTGCATGGCCAGGTGCAGAAGCCGAGGATAAAACATTTGCAGTAGTTTAGCGTCTAGTTCTGGAACTTCCAGTTAGGCCGTTAGGGAATCTTTGGCCTCACCTCTGGCTGGGGTAGCAGGGAGCAGCGGAATGCCATGGGGTAAACATCTCTGGGGGTCCTGTGATCTCCATCACCAGCAACCACATAATCACAGCAACCATCATCCAATTTACTGTTCTGGGGTGTTGTGGATTTCTAAGTGACCATCATTACTGAGAAAAGTGAGGGGAGGAGGGAGCTGGAAGAGGCGAGAGTCTGAGTTACGGGTGCAATTTCCCGCCATATATTACTATTATAGGGACCCCCGGTGGCTCAGTGGGTTAAAGCACTGAGCTGCTGAGCTTGTTGATCGAAAGGTCGCAGGTTCGATTCCAGGGAGCGGCGTGAGCTTCCGCTGTCAGCCCTAGCTTCTGCCAACCTAGCAGTTCGAAAACATGCAAATGTGAGTAGATCAATAGGTACTGCTCCAGCAGGAAAGTAACGGCGCCCCATGCAGTCATGCCAGCCACATGACCTTGGAGGTGTCTACGGACAATGCTGGCTCTTCGGCTTAGAAATGGAGATGAGCACTACACCCCAGAGTCAGACATGACTGGACTTAATGTCAGGGGACTACCTTTACCTATTATTATTATACATTTTTGTTATTTAAACTATAAATATCGCAAAATTATAGGGTTTTTTTCTCGAAGTGACACCCCACCCAAGTAACGCTTGTTTTTTGGTGTACTTTGACACACCAAGCTCAAAAGGTTGCCCATCACTGTTTTAGAAGGAGCTTGAAAACGTGGATGTTCCAGTGTGCCTTCCCAGAATAAGGAATCCTAAGCAATATGTCCCAAATGCACTTTATGAGAGACTTAGAATTGTCTGCACGCCCACCTATCCTAAGATATCCATCCTATTTCCCTTGGACATGCCCAGCATTTTAAATCTTAACTCTTGCACTTGGTCCTGCCACAGGTTTTTAAATGTGTTGTGTCATTACTGTATTGTTTTTTGCTTTGTTGTGAGTTATTTATCATTGTATTGTTGTTATGCTTTTATGATGTATTTGGGCTCGGCCTTTTGTAAGCCACACCGAGTCCTGCGGGAGATGGTAGCGGGGTATAAATAAAGCTTTATTATTATTAGTAGTAGTAGTAGTAGTAGTAGCAGTAGTAGTAGTAAAGGTAAAGGTAGTCCCCTGACATTAAGTCCAGGCATGTCTGACTCTGGGGTGTGGTGCTCATCTCCATTTCTAAGCCGAAGAGCCAGCGTTGTCCGTAGACACCTCCAAGGTCATGGCTGGCATGACTGCATGGAGCGCCGTTACCTTCCCGCCAGAGCGGTACCTATTGATCTACTCACATTTGCATGTTTTCGTACTGCTAGGTTGGCAGAAGCTAGGGCTGACAGCGGAAGCTCACGCCGCTCCCCGGAATCGAACCTGCAACCTTTCGATCAACAAGCTCAGCAGCTAGTGCTTTAACCCATTGCGCCACCGGGGGCTCCTATTATTATTATTATTATTATTATGGAGCCCCCGGTGGCGCAGTGGGTAAAACCCCCATGCCAGCAGGACTGAAGACCAACAGGTCACTGGTTCGAATCCGGGGAGAGGCGGATGAGCTCCCTCTATCACCTCCAGCTCCTCATGCGGGGACATGAGAGAAGCCTCCCACAAGGATGATAAAGACATCAAATCATCTGGGCGTCCCCTGGGCAACGTCCTTGCAGACGCCCAATTCTCTCACACCAGAAGAGACTTGCAGTTTCTCAAGTCACTCCTGTCATGAATCTAACCTTTTGCCAGGAAGGCCGAAGCCTGGAAAGTCAGTAGCTGACATGTTGAGAGATAGGCAGGAGAGCTAAGAGGCAAGAGGGAGGAGTCAGCCGACTCCTGATTGGCCAGAGCAGTCAGGGGAGGAGTTAGGTTTTAGAGGGAAAAAAGGCTGTGTCTTTTGACAAGCGGGAGAGAAGAGCTTTAAACATCGGAGAGTGTAGAAGGATAGTTAGGAAGAGGGAGCTGTGAAGAAATTTAGACAGAGAGAACTTTTGAAGTGAGCCTTGGAGTTAGAGCATAGGAAAGGCAAAGGTTCCTGGAGCACTGTATATGTTAGGGTCAGTGAAGGAATGCATGTTTGCTCTGTGAGGCAGTCAGTGGGCTGTTCTCAGGGACACACTGTGTCAGTGTAAGGGCCAGTGTGAAGCCAGGAACTCACAGAAAACAAAAGTTAAAGTCTTGAGAGAAGACTGTTTGTCTAAACCAGCTAAGCCTCTGAAACGCATTACGCTTTTGTACCACTCTCATGAAGAGTTGATTTGTTCACCAAGTTTAAATAAACCTGTTCCTAATTTTATCTTTAAACTGGTGTCTGCCTCGGTCTGTCCTACACATTAGATCTCAGCCAACCTAAAGACAATTCAATTTTCAGTCCAGTCAGTGAGAGAAGCAGCAACCACAGAAGAACCAAGGGCTTGAACAAACTTTACCTATTTTCACATTCACACTTATGTCTTCCTCAGACATTGATTGAGGTGGTGGCGGCGAATCTACCTATTACATCGGTCTCTAACATCATTAATTCAGTTGGTCACTTAACAATATTACTGAGGTGGGATAAGAGAGTTTTTCCCCCTCGTTATAGTCATTTGTCTTGGTTAAATTAGTGTCCAGCTGAACGTTAACACCTTTACACTGTTGGGCAGTGGTGGGATTGCTTGTTTCCCCCTGCCCAAGATAACGTTGATCCTGTTACACTGGTGGCAGCGGTGGGATTGCTTGTCCCCCCTGCCCACGATAACATTGATCTTTATTATAACTCCTGACACGACAAAAAATATTATTATTATTATTATTATTATTATTATTATTACATGAGTGTAAGTGCGTTTTTCAAAAGAAAAATCAATGTACTAATTCTCTGTGTTGTCTCTTTTTTAAAAAAACACTTTTATTCAGATGTCAAAAACCTAGAGAACTTCCAGCTGGTGGAAGGAGTGCAAGAACAAGTGAACGCTGCTTTGCTGGACTATACAATGTGCAACTACCCGCAGCAGACAGACAAATTTGGCCAGCTTCTCCTGCGACTCCCGGAAATACGGGGCATCAGTATGCAAGCGGAAGAATACCTCTACTACAAACACCTGAACGGGGATGTGCCGTGTAATAACCTCCTCATTGAAATGCTGCATGCAAAGAGAGCATAAATTATATCCTTTTACACAGTTTTTGAGACAAGAAAAGGGGGGGAATTACTCTGAACTGCTCCAAGCAATACTAATTAAAAGAACTAGGTTGAAAGGAACTTAGCAAAAAAAACAAAGATTACAAAAATTAAAAAATGGTATAATAATCTAATACTTAATGGCAAATAAGTGATGTATCAGGGTATTTGTATTGCAAAACTGTGAATCAAACACTACAGAGGCTCCCCGAAGGACTTTGATCATCATCAGAGTGGAAGGAGGTTATGAACAGATGCAGATACCACTGACAATGTCCGATGAAATGAAACGGAACTGAACTCGTGATTCTTGTAAGTTAAAACATTGTCAGTTACCACTATGGAGAAATGTAGGATCAAATCTTATCTGTATTACTCAAAAGGGACTTATATGAGTTACATCCCTTCAGTGGCTACCAGGACTGAAAACTCCTCCAAAGGATGCAAAATGGCAGCCTTCCTTTGTCATCCTTCCAAGAACTGAATTCTTATTTCTCCAAAAAAGAAAGAAAAAAGAGTGACACCAATCTGTATTAAAGAACTGTCATTGGTCACTTTCATATTATGTATATCTAGTAGCATCACCAAAACAAACAAATAAAGGCTGGGTTGTTGGGTTTTGTTTTGCTTTTTTGTTCTCTTCTGGGGTTTTTAATTTTTTTTGGACTATCTGACTTGGGCCTTCAAATATCATTAATATCGGGGTGGGATCTGGCCATAGGTTTAGTGTGACATTCTAATGTGTCCAAAGTTTGGTTTTTTGCCATTGTGTTCATGTCATTCAGCCAGGCAGTATCCCTCTTTCAGCAAAGAAAGGAAGAATGGCTACAAGAATTGAAATTAAGCTGATCCAAAGCACCCATCAGTGGACCGTTTTTCCAATGCACTGACTCGGTCATTGCTGGAATGGCTTCTGAAAGCTTTTAGTGCCAAATAAGCTTGTGGATACTACTCAGTTTCTTGGGCATCATCTTGAACTAAATCAGTATTTCCTCATAGGGATGTCAAGTGGTTGCATTTCTTGACCTGCCATATTTGACCTGTAACCAAGCTAAAGAGAATTACTTGGATGTTGAAAGGTAATTTTATCCATATGACCTCAAATTATCCTCTGCTAACCTTCTGTTCTGTGACTTCTTCCACATCCTGTGAGTATCTGTATAGTAGGCTTGGGCGGTTTCATTCGTTAATTTCGTAATTCGTTATTAATTCGTATTTAAATTAGCTTACGATCCAATATTGAGCCATGCAGGAATAGTGTGAGGAGTAAATTAGATTCGAAACAATTTTTTCAATTTATTTCGTAATTATTTTGTTATTATTTTGTAATTATTTCGTAATTATTTTCGCATGTCTGGTGCAAGTTTTATAGTTGTTGTTTGTTTTCTCACACCAACAGTCAACAACAGAGGGAGAGGGAGGCTTCAGAAGTTCCCCCTGTCCCATTTGGAGTTTTTTTTTTTTTAGCATATTGTACAATCGCGTCCGCCATTAACGAATCGATTCGTAATTTTACGAAATTTCGTATATTTTGAAATTTTTAAAAGGAAAATTTCGGAATTATTAAAAAAAACGAAACGCAAGGGCCCCCTAAAAACAAAACGAGTTTAGAACCAAATTTTTCCGTGGTTACCCAAGCCTACTGTATAGACATAAAGGACAGAAAATATCTATCAAGTGAAGTTGATTTCTGAATTGGCACAGACGTATGCAGTACATCACCCGCAAAGTCAAACAAAAGACATTGATATGAGCTGATATGAGGATGGCATTTTGGGCAAATTGAGCTGTTCTTGGACAGCAGTTCTCATCATCCTGATCAGTATAGCCAGAAGTGAGTAACCATTGGAGTTACAATCCAAAAGTATAAAAAGTCCACTATTACTGTTTTAGGGCAAGTTCCCATGCTAATATGCACTGCCACACCTTTTTGTTGTCATGAGCTAACCAAGACCATCAAAAGCAACCTGAAACAAATAGGTTGTCATGAGGTTCTAACCATGACTTATTGAATTCAACTCAACCTATATTAAACCAAATTTGAACTCTGGCTATACCAAGATAGAGACCCAAGACTGGTCTGCTTCATACAGACCTTAGAACCAAGCAGACTTTCTGATAGTTTTAAGAGTAGTTATAAAACATTGTTTTAGTCTATTTTAAAAGAGCGTGACCAGAATTATGATGGGAAGTTATGACTGCATAACCACCATAGTTATTGCTCTATGTCAGTGGTTCTCAACCTGTGGGTCCCCAGATGTTTTGGCCTTCAACTCCCAGAAATCCTAACAGCTGGTAAACTGGCTGGGATTTCTGGGAGTTGTAGGTCAAAACACCTGGGGACCCACAGGTTGAGAACCACTGCTCTATGTCTTGATTTTCCCCAGTCACCATATATTGGGCAACAGTGATACTATTGATTGGAGTCTGTTCTCGTGTCACTCAGGAAGTGGCTGACTGATGTCTCCAACCCATCCATCAATAATATCTGGTGTTATAGGCTAAAGCAGGACCCATATCATATTTCCCCTCATGCAGGTGGAGAATAAGACCATCAGGCTGCTGCTTACCAATTGACAACAAAACAGATCCCAGTAAGTAGGTCTTTGGGCTAATTTCACAGTCTCTGTGTATCCCCTAAACAGGGGCGGTAAATCTATTACACAAAGTAAGCGGTCGCAGTACACTTTTTTTGCCAGGGGCGCAGAGGCGCCTCTATAAATGTCCCTCGACCACCACTTGAGGAGAGCCCCCTTGGCTCACAACAGCCCTAGCAGTCCGGAGGGAACCTCGGCTTCCTTGCGTCACTGCCGGGAGATCCTCTTCCCGAAGGGGCCGGGCCCTTGAGCCTCGCCTAGCCCCTCTTGTTCCTGCTCCATATCAATTATTGGTTGGGGGGGAGGCACCAAAATACTGTTTGCTTACCATTGAAAATTACCTAGGGCTGCCTCTGCCCCTAAACCAGGGGTCCTCAAACTTTTTAAACAGAGGGCCAGGTTGCAGTCCCTCAAACTGTTGGAGGGCTGGATTATAATTTGGGAAAAAATGAATGAATTCCTATGCACACTGCACTTATTTGTAGTGCAAAATAATACAATATATTAAAATGAACAATGTGAACAAATATAAACTTATTAGTATTTCAATGGGAAGTGTGGACCTGTTTTTGGCTGATGAGATGTGGTGTGCTTTCAAGTCATTTCAGACTTAGGTTGACCCTGATCGAGGGCTGGGTAAATGACCTTGGAGGGCCGTATCCGGCCCCCAGGCTGTACTTTGAGGACCCCTGCCCTAAACTAAGCGCTACATAGGGATTGCAAATACAAAAAAGTCAATTATTTAAATGTAGGTTTCTCATTCATAATTGCCCAACATGATTCTGGTCAGGTTTTTTCTTGATTTGTTCAAGCACAGAAGCCCTGGAAGACTCAGAGGTAACAAATGCATGCTAAAATTAAAATTTAAAATAAACAAAATGCTATGTCTTTATGTCTTCATTCTACCAGGGTCTGTGAGATTGATGAATCTGGCATTTAAAGGGTATATCCTTTTTCCTCCATCTCTACCTCTCGGACACATACATACCATGGTTTGGCTCAAGGGGGAAATACTCCCATTTTTGAAAATTTGACAACGTTCAGAGTTACATCTCAGCCGTGCAAGAGAAAAAAAATGCTATGCATTTTCTGATCACACATTCCCTATTGCCAATGTAACAGGCATCTTAGGAGCCCCCGGTGGCGCAGTGGGTTAAACCCCTGTGTCGGCAGGACTGAAGACTGACAGGTTGCAGGTTCGAATCCGGGGAGAGGCGGATGAGCTCCCTCTATCAGCTCCAGCTCCTCATGCGGGGACATGAGAGAAGCCTCCCACAAGGATGATAAAACATCAAAAATCATCCGGGCGTCCCCTGGGCAATGTCCTTGCAGACGGCCAATTCTCTCACAACAGGATGCTCCTGACACGACCAAAAAAATCTTTACTAGGCTTGGGCAATCCATGGTTCTAAATGGTTCTAAAATACTTACAAAACTAAAGTTCTGGTGGTGAAAATTTCAGAACTCTAACAAAATTTCAAAATTTAATTATTATTTCATTATTGGTGATTTTAATGACAGAACCAATTAGGAACTGCCATTTATTATGAAATTTTGAGAGTTTTTTTAGAGTTCTGAAATTTTCACCACCAGAACTTTAGTTTTGTAAGTACTTTAGAACCATTTAGAACCATGGATTGCCCAAGCCTAATCTTTACCCCAAGAGAAACCTCCTCCGTTCCCAGCACCTAAGATCCAAGTAGTTCAACTTTAACTAACTTCTGGGTCAAACTATAGGTAGCTAAAACTGTTAGACAAAAATGCTTTTAACCTATGCAAAAGAAAAAGAAATCGAAATATATAAGCTGATGAAGTCACGCTACCTGTTTAGTATTACTGCTACCTTGAAGAACAATCCATGTTTTAGACAGCCATTGGAATAAAAATAACATAATTTAAGGCAAACAATTCCAAAGCAAAAAAAAATAATCTTTTATTTGAGGACAGGAGTGTAACCCTGCCATGTCGACGCAGACCAAAGTCTGCTGCCGAACAAATATTGAAGAAGGACAAATAACAATCTCTTTATCCAAAATGAAGTTATCAGTATTATAAAATGTAGTGCCACGGTGATGAAAAGCTTTGCCTTATTTCAGAATTCTGAATGGTAACTGTACAGATGTGGATCAACACGTTTGGGGTGGGGGAAGTATTAATATTTTACATTTTTTTTCCGAAAAGAAAAAAAGATTGTCATGTTTACATTTGTTAGTTCCTAAGGAGGGCATGGGGAACTGTGATGATGTTGAAAAGCCGTGATTTCCTTAATGTTGCTTTCTGATTGGTAATTTGTTTTACCAGGACTTAATTACTGTATGTCGTGAGACACTAAAATCAAAAAAAGGGAATCTCATTTACACTTTAATTGTTTTGTTTTTAGTTTTCGATTATTGGCTGCACAATCATTTGTAGAAACTGTATAGATCCTCTGCTCCCTTCGCTTTGTTCGTCTTGGGTTTTGTTTTGTTTTCATGAAGATTGCTGGCTTTTAAATAGTTTATTTATATTGTATATCACCGTTTTCATTGTAGACAATTACGATGCTAATTTATTGTTCCTTGGTTTCATCTTTATATTAAAAAAATATAGCCAGAATAATAAAAAAAAGCCAAATATATGTGTTTATTACAGCATGTCTCCAAGTTATACTTCATAGTTCAGGGACATTCAAAGGTCTTTACAGTTTAAGATCATTTGCTTGTTAAATGTCTGTAAATCGTCATAATCCTAAATATAGTTTATTTAAAATCTATTGTAAATTTTGTGATTTGCACCTTCCATTGTTTCAAGTGAACCTGGGAAGGCGCCCTGTTCTGCGAACGTTCTTTTCTAAGCCGTGGACATTATATACCAAAGACAACATGTATTTCTTTTGTACAGAACTAAGTATTTTGTCACTATGTTAATTTGGTCCAATGTTGGTTTTACATGCGGATCAAAGCAAGTTGTATGTATTGTCGAAGGCTTTCATGGCTGGAATCACTCAGTTCTTGTGGGTTTTTTCGGGCTATATGGCCATGTTCTAGAGGCATTTCTCCTGACGTTTCGCCTGCATCTATGGCAAGCATCCTCAGAGGTAGTGAGGTCTGTTATAACTAGGAAAATGGGTTTATATATCTGTGGAATGACCAGGGTGGGACAAAGAACTCTTGTCTGCTGGAGCTAGGTGTGAATGTTTCAACTGACCACCTTGATTAGCATACAATGGGCTGACTCTAAAATTGCAACAGCACAACAACAGAGAGGAAGCAGGCAGGGACATCTAATCACCTCTCAACAAAAGATTGCTCCAGGCACAGTCAGCCCATTGTATGCTAATCAAGGTGGTCAGTTGAAACATTCACACCTAGCTCCAGCAGACAAGAGTACTTTGTCTCACCCTGGTCATTCCACAGATATATAAACCCATTTTCCTAGTTCCAACAGACCTCACTACCTCTGAGGATGCTTGCCATAGATGCAGGCGAAACGTCAGGAGAAATGCCTCTAGAACATGGCCATATAGCCCGAAAAAACCCACAAGAACCGAAAGCAAGTTGTGTTGTTGGAAGTGAGATGGAGAAAGAGTGAGCTTTTAGAAAGAGGTGTTTCCCTGATCAGTAATCGGCCCTGCTACCAATAGATTTGCTCAAAGGTGTAGTTGAGGATGAGAGTGTATTGTGCTTTGAAAATAGGGATTCTGCCCTTCCCAATAAATTCTTCTACCACCCAATTTTTTAAAATATAATACTGTGTCATTATCTGGGTGGAGATCAAAAGGGGGTGCTAGAGGGAGATGGATAGTCCATTTTACAAGGGAAGGAGGGTTTGAAGGAGTAAAACCTTTTCCTCCTGTTTTTCTGTTATTCCTCCCACCCATGTCACACTTGTGGAAACATCTGCCATGTATGAAACAGGAAGTGGAGAGAGGGAATAACCAACAAAAATGGGAAAAATTGCTTTCCCCCTTCAACTCCCTCCCCTCTTTCAACCCCCCTCTCCCCGTAAAATGGACTATCCTTCTCTATTTAGCACCCCATTTTGGCCTCCGCCTGGACAATGATACAGTGCCTTTTAAACATTTCAGTAACTTAAAATTTTAATTGAGCTTTTAGAAATACGCTTTAGACATCCAAAGAAAAAGGAGCTAACAAAGTCATCAAGGCTTTGCGTACACAACAAAAGCACGTGAACAATTTTCAGTGTCTCACTTTCTGCAAAGCTAGAAGTTTGAGATTAAAATCATAGAATCAAAGAGTTGGAAGAGACCTCATGGGCCATCCAGTCCAATCCCCTGCCAAGAAGCAGGAATATTGCATTCAAATCACCCCTGACAGATGGTCATCCAGCCTCTGTTTAAAAGCTTCCAAAGAAGGAGCCTCCACCACACTCTGGGGCAGAGAGTTCCACTGCTGAACGGCTCTCATAGTCAAGAAGGAAAATTTCATTGGGGACAGAATTCTTATTTGGGAGTGCAATGTCCTCACTCCCATAGAAACACAACTGCATTTACTCTTCCTTGACTGGAGAGGAGAAAGATATTCAGCTACTTCTAGGCTAAGATGAGAAGGAAAACTCTGTTATCCATCAAGAATTGCATTTCTCAAGAATAGCTCCAACCAAAGATGCATTAAAATGCATGCATTAGTGAAAGTTGCACACAAAGTGCATATATTAGTGAAAACATTGTTCAAACGTGAATTGCGAAAATTCATGTATTGAGGAAAAATTGATACAAAAACTGTATGGGTTTTCATGAATTTTTATTTAGATTTCTTTCTAAAATTGCATCACTTAGGATGCATGAAGCGGAAGAATGGGAAATTTCTCAAAGTAAAGGACAATGTCAACTCAAGAACTGAAAATCAAGCAACCAAGAGAAAACCAAATTGAGATTTTTTTTCATCTCTCTCCTGTGGTTTGTTCACACCACACAATTATAACACTGTATTGTCGAAGGCTTTCATGGCCGGAATCACTGGGTTGTTGTAGGTTTTTTCGGGCTATATGGCCATGGTCTAGAGACATTCTCTCCTGACGTTTTGCCTGCATCTATGGCAAGCATCCTCAGAGGTTGTGAGGTCTGTTGGAACTAGGAAAAAGGGTTTATATATCTGTGGAATGACCAGGGTGAGACAAAGGACTCTTGTCTGCTGGAGCTAGGTGTGAATGTTTCAACTGACCACCTTGATCAGCATATAATGGCCAGACTGTGCCTAGAGCAAACTTTTGTTGAGAGGTGATTAGATGTCATTGTTTGTTTCCTCTCTGTTGTTGTGCTGTTGTAATTTTAGAGTTTATTAATACCGGTAGCCAGATTTTGATCATTTTCATGGTTTCTTCCTTTCTGTTGAAATTGTCCACATGCTTGTGGATTTCAATGGCTTCTCTGTGTAGTCTGACATGGTGGTTGTGAGAGTGATCCAGCATTTCTGTGTTCTCAAATAAAATGCTGTGTCCAGGTTGGTTCATCAGGTGCTCTGCTATGGCTGATTTCTCTGGTTGAAGTAGTCTGCAGTGCCTTTCTCTAAACTCTAAAATTACAACAGCACAACAACAGAGAGGAAACAAACTAGGACATCTAATAACCTCTCAACAAAAGTTTGCTGTAGGCACTGTCAGGCCATTATATGCTAATCAGGATGATCAGTTGAAACATTCACACCTAGCTCCAGCAGACAAGAGACCTTTGTCTCACCCTGGTCATTCCACAGATATGTAAACCCCTTTTCCTACTTCCAACAGACCTCACTACTTCTGAGGATGCTTGCCATAAATGCAGGCAAAATATCAGGAGGGAATGCCTCTAGACCATGGCCATATAGCCCGAAAAAACCTACAACAACCCAATTATAACACTGCATCCCACTTTACCAGCTATGGAATCCTGGGTTTTGCAGTTTATGGAGGGAATTTATAATTTCTCAGATGGAGAACTCCATCACACTATAAATCCCAGGCATGGTTGTTAATGTGAAATCATAATACTTTAATGTAGAACTACAATTGTCATCAATACCCTAAAAGTACTAAACTGAGAAGCAGATAAAGCAGCATTGGTATCAGTCTTGAGACAATGGCTTGAGACAATAACTCAAAAATTTGCCATCTATAAAAGAGACGCTTAGTTCTACCATTTGCATTAGTAGCAATAATGGGGTTATCGGAGCCCCCAGTGGTGCAGTGGGTTAAAGCCCTGTGCTGGCAGGACTGAAGACCAACAGGTCGCAGGTTCGAATCCAGGGAGAGGTGGATGAGCTCCCTCTATCAGCTCCAGCTCCTCATGTGGAGACATGAGAGAAGCCTCCCACAAGGATGATAAAAACATTAACTCATCCAGGCGTCCCCTGGGCAACCTCCTTGCAAACGGCCAATTCTCTCACACAGGAGTCACTCCTGACACGAAAAAAAAAGAAATGAGGTTATCAAACAATAGGCAACTCTTCTATTTTTTTTCCGACACCATATCCCATTAGCTATGTCTTTGAAAATCTTTCACCCAATATATATGATAGTTTTATATAAGTTAGAAAACAAGTTAGCATCAGCAGCAATTAAAGGTAAATATGACATTCACCTGTCTACATTTTGTAAACCCCTTGACCTTTTTGTTCTTTCGAAACATTTCACTAAAAACAAAATAACTAGCAAAGCCAGGGGCGGCTCAACCATTACGCAAAGTAAGCATTCGCAGTATAGTTGGTTTTGCCCAGGGGCGCTCTTGAGGCACTCTTGGGGGAAAATAGACCTTGACATATGTGAGTTGTAGTTACTGGGATGTATAGTTCACCTACAATCAAAGAGCATTCTGAACTCCACCAAAGATGGAACTGAATCAAATATGGCACACAGAACTCCCATGACGAACAGAAAATATATATCAATGATTGGTTGGGGGGGGGGGCACCAAAATACTGTTTGCTTACCGTTGAAAATTACCTAGGGCCGCCTCTGAGCAAAGCACAGCTCTCTTTAGATAAAACCAATTCGTTAAGGTAAAGATGTTAAAGGCAAATAATCATGAGTAGAAATGGCAGGACATATAGTAGCCAATACCTGTGGATTCCTGAAATCCCTCCAGTTTTCCCAATTTGCAAAATGAATGTTAATTGCTAACCACTTTGTAATCAGACATTTACTTACAATTGCTTTATTGATGGCATATGAGTAAAAGCAGACTAAAACACAACGGTTTTGGCTTTGGCTGGTTTCTTATCGTTGTTCGGTGTTTGTAACCAGACAAACTGTAGTGTCTGAATATTTGTAATGACAACTATATTCTGCAGCTGCCTGGCTTTTGAATCCATGCGACTCTTTTAGAATGTGCAGTTACTTGTTAAAAGGTCTCTTACTGTATCTGTAAAGTTCATGTTGTTTCATGTCAGTTCTTGCCAGGAATTTTCTCAACACCAATGGATTTTTATTTCCAGTATTTCAATAAATATTGATATGGCCATTCCGATCATTTTAAAATTGTTTTTATGATAACTTCACTGTTTTTTAAAAATGTTGAAAACTTCAATAATGATTGATTCAATCCTTCGGATGAAAGCAGAAATAGTTTTGAAGCAGAGAAAGATATCTCAACTTAAATGTCTGAGTACATTTGTTCCGAAGTTTTACAACGAGGTTTAATACAGAAAAATCCTTATTTGAACTGGTGAGCTGCATGAGCAGAACAACAGAGTGTATCCGTAGTACAGAGTTGTAGCACTTTGATACCACATCAACAGTTAAGGCTGCATCACATGGAAACCTCATGTCAGGGCAACCAGTCAATTATATTACATTTCTAACAGAACAAAGCAAACAAACAGACAAAATACAAAATTTGTGAGTTTGGTAGTTGATTAAATGTCCTTTGACCAGTATCTGGCCACTTGGAGCGCCTCTGGTGTTGCTGCAAGAAGGTCCTCCATTGTACATGTGGCAGGGCCAGGCCCGTAGCCAGGATTTCGTTTCGGGGGGGGGGGGCTGAATTTTTTTCAGGGGGGTTTTGGGGGGGCTGAGTTTCGGGGGGGGGGGTGAGTCTGAGTGAAAGAGGGTCTACCCTAGCAAACCTTTTGTATCATTACCCCAATACCCCCATGCATATGGGATATATTGAGTATGGTGATAAGATCATGATATGAATAAACATAACAGTTTAAATAATGCACCAGTAAGGCCTTTTCGCGAACCACCATGAGAATTTCAGGGGGGGACT
Organism: Anolis sagrei; assembly: GCF_037176765.1. Classification (NCBI taxonomy): domain Eukaryota; kingdom Metazoa; phylum Chordata; class Lepidosauria; order Squamata; family Anolidae; genus Anolis; species Anolis sagrei. Next base: position 112,177,861 of record NC_090024.1, read on the forward strand.
GAAGCCACTGAAGCCCCTCAAGCCCCCCCCCCCCCGGCTACATGCCTGGGCAGGGCTCAGGTTGCATTGCAGCAGATGGTCAGTGGTTTGCTCTTCTCCACACTCGCATATCGAGGATTCCACTTTGTAGCCCCATTTCCGAAGGTTGGCTCTGCATCTTGTGGTGCCAGAGTGCAGTTTGTTCAGCGCCTTCCAAGTCACCCAGTCCTCTGTGTGCCCAGGGGGAAGTCTCTCATTTGGTATCAGCCATTGGTTGAGGTTCTGGGTTTGAGCCTGCCACTTTTGGACTCTCGCTTGCTGGGGTATTCCAGCGAGTGTCTCTGTAGATCTTAGAAAACTATTTCTAGATTTAAGTCATTGACGTGCTGGCTGATACCCAAACAGGGGATGGGCTGGAGATGTCTCTGCCTTGGTCCTTTCATTATTGGCTGCTACTTCCTGGCGGATGTCAGGTGGTGCAATACCAGCTAAGCAGTGTAATTTCTCCAGTGGTGTAGGGCGCAGACACCCCATAATAATGCGGCATGTCTCATTAAGAGCCACATCCACTGTTTTGGTGTGGTGAGATGTGTTCCACACTGTTTTAGTGTGGTGAGATGTGTTCCACACTGTTTTAGTGTGGTGAGATGTGTTCCACACTGTTTTAGTGTGGTGAGATGTGTTCCTCACCTGGTTGCCCTGACACGACAAATAAAACATGGAAACCTGTTTTTTGCATGAGGTTGTTAGAATTTGATGCAAGCAAGAACCATAACAATGAAAGTGATATTAAACTGTTACAATTATTCCATGTGATTGCCTCACCCATTCATGCACTCATATATACACACACACACACTGAAGTGTCCATTCAACACATATACACCGTACATTGTATTTAGTCCCTAATGAGTACACAAGTACCACTGCATACAGATGATCCCAATCTGAATCCCTGGCTTTTCCCAGTGAAAAGGATTATGGGCCTGAAAAAATGGGACTATAGGAGACTTGGAGAGCCAAATTCATGTTATGACATTGCTCTATCTCATTGTGCATTTTGGCCAGGAACAACCCAAGAGACGCAGTATTAATGGCAACTCCTCCCAGTTTCCAAAGACAATAAGTACAGCATCCCAAAACCACAGTGGCATGGCTCATTTTTTTTTATTTACAGTATTTATATTCCACCCTTCTCACCCTGCAGGGGACTCAGAGCGGATTACAATGTACATATACATGGTAAATATTCAATGACATAGACGCACAACATATATAGACAGACACACAGAGGCTATTTAACATTCCAGCTTTTTTCATGAGGGTATTCTGGCCACCACGGGGTGCTGTCGCTTCACCGTCCATTTGTGACACTGGTGAAGTACTTCCTCATTCTTTGCATGCGTGCTGGAGATTTTTATGGCATCATAAATTAGCCTCCCCGCATAAGTGGTGCCTAAATTGACAGATGCAACTGTCTTTTGGGCTGCAAAGGTCGACAGCAAGCTACACAAATTGGTCAGAAGCTCACTCCGACCCTGGCTAGCTTCGAACTCATGACCTTTTAGTCAGTAGTGATCTTAATACAGCTGACTCCCAGCCAGCTGCGCCACAGTCCCGGTGCTATTTCCACCAGAGAACTTGGAGAGTCTGAGAGAGAAGATATTAATCAGATCCATGGATAATCACATTTGCAAAAGTGAAAACCTACAATGTGGAGGGCTGATGCCTCAAAAATTGGTTCAGTACCATGGATAGCATATTTGAAGAACCGTATATATTCAGGTGGTCTCTTGGTATCCAGGCCGTTAGTCGACATGTCAATTGGTTGTCTTTTGTTTGTGGATACCAAGAGACCACAAGCAGCCCTTGGGCAGACCTTGAATTCGATGAAATGAACCAATGGTTAAGCTATTTGGCCAGAACTTGGAAAGAAAAGCACAGGATCATATATTTTGACAAATGGTAGATTTGCGTGAAGCCCAAAGGAGTGGATCAGCAACAAATTGGATAAGATACGATATACTAATATATAAGTAGACCTTATGTATACGTTGACAGCAGGTTTGGGGCAATATTATAGATTTTGATATTACCCATGGACAAGTGGGGGGTCATTCCATGGAGGGCTGAAAGCACCATTACTGCCTCAGAGGATCTCCAGGAATGGACTAAGCTGTTGCCTTACACTATTCTACTCAAAGAGGAGATGGGTCCTTTTCGATAAGCAGGACTGAAGACTGACAGGTCGCAGGTTCGAATCCTGGGAGAGGTGGATGGGCTCCCTCTATCAGCTCCAGCTCCTCATGTGGGGACATGAGAGAAGCCTCCCACAAGAATGATAAAAACGATCAAAATCATCTGGGCATCCCCTGGGCAATGTCCTTGCAGACAGCCAATTCTCTCACACCAGAAGCGACTTGCAATTTCTCAAGTCGCTCCTGACACGACAAAAAAAATTGATAAATCTACCTAAGTTTTTAATTTATGTTTACTAAAAAATTTAGACCTTTACATGGATATATAGGGTAGATTCACTACAGCACTGATACGGCAAACTCCAGCCATTCCTGACAAGTTGTTTTTGCATCTAAAGCAGAATTGCCACCATAATTTGCTGGCTTTTCATGACACTCTCTCATTCAATGTCTAAGATGGCCACATCACTCTACCTAACATTAGGGCTAGCTCTGATTTTGTCCTGTCAAGATGAACCTCACTCACCAGCCTTGGACTTCAAGTTGGAAGGCATTTTATGTTGTTCATTCGTTCAGTCGTCTCCGACTCTTCGTTACCTCATGGACCAGCCCACGCCAGAGCTCCCTGTCGGCCGTCACCACCCCCAGTTCCTTCAAGGTCAGTCCAGTCACTTCAAGGATGTCATCCATCCATCTTGCCCTTGGTCGGCCCCTCTTCCTTTTACCTTCCACTTTCCCCAGCATAATTGTCTTCTCTAGGCTTTGCTGTCTTCTCATGATGTGGCCAAAGTACTTCAACTTTGTCTCTAGTATCCTTCCCTCCAATGAGCAGTCGGGCTTTATTTCCTGGAGGATGGACTGGTTGGATCTTCTCGCAGTCCAAGGCACTCTCAGAACTTTCCTCCAACACCACAGTTCAAAAGCATCGATCTTCCTTCGCTCATCCTTCCCTAAGGTCCAGCTCTCACATCCGTAGGTTACTACAGGGAATACCATGGCTTTGACTAGGCGGATCTTTGTTGTCAGTGTGATGTCTCTACTCTTTACGATTTTATCGAGACTGGACATTGCTCTCCTCCCAAGAAGTAAGTGTCTTCTGATTTCCTGGCCACAGTCTGCATCTGCAGTAATCTTTGCACCTAAAAATACAAAGTTTATCACGGCCTCCATATTTTCTCCCTCTATTTTCCAATTGTCAATCATTCTTGTTGCCATAATCTTGGGGTTTTTTTATGTTTATAAAAAGCAGCAAAAAAGGGAAGTGACAGTGTTAACAAAGCCTGAAAGGATGGTGATTTATTTGTTCATTCATTTGAAGGCGATGTTAATTTGTATTTGGCATACAATGCTTTGCTTGACCCAGTGTGTACAGATTATGGAAATAAAACACCACAATGTTGACGAAATGGTTAAATACGCTTCATTATTTCATCTGGACTTTGTGACTGAACCCACTTAAAATACTTAAGACTTATGCTATGAACACAATCAAACAGATCTTTTTCACTTATTGGTGAAAATATTGTTCATCTATATAAATAAAAATGTAATGTTAGTTTGTGGTATTCACAGAACTCAAAAACCACTGGACAAATTGCTGCCAAATTTGGACACAAGACACCCAACAACCCAATGTATGTCCTTCACTAAAAAAAATGATTTTCTCATTTGGGAGTTGTGGTTGTTGGGATTTATAGTTCACCTGCAATCCAAGACCATTCTGAACTCCACCAATGATGGAATTGAACCAAACGTGGCACACAGGACTCCCGTGACCAACAGAAAATGCTAGAAGGGTTTGGTGGGCATTGACCTTGAGTTTGGGAGTTGTAATTCACCTACATCCAGAGAGCACTGTGGATTGAAACAATGATGGATCTGGACCAAACTTTGCACAAATATTCCATATGCCCAAAAAGGAACACAGATGGAGTTTGGGGGAAATAGACCTTGATATTTGGGAGTTGTAGTTACTGGGATTTATAGTTCACCTGCAATAAAAGAGCATTGTGAACCCCACCAATGACAGAATTGGGGCAAACTTCCCATGCAGAACCCCCATACTTAAGGCCATCCAGTCCAACTCCCTTCCCAGGGCAAGAAAACATAATTAAAGCCCTCCTGACAAAGAGCCATCCAGCCATAGATATGTTGTTCATTCGTTCAGTCGTCTCTGACTCTTCGTGACCTCATGGACCAGCCCACGCCAGAGCTCCCTGTCGGCCGTTACCACCCCCAGCTCCCTCAAGGTCAGTCCAGTCACTTCAAGGATGCCATCCATCCATCTTGCCCTTGGTCGGCTCCTCTTCTTTTTGCCTTCCACTTTCCCCAGCATAATTGTCTTCTCTAGGCTTTCCTGTCTCCATAGATATAGATAGATATAATTCACACAGAGAGAGGTATAGTATCATAGATTTGAAAGGGACCCCTAAAGAAGGACAATTACATGTTGCATGCTCCGGAGTAGGGAAAACAGACAGTCTCCACATCAACACTGACAAAGAAACAACAAGAAATACTGCTTACCCAACAAGCATAAAGAAATTACAACACTTTGTCATTACTTTATTTCCCAGATCACCTGACTGGGCCACAGCAACGCGTGATGGGTACAGCTAGTTTTAAAATATATATATTAACCTTAAATTATTCTGGTTTTGTGTTATAGCCTTTTCCTAGCACACCCGCTCAGTGAAATAGTGCAACTATGCACTGATGTTGGCTATGATAGGCTGCAGTTGTAAAAAAACGGTTTCAAAGTATGGAAACAATTTGGAAGTCTTCACCTTCTTCACTATAAACAGAATGTCACCCTATCCAAGTTTGCTGAGCCCTTGATTTTACAAAATATAACTCTGATGAATGGTTGCATTGATACTGAAGCATCTGTTCAAGCAAGGCTGACCGGAGACTGCAGACTATCCTAGGTCAGCCTTCCTCCTGACTGGGGAGAATGGGAGCTGTAGTCTAGTACATATGGTAAGTTGGGGAATTGTGATCTACATTAAAATCTCTGACAGGCCTAGTTTCAGTTCTTATCTGGATTCCCATTTCCAACCCTTCATGTTCACTTGGTGGAGTTTTATAGTTGATATGTTGAGATTAACTTCACAATTCAGCAGCAGATCAGTTGCACAACTTCAGTGCTTTCCAGTAGCTTCTTCCTGCACAGTATTTTCAGTCAACTGCTTCCACAGCCTGAGGTCACTCTGGAACCTTTTACAGACACTTGAGCACATGCCCGGCCATTGTCAGTTTTACCATTGTCTTTCCCCCAGTCTAGAAGATATTACAAACTTACCACAGCACACAGTTATATCTTGTCTTTGCAGACAGGTTCTTTTAATTACATATAGCCTTCGACGAACAACATCACAGCACAAGGAGAAATATACACTGTACATGACTTCCTTATATACAATTCTATACAATCACACATAGCAATCTCTGATTGGTTCCCAACTCATTAACTTAACTCAGACCCAGGATTACATCATTCACAATCACCTGGACTAGGCCAGAACACATTCCCCAAATGATTCCCTATATACAGTTAATGCATGACTCAGCATTTTCAATAGAAGCCAATTAGCAGTGCATGACTCAACTATATTACATTACAATACATTGTAAAACCTGACATGATAATATTCTTACACTATTTCACATCCATTGGTATTAACTTTCTGATAGTATTGGCTGTTTAGTATTGGATAAGTGACATGTAATATTATTCCATTTGTGATAGACTCCATTTGTGTGCCCTATCTACACTTCCATATAATCCAGATTAAAAAGGTAAAGGTTGTGCCCTGACATTAAGTCCAGTCATGTCTGACTCTGGGGTGTGGTGCTCATCTCCATTTCTAAGCTGAAGAACCGGCGTTGTCCACAGACACCTCCAAGGTCATGTGGCCAGCATGACTGCATGGAGCGCTGTTACCTTCCCGCCGGAGCGGTACCTATTGATCTACTCACATTTTGCATGTTTTCGAACTACTGGGTTGGCAGAAGCTAAGGCTGACAGCGGAAGCTCACGTCGCTCCCCGGAATCGAACCAAGCTCAGCAGCTCAGCACTTTAACCCACTGTGCTACCGGTTTGAACTGGATTGTATGAGTCTACGCTGCCATATAATCCAGTTCAAAGCATATAATCTGGATTTTATATAACAGTGTAGAATGGGTCTAAGAATGCCTTACAATCTGACAGAGTTCACATCTGAAAGAGAGATCACTAAAAGACTTCACCATTTTGTTTTCATCATCAGAATTTCTATGTTGGAATATAAAAATCCTGAAGACAAAACTGAACATTTTGAACAGTTTTGAAAATGGTTCGTGTTTAAAATAAAAAGATCATCATTGACAAATAGCAGGGTGCTAAATATGAGTGAGGTCTAGCACATCTTTGGGACCTCACAAAATATCCGACATGAGCATTGAAATGTATCATTATGTATGTTTATTCAGTATAATATATTGTCTACTTAGGTGATCCCTCGTTGTCCGAGTAGGGTTGTCTTCCAAGATCGGTGTACTGGTGGTGGATCGGTAGTAAAATATATTGTACTGAAGCCTGGAATATTGGGAACACGGTTCTTTGCTCAACTTGTCCTTTCTACGACAACACAAGAGTGTTGCTAAATCACTTGTTCATTCGTTCAGTCATTTCTGACTCTTCGTGACCTCACGGACCAGCCCATGCCAGAGCTCCCTGTCGGCCATCACCACCCCCAGCTCCTTCAAGGTCAAGCCAGTCACTTCAAGGATCCCATCCATCCATCTTGCCCTTGGTCGCCCCTCTTCCTTTTTCCTTCCATTTTCCCCTAATAATAATAATAATAATAATAATAATAATCCTTTATTTATACCCCGCTAACATCTCCCGAAGGACTCGGTGCAGCTTACAAGAGGCCAAGGCCCAACACATCAATAAAACAACAGCATAACAAATACAACAACAAATAAACTCATAAACCCATAAAACAAAACAATAAACATTAAAAGACTAGCAGTAAACATTAGACAATAACACCACGACACATTTAAAACTAAGGCCGGGCCAAATGTAATGATTAAAAATTTTAAAAATGCTGGACGTGACAGGTGAAATGGATAGGTTTTTGGAGATAGGTGCGGTGTGCAGACAATCTTAAATCTCTAATAATGTGCATTTGGGACATGATGCTTGGAGTTTCCTATTCTGGGAAGGCAGGCCTGTAGCCAGGATTTTGTTTCGGGGGGGGGGGGCTGAGTTTGGTTTTGGGGGGGGACTGAGTCTGAGTGAAAGAGGGTCTACCTTAGCAAACCTTTTGTATCGTTACCCCAATACCCCCATGCATATGGGATATATTGAGCATGGTGATCAGATCATGATATGAATAAACATAACAGTTTAAATAATGTACCAGTAAGGCCTTCTCGTGGACCACCATCAGAATTTCGGGGGGGGGCTGAAGCCCCCCAACCCCCAACCCCCCCCCCCCCCCCCCGGGCTACATGCCTGTGGCAAGGCACACTGGAACAACCACGTCTTCAAGCTCTTCCTAAAGACTGCCAATGTTGGGGTGTGTCTGATGTCCTTGGGGAGAGAGTTCCAGAGTCAGAGGGCCACCACGGAGAAGGCCCTGTCCCTCGTCCCCACCAATCGTGCTTGCGACGCAGGAGGGATCGTGAGCAGGGCCTCTCCAAATGATCGGAGAGATCGTGTGGGTTCGTATACGGAGATGATGTGGCCATTATCACCCTTCCTTCCTTCCTTCCTTTTTTTCTTTTATAGATCAATTCTTGCATGAAAATTATTTTGTCCAATTTTTAAAGAGATTTGGAGACTGCCCTGAGTGCTTGGCGGGTGCAAACACGGAGCACCTACCCTTTCTGCTCTACAAAACTATACTTATGTGAAAAATTTTCCAATTTTTTTTCATATCAGTTCCACACATCGGAATATTGCAAGGGTTGGGTAGATACTGAAAGGAACATGATTGTTTGCTTGTTTAACTTCAGGAGGTCCTTCCCACTTTCCCCCCATAGGTTGTCTCCTTAATCTCTATGTTTTTACACCCTAAAATAACCTCCTTCAAGAAACCGGAGCGTGAGGGAGACAGGAATGTTTAAATTATTATTATTATTATGTCTAGTCCATGCCCTAAGGAGAGAGGCCTGACTTTCTGCATAAGGCTGACCACCCCTTTCAGTCCCAGCAGTAGTCACTTGATACCAGAAGTCCGCCTTTGCAATGAAAATGACACACAGCAGTGGGACCTCGTGAGCAGCCATGGAGCGATCAAAGCGAATCAAAGAGCCACATCTGTTAGGCTTGAGCACTGCTTCTCGTCACTAAATGTGGCAAGCTGTCAGAGCTGTCTGTGACCTATCACAGCTACTTGTAACGCCGCCACCCTCCTTGAGTTGCTGTCAAAATCAAACAAGGCTCTCAGGAACCATCGCACACACTCTTACACACAGTGTTGGCAGAAAACTAGTCTGTTATCTGCAAAGCTATGCCATAGAGGAAAAAGGGTGGGTAAGAATCTAGGAAGGATTAAAAAATATCTAAAACTTTAAAAAGCTAAAACATCTTTTTCGTGTCTCCTTCATCTTCTGCCATAGCAGGTGTCCCCCCTCCGCTTTGCTTTCTTGTGATTTAAAAGGGGAAAGGGATTGCTAAAGATTGTTCTTCTCCCCCAGGCTAAGTACAAAGAAAACTATAGCAGCCAAACAGTCGGAACTGAGCAAATCATAGCCGTTCAAGGGAGAGATACCTAGTAGGGACCAGAAAGCTTTTAAAAGAAAGAAAAACCTCATTTCGAAGCATTCCAGAGGGAAGTATCTCAGGTATGGCTAACAGGGTCTTGTAGACATTGATTTATAAAGCTGGTTTAGAAGTTTAATTTTGCACACAGCAGGCAAAAAAGTGCATCTTTGAAGAATCAGAAGGAAGAGTGCCACATATGCACTTTTGAGTTCCCATAAGTCTAACATGAGTGGAGATGTCACAGGAATGACAGGAAACCTGTACTATTTTTGCTTCAGAAGAAGTGGAAACGTGATCAATGCTGTTCATCCGCTGTACTCACAGTACAATCTAACTGGGCCACAGGTTCAGGAAAGGCATTGATAGACAACTATACGATACGCAACAACCCTGCAGATTTGTATGGGCAGATCAATCTCAAAGTGCTCTGAGAATAAGAATCCAAGGCAGGTGAAGCAACAAACGGTTCTGGCCCGACTTACCTGTCCGAACGCATCTCCTCCTACGAACCAGTCTGGGGAGGCCCTGCTCTCGATCCCGCCGGCTTCACAAGCACGCCTGGCGGGGACGAGAGACAGGGCCTTCTCAGTGGTGGCCCCTCAGCTGTGGAACGCCCTTCCTACAGATATTAGATCGGCCCCCTCCCTACTGGCATTCTGGAGGAGAGTGAAGACCTGGCTGTTCGAACAGGCATTCAACTAGGCAGTGCAATTGATAATTGATTATTGGAGCATGGAATAATGGATATCGGGACTGGATTCTGATACTATTGATGAGACGTGATGGATTTGTTATATTGATGTAGTGATGTATTGATGTTTGATGCTTAATCGTTATGCTTTTAAATGTCTAATGATTTGTACTGTGTATGTCTAATGATTTGAATGTCTAATGATTTGAAACTGTTGTTGTGAACCGCTCTGAGTCGCCTAAGGGCTGAGAAGAGCGGTATACAAATAAATAAAGTAAATAAATAAACAAACAAACAAACAAATACAAAGGGCAGCTGGAAGGAAGGGGATAGCTTTTTAAAGGTCCTCCTTCTTCTCTTCCTACTGCCCCCCTTTCTTTGTTCTCCATGGGCGGACAGAGAAGTATCATACGAGGGTTGAATGAAAAGTAATGCCTCCACCTTCGTAACTCCTCAACAGATGGCTGTACTGATATGCGGCAGGTACTGGCTTGTTCAGTATACTCTCCTCTACAGTTCCATTTTGGTGGGAAGCCTTAGCATTGATCAAGGGTCTGGAGAACAAGCCCTATGAGGAGCGGCTTAAGGAGCTGGGCATGTTTAGCCTAAAGAAGAGAAGGCTGAGAGGAGATATGATATGATTAGTTGAAAAGTGAATAGTAGTCGTTAAAGAGCACATTCTAAGGATTATTTCTGCATTTGATTTATTAAAATATTCCCATCCAAACCCAAGTAACGAAGGTGGAAGCATTACTTTTCTTTTCTTTTTAATAAATAATCTTTATTCAAGGTTTTTCAGTTTTTAGACAAACAATAGAGACATACAATTGTGAGCACCTATATCAAGAAAGAAAACCTGGAGCAGAATGCTGTCCAGTGGGGAAGGGGGGAAGGGGAGGGAATAGGTAGGATGGGGGCAGGGAAGGGGCAGAAGGGTGGGGGGTACAGGGAGGGGTGAAGGGGGTGGAGGGATGGTACAAAGAAAGTGTGGAAAAAAACATTCTTTCAATGTGTGACAAACAAGCATACATCCATCGATCATTAAAAACAACAGACAGAAATCAACACTGGTTGGACTTCCCTAAGTGGGTACAGCAGGGTCATAATTACTGGCATAAATAAAAAGAATAGTGCTTATTCCTATACCGACTATGCAACTACCCTAGTCTCCTAAAGTGATGTTTTTCCTCTCCTTTAAATAAAGCCTGAACGGCTGCCAGTCGATCCTGCGTTTCTTGCTGGTATCATATGCCAAAGTAGCAAGTGTATCCAGCTCCATCAAGTCCCTGATCTTTAAAAGCCAAGAGTCAATTGTTGGTATCTCCTTGGTCTTCCACTTGCTAGCGAGGGCAATTCTTGCAGCTGCAGAGAGATGAAACAATAACATGTCCTTGTTAATATCAATCTGGAAGTCTAGCAGATGTAACAAGAAGTATTCCGCTTTCAACTCCATTTTTATCTGCAAGATCCTCTGCACTTCCCTGTGTACCTCCCGCCAGAAGCACCTGACTCTACTACACTGCCACCAGGTGTGGTAATGGGTGCCTATATGGGACCCACACTTCCAGCAGTCACTGTTGTTCCCTTTGTGAAATTTCGCCATCTTTTGGGGTGTCAGGTACCAGCGATGGAAGACTTTTTGCCAATTTTCCGTTATGCTGGCGGATTTTGCAAATTTTAGTTTTCCTTTCCATACGGACTCCCACTCACTGAGAAGAATAGAATGACCGAAATCGGCTGCCCAGTTGACCATATTCTCTTTTACCACTTCTCGTTCGGTCTCCCATTCCAACAGCTTGCTGTGTAGAGCTCTCACCACTTTTCTGTCTTTTTTCATGATGGTGTCCCATAAAGTCTCTTGAGAGGAAAAGTCCTTTTTTCTATCAGACTTATAGCAGTCTGCTATTTGCATGTAGTGAAGCCAGGATAACTTCTCGTCCAATTCTCGGAGGGAGTCTAGCGATTTCATTTTCCATTGGCCTTCTCTCCTCTCCAGAAGAGTTTTGTAAGTGTGCCATCTATCGTAAGGTATTTCTCTTTTATGGACCGCTTCCAAGGGGGACAGCCAGAGAGGGGTTTTACAGTATAATTTCGCCTTGTGTTTCTCCCAGGCTTTCAGGAGCGCAGCTCTTATGAAGTGATTGGTGAAGTTTCTTTCTATTTTGGCCTTATCGTGCCACATATACGCGTGCCATCCTCTTCTGATATTGAAACCTTCAAGGTTTAAGAGTTTTTTTCTTTTTTAATGTAGACCATTCCTTGACCCAGGAAAGGGCGCATGCCTCATAGTATAGTTGAAGGCTGGGGAGGCCGAAGCCGCCTCTCTCACGGGAGTCTATCATTGTTTTGTATTTAATTCTTGCCTTCTTCCCGCACCAGATGAATTTCATTATGTCTTTTTTCCATTGGGTGAATAGATGATTGGTTCTGATCACCGGGAGTGTCTGGAATAAAAAGATCATTCTTGGAAGAAGGTTCATCTTAATGAGGGCAATTCTGCCCAGGAGACTTAGATTTAACTGCCTCCATCCTTCCAACTTTTTCCGCATTTCGTTCCATGTGTGCTCAAAATTATTCTTAACCAATTGGGAATTGCTAGACGTCAGGTTAATTCCCAAGTATCTTATCTTATTGGTTGTGCAGATCTTCGAGATGTTCTCCAGTCTGAGTTTCTTTGCTTTGTCCATGTTCTTCGTTAGGATTTTCGTCTTCATTCTGTTAACCTTGAGCCCCGAGACCTTCCCATATTCTTCTATCTTTTCCAACCATTTTTGAATTGTCTCTGCTGGATTTTCAATTATACACAATTGAATGAAAAGTAATGCTTCCATTTAATTGAAAATAATAAATGGAAGCATTACTTTTCATTCAACCCTCGTATCTTCAGGGCTGGAGTATTTCCTCAACCTGCCTTGATTCAAGAGCAGAGGAAAGTAGCCAGCATAGCATTGTATTGTGGTTTGGTGCTGAACTACAACTCTGGAGACTAGGGTTCAGATCCCCACTCAGCCATGAATACTCACTGGATGACTTTGAACAAGTCATGCACTCTCAGAAAACTCTGTGATAGGTTCATCTTAGCCTTGCTCTAAGTTGGAAATGGCTTGAAGATACACAGCAACAGCAACAGCAACATCTATGAACCAGAGTAGGTTTTCGTCCAGCACTCCTGCTGACTTCCCCATCACTGGTGCAGCGAGTCCACTCCAAGCTTTAGTATGAACTATCATGAAAGCCATCCGTTGCTACTAAGCAAATAGATCCAAAGCCCTTCTGTTCCCTTGATCTAACACTTCCTTCAATCTGCCCCTGTAGTGCCTCTCCACATCTTTTGCCAACAAAACATTGATCAGTGAGCAATTACAGGCACACGCACAGTATACAAAAATGGCACTATAGCCACTGTCATGACTCCTGGATTTGTTGTTTGGTGAGGCTTTGGAGTGCTTTGGCTAAGAAATTTTAAATGCATCTTCTTAACTGCAAAACCCAGGGTTTCATGGTAGTTAAAGTGGAATTGTCTAATGTAAAAAAATCCAGAGGCAGCAGAAGTTTCATTGCAACACAGACAGATGGAGAGAGTATGCGTGTTTTTGTGCTTTTCATAGTAACTGCTCTGGGAGACAGTGATAGGGTCTTTAAACAACATGGCCAGTCCAGCGGAGTTGATGGCATAGGAGCATTGCTTCAATGCCAGTGGTCTTTCCTTCTTCCAGCATGTTGCCATCCACTGTCTTTCCAAGAGATTTTCAGGATTTTCCAGAGGGAACGCTGATAGAATCATTCCAGGAGTTGAGTGTGTCATCTGTAGACAGTCGACGTTTCACAGGTGTATAACAGGATTGGGAGGATAATAGCTTTATAAATAAGCACCTTTGTATTCCTACATATGTCCCGATCCTCAAAACATTCTCTGCTTCATTCTGAAAAAAAAGCTGCACTCGCAGAGCTCAGGCGGTATTGTATTTCAGTGTCAATGTTGACTTTTTGTGGAGAAGTGGTTGCCAAGGTAGAGGAAATTGTCAACATTTTCTAACATTAGCTCCAACATGGCTGAAGAGGTTCTCTCACAAATCCTGCAACAACAAGCCAGGGATGAGCTTGCAGCACTGCCTAGTTTGGAGGAATTCAGCAACGCCATCAACCAACAAAAAAACAACAAAGCCAGCGGACCTGATGGGATCCCTGCTGAAATCTTTAAAGAGGGAGGACCTGAGCTGACACAACAACTCCACTAGCTCATTGAAAAAGTGTGGGTTACGGAGAAAATCCCAGCAGACTTCAAGAATGCCTCCAGCATCACCCTTTTCAAAAAGAGGAAAGAACAGATGGCAGAAACTATTGAAGTATCTCCTTTCTAACCTCCACTAGGAAAATCCTCACAAGAATCCTTGCAAACTGCCTTCTACATGTCTCAGAAGACAACCTCCCAGAATCCCAGAATGGCTTCCACTTCTCCAGAGGAACAGTGGACATGATCTTCACTGTGCAACAGCTCCAAGAAAAATACAGGGAATAAAACCAGCCTCTGTACATGGCATTCATTGACCTTTTGACACATTTGACACAGTGAATCGCAGTGCTGTCTGGACCAAAAAATCCTCCAAAAAATCAGATGCCCTGAGAAAATTGTGAACATCCGGTAGCTCCTCCATGATGACATGATGGCTACAGTCTTGGACAGCAATGGCTTCCAAAGCATAGCAAGCAAATGAAATGGAATCATCCCAAAATACCATAAATATTGGAATGCCCACCTAATCTTTATCTGGTACAAGAAGCCACATAGAGGGATGCGAGTACATAGCCCATGGGGGCTCTGCCATGGAAAGGAGAGTGAATAAGGAGAGACAGCTAAGGCCCTCTTACATGTCCAGACCAATCTAGCATCTACCATTTTGTGAAGCAGAAAACAATTTCATATCACAGTGCCATAATAACAACAGCTCTAATATCCCTCCCCCTGAGTAAAGTCAAATGTATATTTGGAATTTTTTGTTAAGAGCAGTCACATTCTTACATATTTTGAGAAGTGAATACACAAACCCAGGAGCCCCGGGAGTTCTGCAATTGAAATATCTCACCATTTCTTTTTTTTTTTCAAATAGCACCCACAGTAGGCAATTAATCAGATGAGGAAGTAAAAACTTCCTTATGTTTACTTTTCCCAGTTGACAATTTTTTAACTTTTTAAAAACTTGTAAGAGGAAATTCAGAAGAAACTGTGGCGCTTCACATGTTATTGGATTCCAGCCCCCATCATCCCCAACCAGCAAGGCCAATGGTAAGGGAGGATGGGAATCCAGTGATATTCAGGGTGACTAACAGGTTCCCCATTCACTTTAACTTCTCACTCATCCACTGCAGATCAGATAAATTGATTTCCCCTGTACCCGTTCACAGAAAAAGTTAGCGCTTCTATACAACTTCAAGAGCTCTTTCAAGCACCTGGATTTCAGTAAGGCCTTCGACAAGGTCCCCCATGACCTTCTGGCAAACAAACTAGTCCAATGTGGGCTAGGCAAAACTACGGTGAGGTGGATCTGTAATTGGTTAAATGGACGAACCCAGAGGGTGCTCACCAATGCTTCCTCTTCATCCTGGAAAGAAGTGACGAGTGGAGTGCCGCAGGGTTCCGTCCTGGGCCTGGTCCTGTTCAACATCTTTATTAATGACTTAGATGAAGGCTTAGAAGGCATGATCATCAAGTTTGCAGACGACACCAAATTGGGAGGGAGAGCCAATACTCCAGAGGACAGGAGCAGAATTCAAAACGATCTTGACAGATTAGAGAGATGGGCCAAAACTAACAAAATGAACTTCAACAGTGGCAAATGCACGATACTCCACTTAGGCAGGAAAAACAAAATGCAACATACAGAATGGGGGACAATGCCTGGCTCGAGAGCAGTACGTATGAAAAAGATCTTGGAGTCCTCGTGGACAACAAGTTAAACATGAGCCAACAATGTGATGTGGCAGCAAAAAAAGCCAATGAGATTTTGGCCTGCATCAATAGGAGCATAGTGTCTAGATCTAGGGAAGTCATGCTACCCCTCTATTCTGCTTTGGTTAGACCACACCTGGAATATTGTGTTCAATTCTGGGCACCACAATTCAAGCGAGATATTGACAAGCTGGGATGTGTCCAGAGGAGGGCGACTAAAATGATCAAGGGTCTGGAGAACAAGCCCTATGAGGAGCGGCTTAAGGAGCTGGGCATGTTTAGCGTGAAGAAGAGAAGGCTGAGAGGAGATATGATAGCCATGTATAAGTATGTAAAAGGAAGTTATAGGGAGGAGGGAGCAAGCTTGTTTACTGCTTCCATGGAGATTAGGACAAGGAACAATGGCTTCAAACTACAAGAGACGAGATTCCATCTGAACATGAGGAAGAACTTCCTGACTGTGAGAGCCAATCAGCAGTGGAACTCTCTGCCCTGGAGTGTGGTGGAGGCTCCTTCTTTGGAAGCTTTTAAACAGAGGCTGGATGGCCATCTGTCAGGGGTGATTTGAATGCAATATTCCTGCTTCTTGGCAGGGGGTTGGACTGGATGGCCCATGAGGTCTCTTCCAACTCTAGGATTCTATGAAGCTAAATATTTAGTTCATATATTTGCATACTGGTATTTTGCAGCTTGGATCCAATGCTTCCTAATTTTATTTCATGAAAGTTTTACAAGCTATTGATTTCCTTTGGCTAGATCCACTTTAACTGTATTTATCTATCCTTCTCCTTTGCAAAATTAAAAAAAACAAATGAGCATCTTAGCTCTAAGAAACCATTTCTGCCTTCCAAGATCTAGCAAATCTAGCTGCCCTAGGAAGTACTCCAACATAGTATGGGAATATTTGGAGCTATATGTCATAAGAGCGATGGCGCCTTAACGATGTATTACATTAATACATCATCAAGGCTGTGGCATTCTTATGAAATATTAGTTTAATACATCTTAGGAATGCTGCAGGTTTGACAACATATTACTCAAATACATAGCAACACCTAGAAAGATCAAGATAAGTTTTGTTAGGGTTTTTATTTTTTCTGTTTACTTTTTAAATGTTGGGGAGTCTTCTTTTAACATTGTAAAATAAAATGATTGTTCGTAACAGATAAGAAGACTTAGTTTTTAATATGACCTTATATTCATCTTTGACAATAATGACAAAATGGCCAAAGTTTAGTTGGCTTCGCGAAAACATCACTGTCTGCCTACAATATGATTCCAGGAAACCATTTGGATGTCAGATTCTACACCACATTTCACAGACAGCTGTATTCCTGAATGATATTAACTGAATTTCATTTCTCTCATGAAATCCAATGAAAATCTATCAAAAATTCCTGACACAATGTTCATTCAATTTACAAAATGGTGCACTTCTGTTTCCCATATCAACCTTCACAAATACTGGACTCCAGATCTGAAGGTTTCCTAGCAGATGTTAGAGAAATGATTATTATGTAGATTGTGGGCACAATGAAAACCAAAGGCTGTATGTTGCCCACATTGTGAAAGGGTAATTTTGTAACCCTTAAACCCTGCAAACTTGTTGAGCCGAAATAAAGTGAATTGCCTCTCCTGCAAGCCTCCAGAAGATGCGATTCACCTCTGAAATTGATTCAACATACCTCCTGCAAACTTCTGGAAAACAATGCAAAAATTATTCTTACGTCTTGTTGTTTATTCATTCCAGCATTTCCGACTCTTCATGACCACATGGACCAGCCCACGCCAGAGCTCCCTGTCAGCCGTCACCACCCCCAGCTCCTTCAAGGTCAAACCAATCACGTCAAGGATACCATCCATTCATCTTGCCCTTGGTCGGCCCCTCTTCCTTTTTCCTTTTTCTGTCCATTTTCCCCAGCATCATTGTCTTCTCCAAGCTCTCCTGTCTTCTCATGATGTAGTCATCTTTGTCTCTAATATCCTTCCCTCCAATGAGCAGTTGGGTTTTATTTCCTGAAGTATGGACTATTCTAAAGCCTTTGACTGTGTGGATCATAATAAATTGTGGCAAGCTCTTGGTGGGATGGGCATGCCAAGCCACCTTGTCTCTCTCCTGAGGAATCTGTACAAGGACCAAGGAGCAACAGTAAGAACTGACCACGGAACAACAGACTGGTTCAAGATTGGGAAAGGCGTACGGCAAGGCTGCATACTCTCACCCAACCTTTTTAATTTGTATGCAGAACACATCATGCGATGTGCGGGGCTTGAGGAATGCAAAGCTGGGGTGAAAATTGCTGGAAGAAACATTAACAACCTCAGATATGCAGATGACACCACTCTGATGGCCAAAAGGGAGGAGGAGCTGAGGAGCCTTTTAATCAAGGTGAATGAAGAAAGCGCAAAAGCTGGGTTGCAGCTAAACATAAAAAAAAAACCAAGATTATGGCAACAAGAATGATTGACAACTGGAAAATAGAGGGAGAAAACGTGGAGGCCGTGACAGACTTTGTATTTCTAGGTGTAAAGATTACTGCAGATGCAGACTGTGGCCAGGAAATCAGCAGACGCTTACTTCTTGGGAGGAGAGCAATGTCCAATCTTGATAAAATAGTGAAGAGTAGAGACATCACACTGGCAACAAAGATCCGCCTAGTCAAAGCCATGGTATTCCCTGTAGTCACCTACGGATGTGAGAGCTGGACCTTAGGGAAGGCTGAGCGAAGGAAGATCGATGCTTTTGAACTGTGGTGTTGGAGGAAAGTTCTGAGAGTGCCTTGGACTGCGAGAAGATCCAACCAGTCCATCCTCCAGGAAATAAAGCCCGACTGCTCATTGGAGGGAAGGATACTAGAGACAAAGTTGAAGTACTTTGGCCACATCATGAGGAGACAGCAAAGCCTAGAGAAGACAATTATGCTGGAGAAAGTGGAAGGTAAAAGGAAGAGGGGCCGACCAAGGGCAAGATGGATGGATGGCATCCTTGAAGTGACTGGACTGACCTTGAAGGAGCTGGGGGTGGTGACGGCTGACAGGGAGCTCTGGCGTGGGCTGGTCCATGAGGTCACAAACTATTGACTGAACTAATGAACAACAACAATGGACTGGTTGGATATTCTCGCGGTCCAAGGCACTCTCAGAACTTTCATCCAGCACCACAGTTCAAAAGCATCTATCTTCCTTCACTCAGCCTTCCCTATGGTCCACCTCTCACATCCATAGGTTACTACGGGGAATATCATTGCTTTTACTATGCAGATCTTCATTGCCAGTGTGATGTCTCTACTCTTCACTATTTAATCGAGATTGCTCTCCTCCCAAGAAGTAGACGTCTTCTGATTTCCTGGCCACAGTCTGCATCCGCAGTAATCTTTGCACCTAGAAATACAAAGTCTGTCACTGCCTTTACGTTTCCTCCCTCTATCTTGGCACTTTTTGCTATTACTGAACACTATATTTTTATCATGCCGGTAAGTAAAACTGTGGTTATGGAATTTGTAGATGAGGGGGTCATACCACATTATCAGTGAATTGTGAAGAATATAATGGGACAATGACAAAGGTGTCCAGATGTGCATTAGCACTTCCTAGCTAATGTGCGGATGCATAATGAGACCAATGCATATCGGCCCTGCAATAATTGCCATGGCTCAATGTTATGGAAACTTGGGAACTATATGTCAGCTTCCTCTGACAAAGGGTCATTCTACATTGCCATATAATTCAGATTATCAAAGCAGGTAATTCACACTGTCTGCTTTGAACCGGATTATATGAGTCGACACTGCCCTATGATCCAGTTCAAAGCAGTTAATCTAGATCTTATATGGCAGTGTACAAGGGGCTGTAGAAGGGGCCAAAGAGTGCTGGTGTGCACCAAACTTCAAATCCCAGGGTTCCATATCACTGAGCCATGGTACTTAAAGTGGGATCCAGTTTAATTGCTTTAATTCCATAGTGTAGATGCACAACTAGATGAGGACATTAGAAAACTGTTCTAATTTCTGCCAACATAGGCCCACTTATAGACACAATAAGGTTGGATCTACATTACCCTGTGGAGCCCCCGGTGGCGCAGTGGGTTAAAGCATTGAGCTGCTGGGCTTGTTGATCAAAAGGTCGCAGGTTCAATTCTGGGGAGCGGCGTGAGCTTCCGCTGTCAGCCCTAGCTTCTGCCAACCTAGCAGTTCGAAAACATGCAAATGTGAGTAGATCTATAGGTACCGCTCCGGCGGGAAGGTAACAGCGCTCCATGCAGTCATGCCGGCCACATGACCTTGGAGGTATCTACGGACAACGCTGGCTCTTTGGCTTAGAAATGGAGATGAGCACCACACCCCAGAGTCAGACATGACTGGACTTAATGTCAGGGGACTACCTTTACCTTTACCTTACATTACCCTATATCACAGGATCCGATCCCAGATTATCTGTTTATCCCAGATTATCTTACAATTTAGACTCATATAATCCAGTTCAAAGCAGATAATCTGAGATCAGATCCTGAGATGTAAGGTAGTATAGATACAGCCGAAGTCTCCTAGAGCATTCCAGTCATTATTTTATAAAAAGCAACATTTTACAAAAGTTATTTTTCACACCACCTCAAATGAGCCAAATTTGCTTGACAATTGTGAGGTGTTATAAAGGAATATTTTACATTGATGCTTTTCCAGAGTTGGAGTTACCTCTTCAGTTCTGTTTTAAAACCGTGTACTCAACAAGTACAATTTTAATATAATTTATTATAATATTGTACCTCACCCTTCCGCAAAAGAATTCATATCAGCTGACATAAGGTTCTGAGAGGATTAGGACCGGTAAGCTTTATGACACCAGCACCTGTTCTTTGGAGCATTCTTGCAATGGTCGTTCCCCATATGGTTTTTGCTATTTCCTAAGCTTGCTCTGGAGGAAATGGTTCAGGAGACATGATAAGCTATTTCAACATGAAACGAACTATGTTTTGACATTCAAGCACGTGCTACTTCAGCATGAAAATGAGCATGTTATGACATTGCAGTCAGCTACTATGATGTCCTTCACCCCAGAGGTTGGGGAAATGACTAACTCAGAGACTGGATTAGTAACAATGGGTTTCAGCCAAGCCAATCAAGTGTGTATGGCCAGAACAATAACCACGTGAAAGTGGGACTCTGTAGAGTCCTAGTCCCATATAGATTTCTTTTCAATGCTTTACATCCAATCTAGTGAGGCCCTTTCTTCACTGCCATATAATCCAAATAAGCAAATCAGATAATCCAGATTATCTACTTTGAACTGGATTATATGAATCTACACTGCCATATAATCCAGTTCAAAGAGATAATCCTAATTTTATGTAGTAGTATAGAAGGGGCCTGAATGAAAAGAAATCACTTACTGTGAAAAGTAGATGACAGGGCCTGGTCCTGAGTCTTCAGGTTTTGTGGGTTGGCTCTATGTAGGAAGACAGGAAAAGAGATTTAAAGATGGGCTCAGAGCCAACCTTAAAACTCTGGCATAGACACTGAGAACTGGGAAGCCCTGGCCCTTGAGCGCTCCAGCTGGAGGTCAGCTGTGACCAGCAGTGCTGCAGAATTTGCAGAGGCACGAATGGAGGGTGAAAGAGAGAAACGTGCCAAGAGGAAGGTGCATCAAGCCAACCCTGACCAAGACCGCCTTCCACCTGGAAACTAATGCCCTCACTGCGGGAGAAGATGCAGATCAAGAATAGGGCTCCACAGTCACCTACGGACCCACAAGAATACTGATCTTGGAAGACTATCCTACTTGGCCAACAAGGGATCACCTAAGTAAGTCTATGTAGGAAATGAGGGTGAAAATTTTCCCACTTTCATAGACTCAGCTCCAGGCAATGGAATGTGAGCAAATCTCCAGCCCCTCGGCTATGGAACGCCCTTCCCAGGGATATAAGATCAGCTCCCTCCCTTCTAACATTCTGCAAAATAGTTAAGACCTGGCTTTTCGAGCAAGCTTTTACTGGAGCATAATTCATAGAATCATAGAATCAAAGAGTTGGAAGAGACTTCATGGGCCATCCAGTCCAACCCCCTGCCAAAAAGCAGGAATATTGCATTCAAATCACCCCTGACAGATGGCCATCCAGCCTCCAAAGAAGCTTCCAAAGAAGGAGCCTCCACCACACTCTGGGGCAGAGAGTTCCACTGCTGAACGGCTCTCACAGTCAGGAAGTTCTTCCTCATGTTCAGATGGAATCTCCTTTCTTGTAGTTTGAAGCCATTGTTTCGCGTCCTAGCCTCCAGGGAAGCAGAAAACAAGCTTGCTCCCTCCTCCCTGTGGCTTCCTCTCACATATTTATACATGGCTATCATATCTCCTCTCAGCCTTCTCTTCTTCAGGCTAAACATGCCCGGCTCCTTAAGCCGCTCCTCATAGGGCTTGTTCTCCAGACCCTTGATCATTTTGGTCGCCCTCCTCTGGACACATTCCAGTTTGTCAATATCTCTCTTGAATTGTGGTGCCCAGAATTGGACACAATATTCCAGGTGTGGTCTAACTAAAGCAGAATAGATGAAAGCAAATATATGGATCAAACGATGATGCAACTGGACAACGATTTTAGTAAGGAGATGCCAAGGATCTTGTTTTTACATATATTATTGTTTCTTTTATATTACATTTTAAATGTTGAATTGTTTTTATAATTGTTTTAACTGTATTTTGATATTTATTATGGCATCAAATCGCTGACGTCTGTGAACCACCTTGAGTCGCCTCTGGCTGAGAAAGGCGGTATGCAAATGCGGTAAATAAATGAATAAATAATACAACCATACCCTATACGGCTCCGAACGCATCTCCCTCTACGTCCCGCCTCGGAGTTTAAGATCGTCTGGGGAGGCCGTGCTCTCGGCCCCACCTCTATCACAAGTGAGGTTGGTGGGGACGAGGAGCAGGGCCTTCTCGGTGGTGGCCCCTCACTTGTGGAATTCACTCCCCAGGGAAATTAGGTCATCAACATCCCTCCTCTCTTATAGAAGGAAATTAAAAACATGGATATGGGACCAGGCTTTTGGGTAATCTGGCAGATAGACAAAGGACAATGACGACTAGAATTGATAGGATTTGACAACGTGGAACGAATTTACGGACTCTGAGCTGGCGAACGTTGAGCATTAGATTGGTTTTATTGATTATGATGTATAATTGATTGTTTTAATTGTTTATAATTGCTGTTTATATATGTTTTATCTTATTGTCATTCCTTTCCACCTACTACTAAGGAGGCTGTCCAGGTCCTGAACCGGTGCTTGGCCGCTGTGACGGTCTGGATGAGGGCGAACAAATTGAAACTGAATCCAGACAAGACAGAGGTACTCCTGGTTAGTCGTAAGGCCGAACGGGGTATAGGGTTACAGCCTGTGTTGGATGGGGTCGCACTCCCCCTGAAGACGCAGGTTCGCAGCTTGGGTGTGATCCTGGACTCATCGCTGAGCCTGGAACCCCAGGTTTCAGCGGTGGTCAGGGGAGCTTTTGCACAGTTAAAGTTTGTGCGCCAGCTGCGCCCGTACCTTGGGAAGTCTGACTTGGCCACGGTAGTCCACGCTCTGGTTACATCCCGTTTAGACTTCTGCAACGCTCTCTACGTGGGGTTGCCTTTGAAGACGGCTCGGAAGCTTCAATTGGTTCAACGTTCGGCAGCCATGATACTAACAGGAGCAGAGCGCAGGGAGCATACAACTCCTCTGCTGCCCCAGCTCCACTGGCTACCAATTTGCTACCGGGCACAATTCAAAGTGCTGGTGTTGGCCTATAAAGCCCTAAACGGTTCTGGCCCAAGTTACATATCCGAACGTATCTCCGCCTATGAACCCACCAGGACTTTAAGATCCTCTGGGGAGGCCCTGCTCTCGATCCCACCTGCATCACAGGCACATTTGGCGGGGACGACGGACAGGGCCTTCTCAGTGGCGGCCCCTCGGCTGTGGAACGCCCTTCCCATGGACATTAGATCAGCCCCCTCGTTAATGGTGTTTCGAAGAAAACTGAAAACCTGGCTATTTGAACAGGCCTTCGGATAAGCAGTGCAATGAATATAATGAATATAGGAAAACGGAATTACGGGTGACGAGTTGGATCACTATTCTAGTTACGAGATGTTAATGTGTTGTTTATTGATGTTAATTACTTAGTATACTACGGTGTTAATTGTTTTTAAATAGTGTATGTTGTTAGCACTGATTTTTGCTCTTGTTGTTAACTGCGGTATACAAATAAAGTAAATAAATAAATAAATAAATAAATACATTGTTTGTGTTGGCATCGAATTGTGCCTTTTGTAAGCTGCCCTGAGTCCCCCCTTGGTGGTTGAGAAGGGCGGGGTAGAAATGCGCGAAATAAATAAATAAATAAATACTTTTGTTAAATCCCCAGACTCTAATCAACCCACAATTTAAGGCACAACCATTGTGATCGCGAATCCGAAAACAACTTTCCAGCAATGCTTTCAGCACACCATAAAGCTACCTATACAAATGTGAAATAGCGTGAGGTTTTCAAGGCCACCCCTTTCCCCCTTTTTGCAAAACATGCTCAGACTTTTGCAAACATAATCAACATCTACCAGCCAAAAAAGAGGTTTCCTTTTTGTCTGTTCTTGGCCTTCCTTCCTGCGGGTGCTGTATCCTTTGCTTGTTTATGGGTTGTTTTCTGCAACACGCCGGTTTTCTGCAAAGACCGACATGCTTTCTGAGTAGATGTCGGAAAGGGACATCACTCCAGCATCATTGTTATCAGTAAGCAAAAAGTTCTCACTATCTGCATCTGTGCTTGTTTGGCAGGCCATTCAGGAAACTGCGAGCTAGCACTGGTCACAAGCACTGCTCTGCACCTTAAAGTGAAAGATTGGTCAATGGTAATCTCTTTGAGAAAGTCCCGGCTCTGAACTCTGCCGACCATGTCATCCTATATTCCATGGATATTCTTAGACGTGATAGTTTTCATAGCCAAGTTGACCTGAAGGAGATGTTACACAGTTGAGACACTGAGCACAATTAAATCAGAAACCGGGGCTTAAACAACGGATATATTATACACTAGCTGTCCCCTGCCACGCGTTGCTGTGGCCCAGTCTGATGATCTGGATAATACAGTAACGAGAAAGTGTTGGTTTCTAATATATGCAATTCCTTTATGCTTGTGAGTAAACAGTATTTCTTGTTTCTTTGTCAGTGTTGATGTAGAGAGGGTCTGGTTTGCCTACTCTGGAACATGCAACATATCATAGTCCTTCTTTAAGGGTCTCTTTCAAATCTATGATACTATATCTGTGTGTGAGAGAGAGAATCATATCTATCTATATCTTGTTCTTTGTCAGTGTTGTTGTAGAGATTGTCTGGTTTGCCCACCCTGGAACAAGTAACATATCACTGTCCTTCTTTAGGGGTCCCTTTCAAATCTACGATACTATCTCTCTCTGTGTGTGAATAATATCTATCTATCTATCTACATCTAAGGCTGGATGGCTCCTTGTCAGGAGGGCTCTGATTACATTTTCTTGCCCTGGTGAAGAGAGATAGATTGGATGGCCTTAAGTATTTTCTGTTGGTCATGGGGATTCTGTGTGGGAAGTTTGCCCCATTTATGTCATTTGTGGGTTTCAGAATGCTCTTTAATTGTAGTGAACTATAAATCCCAGTAACTACAAATCCCAAATGCCAAGGTCTATTTCCTCCAAACTCCATCTGTGTTCATATTTAGGCATATGGAATTTTTGTGTCAAGTTTGGTCCAGATCCATCATTGTCTGAGTCCACAGTGCTCTCTGGATGAAGGTGAACTACAACTCCCAAACTCAAGATCAATGCCCACCAAACCCTTCCAGTGTGTTCTGTTGGTCATGGAAGTCCTGTATGCCATGTTTGGTTCAATTCCATCATTGGTGGAGTTCAGAATGCTCTTTGATTGTAGGTGAACTATAAATCCCAGTAAGTACAAATTCCAAATGTCAAGGTGTATTTCCTCCAAACTCTATCTGTGTTCATATTTGGGCATATGGAATATTCGTGCCAAGTTTGGTCCAAATCCATCATTGTTTGAGTCCACAGTGTTCTCTGGATGTGGGTGAACTATAATTCCCATACTCAAGGTCAATGCTCACCAAACCCTTCCAGTTTTTTCTGTTGGTCACGGGAGCCCTGTGTGCTAAGTTTGGCCCAATTCCATCATTGGTGGAGTTCAGAATGCTCTTTGATTGTAGGTGAACTATAAATCCCAGCACCGACAATTACCAAATGACAAAATCATATTTTTTTTAGTGGAGGACATAAATTGGACTGTTAGGTGTCTTGTGTCCAAATTTGGTGTCAATTCTCCCAGTGGTTTTTGAGTTCTAATGGTAGCACGAACTAACATTACATTTTTATTTATATAGATATCAAAACCTTCATGCAATCAACAGTCCCACAGCAGTAGAGCTTTGAATCCACACCTGGTTTTGGATAACTTTTAAAGAAAATGTCAAAGGCGCTGAACCATTTTTCCAAATATTGAATGAGTAGGGGCCCTTCCAGATAGGCCCCATATCCCAGGATCTGATATCAGATTTTATGCATTAAACTGGATTATATGAGTCTCCACTACCAGATAATCTGGGATAAACAGAAAACCTGGGATCAGATCCTGGGATATAGGGCCTGTCTGGAAGGGCCCTGGGATTTGCTTTTGACTCACCATTCAACCATTATAACTAATACAGTTCAAGCTTTCAGTTTGTGAACAAAAAATCTAGAGCAGGGGTCCTCAAACTATGGCCCGGGGGCTGGATAAGGCCCTCCAAGGTCATTAACCCAACCCTTGCTCAGGGTCAAGCTAAGTCTGAAACGATTTGAAAGCACACAACAACAACAACAACAACAACAATCATAGAATCATAGAATCAAAGAGTTTGAAGAGACCTCATGGGCCATCCAGTCCAACCCCCTGCCATAAAGCAGGAATATTGCATTTAAATCACCCCTGACAGATGGCCATCCAGCCTCTGTTTAAAAGCTTCCAAAGAAGGAGCCTCCACCACACTCTGGGGCAGAGAGTTCCACTGCTGAACAGCTCTCACAGTCAGGAAGTTCTTCCTCATGTTCAGATGGAATCTCCTTTCTTGTAGTTTGAAGCCATTGTTTCGCGTCCTAGTCTCCAAGGAAGCAGAAAACAAGCTTGCTCCCTCCTCCCTGTGGCTTCCTCTCACATATTTATACACGGCTATCATGTCTCCTCTCAGCCTTCTCATCTTCAGGCTAAACATGCCCAGCTCTTTAAGCCACTCTTCATAGGGATTGTTCTCCAGACCCTTGAGATTAACTTAACAATTCAGCAGCAGATCAGTTGCACAACTTCAGCGCTTTCCAGTACCTTCTTCCTGCACAGTATTTTCAGTCAACTGCTCCCACAGCCTGCAGCCAAGCTGGAACCTTTTACAGACACTTGAGCACATGCCCGGCCATTGTCAGTTTTACCATTGTCTTTCCCCCAGTCTAGATGATATTACAGACTTACCACATCATACAGTTATATCTTGTCTTAGCAGACAGGTTCTTTAATTACATATAGCCTTCGATGAACAACATCACAGCACAAGGAGAAATATACACTGTACATGACTTCCTTATATACAATTCATTTACACATAGCAATTCATTTACGTCCCACCACGGAATTTAAGATCATCTGAGGGGGCCCTGCTCTCGACTCCACCGCTTTCCCAAGCAAGGCTGGTGGGGACGAGGAGCAGGGCCTTCTCAGTGGTGGCCCCCCACCTGTGGAACTCACTCCCAGTGGATATCAGGGCATCGACATCACTCCTGTCCTTTAGGAGGAAGGCAAAGATGTGGTTGTGGGACCAGGCCTTCGGGCAATCTGCTAACTAGATAGGACAACCAGGCAATTAGGACCGGCAGGACTGATATATGTGGACTGATAAATGTGGAAGAAAACTCTGAACCATGAGATAGCGAACATTGACTGGCAATAAGGAAGAAGCGGTTTGTATCGGTTTGTATGAAATTTTATTGGTTTTATTGGTTTTAACGGGTTTAGATGCAATGTATTGTTGTTGTTTGCTAATTTGTGTTATTTTGCTTTACTGTTTATTATTGATGTATGCTATGGGCATCGAATTGTGCCTTGGATGTGTAAGCCGCCCTGAGTCCCCTTCGGGGTGAGAAGGGCGGGGTAAAAGTAAACCAAATAAATAAATAAATAAATAATCACTGATTGGTTCCCAACTCATTGACTCAACTCAAACCCAGGATTGCATCATTCACAATCACCTGGACTAGGCCAGAACACATTCCCCAAATGAAGTTCTATATACAGTTAATGCATGACTCAGCATTTCCAATAGAAGCCCATTAGCATGACTCAGCTATATTACATTACAATACATTGTTAAACCTGACAATTTTAGTCGCCCTCCTCTGGACGCATTCCAGCTTGTCAATATCTCTCTTCAATTGTGGTACCCAGAATTGGACACAATATTCCAGGTGTTGTCTAACCAAGGCAGAATAGTGGGGTAGCATTACTTCCCTAGATCTAGACAATATGCTCCTATTGATGCAGGCCAAAATCCCATTGGCCTGCTTCAATCCTATCTCATCAGCCAAAACCAGGCCCACACTTCCCATTGAAATACTAATAAGTTTATATTTGTTAAAATTGTTCTTCCTTTTAATTATTGTATTGTTTTTAACTGTTGTTTGAACTAAAAATAAGAGATATGCAGTGTGCATAGGAATTCGTTCATGTTTTTTTCAAATTATAATCCGGCCCTCCAACAGTTTGAGGGACTGTGACCTGGCCCTCTGTTGAAAAAGTTTGAGGACCTCTGCTCAAGAGGACTGAATATAATTTGATGATGAGGGAAAGCAAAGGGCTTTCATGCCTTTCAAAGCATGGATCAAAAAGTTTCTCCGTGCTCATTACTATCACAGTTTTAGCCACTACTTTCACTCCTTTCCTGTCAGCTTTTTCTGCAAACTCTAGTTCTGATAGCCACTGAAATTTATTGCAAATTTTGCAAAGCTTTTGACCTGTATCGTCTTATTAAACTTTTATGAAAAATCAATGGAGTTCAATCATGTTATGGGCTGTTCCTCATGCACGTGTCAGTGGTAAATGGAGAAGTCTATTTATCCCAAAGTCTGATGGGAAGATGTTACTATAAGAGAAGGAGGGTTTTCTCCTAGCTACATGATTTTCGATGCTTACAAATGTAACACTAAGGCCTTTGCAAAATGACTTTAAAAAATCAACCAGAGGGGGTTAACTGGATAGAATTTATAATGTTTAGACCAGATTTTTTGTTCTAACAGCAAAATCCCATGCATGTCGACTTAAAAGTAGGTTCCATTGATTTCAAATGGGTTTATGCTGAAGTAGACTTTGATGGCTGAAAGTGAGGAGGAACTGAGGAGTCTTCTAATCAAGGTGAAAAAAGAAAGTGCAAAAGCTGGGTTGCAGCTAAACATTAAAAAAACCAAACAACAAGACTGATTGATAACTGGCAAATGGGAGAAAATGTGGAGGCAGTGACAGACTTCATATTTCTAGGTGCAAAGATTACTTCAGACACAGATTGCAGCCAGGAAATCAGAAGACATTTACTTCTTGGGAGGAGAGCAATGACCAATCTCGATAAGATAGTGAAGAACAGAGACATCATACTGGCAACCAAGATCCACATAGTTAAAGCAATGATATTTCCCATAGTCACCTATGGATGTGAGAGCTGGACCATAGGGAAGGCTGAGCGAAGGAAGATAGATGCTTTTGAACTGTGATGTTGGAGGAAGGTTCTGAGAGTGCCTTGGACCACAAGAAGATCCAACCAGTCCATACTTCAGAAATAAAGCCTGACTGCTCACTGGAGGGAAGGATATTAGAGACAAAGATGAAGTACTTTGGCCATATCATGAGAAGGGAGGAAAGCTTAGAGAAGACAATTATGCTAGAGAAAGGAAGGAAAAATGAAGAGGGGCCAACCAAGGGCAAGATGGATGGATGGCGTCCTTGAAGTGACTGGCTTGACCTTGAAGGAACTGGGGGTGGTGACAGCCAACAGGGAGCTCTGGTGTGGACTGGTCCATGAGATCATGAAGAGTTGGATGCACCTGAATGAATAAACAACAAGACTTAAGAATAATTTTTGCATTGTTTTTCAGAAGTTTGGAATAACTACCAAAGCATGAAATGTTGTAGGTTTTTTCGGGCTTCTATTGGAAACAAACATCTCATGGTTTACTGTCGAAGGCTTTCATGGCCGG
Source organism: Anolis sagrei (assembly GCF_037176765.1). Taxonomy (NCBI): domain Eukaryota; kingdom Metazoa; phylum Chordata; class Lepidosauria; order Squamata; family Anolidae; genus Anolis; species Anolis sagrei. The sequence goes on from NC_090024.1 coordinate 112,207,718, forward strand.
AATCACTGGGTTGTTGTAGGTTTTTTTGGGCTGTATGGCCATGGTCTAGAGGCATTCTCTCCTGACGTTTCACCTGCATCTATGGCAAGCATCCTCAGAGATAGTGAGGTCTGTTGGAACTAGGAAAAAGGGTTTATATATCTGTGGAATGACCAGGGTGAGACAAGGGACTCTTGTCTGCTGGAGCTAGATGTGAATGTTTCAACTGACCACCTTGATTAACATATAATGGCCCGACAGTGCTTAGAGCAAACTTTTGTTGAGAGGTTATTAGATGTCCTTTGTTTCCTCTCTGTTGTTGTGCTGTTGTAATTTAAGAGTTTTTTTTAATACTGGTAGCCAGGTTTTGTTCATTTTCATGGTTTCCTCCTTTCTGTTGAAATTGTCCACATGCTTGTGTATTTCAGTGGCTTCTCTGTGTAGTCTGACATGGTGGTTGTGAGAGTGGTCCAGCATTTCTGTGTTCTCAAATAAAATGCTGTGTCTAGGTTGGTCATCAGGTGCTCTGCTATGGCTGACTTCTCTGGTTGAAGTAGTCTGCAGTGCCTTTCATGTTCCTTGACTCGTGTTTGGGCTCTGTGTTTGGTGGTCCAACCTGGACACAGCATTCTAATCACCTCTCAACAAAAGTTTGCTCTAGGCACTGTCAGGCCATTATATGCTAATCAAGGTGGTCAGTTGAAACATTCATACCTAGCTCCAGCAGACAAGAATCCTTTGTCTCACCCTGGTCATTCCACAGATATATAAACCCTTTTTCCTAGTTCCAACAGACCTCACTTCCTCTTAGGATGCTTGCCATAGATGCAGGCAAAAGGTCAGGAGAAAAATTGCCTCCAGAACATGGCCATATAGCCCAAAAAAAAACCTACAACAACCCAGTGATTCCAGCCATGAAAGCCTTTGACAATAAACCATGAGATGTTTGTTTCAAATAGAAGCTCCTCAATAACCAAGCACTGTTTTAAAAACTTTATGAAGAAAAAATAAGATTATATGCACAGAATAGTATGGACGCAAACCTAATAAGTGCACTCGAAGTCTGCAATGTCTCTCAAGAAATCAGGTTTAGCAAATCAATATTTAAAAGATGGTAGATGACTGAGATATATAGATGGCAGAAATGTACCCACCTGCCATTAGTCATAGCAACTAAAGTGTGAAATACACCAAATGCACTTGTGTTTTAAAGAATCATTTATTTATTTATTTAATTATTTAATTATTTGTCTAGACAATTTCTACTCCGCCCTTCTCACCCCCGAGGGGGGACTCAGGGCGGCTAACACAGGCAACTATTCAATGGTAACAATATCAATACAACAATATAAAGCAGCAATATAAAATCCATTACATAACAATTAAGCAGTGATATTAATTAAAATTACATAACCACATAGAACAGATCACAGAATCATAGGTCATAAAGCCATTTCCAATTTTCAAACAATCCTATTGTCCGAGATCAGTGCCTAAATTGCTGTTGTGCCCACTAGCCAAAGGCCTGGCTCCAAAACCACGTCTCTAGTTTTTTCTTAAAAGTAAGGAGGGAGGACGCCGATCTAATCTCGCTGGGAAGCGAATTCCATAAGTGGGGGGTCACCACCGAGAAGGCCCTGTCCCTCATCCCTATTTATTTATTTATTTATTTTGGTTTCTTCTACCCCGCCCTTCTCACCCCGAAGGGGACTCAGGGCGGCTTACAAAAGCAAAGGCACAATTCGATGCCAGCATCACATAACAGTCGTAAAACAAAATAGCATCCATACACAGTTAAACAACAATTCCTGCATTACAACCATAAAACCAATAAGATCAATAAAAACCAATACAAACCCAATTCCTCCTCAAAAACGGTCAGCATTCGCTATCTCATAGTTCCAATTTCAATTCCACATTGTCAGTCCTGTCAGTCTTACTCGTCTGATTGTCTTATCTAGTTGTCAGAATGCCCAAAGGCCTGGTCCCACAACTACGTCTTTACCTTCCTCCTGAAGGAGAGGAGGGATGATGATGCCCTAATTTCCCCCAGAAGTGAGTTCCACACATCCTATCAGACGTGTTTCAGACGCTGGTGGGACCGAGAGCAGGGCCTCCTCAGTAGATCTTAAATTACGAGGTGGAACGTATAAAGATTCAATTGCCAAGCATAAAATTATAACAAATTTAAACAACAAAGTATTACAACTGACACCATGCCCTAAAAACAGCTCCGAATATTTTTACTTTTTTATCATGAAAAAATAGATATATCCCAAATCTTTTTTAAAGAATCATCATCATCATCATCATCATCATCATCATCATCATTATCATCCATGCACAGAACTAACCACTTCAGATCTTCCAAATTAATGACTAATAATCTGAAATTTGGAAGGAAACTAATATTATTACGATTGTCTATCAACTTCCCCCATTATACCAAGTTAAGAATGCAGCTCAGACTTTCCATGCCACATGGGGAGGGTGCCACTCTGCCATCAATGAAAGTGCTTTTTTGATAAAGGGGGGATCCCTTTGAAGTGCCCAACAAAATTAATCTGTCTCTCTACACTTGCTTGGCAGGCTCAGAAGATGTGTTTGTTTTCTTTCCAGCTGCTTTTAAAGAGGCATCTCACCTCCTCATTAGAGCAGAACTATAAATGTTATGACAAATGGACAGCGGGAAGAAAGAGGGGAAATGTGGATCAGAGTTAATTTGTCAATAGCTAGACTCAAACCTTCTTTTAAAAACTATTTTGCAAGCAGTGTTTTTTTAAAAAAAAACTACAGTCACAAATATTTGAAGATGAAAAGTCATGAAAGTAACAAATAGGGGGGAGAGGGTTTTTACGGTTTGTGTAGTATGTGCTTTTCATTCAAAATCTTTCTTAAAGTAGCTCAGGTTTTTCTCATTGCCTTCTTGCTTGGATTTCTTTCACCCTCCTGACCAGGCATGTAGCCCCGGGGGGGGGGGGGGGAGGGCTCGAGGGGCTTCAGCCCCCCCCCCCTGAAATTCTCATGGTGGTTCGCGAAAAGGCCTTACTGGTACATTATTTAAACTGTTATGTTTATTCATATCATGATCTGATCACCATACTCAATATATCCCATATGCATGGGGGTATTGGGGTAATGATACAAAAGGTTTGCTAGGCTAGACCCTCTTTCACTCAGACTCAGCCCCCCCCGAAACTCAGCCCCCCCCCGAAACTCAGCCCCCCCCCCCAAAAACCCCCCTGAAAAAAATTCAGCCCCCCCCCTCCCCCCGAAATGAAATCCTGGCTATGGGCCTGCTCCTGACCACTGAACACATGTACAAAATGTATACATTGGTTTTCAACCATTTTCATCTAGCCTCCTTTTTTATTATTTTGGAGTTACAGTTAAAGCAGTGGTGGTCGTCTTGCTTGGGACCAGGATTTTACAAACAGATAACTACATAGAGATACACTTAATTTCAGAAAATATAGGGTTAATTTAAACTAATCTGTGAAGTCTGAAAATTTCTAGATGTCCTAGTCATCCATAAACCAGATCAACAATTGGGTCACACCGTTTACAGAAAACCCACACGCATAGATAGATATCTACATAAAAACTCCAACCATCACCCAAGTCAAAAAAGAAGCACCATTAAAGCCTTGGCAGACCGTGCAAAAATAATCTGCGAACCCCACCTTCTCCAAGATGAACTGAACCACCTAAACTGGGCTCTACAGGCCAATGGATACTCCACCTCAGACATCAGAAGAGCTTATTTATTTATCGTGTCACCAGCAACCATTGTATCACAATTCTAACAGAGCAAAACAAACACACAGATTAAAAAGAAAAAGGAAAAAAAAACACAGATTTTGCAAATTTGGTATTTGGTTAAATGTCCTTTGACCAGTATCTGGCCACTTGGAGTGCCTCTGGGGTTGCCGCAAGAAGGTCCTCCATTGTGCATGTGGCAGGGCTCAGGGTGCATTGCAGCAGGTGGTCAGTGGTTTGCTCTTCTCCGCACTCGCATGCCGAGGATTCCACCCTGTAGCCCCATTTTTTAAGATTGGCTCTGCATCTCGTGGTGCAGAGACGACTTGCAGCATCAGAAGAGCTGTAAGACCGAGAACAAGCCACGAGAGTCAAGACAAAGATCCACCCAGAGGAAAAGTGTTCTTGCCATACATCAAGGGAACCATTGACTGCATAGGGAAGCTGATGAGGAAACACAACATACAAACTATCTACAAACCCACCAAGAAAATCCAACAAATGCTTCGTTCAGCAAAGGACAAGAGGGACCCTCTCACTTCTGCAGGAGTCTACCGTGTACCATGCAGCTGTGGACAAGTCTACATAGGGACCACCAAACGCAGCATTGCCCAAACACGAATCAAGGAACATGAAAGGCGCTGCAGACTACTTCAATCAGAGAAGTCAGCCATAGCAGAGCACCTGATGAACCAACCTGGACACAGCAATTTTTTTGAGAACACAGAAATGCTGGACCATTCTCACAACCACCATGTCACACTACACAGAGAAGCCATTGAAATACACAAGCATGTGGACAATTTCAACAGAAAGGAGGAAACCATGAAAATGAACAAAATCTGGCAACCAGTATTTAAAAAACTAAAATTACAACAGCACAACAACAGAGAGGAAACAAACAAGGACATCTAATCACCTCTCAACAAAATTTGCCCTGGGCACCCTCAGACCATTATATGCTAATCAAGGTGGCCAGTTGAAACATTCACACCTAGCTCCAGCAGGCAAGAGTCCTTTGTCCCACCCTGGTCATTCCACAGATATATAAACCCTTCCATGGTCCAGAATGCCTCTAGGCACTGTCAAGCCATTATATGCTAATCAAGGTGGTCAGTTGAAACATTCACACCTAGCTCCAGTAGACAAGAGTCCTTTGTCTCACCCTGGTCATTCCACAGATATATAAACCCTTTTTCCCAGTTCCAACAGACCTCACTACCTCTGAGGATGCTTGCCATAGATGCAGGCAAAACGTCAGGAGAGAATGCCTCTAGACCATGGCCATATAGCCCGAAAAAAACCTACAACAACCCAGCCCAGGAATTATTTTATGATTTAAAAAAGGTACTGTTCCATTATCCAGCTGGAGGCCACTAGGGGGCATTAGAGAGAGAAGGATAGTCAATTTAATCAGGACGGGGGCTGGGTTGAAGGAGTAAAATCATTTTCCCCATTTTTGCTGGTTATTCCACACACACATATCCCTTCCCATATCATAAACGAGTGTTGTTTCCATGACAGGCACATGGGTGAAGGGAAAAACGAGAAAACAAGGGAAATTGTTTCCCCCCTTCAACCTATCCTCCAGACCCATAAAATGGTCTATCCTTCTCTCTCTAGCACCCCTAGTGGCCTCCGCCCAGATAATGAAACAGTACCAAAATAAAACCATGTAGATTTCCCGAATAAAATGTATTTATACAGGAACAAAACCTGGGTCATTCTTCTTGTCTGAAGCGGCTCTTAAGCAATTTTTCAAAGTAATAGCCAGAGCATTGAAGCAAATCCAGGCTGCTTTTTATGTTCTACATAGGAAGAGGTTTCCAATGAACAGTTTAATGCACTAAAGCATATTCTTAGAAGTGTCCGTGGAATGGATCAGACCTAAGAAAGCATAGAACTGATAAGCCAAACCAGTTAAACTTTATTGAAATGAGTAAGATATTTTCATCAAACTACCCCAAGTCCTAGTAGCACCTTAGCATAACTAATTGTTGCTGCACACTGCACTTTAAATCCCACGTGCCTCCTACCATTTCAGCACTTTTAACCCTTGTACCCCAGTGCGCCGGCCGAACCAGTTTTAATAATGTCTTGATGTACTGCTATTGTTGTTATTTTGCTTATTGTTTGATTTGCTTTGTTATTGTGGTGTTATGCTATTTTGTTTATTGCTGATTTGCTTGCTATTGTGATGTTATGCTCTCTATTGTATTGTTGTTTTGAGGCTTCGGCCTGTGTAAGCCGCATCGAGTCCTTCGGGAGATGCTAGCGGGGTACAAATAAAGTTAATAATAATAATAAATAATAATAATAATAATAATAATAATAATTTCTCCCCTCCTTTGAAAAACAAAAATTTAAACTCGGGTCTCCAGAACTGTAAGTCCAACTCTCAAACCACTACCATGCTGGTTTTTTAGTTTATTATGATATCTTATTGGTCATGTTGTTGTAAAACATCAAGGCAATCTTGTTTAATTGATTGGGAATATGTGTGTGTTTATTTATGTGCCTACATATCACCTGTTGTCAGGCCCGTAGCCAGGATTTCGATTCGGGGGGGGGGGGCTGAGTTTTTTTCAGGGGGGTTTCAGGGGGGGCTGAGTTTTGGGGGGGCTGAGTCTGAGTGAAAGAGGGTCTACTCTAGCAAACCGTTTGTATCTTTACCCCAATACCCCCATGCATATGGGATATATTGAGTATGGTGATCAGATCATGATATGAATAAACATAACAGTTTAAATAATGCACCAGTAAGGCCTTTTCGCGAACCACCCTGAGAATTGGGGGGGGGGGCTGAAGCCCCTCAAGCCCCCCCCCCCCCCGGCTACATGCCTGCCTGTTGTCTTACAACCTCATCAGATGGTTTGAGTCCCCCTAGGGGTGAGAAAAGCGGTATAGAAATACTGTAAATAAATAAAAATAAATAAGATGGGACTGTTTTCAATGGCTACGAAATATGCCGGTTCCACTGTAGTTTAGCCATGGAGCCCAATGGCTCCCATCCCACAATGGACAGCTACTTACAGTGGGGCTCTGTGGCTAAACTGGATTACTGCAATGCACTCTACGTGGGGCTGCCCTTGAAAACGGCCCAGAAATTTCAGATGATCCAACGGGCGGCGGCCAGGTTGTTAACTGGGGTGCCTTACAGGGAGCGGTCAACCCTCCTGTTCAAGGAGCTCAACTGGCTGCCATTCATTTACCGGACCCAATTCAAGGAGCAGGTTCTTACCTACAAAGCCCTGAACAGTTTGGGACCCACCTACCTGCATGACCGCATCTCTGTATACAAACCCACACGATCTCTTCGATCATCCAGGGAGGCCCTGCTCTCGATCCCACCAGCATCGCAGGCATGATTGGTGGGGACGAGAGGGGGGGCCTTTTCGGTGGTGGCCCCTCGACTCTGGAACTCACTCCCTAAAGACATCAGACAGGCCCCAACCTTGGCAGTCTTTAGGAGGAGCTTGAAGATGTGGTTGTTCCAGTGTGCCTTCCCGGAATAATGATCCCATAGCACTTTGTCCTCCAAAGCACTTTACTTTTTTTTTTGGTCTGCTCGTATGTCTTTCCACAAACGCCACTATCACCTTTTCATCCATGTCCCAGCATTATTTCCATTTTAACTTTACATTTGGCATTCCCACTGTTTTTAATTGTGTGTTGTCTTATTGATAATGTTGTATATTTTATTGTCTACATTTTTATTTTAATTGCTTGTACTATTGTTGTTTTGCTTGTATTTTTGTATTCAGGCTCGGCCTCATGTAAGCCGCACCGAGTCCCTTGAGGAGATGGTAGTGGGGTGTTATTATTATTATTATTATTACTACAGTGGAATTGACATATGCCACAGCAGCAACAACATGAAAGGCTTCCCGTATTGCACTGGCATCAGTGGGAAAAAGCCAGTGGTAGGTGCTTACCCCTATGGGAAAGGGTTTCTAGTAAGTTGGGCAATACGAGGCATGAGACAATGGGTTTCCTATGCCCCCCCCCCCCCCGGCTGGAACCACCAAATTCATCACAATCCATGGTTATTTTGGTAGTCAATATGATTAGGTCCTTAGGGCTACCCTATACATTTCATAGGGTTTACTAAGGGAATTGGGCCAATTGCCTCCATTGGCCCTAAGTGAGGGCAGAATTCTGACTTTCCGCTTACTTTGGTTAAAGCGGGTAAAGTGGCCATGCCCCATGTTACTGCAGATCCATGTGGTATTTGGCCACCACAGGGCTGATTCTCATGTAAGTGGTCAGTGTATATGTGGCCTCAGACAAGGACAAGGAATATTCAGAGACGGGCTTGCTGGTACCTTAGAGTACTTCAGCAGTTTAGGGATAAATGCATATAACTTTTAAATAAAATGCATGAGAACTGAGCTTGTGGCTACAATAGATAATAGGATGATTTTATATGAGTATATTTAAAAACTTTTTCAATCTTCTACATGTTCACATTATTATTATTTTACTGACACAATATGTCACAGCAAATGAGATCTATATTCTCATAAATGGCCTCATAAATTAGTTAATTTAGCCTCCTCACACTTTAATGTGGTACCTAATTTTCCTACTTGACAGATGCAACTGTCTTTTGGGTTGCAAAGGTCGACAACAGGCTACACAATTGGCTGGAAACCCACTCCAACCCAGGCTGGCTTCGAACTCATGATCTTTTGATCAGAGTGATCTTAATGCAGCTGACACTCAGCCAGTTGCACCACAATCCCAGCGCATAAAGTCATGATGAGTACAAATACTAAAATGTGAAGATGTGAGTTCTGATCATACTTATTTTGTTAGTTTGGTTCTGATGTATTATGGTAACAGATAATAAAAAGACAAATCGTAAGCATAGCCTTCTGTTCAATAAGTGGTTCCTTTTTATTAAGCTTTCTCATATTGGTTTCATAATCTCAAAAGTCATCTATATTAATGGTTTGGAAACATGCAAAGTTATTTAAATGTAATTATTAATGCTTCAATCTCTTAAATCTCAGGTGATCAATCAAAGGCTATTTAAACAAAAGATATCCCTTACATTTCTATTTGGAAGCTACTCTATATTCATTAGAAGTATCTTTTAAGATAAAATCATAGTCATTAGGTTGGAATAATTATTCTTTTTTTGAGCAATCCAAAACACAAGGGTCACAATCAGAACAACCTCTGGAGTCCTATAGACACTTGGGCACTTCATTCTCTTTAATATGATGGACTCTTCAAGGTGCCGTCGTGAATTTCCCAGCATGCACACCAATGTTCTGCTTTTCAGGAAGCAATGTAAAGAAGAGAGGGGTAGTAGATGGAAATGAAGGCCTATTGACTGCAGTGGAATATACTTTAAGTTATACAACCATTCTGCATACCAAACAGTATGTTTTTCATGTGAAGTTTGCTTATGACTTATTTGCCTTAGGTCATCTTTTGGGAGGGTTTTAATTGTGTATTTTTGCAAGCCAGGGACACACAAGATGAACTAGATGACCCTTTAAAATTATCATTCTATAATTGATTTCATAAAATAACAGAAATATATGTATGTATCAAAAACAAAAAGCTTTGAAGTGTTTATAATTAACATTTAACCGTAGATATGCTCAGTCATTTCAGCATCATCTTGGCTGTACAGATTGGGGATCCCTTATCCAAAATGCTTGAGACCACAAATATTCCATGTTTCAGATTTTTTTTTCAGAATTTGCAGTACCTGCTTTATCTATATAAATTAAAATGTAATGTTCATTTGTGGGATTACCATAACTAAAAAACCACTGGACGAATTGCTTCTAAGTTTGGCCACAAGACACCTACTAATCCAAGGAGTGATCATCACTTAAAAATTGATTTTGTCATTTGGGAGTTGTAGTTTTTGGTATTTATAGTTCATTTACAATCAAAGAGCATTCTGAACTCCACCAATGATGGAATTGAACCAAACATGGCACACAGGCAGGGGAGGTTCAACCCATTACGCAAAGTAAGCATTCGCAGTATAGTTGATTTTGCCCAGGGGCACTCTTGAGGCACTCTTGGGGGGAAATAGACCTTGACATATGCGAATTGTAGTTACTAGGATGTATAATTCACCTAAAATCAAAGAGCATTCTGAACTCCACCAATGATGGAATTAAACCAAATATGGCACAAAGAACTCCCATGACGAACAGAAAATATATATCAATGATTGGTTGGGGGGGGGGAGGGGAAAAAATACTGTTTGCTTACCATTGAAAGTTACCTAGGACCGCCTCTGCACACAGGACTCCCATAACCAACAGAAAACACTAGAAGGGTTTGGTGGGCATTGACCTTGAGTTTGGTAGTTGTAGTTAACCTACATCCAGAGAGCACTGTGGACTCAAACAATGATGGATCTGGACCAAATGTGGCATGAATATTCCATATGCCCAAAAATGAACACAGATGGAGTTTGGGGAAAATAGACCTTGACATTTGGGAGTTGTCGTTACTGGGATTTATAGTTCATCTACAATCAAAGAGCATGCTGAACTCCACCAATGACAGAATTGGGGCAAACTTCTCACACAGAACCCTCATACTTAAGGCCATCCAGTCCAACTACCTTCACCAGGGCAAGAAAATGTAATCCTGACAAAGAGCCATCCAGCCATATATATGTGTGTGTGTGTGTGTGTGTGTATTTATATGATTCACACACAAAGAGATATAGTACCATAGATTTGAAAGAGACCCCTAAAGAAGGACAATTATATGTTGCTTGTTCCAGAGTATTCTCTTTTTGAGAATATGTCCATGATGTTACAACAAAAGTTCACGTTGTATTCCACAAATTTGAGAGTATCAAAACTGGAAACAGTCCGTGTTGCTTTCAGTCAACTCAGGAGTCCACAACAAGGTTCCCCGGGTGCTTTTGTGTCCTTGTTTCAAGAACAACATTCTCTTCTTCAGGCTTCTTTCATTAAATCAAAGGTAATAGTACTTCTGTGGTTTTTAATTAATAGCATCAATGGCTCTGCAAAGAAACTTCAATGTAGTGTAGCCTGCTTCTGCTTTCAATTGCGAGCCAGTTTTGATACTCTCAAGTTTGTGGAATACAACGTGAACTTTTGTTGTAACATCATGGGCATATTCTCAAATGGACTAAACACAATGTAAACTGCCTTTAAGTTTGATATATTCATTGATGTATATGTCCTATGAAATTATGTTGTAAACTGTATATATGTTGTGTACATTTCACTATTGAAGTTACTTAAACTTGTACCCATGTTTATTTATTTATTTATTTATTTATTTATTTATTTGCTTCATTTGTTAACCGCCGCTCTCAGCCCTAGGGCGACTCGTGGCGGTGTACAACATATAACAAACATATTATACAATAACTACCATGACACTATCAACAACATAACACTAATACACTATCATCTAACTACACTAAAATAATCCGCTTCGTCTTATCATAGAATCATAACCAATCTCGTAGTCTACATTCCGTTCCAGTTGTCATTTCCAGTTACCATAGCATTTAGTTAAATGCCTTCTCGAAAAGCCAGGTCTTCAGGCTCTTCCGGAAGGACATAAGGGAGGGCGCCTGCCTGATGTCAACAGGGAGGGTGTTCCACAGCCGGGGGGCCACCACTGAGAAGGCCCTATCCCTCGTCCCCGCCAGGCGTGCCTGTGAGGCAGGCGGGATCGAGAGAAGGGCCTCCCCAGACGATCTCAAGGTCCTCGTGAGCTCATAGGCCGAGATGCGGTCCGAAAGGTATTTTGGGCCGGAACCGTTTAGGGCTTTGTAGGATAGCACCAGCACCTTAAATTGGGCCCGGAAGCAGATCGGCAGCCAGTGGAGCTGGAACAACAAGGGCGTTGTGTGCTCCCTGCGTCCTGCTCCTGTTAGTAACATGGCTGCCGCGCGCTGGACTAGCTGAAGCTTCCGGGCCGTCTTCAAGGGCAGCCCCACGTAGAGAGCGTTGCAGTAGTCAAGGCGGGATGTGACCAGAGCGTGTACCACCATTGAAGCTAATTTAAATAGGACAATTGCTTATTTACAATTGATTTATAGATATCTGTGTTATTAGAGTAGAGCTGGATCTACACTGCCATGTAAACCAGATTATCAAAGCAGATAATCCATATGATTGTCTTTGAACTGGATTATATGAGTCTACACAGCCACATAATCCAGTTCCAATCTTAATCTGGATTTATATGACAGTGTAGAAGGGTCCTAATACTCCCAGAATTCCAATCAGTATGCATCATCAATTAATCATGATTTGGAAAGGTTAGCTCCCCAAAAATTAATTTTTTGAAACTATGGTCTCCCTCAAATCTCCCTAACTACAGAGATGCACCATTCATTTGTTCTTCAGAGGAGACTTTATGGGGAGTTTTCTCTTTAGGCATAAAATGCCAAGATATACTAGGTTCTTGTGGGTTTTCTCGGGCTATAGAGCCATGTTCTAGAGGCATTTCTCCTGACGTTTCGCCTGCATCTATGGCAAGCATCCTCAGAGGTTGAGAAGGTCTGTTGGAAGTAGGAAAATTTTTTCCTACTTCCAACAGACCTTCTCAACCTCTGAGGATGCTTGCCATAGATGCAGGCGAAACGTCAGGAGAAATGCCTCTAGAACATGGCTCTATAGCCCGAGAAAACCCACAAGAACCTAGTGATTCCAGCCATGAAAGCCTTCGACAATACATTGCCAAGATATAGTTCTGTTCAGACGGCAGAAAAGCCCCAAAAAGAACACCAACATTCTCTGCAGCTGATATAGTTACTTCTGACAATTCTCTTCTGTATACAGTACTTCCTTTGGCATTTGCACTGCGGACAGCTGAATTATTTATTCAAAAATCACTCCTTGTGGTACCTTTGCCAGAGGCTATTTACTCTGCGCAAAGGGTCAGGGCTTCAAATGTCACACCTTTGCTCACTGGTGGATTGCCCTCATATTTAATATACACAGTGGAAATATTTGGCCGTGTGTACAATTCTTGATGACAGTGTAATTTTTAACATCTGACTTTTGGTTGCTGTTCCAATAGCACTTAAAACATAGAGATCCTTTGGCATAACATGTCCAATTTCATTTGCTCATTAATCCCTTGTGAACTTTTCTCTTTTGCTTTACAACATTTTGGACTGCTCTTACTCAACTCTTTCCATCCAGAGTTCTGATCAAGATTTTAAAGTTAGCATCTAACATTTGGAATCTGAAATGAAACCCTGGGGCTGTTCAGAGTGTCTTTTATGCTTTGCTTTTCCCATTTTTCAGATGTATGTCAGCTTTTCATTCCACTTCATACAATTTAATTCTGCATTCCCTCTCCAGACTGCTGAAGACCACCTGAGCAAAAGATTCAGTTTCAGCAAAGTATGAGAGTATGCAATCCATGATAGCATTGATTGCTCCTTAGGTTTTAATGTGTGGATGGACAATTCATGGTTCCATTTGCTGATCCTGCTTCCCTTAAGCCAAGAGTGTCAAACTGATTGTCATCAAGGGCCACATCAGCCTTCAAAAGGCTGTTGAATCCTTGGACAGAGAATCCATGGATACAGGGTGGCAACTTTAATTTGTTACATAGTGGTTGGTGCTCTTCAGCAATTTTGGTTCCCTGGTGTTATTGAATGACAACTCCCATCCCTTTTGATTCTCTGCCACAAGGACTGGGGATAACGGAGATTGCACACTAACTGCATTTGTGGTTCTGAAGTTAAACAATCATAGAATCATAGAGTTGGAAGAGACCTCATGGGCCATCCAGTCCAACCCCCTGCCAAGAAGCAGGAATATTGCATTCAAAGCACCCCTGACAGATGGCCATCCAGCCTCTGTTTAAAAGCTTCCAAAGAAGGAGCCTCCACCACACTCCAGGGCAGAGAGTTCCACTGCTGAACAGCTCTCACAGTCAGGAAGTTCTTTCTCATGTTCAGAATCTCCTTTCTTGTAGTTTGAAGCCATTGTTCCGTGTACTAGCCTCCAGGGAAGCAGAAAACAAGCTTGCTCCCTCCTCCCCGTGACTTCCTCTCACACATTTATACATGGCTATCATATCTCCTCTCAGCCTTCTCTTCTTCAGGCTAAACATGCCCAGCTCTTTAAGCCGCTCTTCATAGGGCTTGTTCTCCAGACCCTTGATTATTTTAGTCGCCCTCCTCTGGACACATTCCACCTTGTCAATATCTCTCTTCAATTGTGGTACCCAGAATTGCGCACAATATTCCAGATGTGGTCTAACCAAGGCAGAATAGAGGGGTAGCATTACTTCCATAGATCTAGACCAGTGGTTCTCAACCTGGGGTCCTCAGATGTTTTTGGCCTACAACTCCCAGAAATCCCAGCCAGTTTACCAGCTGTTAGGATTTCTGGCAGTTGAAGGCCACAAACATCTGGGGACCCCAGGTTGGGAACCACTGATCTAGACACTATGCTCCTATTGATGCAGGCCAAAATCCCATTGGCTTTTTTTTTGCTGCCACATCACATTGTTGGCTCATGTTTAACTTGCTGTCCACGAGGATTCCAAGATCTTTTTCACATGTACTGCTCTCAATATTTTAAATTTCTCAACCTGAGGGTTGAGACCCCTGAAGTGGTTATGGGGGGGGGGGCGGTGTCAGGGGGGGTCACCAAAAACCATCAGGAAACACCATGTTTTCTGTTGGTCATGGGGATTCTGTGTACCAAATTTGGTTCAATTTCATCATTGCTGGAGTTCAGAATGCTCTTTGATTCTTAGTGAACTATAAATCCCAGCAACTACAATTCCTAAATGTCAAAATCTATTTTCCCCAAACTCCACCACCGTTCACATTTGGGTATTCATGCCAAGTTTGGTCCAGATCTATCATTGTTTGAGTCCACAGTGCTCTCTGGATGTAGGTGAACTACAACTACAAAACTCAAGGTCAGTGCCCACCAAACCCTTTCAGTATTTCTGTTGGTCATGGGAGCAATATATGGTAAAGGACATGGATGACCAAAGAATCCTATAATTAATAATTTTACCTTTTCATGGTGTCATCAGAAATTAAACTCACGGAGCCAAATCACGAACAAAAATCACAGTTTGCTACTTCTGTTTACAAGGATTGTCAGGTCAGGAGAAAATCAGGAATCAAAATGCTAGATTGAATTCTCTCTTTGCTCAAATGTAAATACTTTTTAAAAAAAATTCATTTAATTTCATTATCTGTTTGGAGCTAACATAATATTTAAGTAAACGGGGATTTTCAAAACCCCAACAGCTAGCATAAATGCTAAGATCCCATTTTAAGGAAGGGATCTCCTAGGGAGTATGGGAAAAACCTGCAGCTAATGGCAAGCAAGCCCGGATATGTATCTCAGCACAAGCATAAACAGGAAGTGAGGCGGCTTGCTTTTAGATTGCCAATCTGATTCTAAGGGCTCGTCAAAAAAATTCAAGGGCTAACTTCAGTCAAGCATGAATGCCGAGCATGTGCAACAGGCTCATACAGGGACACCTTGAAGGGACCAACATTACAGAAAACAAATGGCAGCAAATCAAGCTTGTATAATCCTAAGAAGAAGGCACATCAAGTCAACCCATGTTGGGACCGCCTTCCATCTGGAAATTGATGTCTTCACTGAGAAAGAACATGCTGATCAAGAATAGGTCTCTACAGTCACCTATGAACCCACTGCCAAGACCCTACACTTGGAAGGAAATCATATTTGGTCACGAGGGATAGCCCATGATGAATCCCAGAATAGATTTATTCTACTTAACTGGTTATTCTTAATCTCATTGCCTGCATACCTTGAGGCTGAAACACACAGGCACTTTTTGTAGTTTTTACCCTTTTTTTTTTAAAGAGACATCTCCAGCTCATCCCCTGTTTGGGTATCAGCCAACACGTCAACGACTTAAATCTAGAAATAGTTTTCTAAGATCTACAGAGACACTCGCTGGAACACCTCAGCAAGCAAGAGTCCAAAAGTGGCAGGCTCAAACCCAGAACCTCAACCAATGGCTGATACCAAATGAGAGACTCCCTCCTGGGCACACAGAGGACTGGGTGACTTGGAAGGCACTGAACAGACTGCGCTCTGGCACCACGAGATGCAGAGCCAACCTTCAGAAATGGGGCTACAAAGTGGAATCCTCGACATGCGAGTGTGGAGAAGAGCAAACCACTGACCACCTGCTGCAATACAACCTGAGCCCTGCTACATGCACAATGGAGGACCTTCTTGCAGCAACACCAGAAGCACTCCAAGTGGCCAGCTACTGGTCAAAGGACATTTAATCAACCACCAAACTCACAAGTTTTGTATTTGTCTGTTTGTTTGCTATTGTTCTGTTAGAAATGTAATATAATGGACTGGTTGCTCTGACACGACAAATAAATACCCTTGTTTTTAGCCAACATGTATTTTACTGTTTGCAAATTTTATCTACTGGATGTTCTTAATCTCATTACCCATATAACTTGTATTCTGCAGTTAATAAGGGTCTCTGGACCATAATAAAAATGTATCTACTATTCTACTTATTGGACAAGAATAAACAGAATTGTGTTCTACAGTATATTTGCACTTTAGGGATTTTATTTTCTTTGGATTCCTAGAAATCCCTAGTTAGTAATTCAGGACGCTTTCGTCCCAACAAGTACCTTTTCGATACCCTGATGCATTCAAAGCACTCTTGTTTCCCATTCAAATCATTTCACTTGGATCACCATAGCTAATTTTTGTGCTTCTCTGATTCTGTTTTATACTGTAGAAGGTTTGAGGCACCAGTGATCATATTCTTAGGCCTCATCTCTTGAACATATAAAATCCAGATTATCTGCTTTGAACTGGATTACATGGTGTAATGAATCCCTTACCTTGGCAAGCTAGCTTAGGCCTAGGAGAGTGGGCCTAGCAAAGCCACGGCATCCATTTTGGAGAAGGGAGACAGGGAGACGCCATCTTAGGTTAGGTTTGCCTTACGGGGGAGTGTTCTAGTCTTGGAGGGAAAATCAGAAGGCTAGGATTGGTTAGAACAATGGGGGCAGAGCCTAAGTGATCTAAAGGGGAAAAAGTGACTTTTAATTTGAGGCTTGAGTTCCCAGATTGCCAGTTGAGAGTTGGAGCTTGGAAAGGGTAGAGCGAAGATGTTGGGTGTTAGTGAGAGCAGTTTGAGGTTTTGAAGAAGAACTTTGGGTCAGTCTTTTGTTTAGTATTCAGGGTAGCTATAGAGAAGCATAGCTAAAATACTATGTGGAGCAGAACCCCGTTAGTTGTCTGTTATTTTCCTAAGGAAGGCTAGGTCTGGTTTTTGGCTAGATTCCTAAGGGGGATTTTTGTGGAAGTTACTTTCAGAGATTCATTTCCTTAAGTAATTTTCTGTGTTGAAACTTTAAGACTTGTAACACAGAAGTTTTTAAGATCACTTCTCAAACATAACCACAAGCTTTTTGATGCCATCATTTGAAACCAATAAGCATTTGTACCTGAATTATTCAAGTCTGTTCAATAAAAGTTCTTGTTATTTTTATCAAAGTATACCAGCCTCAGTATGAATACCTTTGTGGTCAAAGTGTTATTCAAGTCAGCTTTTAACAGCCTCTAAGAAACCTATAGTGACACGGAGTGGGTCATAGAACAGCCTCTCAATAATATCTCAGCCTGTTTAATAGTAATATGGTGGCAGCGGAAACCTTGTAAAGAATCATTTTAAGTCTCTCAGTTCCAGTGGTTCCCAGTACCTCACTTTTAAATATTCAGTTGGTTCCACGACCATACTCCCTCTAAACTTTGGTGAGCTAGTATGTAGTGGTGGTGTCATCGTTATAATTTGGTGAAGCAGTGTTGGGATTTTTATTATCAAATAAAGTTCCCTACTTTTCCCCACGATCATTATACATGGCAGTGTAGATTTATATAATCCAGTTCAAAGGGAGCCCCCAGCAAGAGAAGCCTCCCACAAGGATGATAAAACATCAAAACATTCGGGCATCCCCTGGGTAATGTTCTTGCAAACAGCCAATTCTCTCACACCAGAAGCGACTTGCAGTTTCTCAAGTCACTCCTGACACACACACAAAAATCCAGTTCAAAGCAAAGAATATGGATTATCTGCTTTGATGATCTGGGTTATATGGGAGTGTAGACCCAACTTGAGTCAAAACTATATAATTCAGATTATCAAAGCAGATAATCCACATGCTCTGTGAATAACGAAAAAATGGTAGCACTGGAAAACATTTGAGAGAAACCAGAGAGGCCACAGGGAGCCATTTCCTGGTGTTTTCAATGCTCTGTATCACGTACAGCGAAAGGATTTTTATACTGCTATTTTAGCCCAGGAGCAACAATAGTTTACAAAAGCCTACTGCGGGCAGAGGATGGAGCTAAGCAGCTCTGAAGTGACACAATATAAACTTCGCCACATGAAATACTGGAAGTTGATGTAAACAGCTTTTAATAGCATTGGACATTTGTTCACTTTGTTTAGCCCATCTGGATGTTCCATTGTGCTCGGTTCAACACTGACTGCGCCGGGTGACAGTTGATGTATGTTAAGTACAAGAAAAGTGCTGCAGCCCATTTGAGGGACCCTCAGGAGGACGTTTACTGTTTTGTGAAATATTCCGTCAGCCGGCTACGGCATCGCCTGCATCCTTAATGGCTCCGTGCCAAAGTCCTCTGGCTTACTTCTTTTTTCCCTCCATCTTTTTCTCTTTTAATAATCAAAGGTGAGGTTAACTTGGGGGAGGGGGTGTTAGGCAAACTTTGCCAAAGTTCTTCTCAGCAACTCAGAGAGTATCAGCTGTTAGGAGTGATTTTGAGTCAAAGAATAAAGAAAGGGAGTCACTTAATTTGAAAGAATGGTGTGGCTCATTTGGCAAGGAACTAGCCCAACAAATCAAGCTGTCAAAAAGCAACAAATGAACAATTTAGTCATAAATAAGGCAATGTTGCCATTCCGAAATATAAGGGAAATTAATATTTTGAATCCTGTAGACTTTTGCATCTGGTTAAAACAATGCACTGCGCTGCAATATCATTGTGTGTTACAAAGTCCCAATAGTCCTGGTCAACAATTAGGTTTTCCGCTTTTAAAAAGGAAGCAGGTTGACCAAGGACTTCATGCCAATCTCCACAAAGGTACGAGGGTTGAGTGAAAAGTAATGCCTCCACCTTCGCTACTTGGGTTTAGATGGGAATATTTTAATAAATCAAATGCAGAAATAATCCTTAGAATGGGCTCTTTAACTACCATGTTTCACTTTTCCACATAATCACCAGACAATTGGATACATTCTGTCAGTGATGAACAAGTTTTCTGAAGCAGTTACGGAAGAAGTCGACACTCTGTTTCCGCAACCAGCATCTCACAGTTCTCTTATCCTGGGTACCCATCGTGCACAGATCTTCCGATAGCCAAGCAAAGCAACAGGCCCGTAGCCAGGATTTCGTTTCGGGGGGGGGGGGGGCTGAATTTTTTTCAGGCAGGGGGTTTCGGGGGGGCTGAGTTTCGGGGGGGCTGAGTCTGAGTGAAAGAGGGTCTAGCCTAGCAAACCTTTTGTATCATTACCCCAATACCCCCATGCATATGGGATATATTGAGTATGGTGATCAGATCATGATATGAATAAACATAACAGTTTAAATAATGCACCAGTAAGGCCATTTCGTGAACCACCATGAGAATTTCGGGGGGGACTGAAGCCCCTCAAGCCCCCCCCCCCCCCGGCTACATGCCTGCAAAGCAATAATGTGACCCACACATTCTTGTGAAATGCCGATTATGCTTGAAATTTCTGAGTGATGCGATGATCATCCTGAATAAACCTGTCAACCTTTTTTTTGTGAAACTCAGTGGTTGCTGTCACAGGACATTCAACTCTTTGTTTGTCACAAAAGTCAGATGTTCCCACCTCAAAATCTTTAAACTTACTCACCCAACGATGCATAGTACTCACATCAATGCAATCACCATAAACAGCTTGCATTCTCTGATGAATCTCCTTTGGGGTGACACCTCCTGCTGTCAAAAGTTCAATGACTGCACGTTGCTTAAATCACATCTGTGCAGGGTTCCATACTTTGCACTTTAACAACACAACCGTTCAATGCTAAGGCTTCCCACCAAAATGGAACTGTAGAGGAAAGTCTACTGAACAAACCAGTACCTGCCACATGCCAGTATTGCCATCTGTTGAGGAGCTACGAAGGTGGAGGCATTACTTTTTTCCCATTTTTTATTATTCTTATGGAGGCATTACTTTTCATTCAACCCTTGTACTAACAGTAAACTGCTAATGTGCTTTTCACATTACTCTCTTTCTTAGAGGTTGAAAACTGATTTGATTATGGGGCTTTCAGTTCCTGAAGGTGTTGTACTTTGTGCACACATTGGAAATCTGCAAATTGCATAACATTCCATAATCCATGTAGAAGAATCATGATAGAAAGAAATAACTAGCCCCTCAAAATATTTAGGTTATTTTTCTCATAATATCACTATTTACCAATGAGCCAAATATTGGAAAGTAATTAACTAAAACCCCATCTACACTGCTGTATAAAATCCAGATTATTTGCTTTGAACTTGTTTATAAGGCAATGTATACTCATATAATCCAGTTCATATCAGATAATCTGGATGGGCGGAGGCCACAAGGAGGTGCTAGGGAGAGAAAAGGATAGTCCATTTCGTGGGGGGGGGGTAAAACCATTCCCCCCGTTTTTGCTGATTATTCGACCTCTCCTCTTCCCATGTCATTAACAAGAATTGTTTCTATGACAAGGACATGGGTGGAGGGAATAACAGGAAAACGGTGGGGGGGATGACCCACCCTCCACTCCTGTAAAATAAACTATCCTTCTTTCTCTAGTGCCCCCTTGTTGCCTCTGCCTGGGCAATGGAACAGTACCATCTGGACTATCTGCTTTGGTGATCTGGATTATATGGCAGGTAGATCCAGCCTAAAAAACATTTTAATAATTCTTTGAACTAATCCTGCTTGCAAAAACTTATAAAAATGCAAGACATCATTGTAAGTATTTAAACCCCAACCAACCCTGACAAATATATCAATACACTTGGCCTTCCATATCCACAGATTCTGCATCCATTGATTCAATTATCAATACTGTGAAAATATTCCATAAGACAGATCCTCCAAACAAACCTTGATTTTACCACTTTATGTAAGGGACGTCATTTACTATTCCATTGGATATACTGGGATTTAAGCATCCACAGAATGTGGCGTCCATGGTGAGTTCTTGAAACAAACCCCAGTGGATATCCAAAGACCCGCTTTGGATATCCACTGGTCTTTTTAAAGATAAAAAGATAATGACAATTTGAATACCAGCCTCAAAGAAAACTATTCTCAGTCTTTATATGGACAATTCGGATAAAGGAATGTGAGCACATCTCTCCTTCAATTTCAGGTAGAATTATCCTTGCGCTGGGCCTATAGCACTTGGCTTTTGAACAGGACGTGCTCTTTGTTCCCAGCGGGAAGCCGGGGTGCCTCAACTGAGAGGCCCTAAGGATTTTCCTATACAGAGTCTTTAGAACAGGGGTCCACAAACTTTTTAAGCAGAGGGCCAGGTCACAGTCCCTCAAACTGTTGGAGGGCCGGATTATAATTTGAAAAATTAAACATGAATTCCTGTGCACACTGTACATATCTTATTTGTAGTGTAAAAAACACTTAAAAACAATACAATAATTAAAATGAGGAACAACGTTAAGAAATATAAACTTATTAGTATTTCAATGGGAAATGTGGGCCTGCTTTTGGCTGATGAGATAGGATTGTTGTTGTTGTTATGTGCTTTCAAGTTGTTTCAGACTTAGGTTGACCCTGAGCAAGGGCCGGGTAAATGATCTTGGAGGGCCACATCCGGCCCCCGGGCCTTAGTTTGAGGACCCCTGCTTTAGAAGCTTGAAAGGTTTAACAAAGTCCTTTATTATTAAGTTTTCAACAAACAATCAACTACTTCTTAGATCTTCAACAAATTAAACAAATGCTTCAAGGCTTTGAATCAACTGGTGGGCACCTTGCTTGGAGAACTATTTCTTTCTTTAACAAGGTAAACCCTTTTTGACCCCTCCTTGGCAATCTGTTTTTAGGCTCTGCTGGTGTGGGCCCTACTCCTATTGCTTCTGGTTACCCGAGTAGACCTACCAGCCAAGACCTTGAAGATTTTCCAGCTTGAGTCCTTTTGGATATTCTCCACGAATGATGTGGATCTGCATCTTTAACCCCAACAAGGGTTGTGCTGTAAAACTGTTTTTTTATATAATCTTTATTAAGTTTTCAATTACATTTAAAAAATAGATATGTAGCCTAGGCTACTAAAGAGTGTGAGATGTGCTGAGTTGGAATAGCCCCGAAACGAAAGGTGATGAGTGAGATAGTATAGTAGCGAAAAAAATAGGAGAGATAAAAAAAAAGAGAGAGAAAGAAGAGAAAGAAGCCAGTATAAGAATAAGTATAGAGCCCAAAACCCAATTAAAAAGAAAAGACTGATAGATGTTGTCGACTTCCTGGGGTCTTCTAGAGGTCTGCTCTACCCTTCTTCTCCACTTTTTTTTTCTCTTCACTCCTCAGCTTCTTTCTCTTGCTCTTCCTTCCCTGCTTCTCTTCCTTAATTAGATTAGAATCTTTTTGTTCCTTTGCCTGAAGTATTCCATCACTTTTTCCCAGTTCGTTTCTTTCACGTTCATTCCTTTACTTCTAGACACTAAGAAGGTAAGTCTATCCATATTCTTAATTTCTAATATTTTTGTCAGTCTCTCATTTTCATCCAGTATCTCCTTTTGTTTCCATCTCCTGGCGTAGCAAATCCTTGCTGCCGTAAAACTGTAAAACTGTTTTCCTTAGAAGCTTTAGGGCTGTTGTGAGAAACGAAGCTTCTCTACAGGTGGGAAAAGCTCAAGTCATGTAACTGGGCTTCCAAAA
This sequence comes from Anolis sagrei, assembly GCF_037176765.1. Taxonomy (NCBI): domain Eukaryota; kingdom Metazoa; phylum Chordata; class Lepidosauria; order Squamata; family Anolidae; genus Anolis; species Anolis sagrei. The sequence continues at coordinate 112,230,402 of NC_090024.1, forward strand.
CTGAAAGACTGCCTGAAATCTTTCTTTTCCCTCCCAGAGCCCTGGGAAATCTGTGAACCCCACCTCCTCCAAGATGAACTGAACCACCTCAATTGGGCTCTCCAGGCCAATGGATACTCCACCTCAGACATCAGAAGAGCTGCAAGACCAAGAACAAGCCCCAAGAGTCAAGACAAAGATCCACCCAGAGGAAAAGTGTTCCTGCCATACATCAAGGGAACCACTGATCGCATAGGGAAGCTGATGAGGAAACACAACATACAAACAATCTACAAACCCACCAAGAAAATCCAACAAATTCTACGTTCAGCAAAGGACAAGAGGGAGTCTACCGTATACCATGCAGCTGTGGACAAGTCTACATAGGGACCACCAAACGCAGCATTTCCCAAACAAGAATCCAGGAACATGAAAGGCACTGCAGACTACTCCAACCAGAGAAATCAGCCATAGCAGAGCACCTGATGAACCAACCTGGACACAGCATTTTATTTGAGAACACAAAAATGCTGGACCACTCTCACAACCACCATGTCAGACTACACAGAGAAGCCATTGAAATCCACAAGCATGTGGACAATTTCAACAGAAAGGAAGAGACCATGAACAAAATCTGGCTACCAGTATTAAAAAATTCTAAAATTGCAACAGCAAAAACAGCAGAGAGGAAACAATCAGGGACATCTAATTACCTTTCAAGAAGAGTTTGCTCCAGGCACAGTCAGCCCTTTGTATGCTAATCAAGGTGGTCAGTTGAAAGATTCACGCCTAGCCCAACTGACAAAAGTCCTTTGTCTCACCCTGGTCATTCCACAGATATATAAACCCTTTTTCCCAATTCCAACAGACCTTACCTCTGAGGATGCTTGCCATAGATGCAGGCGAAACATCAGGAGAAATGCCTCTAGAACATGGCCATATAGCCCGAAAAAACCCACAAGAACTGAATAAGGATGATTGACGGGTCATTGGCCCTATAATTGCAGAGCAAGGGAAACCAACTTGTTGCAAAATGCATGGAACCTTGGAATACATGCAAACACTCAATAGAAAGAAAACGAAGTAGGAGCTCCTGGTACAGCCGTACCAGCACAATCCTCATCCAATGACACTGAGACGAATACTCCGCTATAGAATTTAATGTTTCTTCGGTTCATGAAAGGGTTGCTTACAGTATACATTAGTGCAAGGCAGTTCCAAATTGTCTTTTCTAATCGCTGGTACAGCAAGCACATCACACAGGATCATTGTTACCTTTGACAATCAAATTAATGGAAGCTGAAGCTTTCCATTTACTTACAAGGCAGGTATTTTGTGAGCAGATGTTCTACACATGTCCATGTTTGACTCCCCGATTCATCTCCACGCTTGACACTCTTCGTTTCATCATTCTTTTTCCCCCTCTTATATTCTTTTCGTATGTCATCTTGGGGACAAAGTTGTGAATGCATAGCTCTAATTCAACGAAAGTCTGCAATCGCCAATGTCTTAATTGCAATCATGACATCATGTTAGATTTCTAATACCTGATCCTATCTGGAAAATATTGAGCATAAATTAATTGTAATATAACCTGATGTCCAACATAATTCAATGCATAAAATCAGTGGGGATGGGAAAAGAGAGATGATAAGTTGGTAGATAGATAGATAGATAGATAGATATGCATATGTCATCAGCTGGGGACCTCTCCTCCCACCACCAACTGCCGCTCTGGGCCAGAGTGAAGACAGAGGGGGCCAGGGGACAGCTCCATCTTGTCTCCTGTGCTATATTAATAATATAATATAATATAATATAATATAATATAATATAATATAATATGAAGCCCCCGGTGGGTTAAATCCCTGTGCTGGCAGGACTAAAGACTGACAGGTCACAGGTTGAATCCGGGGAGAGGCGGATGAGATCCCTCTATCAGCTCCAGCTCCTCATGCGGGGACATGAGAGAAGCCTCCCATAAGGATGATAAAAAACATCAAATCATCCTGGGCGTCCCCTGGGCAACATCCTTGCAGATGGCTAATTCTCTCACACCAGAAGCGACTTGCAGTTTCTCAGGTCGCTCCTGACACAACCAAAAAAATGTAATATAATATATTGTATATACATATAATATTTATAATATTATACTGTAATGCAATATAATACTAATAATAATATGATATAATTATATATTTATATTACATGTAATATTACTAATAATATTACAATATAATGGTATAATAAAATATAGCAATATTTAATACTGATATTGTACTATGCTGATAATATGGTATATTGTATGTATGTATATATAAGACTGCTCTAACCTTCTTCAATGTAAATGTTCTTATGTATCCTTCCAATAATAATAAAGACAGTAAACTAATAAATGGAATAATAATAGAGTGAAATAATAAATGGAATAACAATCATAGAGTAAAATAATAAATTAAATGATAACACTGATAAGATAAAATAATAAATGTAATAATAAAGTAAAATGATAACTATAATAATAATAGAGTAAAATAATAAATGCAATAATAATAATCATAATCATAATCATAGAATCATAGAATCAAAGAGTTGGAAGAGACCTCATGGGCCATCCAGTCCAACCCCATTCTGCCAAGAAGCAGGAATATTGCATTTAAATCACCCCTGACAGATGGCCATCCAGCCTCTGTTTAAAAGCTTCCAAAGGAGCCTCCCCCACACTCCGGGGCAGAGTGTTCCACTGCTGAACGGCTCTCACAGTCAGGAAGTTCTTCCTCATGTTCAGATGGAATCTCCTTTCTTGTAGTTTGAAGCCATTGTTCTGCATCCTAGTCTCAAGGGCAGCAGAAAACAAGCTTGCTCCCTCCTCCCTGTGGCTTCCTCCTTTCTTCACAACTGTCGACAGCGAGTGGAGAGGGGAAGCCTGGTCTCTGAGAGGTCCCCTCTATCTTGTGGGGTTCCTCAGGGGGCCATTCTCTCCCCTCTGTTATTTAACATCTATATGCGACCACTTGCTCAGCTGGTTCGAGGTTTTGGGCTTGAGTGTTACCTGTACGGTGATGACACTCAGCTGGTGCTGAAGATGGAAGGCCGACCGGACTCTGTACCCGATTGTTTCCATCAGTGCCTCGAGGCCGTTACTGGATGGTTGCGTGCCAGCAGGTTGAGGGTGAATCCAGCAAAGATGGAGATCCTATGGCTGGGTCGAGGCACCCTGGATGGCGAGGCACTATGCCCGTCATCACTGGTAAAGAGTCTGGGAGTCCTTTTGGACCCTCTGCTGACGATGGAAGCCCAGGTCTCCGCCGTTAGCAGAACTGCCTTCTTTCACCTGCGGCAGGCTAGATGGCTGGCCCCCTACCTGTCCAGGGACGACCTAGCTACGATGATCCAGGCCACAGTCATCTCAAGACTGGACTACTGTAACGCCCTCTACATTGGCCTTCCTCTGTCGGTGATCCGGAAGCTCAAGTTGGTACAAAATGCACCTGCTCGGCTTCTTGCGGGAATTCCGATGAGATGCCACATAACACCAATCGTACAGCAGCTGCATTGGTTACGAATTGAGCACTGGATCGCTTTCAAAGTGATGGTACTCACCTTTAAGGCCTTGCATGGTCTGAGGCCGATGTATCTGAGGGACCGCCTCACCCCCTATCAACCCCAGAGATCCCTCCGTTATGAGGACCAAGATCTATTGGAAGTCCCCAGTGTCAAGACCTTGCGTCTAACAGCAACCAGATGCAGAGCCTTCACAGCAGTGGCACCATCACTCTGGAATACTCTGCCACCTGAAGTCCATGCCTTGCGGGACTTACCAGCTTTCCGCAGGGCATGTAAGACATACCTGTTTCGACAGGCTTTTAATGTTTGATAGTGTTGTTTTTAAATTGTTTTAAATTGCTTTTAAATTTTGTTAGATTTTAGCTATTTTTGTAAGCCGCTCCGAGCCCCAGGGGAGTGGCGGAATAAGTTTAAATAATAAATAAATAAATAAATAAAATATTTATACATGGCTATCATATCTCCTCTCAGCCTAATTAATAATAATAATGACAGAGTAAAATAATAAATAACCTTGGCTCGAGTATAAGCCGAGGGGGACTTTTTCATCCTAAAACAAGGGTTGAAAAACTAGGCTTATACTTGAGTATATACAGTATTAAATACCTTATCTACTTTTACAAGTCAGATGCAAAAAATATGTATGTTAGGTTCGAATCCGGTGAGTGGCATGAGCTTCTGCTGTCAGCCCCAGCTTCTGGATACTAAACTAGGGGTAGATTTAGAACTTCCGATCTTCTTTATCATGAACAAATAGAGAAAACCTATGAAATAGATATTTTTTATAAAAAAAATAGCAAAAAGCATTTTAACTTTACAGGGTTTATGGCCATGATGGCCAACCTATGACACGCGTGTCTACTGACATGCGTAGCCATTTCTACTGACACGCACCTGCTGGATATTATTTATTTATTTTATGCCATTTTAAAAAATAGATAGGAAAGAAAGTAACTTATTCCATAGAGAGAAACCCAGGCTGCAGTAAGCCTCCATAGAATCAATTCCGCGCATGCGTGGAAAGGGGCCTCTTCCCTACTGCTCGCAAAAGCAGGCTGAAGCCCTGCCCACTCTTCATTCAAGTAAAAGCCCTGGGTGGGAAAGGCCATGCCTCTTCCCTGTATCTCCGTTCCCATTGGCCTCCTGGAAAGAAGGCTCCGCCCATTTCAAACGTTCCTGGGTCCACCTCTTCAGCCGCACGCGGTTCCTTTCTTCCTGGTTACATGAGTTTTCTCTTTTTGCAAAGGAAATAAACCAATTGAAAAATAATATTGGTTTATTTAATTATTAAGTAAACGAATATTATTTTGCATTGTTTCCTAAATATTAAGGAGTTACATATTTAAATTCAATTAAATGATAAATAATATTACTTTTCTATATTACTCAAATATTTCAGAATGTCTTAAATGAAATGGTAAATTGAATTTTTATTTGACATTTAATTCAATGCATTTTAATTTAATGCATTTTTAATCTTTTTAATATATGCCTTAAATATATATATATATATATATATTTACCTTACTTATATACCGCTGTTCTCAGCCCGAAGGCGACTCACTGCGGTTCACAACAAATACGAACAGCAAAGATTCAGTGCTACAGTATAGAAACAGTTAACAACCTAACACATTACACAATTAATAAACAGTTACTACAATACCCATTCACTGTCGTCTCGTCATCAAAAACATGTTCCAGATTCGTCATCCATTGTTCCATTCCAGTGTTCATTAACCAATCATTGCACTAATTATTCGAATGCCTGCTCAAACAGCCAGGTCTTCACCTTTTTGCGGAATACCATTAGAGATGGTGCTAGTCTAATGTCCGTAGGAAGGGCGTTCCACAGCCGAGGAGCCACCACCGAGAAAGCCCTATCTCTCGTCCCCGCCAGCCAAGCTTGAGAAGCAGGCGGGATCGAGAGCAGGGTCTCCCCGGAAGATCTCAAAGTCCTGGGGGGTTCATAGGCAGAGATGCGGTCGGATAGGTAGCTTGGGCCGGAACCGTTTAGGGCTTTAAAGGCCAACGCCAGCACTTTGAATTCAGCCTGGTAGCAAATCGGTAGCCAGTGGAGTTGGCACAACAGGGGGGTTGTATGCTCCCTGCGCTCCGCTCCTGTTAAAATCATGGCTGCCTTAAATGAAATGGTAAATTAAATATCAAAATATTATTTTGCAATGTTACTTTATTATTATTGCATTATTATTATTATTAGAAATACATTAAACAGCATATTAAATGCTAGAAATACATTTACATTAAATTAAAAATAAATAATATTTTGTTGGGTTTTTTAAATTATATTTTTATTAAACACTCCATAAAGGATATTATTTACATAGAGGTAGAACAACATGATAAGAGAGAAAGTGGGAATTACAATTATATATTTTTTGTTATTTAAACTAAATATTGCGAAATTATGGGGTTTTTTTTCTTGAAGTGACACACCACCTGAATTATGCTCAGTTTTTTGGCAAATTTTGACACACCACGCTCAAAAGGTTGCCCATCACTGGTTTATGGCTTCATCTCCCCTAAGTTTATATGCATTTCAGTCTCTTGTCTTTCAAGCATACCAGCGAGTTTTATGTTTCAAACACACAGATAAAAGGAACGAGACTTTTGAAAACAAATATATTATCAAAGAGAAAGTCTATTCAGTGACACAGAAGTGTCCCGACAGCTGAGAGATGTCACTCCCGCGAAACGGGATGCCACCTAGCTGGTTATGGGGTGGCGGTGGATGTTTTTTTTAAGTGAAGATGCTAATTCTGCTGATTAAGATATTGTTTTCCCCCTCTTGTGCCCTATTCATTATGCAAGGCTGCAGAATATGAAGTGTGGTGCGTGATCCGGGCAATCTAATGATCTCCCACACCTGCTCATCTGGTACAATTTTAATTAACACTCCAAGGAGGTTTGTCAAGAGTAATCAAAAACATTGTCGCTTATAAAGCTGTGGCAAGAAATCAATAGTTTTCATCAGAAAAGGTAAGGTCTGGCATAACTGAACCATTTAATTGCTTCATTCCAATAAACAACAACACCAACCCCAAATATATATATATATATAAAAGAGCCGGCGCATTTTAACGACTTGATTCTGGAGATCGATATCGAGCCGCATATTGCATTAAACAGCAACATGTGGTGGAGACGTTTGCAGTCATTTCCATTCAGAAGGCTGCATTCCTCTTTTTTATTTTCATCCCGGATGGCAATGGGCTGCTGAGCCCATGCAGTGCTATGATTTATATCAAATGAGTGACCTCTAGGGCTGTAAGACTCGAACGGGTGACTAGTTCTCAATGGTAAGCTACTGGCACTTGACAAAGTGCTTGAAGCAGAATGAATTTACTTCTCTTTTCCTCAATCATCAACAGGCTCTGCCCTGACCCCCATACTGACTCCTATAACAAGATCCCCTGTCTGGGACTGAGAAATTTACTGTCATGTCTACTTCTCATTGAGCTCAAGTGAGTACTTCTGTCACCTTCAGTGAACTGAGTCTGTAAAAGATTTAACTAAACACCAGTCGCACTTTTAAAAACTAAGTAAGTACATCTCATATAACAAAGATAGCCTTAGAGCACATCACTTCTTAAAAGCCATTTTGCAGCTACTGGCTTTTTGGCTGATTATTACAGCTTTGATCTACATACTTTCATTGTTTTCCGTTGCAAAAATCTGACATGGCCACTGTTTACTCTTGAAAGAAATGAGACAGCTTCCAAATCAGTGAGTGCAATCTAAATTTTCTTTCTTTTTTTTAATGATGTTCATTAGATTTTATACACATACAGATTAAAAGTAAATATCTATAGAAATAAAAATGTAATGTTAGTTTGTCAGATTAACATAATTCAAAATCCCCGGGACGAATTGACACCAAATTTGGACACAATACAACTATTAGGCCAACGAGTGACCATCACTCATAAAAACACTGAAAAACACAGCAGAAGAGACTTCTGCTTGTGGCACCGGGATTGTGGCGCAGCTGGCTGAGTGTCAGCTGCATTAAGATCACTCTGACCAAAAGGTCATGAGTTCGAAGCCAGCCCGGGCTGGAGTGGGTGTCCAGCCATTGTGTAGCCCGTTGTCGACCTTTGCAACCCGAAAGACAGTTGCATCTGTCAAGTAGGAAAATAAGGTACCACCTTGTGTGGGAGGCTAAATTTAACTAATTTATGAGGCCATAAAGAAAAAAGACTCCGGGGAATGTGGAATGCGGAAGAACTTCATCGGTGTCGTTGATGGATGATGAAAAGCAGCAGCTCCCCTGGCGGCCAGAAAAAAGTTAAATAGCCTCGGTGTATTTGTGTGTTAAATGTTGTTTGTCAAACTGGCATTGAATGTTTGCCATATATGTGTTTACTGTAATCCGCCCTGAGTCCCCTGCGGGGTGAGAAGGGCGGAATATAAGAACTGTAAATTAATTAATTAATTAATTAATTAAAAACAAAAAAATAAAAATACATGAATAATAATAATATTTATTTATTTATTTACTTTGCTTGTATACCGCAGTTTCTCAGCCTGTAGGTGACTCAACGCGGTTCACAACAAGAGCAAAAGTCAATCCAACAACATACAATATTAAAACCATTAACAGTATAAAATACAAACTAATGACAACTCAATAGCAACACATTAACGTCTCGTAACTAAAATCGTGATCCAATTCATCATCCATAATTCCGTTTCCTATATTCATCGTGTTCATTGCACTATTTATCCGAACGCCTGTTCAAACAGCCAGGTTTTTAGTTTTCTTCGAAACACCATTAGCGAAGGGGCTGATCTAATGTCCATGGGAAGGGCGTTCCACAGCCGAGGGGCCACCACAGAGAAGGCCCTGTCCCTCGTCCCCGCCAGCCGTGCCTGTGATGCAGGCGGGATCGAGAGCAGGGCCTCCCCAGAAGATCTTAGAGTCCTGGTGGATTCATAGGCAGAGATACGTTCGGATAGGTAGCTTGGGCCAGAACCATAATAATAATAATAATAATAATAATAATAATAATAATAACACTTTATTTGTACCCCGGTACCATCTCCCCAAGGGACTCGGTGTGGCTTACACGAGGCCAAGCTCACAATACATCAATAAACAGAACATCAATAAAATAAAACATCAATAAGCAATCAATGCAATATAAATCATAATCACATAAACAAAATAGACAATAAGCAATCAACAGTAACATATAAACATTTAAAACCAAAGGCCGGGCCAAATGTGATAGATTAAAATTAAAAAAGTGTTGACCCAGGTAGGATATAATTGGGATAGGATTTTTAGAGAGAATGAGGGAATGCAGTCAATCCTGAAGCAGTAGTAAAGTGCATTTTGAGGACATAATGCTAAGAGTTTTCCTTATTCTGGGAAGGCACACTGGAACAACCACGTTTTCAAGCTCCTCTTAAAGACTGCCAACGCATGCGCAAAACCACACACACACTAACACACACACATATATATACACGCACACATATACACAAATATACAACACATATATACACAACACAAAATACATAAACACAGACTGGGCCACAGCAACGTGTGGCAGGGGATGGCTAGTAATATAATATAATATAATGCAGTGTTTCTCAGCCTGGGGGTTGGGACCCCTGGGGGGGGTCGCGAAGGGGTGTCAGAGGGGTCGCCAAAGACCATCAGAAAACACAGTATTTTCTGTTGGTCATGGGGGTTCTGTCTGGGAAGTTTGGCCCAATTCTATCATTGGTGAGGTTCAGAACACTCCTTGATTGTAAGTGAACTATAAATCCCAGCAAGTACAACTCCCAAATGTCAAAGTCTAATTTCCCCAAACCCCATCAGTGTTCACATTTGGGCATATTGAGTATCCGTGCCAAGTTTGGTCCAGATCCATCATTGTTTGAGCCCACAGTGCTCTCTCTGGATGTAGGCAAACTACTACTCCCAAACTCAAGGTCAATGCCCACCAAACCCTTCCAGTATTTTCTGTTGATCATGGGAGTTCTCTGTGCCAACTTTAGTTCAATTCCATTGTTGGTGGGGTTCAGAATGCTCTTTGTTTACATGTTAACTATAAATCCCAGCAACAACAACTCCCAAATGACAAAATCAATCCCCCTGCCAACCCCACCAGTATTCAAATTTGGGCATACAGGATATTTGTACCAAATTTGGTCCAGTGAATGAAAATACATCCTGCAGATCATTTTTTACATGGCGATCCATAATGTTAGGGTTATGGTTGGGGGTCACCACAACATGAGGAACTGTATTAAGGGGTCGCGGAATTAGGAAGGTTGAGAACCACTGATATAATGTAATATAATATATTGTATATACATATAATATTTGTAATATTATAGTGCAATGCAATATAATAATAATACTAATAATATCATATTATAATTTTATATTTATATTACATGTAATATTACTAATAATCTATATAAATAAAAATGTAATGTTCGTTTGTGGGATTAACATAACACAAAAAACACTGGACGAATTGGCACCAAATTTGGACACAAGACACCTCTCGGGCCAACCATCACTCATGAAAACACTGAAAAACACAGCAGAAGAGACTTAAAAACCTAATTTTTGAGATGTAATATACCACCTATAAAACATTTTAATCCATTTTTTCTTGAGATTATACAGATATGAAATCTTTAATTTTCTGTTGCAATCTAAATTTTCAACGTATCTAATATCTGCTGGTCAGAATAGGTAAAGGTAAAGTTTGTCCCCTGACATTAAGTCCAGTCATGTCTGGGGTGTGGTGCTCATCTCCATTTATAAGCCGAAGAGCCGGCATTGTCCATAGACATCTCCAAGGTCATGTGGCCTGCATGACTGCATGGAGCGCCGTTGCCTTCCCGCCGGAGCGGTACCTATTGATCTACTCACATTTGCATGTTTTCGAACTGCTAGGTTGGCAGAAGCTAGGGCTGACAGCGGAAGCTCACATCACTCCCCAGAATCGAACCTACGACCTTTTGGTCAACAAGCTCAGCGCTTTAACCCACTGCGCCACCAGGGGCTTAAATCAGAATACATTGCGCTGGTTAGAATGAAATCAATATGCAAAACTTCACTTAAAGGATATTATTTGTGAAAAAAACATATTACTTTTAAAATACTCCTAGGTGTAACCATGGGATGCAAATTTCATAGTGAAAATCTATTAATTTAAAAATACAATATGTTCATCTGAAACTTAAGAAAAATAATTTCAAACTCCTTATTTAAGACAGCAAAACTATTCCAGACATCTGTAATGTGAAGACTGTGTCTTAACTATATTTTGATAAACAACATAATCTGTTGTTGAATATTCTGTAATGAATTAACCAACTAATTTTGTGCTGCAGTTTAAATCCTTAAATTTGTGTGTAATAAAATGTAATTAAAGTATTTTTAAAAAGTAATCAAGGTTGCGATCTAAATAGTTTGGGTTGCTTCCTTGAAATTAAATTAAAATATATGCTTACAGTAATATAAATAAAATATGAGAGCATGTTTTTAAACACATTTGGCACCGTGCATAGTCATACTGCGTACGCACCGTATGCCAGGCAGAATCACTCAGACATATACACGGGCACCGTGACTTTCTCTTCAGGACCATTGAATTAACATTTGCAATAGCTCCGAAAACGTTGGTGATCTGTTTCCTTTCCATTTCAACAAGTAAGAGCAGACAGTGCATAAAAGCTAGCCATAGATGTAAAATCCCGATATGTGTGTGCGTGCCAGTGTGTTTGACCTACCACAAATACAGTGTGTGTTAGTTAATCATTTTAACTAGGCTGTTTAAAGTCATAAAAATTAAAATTTCAAGACCCCCCTACATCAACAATAAGGCAATTAAACGAGTGACATTTGATGTTTTATTCCAACCTCTCAGGAAAAGCCTTACACCAAATTTTCACTCCCTCTTTAATTTTCAATTCTTCTACCCTCCCTGCTTCATAGCTCCTAGCTATTGGCTTTTACAATCTGTCCCCAGAGAGCCAGGAGTTATTACCCCTGTCGATGGAAGAGAAAGGGATGTTATTCCCTTGTCACCCACTCCGGCTCCAGCAGATTCCTAGCTCTGATCTATAGCCTTCATTGGAGAAAAGCGTCTGACACGCTGTTAGTTCTCAGCCCTGTCAGATCCATCTACCTGTGCTACCGGCATTACTTACTGGAGCCGGAATGACACTCAAGAGTCAGACCAAACGGTTTCAGAAACAAAACTCCATGTCGAGCCTCTCAGCTTTTTGGGATAGGAAGTGGAACACCAGTGGTACAACACACATGTAATCAGCAGTGGAAGACAGATATGTAGAATGCAAAACAGCAAAACACTGTCCAGGTCAAATCCCATGAGAAAGAGGAATACAATTTAATCTGAAGAGTCATTTTTAACCATCGTATCTCCAATTTCTATTATAATTTATCCCAAAACTCAATTTTTAGAAAGCAAAACAATCTTAACAAAGTATTGTCGAAGGCTTTCATGGCTGGAATCACTAGGTTCTTGTGGGTTTTTTCGGGCTATAGAGCCATGTTCTAGAGGCATTTCTCCTGACGTTTCGCCTGCATCTATGGCAAGCATCCTCAGAGGTTGTGAGGTCTGTTGGAAGTAGGAAAAATGGGTTTATATATCTGTGGAATGGCTGGGGTGGGGCAAGGAGCTCTTCCCTGCTGCAGTTAGGTGTGAATGTTTAGCTGATCACCTTCATTAGCATTTGAAGGCCTGCCTGAGCCTGGGAAAATCTGTTGCTGGGAGGTGTTAATCTGTGCCTGGTTTTTTCCTCTCTGCTGTTTAGCTGTTATAATTTTAGAGTTTTTTAATACTGGTAGCTAGATTTTTTCATTTTCATGGTCTCTTCCTTTCTGTTGAAATTGTCCACATGCTTGTGTATTTCAATGGCTTCTCTGTGTAGTCTGACATGGTGGTTGTTGGTGTGGTCCAGCATTTCTGTGTTCTCAAATAATATGCTGTGTCCAGGCTGGTTCATCAGGTGCTCTGCTATGGCTGACTTCTCTGGTTGAAGTAGTCTGCAGTGCCTTTCATGTTCCTTGATGCGTGTCTGGGCGCTGCGTTTGGTGGTCCCTATGTAGACTTGTCCACAGCTGCATGGTATACGGTAGACTCCTGCAGAGGTGAGAGGATCCCTCTTGTCCTTTGCTGAACATAGCATTTGTTGGATTTTCTTGGTGGGTTTGTAGATTGTTTGTATCAGCCATTCCACAGATATATAAACCCATTTTTCCTACTTCCAACAGACCTCACAACCTCTGAGGATGCTTGCCATAGATGCAGGCGAAACGTCAGGAGAAATGCCTCTAGAACATGGCTCTATAGCCCGAAAAAACCCACAAGAACCTAATCTTAACAAACTCAACTCAGTCTATGAAAATGTTGGTTGGTACTAGGCTTGAGTAACCACGGAAAAAATTGGTTCTAAACTCGTTTTGTTTTTAGGGGGGCCCTTGCATTTCGTTTTTTTAAAGAATTCCGAAATTTTCCTTTAAAAAAGTTCAAAATATACAAAATTTCGTAAAATTACGAATCAATTCGTTAATGGTGGATGCATTTGCGCAATATGCTAAAAAACCCTCCAAATGGGACAGGGGAAACTTCTGAAGCTTCCCTCTCCCTCTGTTGTTGACTGTTGGTGTGATAATTTATTTTTTATCACTGATAAAACAAACAACAACAATAAAACTTGCACCAGACGTACGGAAATAATTATGAAACAATTTCGAAACAATTTCGAAACAATTTTGAACCAATTACGAAACAATTACGAAACAATACGAAATAAATTGGAAAAATTGTTTTGATTTTTAATTACTCCTCACAGTAGTCCTGCATGGCTCAATATTGGATCGTAAGCTAATTTAAATACGAATTAATAATGAATTACGAAATTAACGAACGAAACCGCCCAAGCCTAGTTGGTGTCATTATCCCTGCTAAATCTCTTGAGACAACCCCTCCCGAAAGAAACCCACAAAATTCATGTTTGCTCACTTTTTGAATATGTGCAGGTTAATCCTGACATGCACATGTGAGTGACAAACAATGTTCTCTGCTGTATCTATGAATTATCAAACCTGCAGAAAATTCAAAGGGATTATCAATATTCACATTGATATTTTGATTCTGAATTAACTGTAATATATAATTTGCCTTAGAATAATATTTATTTATTTATTTATTTAGATCCCGCTCTATCTCCCCGAGGGGACTCAGAGCGGTTTCCAAGTAACATCATCAATACATACAAAGTAAACAACATAACAATAAGATTAACAAAACAACATAAGCATAAAAATTGTCACCATAACACATATATATTAAAAGTAATCCTGCCTCTTCAAGGCAATGTAAAAGGATCACCATAAATTGGAAACCACTTGAAGACACACACAACAACAGCAACAAAAATCAAATTCAAACATTAATTCTTGCTGCTAAAAATCCAGCACAAGTTGCAGTTTATGCAGTACTTTTTCAAAGCATAGGTGTATCCTAATGAACATCTAGATCAGGGGTCCTCAAAGATTTTTAGCCATAGAGTCCTTATTGAAGCAAAAGTTTCTTGTGGAGCACCAAGAAATGTTTATATATTATATATTATACTGTTGAGATTAATTTCAACAATTCAGCAGCAGATCAGTTGCACAACTTCAGCGCTTTCCAGTAGCTTCAGCGCTTTCCAGTAGCTTCATCCTGCACAGTATTTTCAGTCAACTGCTTCCACAGCCTGCAGTCACTCTGGAACCTTTTACAGACACTTGAGCACATGCCCGGCCATTGGCAGTTTTACCATTGTCTTTCCCCCAGTCTAGATGACATTACAAACTTACCACAGCATAGAGTTATATCTTGTCTTAGCAGACAGGTTCTTTTAATCAATTACATAGAGCCTTCAACGAACAGCATCACAGCACAAGGAGAGAAATATACACTGTACACGACTTCCTTATATACAATTCGATACAATTACACATAGCAATCTCTGATTGGTTCCCAACTCATTCACTTAACTCAGACTCAGGATTACATCATTCACAATCACCTGGACTAGGCCAGAACACATTCCCCAAATGATTCCCTATATACAGTTAATGCATGACTCAGCATTTCCAACAGAAGCCCATTAGCAGTGCATGACTCAGCTATATTACATTACAATACATTGTAAAACCTGACATATACATTATATTATATATAGTGTGTGTGTGCACACACATTATATTTTTTATATATATATATATATATATATATATATATATATATATATATATATATGGTGTGTATACATATGGTGTATATATATATATAGTGTATATATATATATTATATATATACACATACACTAAGTGTGTGTGTGTGTGTGTGTGTAGGAGCCCCTGGTGGCATAGTGGGTTAAACCACTGAGCTGCTAAGCTTGTTGACTGAAAGGTCGCAGGTTCAAATCCGGGGAGCAGCGTGACTTCTGCTGTCAGCCCAGCTTCTACCAACCTAGCAATTCAAAAACATGCAAATGTGAGTAAATCAATAGGTACCGCTCTGGCGGGAAGGTAACGCCGCTCCATGCAGTCATGTCATGATCTTGGAGGTGTCTATGGACAATGCCACTTATTCGTCTTAGAAATGGAGATGAGCACCAACCCCCAGAGTCAGACACGACTGGATTTAATGTCAGGGGGAAAACTTTACCATTACCTAATTGCTAACTTGGAGAGGTGTAGTCTAAAAAAGTCACTTTACCATGTTCTGACACTTCTAAGGAATCCCTTCCCAATGGTGTGCTTCCAGATGGAGGGATTCTAGCAATAGCAGTCCAAAACTATTGTGAAATATTTCCTTATCAAAGGAGAAGAAAAGCTTGAAAAAGTGTGGTGGAGGGATACAAGCAGGCTAAATTTGTGAATGAGGCAGGTTGACTGCACAATAAAAGCTTCACCTGAAAATAAAAGCTGTCTCTGCTTCAAAGCAGAAGCACTACTTTTGAAGCTTCACATTCAGAATGGCTTACATTATATTATGCCTGACAACCAAGCTGTTCAGATGAGAGTTGTGATCGCTTTCTACTGCACCATGTTGAAATCAATATTTGTGCCCTCTACAACACTTACGGGCACAAATTGTTCATCTTGATTGTTGAACTAAATATATCATCTCTTTAACCAATTCGGAAGGTAGGAAGGACTGGGTAATATGTAATGCTTCAGAGAAAATATTTCCATGTTAGTATTACAAAGACTTTCCCAATGTCTTTATTAAACTACTAGCCATCCCTTGCCACACGTTGCTGTGACCCAGTCTGTGTATATGTGTTTTTTGTGTGTATATATATATGGGTGTATATGTGTGTATATTTGTGCAAATGTGTATGTGTGTTTGTGTGTATATATGTGGTTTTGTGCATGTGTTGTAATATATGTTTTTTTTCTTTTAAAGTCTCTTCCACTGTATTTTTCAGTGTGTTTATGAGTGATGGTCACTCATTGGCCTGAGAGGTGTCTTGTGTCCAAATTTGGTGTCAATTCGTCCAGTGGTTTTTGAGTTATGTTAATCCCACAAACGAACATTACATTTTTATTTATATAGACTAGCCATCCCCTGCCATGCGTTGCTGTGGCCCAGACTGGTGATCTTGAAAATAAAGTAACGAGAAAGTCTTGGTTTCTAATATATGTAATTTCTTTATGCTTGTGGGTAAACAGTATTTCTTGCTGTTTCTTTGTTAATGTGGAGATTGTATGGTTTGCCTACTCTGGAGCATGCAACATGTAATTGTCCTTCTTTAGGGGTCCCTTTCAAATTTCTATCTGTTCATGTGTGAATCATATATATCTATCTATATCTATGGCTGGATGGCTCTTTGTCAGGAGGGCTTTGATTACATTTTCTTGCCCTGGTGAAGGGAGTTGGACTGGGTAGCCTTCAGTATTTTCTGTTGGTTGTGGGGAATTCTGTGTGAGAAGTTTGCCCCAATTCTGTCATTTGTGGGGTTCAGAATGCTCATTGATTGTAAGTAAACTATAAATCCCAGCAACTACAACTCCCAAATGTCAAGGTCTATTTTCCCTAAACTCCACCAGTGTTCACATTTGGGCATACTGAGTATCTGTGCCAAGTTTGGTCCAGATGCATCATTGTTTGCGTCCACAGTGCTCTCTGGATGTAGGTGAACTACAACTCCCAAACTCATGGTCAATGCCTACCAAATCCTTCCAGTATTTTCTGTTGGTCATAGGAGTTCTGTGTGCCAAGTTTGGTTCAATTCCATCGTTTGTGGAGTTCAGAATGCTCTCTGATTGTAGGTGAACTATAAATCCCAGCAACTACAATTCCCAAATGACAAAATCAATGTTTTTGAATGATGGTCACTCATTGGGTTGTTAGGCGTATTCTGTCCAAATTTGGTGTCAATTGGTCCAGTGGTTTTTGAGTTCCGTTAATCCCACAAACAAACATTACATTTTTATTTATATAGATTAATTATGCATTCTAGGACTGTTGGACTAAGCACAGAAAATAATAGACATAACAATTAGCAGCATGGAGATCTCACCATTCATATTTTTGTTTTTAACATGTATGTTTCTTCACCTTTAGGCTGTCTTTGCTTTTAATAGGTGAACTTGTACACCCTCATAAGAGACTATACCTCAATATATTCATTGTAATGTTATTATTTTTTACTTTGAGCATCCTTGCTCATGAGAATTATTAACCATGGTGAGGTTTGGTGAAGATAAAAGTCACTGAGCATAGAAAGGAGGAGGAAGATGGAAATCCATTGGATCTGTCTGTGACATGATGACAATAAAGGACTATTGTGAGTACTTTAATTGCTTGCTGACTTCTGCTTGAAGATCATTACCTTGTATTTACCTTACTCACAGCAGAGGAAAAGCTTTTTAAACATGTGTTTCCAAGCTTATGCTGTGTCTCTGCCAAATGGAAGAAAAAAAACTGCCCACAACCTTATAAAAATGCAACTTCATAATTCTATCTCAATGGCTTGCAGGTGTCCACATTGTTCATCATGAAGCAACTCCAGCACCTGAATGGAGTCTGCACAGCCCAGTAGTGTCAAACCCAGTTTGGCTCTGCCAGGCCACCCTTTACCTTTCCTCTGTTGTCCCTTACCTTGCACAAGAACCTTTCCCCAACCTAGCAACGGGACGGGGGAAATGGTTTGCCTCCTCGCTCAAAAAGAGGAGATGGTTCAGTCCACTGGGGCCAGCTGGAAGGATGGCATGGCTATCATTGACCTTAGCCAGCCTCTCCTTCTCAGCCGTCGACCCACCATACCCACCCATTAGCAGTATAATTATTGGTTGGACCGGGTAGGAATTTTTCCATTCTATGTTCTAGGACGGTTTTTCCGCCTACCCTATACCCTTAGGGGCTAGCCAGGATGGCGTGGTCTTAAATAGGACATAGCATTAAATAGTTTAGAAAAACACAAAGTGGGTGGACACCCAAGGCACCCCCCCCCCTCCCCATGGGGTGAAGGCCAACAACTGAGACACTCGCCTACTATGATATCAGCTTGGTGTGAGACAAGTTTTAATGGCCTTAAATAAGGAGAGTTGAGCCTCAAAAACCTTAGGGTAAAACCTCTCCACATATTTCCTTGGTGGTTGCCCGGGTTTCTTATGTATTAGGCGACCCAGGTGTTCCGCCCAAATAGTCAAGGGGTAGGCCGGATATGGATGCTACCTCGACTTTGTTACACCAAGTTCTATGCACACAAGTTAGATCAGTTGAAAGTTAAATAGGTAACTATTTAATAAAGTTGCCCTAAATGTGATCCAAATAAATGTTGTCGGTCTTGTTATTTTGGGGGTTGGAAGGCAAAACTGACAGTGGCTGTCACCCGTAGCATCCACGGATGCAGGCTGGAGAGATGGGAGAGAGAGGAGAGGGAAAGGAGAAATTGCTCCTCACTTCCCCCCCCCCCCCTTTCAATTTTCCTATCTCTCCATTACTCTGGCCAGCATCAATGGATGTGACAAGCAATGACCACCAGCAATTTTGTGCCTGGTAGTCACCATGAAGCCGAGGAGAACAACTTCATGGCCATCCCCAGTCCCTGGGCTGCCCAAGCTCAAGGTAGGCAGAGTGGCCATGTGAACAGAAGCTCATGTTTCAAATAGGAAGTGGACAAACACTGCCACAAAGTGTGGAAAAGCTTCAAAACTTAGGAAAAGCTCCAGGGTATCCCACAACTTTTTTGAACATCATGTGGCTGCCTGTTGTCCCTTAATCCTCTTAATTCTGGGTATTTGTCTTCTAACTCATTGTTATTAGGGCCGATCCTTGCGTTTAGGTCACCCAACATGTATAGATATGAGCTATGAAATTTAGTTAGTACTAGCTGTCTCCCACTACGTGTTGCTGTGGCCCAGTCTATATATGTTTTGTGTGTATATATATTTGTGTATTTGTATATATGTGTGTGTGTGTGTGTTTACGTATATATGTGTGTGTGGTTTTGCGCATGCATTGTAACTTTTTTTGCTTTTTAAGTTGCTTCTGTTTTGTTTTTCAGTGTTTTTATGAGTGATGGCGCATTGGGTTATATCCCTGTGCAGGCAGGACTGAAGACCGACAGGTCACAGGTTCGAATCCGGGAAGAGGCGGATGAGCTCCCTCTATCAGCTCCAGCTCCTCATGCGGGGACATGAGAGAAGCCTCCCACAAGGATGATAAAAACATCAAATAATCCAGGCGTCCCCTGGGAAACATCCTTGCAGACGGCGAATTCTCTCACACCAGGAGTCACTCCTGACACGACAAAAAAAAAATTGGACTGATAAGTATAATATGTCCAAATTTGGTGTCAATTCATCCAGTGGTTTTTGAGTTATGTTAATACCACAAACGAACAAAACTTTTCTATTTATATAGATTGAGAGGAGGTACTTCTCTAGTTTGCTCCAGGTTTCTTTGATCTGATTTTTGGATTTGAGCAGAGGAATGTAAATGCTCACAATAGAAAGCTGGTGATGTTATTAAATGAATTCTACAAGCTAGTTGTTCACAATCGTCCAGGGTGTTTATGTTGGCCAACAATGAGGTTGACACTAGAATAGCCCCATAGCTCAGCCTTTTGACCTGAGCCGGCTGGCATTCTGGGAATAAGAGACAAAACCATTTAGAGTAAGGTTTTCCATGGCCCATGTTTCCTGCAGAAGGATCAGATCAAAGCTAGAGATATAATTACTACAATGGTTGTCAACCCATTTATTTTCCCAGCCCACAATATTCCAGGAGACAACCCTTAGTAGAGAGTACTCCTGGGGCACTCGCATCAATCATCATGGCTGATTTGGTCAAAGAAACCCTCTAGGTCAGTGGTTCTCAACCTATGAGTCCCCAGGTGTTTTGGCCTACAACTCCCAGAAATCCCAGCCAGTTTACCAGCTGTTAGGATTTCTGGGAGTTGAAGGCCAAAAACATCTGGGGACCCCAGGTTGAGAACCACTGATCTAGGTCTTGCCTAATGCATCCGTTTTTCCTGGGCTTAGTACTGGGCTTAAATCTGAGGGTCATTCAGGAAGAAACAGAGGTTGGGACTTTAGGATCCGGGGAGAGAAGTTCCTTTTGGCAGACAGTGGATTTAATAGGTACATTGGCACTGGCGGGATGGGATTTAGGAGGGGATACTATTTGTGTTGTTGTGAGGATTCTGGAAGATGGTTTGGGGAGAGCACAGAGTTCTAAGGCCACTGCTGAGGACAACATCTTCATGGCCATCCCCTGTCCCTGGGCTGTCCAAGCTCAAGGTAGGCAGAGTGGCCATGTGAGCAGAAGCTGATGCTTCAAATAGGAAGTGGACAAACTATTCACTCTGCCACAAAGTGTGGAAAAGCTTCAAAACTTAGGAAAAGCTCAAGGGTATCCCACAACCTTTTCGAATGTCATGTGACTGCCATGGAGAGTATTCATCCCATCTCCGCATCTCCGTATATGAACCCACACGATCCCTCAGTTCATCTGGAGAGGCCCTGCTCACGATTCCACCTGCGTCGCAAGCGCGTTTGGTGGGGACGAGGGACAGGGCCTTCTCTGTGGTAGCCCCCCGACTCTGGAACTCTCTCCCCAAGGACATCAGACAAGCCCCAACATTGGCAGTCTTTAGGAAGAGTTTGAAGACCTGGCTGTTCCAGTGTACCTTTCCAGAATAGGAAACTCCCAGCATCATGTCCCAAACACACTTTACTAGAGATTTAAGATTGCGTGCACATCGCACCTACCCTAAAATCCTTACATTTCACCTGTCATGTCCAGCACTTTTAATTTTAGTCATTACATTTGGCCCGGCCCTAGTTTTAAATGTGTTATGATGTATTGTTTTTAATGTTTTATTGTTATTGCTTTAATGTTTATTGGTTTGCTTTATGAGTTTTATTGTTGTATTTGTTATGCTGTTGTTTTATTGAGGGCCTTGGCCTTTTTAAGCCGCACCGAGTCCTTCGGGAGATGTTAGCGGGGTTCAAATAAAGTTAATAATAATAATAAATAATAATAATCCCAACCCCAACTAATTTAGTCCATGTGGTGTTCATTCATTCAGTCGTCTCCGACTCTTCATGACCTCATGGACCAGCCCACGCCAGAGCTCCCTGTTGGCCGTGACCACCCCCAGCTCCTTCAAGGTCAGTCCAGTCACTTCAAGGATGCCATCCATCCATCTTGCCCTTGGGCGGCCCCTCTTCCTTTTACCTTCCACTTTCCCCAGCATAATTGTCTTCTCTAGGCTTTGCTGTCTCCTCCTGATGTGGCCAAAGTACTTCAGCTTTGTTTCTAGTATCCTTCCCTCCATTGAGCAGTCGGGCTTTATTTCCTGGAGGATGGACTGGTTGGATCTTCTTAGTCCATGTAGTTGGGCCCAAAGACTCTAAAGACCAGTTTTCAAATCTCAACTTGACTACAAAAGTGCAGTGGGTGACATCAGACAAGTCACGTGTTCACAAAGGGAGGCAAGGCAAACCTCCTCTGAACAAATCTTGTCAAGAAAACCCTGCAAAGATTTCGTCTTAGCGTTGGCAAGGGTCAGTAATGACTTGCAGGCTCACAATAAGAAAAACAAAAAGAGCATTCAGTGTTACCTGCATTCATGATAACTGTATTTCTAGTGACAGTTCTAAGTGTGATCCCCAAACCCCAAATCCAATCCTTCACAAGGACTGGTTTTCCATACTAACAACTATTTAGAAAGAAAATTATTTCAGTAAAAACTAATAATTTCACTTTGTATGCAAATAAATGCAAATAAATGCAAATAAATAAGGAGAGCCTTCCAGTAAATCACAAAGGTCCTTACAGGTAAATGCTGCAAAATTATCTTCTTAATACATGCATAGATAACTTGATTACAGCTGGAAAGGGGGAGAAAGTACCGAGAGCAAAAGAGGAGCACAAATACTATTAATTCTAAGAGAAGTGCAGGAGCCCTTCAAACCTTGGAAATGAACCTAAAGTGCATTCTAAATCCTACGTCCCAACAGAAAACCCCTTCAGCGAGGTCATTACATATTCTAAATAGTTACAATTGATCATTTTATATAATTCTAGAATGATAATAGTTAAACAGTCAGAGTTTACAATGCTCTGAACTGTGGAATTATTATTCATTTACATGCCTCCGTGCCATCCTTCACTTTTCGTCTGCAGCATCTGACTGCAGATCTGAAATACAATGCATCCAAATGCTAAATTATCGAGTCTGTCCACAATCAGAACATCTCCTTTGTTGGTCCATTAAGATATCTCTATTAGAACAAGAGTGTTCAAAGCTATCCATCTAACCTCCCACAAGGCAAGCAGGAAAGTTGGAATGGAAGAAGACTCAAGGACACGCTCCCCCAAAAAAATTTAATCAAGAGGTGGAAACAAAAGAAAAGAATGTAAGAGCTACTTGTCAGAGACCAAGGAAGAAGTATAATCAATTCTGTAAAGCCTAAAAAAGTAAAAGTTGCACAGATGAAATTTCAGAGAGAGCCACAGGTGAGAAAAAAAACTGGGAAAGGATAATGTGGAATCGCTGTACCATCTAGTGTGCAGGGTTTTAATATTGGACTATGACTCTGGAGCCCCCGGTGGCGCAGTGGGTTAAAGCACTGAGCTGCTGAGCTTGTTGATCAAAAGGTCGCAGGTTCGATCCCGGGGAGCGGCGTGAGCTTCCGCTGTCAGCCCTAGCTTCTGCCAACCTAGCAGTTCGAAAACATGCAAATGTGAGTAGATCAATAGGTACCGCTCCGGCGGGAAGGTAATGGCGCTCCATGCAGTCATGCCGGCCACATGACCTTGGAGGTGTCTACGGACAACGCTGGCTCTTCGGCTAAGAAATGGAGATGAGCACCACACCCCAGAGTCAGACATGACTGAACTTAATGTCAGGGGACTACCTTTACCTTTACCTATGACTCTGGAGACCAAGGTTTGACTCTCCATTCTGCCATGGAAACCAGTTGGGTGACCGTCAGTAAATCACACTTTCTCAACTTCGAAGGAACACAAATGCAAGCTCCCTCAAGACCTTATTATAGGGTTTCCATAAGTCAGAAATCACGAGATGATCTATATATAAAAAAATGTAATGTTCGTTTGTGGGATTAACAGAACTCAAAAACCACTGGACGAATTGACACCAAATTTGGACACAAGACACTTAACAACCCAATGTATGTCCTTCACTTAAAAATTGATTTTGTCATTTGGGAGTTGTAGTTGCTGGGATTTATAGTTACCTACAATCAAAGAACATTCTGAACCCCACCAATAATGGAATTGAACCAAACTTGGCACACAGTTCTCCCATGACCAACAGAAAACACTGGAAGTGTTTGGTGGGCACTGTCATTTGGTTTGGGAGTTGTAGTTCACCTACATGCAGAGATCATTGTGGACTCAAACACTGATGGATCTGGACCAAACTCTACACGAATACTCAATATGCCCAAATGTGAACACTGGTGAAGTTTGGGGAAAATAGAATCTTGACATTTGGGAGTTGTAGTTGCTGGGATCTGTAGTTCACCTACAATCACAGAGCATTCTGAACCCCACCAATGAAAGAATTGGGCCAAACCTCCCACACAGAAGTCCCATGTGGGCCACAGCAACGCGTGGCAGGGGACGGCTAGTATAGAATAATAATTGTGGGAATAGGGTGGTCCAAAGAAAGAAACATAGTACAAAAAGTTAAGATATAAAGGCTAATGTATATCATCTTACAGTCTCATCACACCTACCTAAATCAGTGTCCTAGGATGCTTCCACCCTGTCTTGAGGACAGAGGCCACACCAGTTATCATACAACATTGTGTGATTTCTGGTGAGGTCTCATCCCCAACAGAGGTGGAGGCTTCCCGTGTTGTGCTAGTTCCAATGGATCCAGCACAGATTCTTTGCAGAAGGCGACCCTTTCCACATGTGATGGGGAAAGCGTCACCAAGAGGGAGCTGCGCAGAGTGACAAATTTGCCCCGCTACCCCTCTCTTTTCTTGCCGAAGTCAGGCAAAGTGGGATGATTCACCCAACCTTTGTGATGAGGCCCTTAGATAAGATGGTATCAATTTGTTCAGCAAAACAACAGAGGGGATACAAACAGGCACATAAAATCACTCTCAACAAAAGATTCCCCCCAGGCACTTCCAAGCCATTGAATGCAAATCAAGGTGATCAGATATATGATTTTATGTGCCTGTTTGTGTCCCCTCTGTTGTTTTGCTGTTGTAATTTTTGAGTTTTTTAATACTGGTAGCCAGATTTTGTTCATATTCATGGTTTCTTCCTTTCTGTTGAAATTGTCCAACAAAAGATTCCCCCCAGGCACTTCTAAGCCATTGAATGCAAATCAATGGCTGAAACATTCACAGCTAGCCCCAGCAGACAAAAGTCCTTTGTCTCACCCTGGTCATTCCACAGATATATAAACCCATTTTTCCTACTTCCAACAGACCTCACTACCTCTGAGGATGCTTGCCATAGATGCAGGCGAAACATCAAGAGAAAAATTACCTCCAGAACATGGCCATATAGCCCGGAAAAACCTACAACAACCCAGTGATTCCGGCCATGAAAGCCTTCGACAATACAGAAATGATACTGTTTGGACTACAATTACCAGAATTACCTCAACCAGTATGGCCCCTACTAGAGGATTCTGGGATCAGAAATGCAAATGGCGGGGACCTTTCCCAAAATCTGCTAATGTCATCCCGTGATTATGGATTTTAAGCACCTACCTCTATCATCTTACAAAATCAAAAAGAGTGTGCATGTTCGAATGTAGCTCTACAAGTGCATAACGTCATAGCCAAAATGAAAGCTCTATGAAAGAAACTAGATCTTGAGTTGTCCACAGCTGGAGATAAATAACAGTGGGTGGCAACATCCATCATACCTTCTGGTGAACTTCTAGGAACATCCTGCGAACCACAGGGTGCTGGAGTAGATGGACTAGCGAGTCAATTTTTACATCTTTAGCAGTGTACTTTTGTTTTCAGAAGCTGATCCGTTACATACTGACAGTCCAGCACATCTGGTAAAAAGTTGACAAAGAGAGGAAGTCAGATGCTGGGATTGGCTTGAGTTTTATGGTTCCATAAGGAATCATGCTGTAAAAGGCAATGTGTATTATTAAAAACTAACGGCTTTCAGTAACAATAACAAAAATCTGTTTATGGAGATTGCTTTCAGAACTAAAATGTTTATTCTCCAGGGCAGTATTACAAACAATATAGATAAGCGGCAATTGTTTCTGAAAAGGTATATCACATAAACAACCACGAAGATCAGAAAGGAAATGCCAGATTTGCATTACGTAATTGACTAGAGTCTTATACCTTCTACAGTTGTCATACCACCTTGAAATTTGATGCTCACATAGTCCAAAGCATCGCAAAGAAACATCTGACAGCGAGTATTTTTAAATCTTTTCTTTGCAGTATGTCATAAATTTTAGCAATTGGATCTTCAGTTTCCCCATTTTTAGACTTTGGAATGATGGTAACCAGAACTTGAAAAATTAATTTTTAAAACAATTTTTTATAATTCACTGTTACATGCTAGAAAGTTCCTTGTTGTTGTTCATTCGTTCAGTCGTCTCCGACTCTTCGTGACCTCATGGACCAGCCCACGCCAGAGCTCCCTGTCGGCCGTCACCACCCCCAGCTCCTTCAAGGTCAGTCCAGTCACTTCAAGGATGCCATCCATCCATCTTGCCCTTGGTCGGCCCCTCTTCTTTTTTCCTTCCACTTTCCCCAGCATAATTGTCTTCTCTAGGCTTTGCTGTCTCCTCATGATGTGGCCAAAGTACTTCAACTTTGTCCCTAGTATCCTTCCCTCCAGTGAGCAGCCGGGCTTTATTTCCTGGAGGATGGACTGGTTGGATCTTCTCGCAGTCCAAGGCACTCTCAGAACTTTCCTCCAACACCACAGTTCAAAAGCATCGATCTTCCTTCGCTCAGCCTTCCCTAAGGTCCAGCTCTCACATCCGTAGGTTACTACAGAGAATACCATGGCTTTGACTAGGCGGATCTTTGTTGCCAGTCTGATGTCTCTACTCTTTACTATTTTATTGAGACTGGACATTGCTCTCCTCCCAAGAAGTAAGCGTCTTCTGATTTCCTGGCCACAGTCTGCATCTGCAGTACTCTTTGCGCCTAGAAATACAAAGTCTGTCACGGCCTCCACGTTTCTCCCTCTATTTCCCAGTTGTCAATCATTCTTGTTGCCATAATCTTGGTTTTTTTTATGTTTAGCTGCAACCCAGCTTTTGCGCTTTCTTCTTTAACCTTGATTAGAAGGCTCCTCAGCTCCTCCTCACTTTCGGCCATCAGAGTGGTGTCATCTGCATATCTGAGGTTGTTAATGTTTCTTCCAGCAATTTTCACCCCAGCTTTGCATTCCTCAAGCCCCGCACATCGCATGATGTGTTCTGCATACAAGTTAAAAAGGTTGGGTGAGAGTATGCAGCCTTGCCGTACGCCTTTCCCAATCTTGAACCAGTGACGACGGGATCCCAGCTGAATTGTTTAAAATCTTAAAAGATGATGCTGTCAAGGTGATGCATGCCATATGCCAGCAAATATGGAAAACACAAGAATGGCCATCAGACTGGAAAAAAATCAACTTATATCCCCATACCAAAAAAGGGAAATGCGAAAGACTGCTCCAACAGTGGCCCTTATTTCTCATGCCAGTAAGGTAATGCTCAAGATCCTGCAAGGAAGACTCCAGCAATACATGGAGCGAGAGTTGCCAGATGTTCAAGCTGGGTTTAGAAAAGGCAGAGGAACGAGAGACCAGATTGCCAATATCCGCTGGATAATGGAGAAAGGCAGGGAGTTTCAGAAAAACATCTACTTCTGCTTCATTGACTATTCTAAAGCCTTTGACTGTGTGGATCATAATAAATTGTGGCAAGTTCTTGGTGGGATGGGCATCCCAAGCCACCTTGTCTCTCTCCTGAGGAATCTGTACAAGGACCAAGTAGCAACAGTTCCTTGTTAGTGGTTTAATATTACTTTTATTTTTAAAAAGTTTATATACATACAAAGTTATATTCATTTCATATCACTTTAACTGTCAGGGTTACAGTGTCTAGGACTGTGTGATATGTTGGTGAATAGGGTGGCCTTTTACAGCTGGCAGATTGCAATCTTGTCAGTGCCGATTGTGTTTAAGTGCAGGCCAAGGTCTTTAGGCACTGCACCCAGTGTGCCGATCACCACTGGGACCACCTTGATTGGTTCGTGCCAGAGTCTTTACAGTTCGATCTTGAAATCCTCATATTATGTCAGCTTTTCCAGTTGTTTCTCTTCAATCCTGCTGTCACCTGGGGTTGCAACATCGACGATCCACACTGTTTTTTAACACGATCGTGAGGTCAGTATTGTGCCCCAAAACTCTGTCTGTCTGAATTCGGAAGTCCCAGAGTACTTCGATGTGTTCATTTTCTGTAACTTTTTCAGGCTTGTGATCCCACCAGTTCTTTGTTTCAGGCAGATGGTATTTATGGCACAAGTACCAATGAATCATCTGAGCAACGGTGTTATGCCTCTGCTTGTAGTCTGTCTGTGCAATCTTCTTGCAGCAGCTGAGGATATGATCTATTATTTCATCTGCTTCCTTGCAGAGTCTACATTTGGGATCTGTTGTCGACTTTTCAATTCTGGCTCTGGTGGCATTTGTTCTAATCTAATCTTCAATCCTGCTATCACTTGGGGTCGCAACATCGATGATCCACACTCTGTTTTTTAACATGATCATGAGGTTAGGAGTATTGTGTTCCAAAACCCTTGTCTGAATTTTTATATTATTATTGACACAAAAGCATATTATGTCACAGCAAATGAGATCTATATGCTGGATTTCGTATCACAAAATCACAAGCCGAACTCTTCCCAAGCGTTTAGAACTGTGTGATGTATTTTCGAATGATGTGCGCAGATCCAAGTAAGGTGGCCTTTTGCAGTTGACAGATCGTGATTTTGTTGATGTTTATTGTTTCCAAATGCCAGCTGAGATCCTTTGGTATGGCACCCAATGACTACTGGGACCACCTGTACTGGTTTATGCCAGAGCCTTTGCAGTTCAATTTTGAGGTTTTGATAGCGGCTGAATTTTTCCTGTTGTTTTTCCTCAATGTGACTGTCACCCGGTATGGCAACATCAATAATCCAGACTTTTTTCTTTTCCACAGTCGTGATGTTTGGTGTATTATGTTCCAAAACTTTGTCAGTCTGGATTCAAAAGTCCCACAGTATTTTTGCATGTTCATTTTCCACGACCTTTGTGGGTTTATGATCCCACCAATTCTTTACTGAGGAGTGGAACCAAGAGCACCTAACCCATTAGCACTATGGAGAAGCAAACCAAAACGAAGTCTATACTGGCTCAGTCGACGCCCAGGATAAAAAGGACCACAGTGGATGCTGCTGATTCTGGACATCCATCGACAAGTGGGCTACAGAATCAAAATACAAATGAACCATCACAAAAGCGGCAGAAATATACAATGCCAGAAAACCACACAATTATTATTATTATTATTATTATTATTATTATTATTATTATTCCAAATGTCTACAAGTATGGAGGTATCTTCCTGTCATTTGCAGCATATTATATGCTTGCACTGTGTCAATGATTTTGTATATTTTAGAGGCACATTGGTACAAATTTCACAAACACATCATGGGGAAGCAAGTGTGCTGGTAGTCATCCCTAGGACCTGTCCTGGTTCCAAATTAGCTGACCCTGACTGATACCACAGTATTTTGGCAATGAGAATTCAGCAAGTTGCCCACATCTGCTTCAATGATGGCAAGACAGCCTAGTAATATTTTTTAGGGCTGGGCAGTTTCGTTTCGTTAATTCGTAATTCGTTAATAATTCATTAATTTTTTCAATTACAAAACGATAACGAACCATTCTGGAGCAATTATTTAAAAAAACGAATTTTCAAAAACGTTTTGTAAATGCTTCGTATTTCGATATTGTATTCGTTTCGTTATTGTTTTGAGGTCGTTTCGTTATTATTTCCGCATGTCTGGGCCAGTTTTATGGTTTAATTAGTGAAAAAAAAATATAATATCACACCAACAGTCAACAACAGAGGGAGAGGGAAGCTTCAGAAGGTTTTGGAGGTTTTTTAGCGTATTTCGCGGTCGCGTCCGCCATTAACGAATCGATTTGTTATTGTTTCGGAAATCGATTCGTTAATTTTTTACCATTTACGAAATTTTGTAAATATCGAACTTTTTAAAAGGAAAATTTTGTAATTATTTTAAATATCGAAACAAAAAAAAAACCCAAATACAAATCGATTTTAGAAACAAATTTTTCCGTTGTTACCCAGGCCTAATATTTTTCCCAAAATGATTACAGTTTGGGGGGGGGGGGCAAAATACATGTTGGGAAGTTGTGGACTCTATAATTTTGTCCCTAAGGCACAAAATTAGGTCCTGAGACCCTGGAATAGGTCCAGCCTTTACTTAAAGGATTCAGTCTTGTTTTTCTCTGTTTTTTTCCCTCCATTAGGACAAATTCCTCTTTCAATTCTTGCTCTGTTTGTCATCCTGCCTGCCAGTGAGCTTCCCAATATCGAAACGAGTAGTTTAAAAACACACTCAGAGAACGATTTGCTGGTACAAAAGGTTAATACAAAAGGAGTTTCCCAGCCACTGTCTTTTTTTATTTTTATATATCAACTTTACTTCAAGCTGCACTCTTGACTAATACTTCCATGCAATGGGGTGGAGGGGAGCTTTGCAGAGGATGTTTGTCAGCCTTACTGTCAAGGAAGTCAAAGGCAGATATGTAGGAGAAGAAAGATTATCACATTAGACATAGGAGAAGAAAGATTAACTTATGAGAGCGATGAGAACAGAAAGATGAGTGCACAGTGGGAGACTGGGTGGCTCCAGGAGATTGGTGATGGGCTCCAAATGCTTTTTTTCATTTTTTTGCCTCTGGATCACTGGTTCATAGT
The DNA here is from genome assembly GCF_037176765.1 of Anolis sagrei. Classification (NCBI taxonomy): domain Eukaryota; kingdom Metazoa; phylum Chordata; class Lepidosauria; order Squamata; family Anolidae; genus Anolis; species Anolis sagrei. Next base: position 112,260,489 of record NC_090024.1, read on the forward strand.
CAGCCTGCCACGGCTGTGACTTTGTGCCATTAGCATCTGATGGACTTTGGATGCCCTCTGAGAAATGAAATGGGCAGTTTCAATAAGGGTTACAGAATTCTGTTAAAAGTAGGAAATTCCACTGCTTCACTGAAGTAGAAGAATGCCCCAAAACACCTGAACAATTTTTTTAATGCCACATCTTTTTTTCCAATTGGAATTTCCTATTTATTTAAGTATTTAGTACTCCACGATTTCAGTCCTGAGGAATTTTTGCAAGGCTGATGGAGCATGTTTTAAAGCAGCAAAACCCATGGTGTAGCAAGTTGACAGGGAATTCCAACTCCTATCTATTCTAGCTACATGGATTAATGATCAGGGATGATAGATGATCATTGAAAACAAATTATATATGGTGGTCCACCATGATGTTGCAAGACTGGTACATGCACATGACCAAAGGCAACTAACTTACTTACTTACTTACTTAGGCGATCCCTTGTAGTCTGAGGATGACGGTCCTCCAAGTTCGGTGTCCTGAGGATGGATTTGTAAGTGGCTGTGGAGCCCTATTCTTGACCTGCATCTTCTCCCACAGTGAGGGCATTGGTTTCCAGGTGGGAGGTGGTCTCGGTCGGGGTTGGCTTGACGCGCCTTCCTCTTGGCACGTTTCTCTCTTTCACCCTCCATTCGTGCCTCTTCAAATTCTACAGCACTGCTGGTCACAGCTGACCTCCAGCTGGAGCGCTCAAGGGCCAGGGCTTCCCAGTTCTCAGTGTCTATGCCAGAGTTTTTAAGGTTGGCTTTGAGCCCATCTTTAATTCTCTTTTCCTGTCCACCAACATTCCGCTTTCCGTTCTTGAGTTCAGAGTAGAGCAACTGCTTTGGGAGACGGTGGTCGGGCATCCAGAAACGTGGCCGGTCCAGCGGAGTTGATAGCGGAGGACCATCGCTTCAATGCTGGTGGTCTTTGCTTCTTCCAGCACGCTGACGTTTGTCCACCTGTCTTCCCAAGAGGTTTGCAGGCTTTTCCAGAGGCAGCGCTGATGGAATCGTTCCAGGAGTTGCATGTGACGCTTGTAGACAGTCCACGTTTCACAGGCATATAGCAGAGTTGGGAGGACAATAGCTTTATAGACTAGCACCTTGGTATCCCTACAGATGTCCCGGTCCTCAAACACTCTCTGCTTCCACAATGATAGCAGTTCTGCGTTCAGGGCGTTCACTGTCAGTGTTGTCCATCAGTGTCCGTACATTCCATGTACCAAAGTTCATTTTTCTTTTTTGGCCACAGGGTGGTTTTTTATGTTTTTGGGGGGGGGGGTTGTTTGTTTTTTGGGGGTTTTTTTGTCGTGTCAGGAATGACTCCTGGTGTGAGAGAATTGGCTGTCTGCAAGGACGTTGCCCAGGGGACGCCTGGATGATTTGATGTTTTTATCATCCTTGTGGGAGGCTTCTCTCATGTCCCTGCATGAGGAGCTGGAGCTGATAGGGGGAGCTCATCTGCCTCTCCCCAGATTCGAACCTGCGACCTGTCGGTCTTCAGTCCTGCCGGCACAGAGGTTTAACCCACTGCGCCACCGGTGGCTCCAGGGTGGTGACCCCACTGGACGCGGCAGTCCAGTCAGGGATAAGAGAGGGAGACTATGTTTAGGGCACCTTTTCTAGCCCCCTCCCCATGTGGAGTGAGCAGTGTGGATCCTCAAAAGGGATGCTCAGTCATGGATACAGCTGCTGAACTACTCAACTGCCTCGGACCTTGAAGTAGAACGACTGAGTCCGTACCCACCACCCATGTGACTAGGGGGCTTCCAGATTTCACAGTCCTGCCCCCGTCACCACTCACTGATCGCCATGGGACTTTTGTTGGTTTGTTTTTATTTTCTTTGGAAGACGCCTGTACTTCTTTTTTTTTGAGTTTTTTTTAATGTGTGGAGGTCAGTGCACACTGATCAACACACAGTCTTCACAGAGTGAGGTTCCACTGGTGGTGTAGTTTAACACAATAACCGTGGCTTCTCAGTCTGTTGCAGCCTTCTTCCACCTTCACAGCCATTGTAACATGTACCATGTTATCCTCTGCCTGCTCCGCCGTTGAGGTCTTCGGGTCTTCGGACTGTGCTTGGTCTGGAACCTCCCCCGCAGCCACTCCTGGGAGTGCACGACTCCAGTTGTTGTGCCCACAGGTTCATCAGAACACGCAAACCCCTTCACCATGACAAGGTGACAGTCCATCGAGGGGGAGTCACCTACGGACCCACCCTGGAGGATTATCCTACTCGGACAACTAGGTATAGCCTAAGTAAGTAAGTACTACATCATTGTATAGAATGGAATTTGAGTATGCATAAATTTTGACATCCATCCATGCAATTTGGGGGGGGGGGTGCATCCTGGAACCAAACTCCAGCAAACACCAAAGGCATTTCCCAATTGTGGACAGCTTCCCAATTAAAGTGTTCATTATCCGGAGTTTCGGAGTGTGATGTCATCTGTACGCAGATGATGTCCAACTCTGTCACTCCTTCCCACCTGCTACTAAGGAGGCTGTCGAGGTCCTGAACCGGTGCTTGGCCGCTGTGACGGTCTGGATGGGGGCGAACAAATTGAAATTGAATCCAGACAAGACAGAGGTACTCCTGGTTAGTCGCAAGGCCGAACAGGGTATAGGGTTACAGCCTGTGTTAGACAGGGTCGCACTCCCCCTGAAGACGCAGGTTCGCAGTTTGGGTGTGATCCTGGACTCATCGCTGAGCCTGGAACCCCAGGTTTCGGCGGTGACCAGGGGAGCATTCGCACAGTTAAAACTTGTGCGCCAACTGCGACCGTACCTTGGGAAGTCTGACTTGGCCACGGTAGTCCACGCTCTGGTTACATCCCTTCTTGACTACTGCAACGCTCTCTACGTGGGGTTGCCTTTGAAGACAGCCCGGAAGCTCCAATTAGTCCAACGGGCGGCAGCCATGGTACTAACAGGAGCGGGGCGCAGGGAGCATACAACTCCCTTGCTGCACCAGCTCCACTGGCTGCTGATCTGCTACCGGGCTCAATTCAAAGTGCTGGCGTTGGCCTTTAAAGCCCTAAACGGTTCTGGCCCAACTTATCTATCCGAACGTATCTCAGCCTATCAGCCCACCAGGACCCTAAGATCTTCTGGGGAGTCCCTGCTCTCTATCCCGCCGGCTTCACAAGTGTGGCTGGTGGGAACGAGAGACAGGGCCTTTTCTGTGGCGGTCCCTCAGCTTTGGAACACCCTCCCCATAGAGGTACGATCAGCCCCTTCGCTGATGGTGTTTCGGAAAAGATTGAAGACATGGATGTTTAAACAAGCATTCGGTTAATCCGTTGCAACGAATTTTGATGACTAAAGGATTGGTAATCATGGACGATGAATTTTGGATTGCGATTTCAGTTACGAGATGCATGGGATTGTTATTGGTGGCCCAATAATTTGTATTGTATATGTGTTTTATGCTTTTAAACTGAATATTGTTTTTTTTTTAAGTGTTGTAAACCGCAATGAGTCGCCGACTTAGGCTGAGATATTAGCGGTATACAAGCGCATTAATAAATAAATAAATAAATAAATAAATAAATTATTACTTTTGCATAACACTCTGCCATATTGAGTGGACACGCACAAGTCAGTGGGAAAAATCAGGCACTCTGGTTGGTCCTGCTTTGGTAAACAGAGCAATTTCATCGCTGGCAATCTAGCACATTTCAAGAGCACTAAATTTATTTAAAACTTGACATGTGCCATCATCGGTCACAGGCATCATTACAAGTAGCATTATCTATCTCTCCAGTCTATTCAAATGCTGGCCCATTTACCATTGAGTTCATTCCAGGGAAAGTCCATTCACGAACACTCCATTTTATTAAATGAATAAAGCAGCCATGAGAACTGATTTCTATTACATTCAATTTGGTTCCTTGATCAAATTCAATCTTCAATGAGCCAGGGGGTAATGCAAAGAACACTTTATTTAGAAAGAAGTCCTTCACTTCACCAGGGATCTGTAAAGATTCGCAGACCTACCCTGAAATTCCCTCTTTATTCTTTCAGAAGTGAAATTCTCCAGAGAGGAATTCATAACCATTTCTGCCAATCCCCAAAAACTCTCACTTCAGAAATATCCTTCCTATATGAGAAATTAAAACACTTTTTAAAATGTTTAAAATTACTTCATATTTCACTTCTTAAAAAATTTATATCTTATAAGTAACATGTTTTTGAATGTCTAATCTCACTCTATATGTTTACATGTATGTGTAATTGAAAGAATAATACAATATTTAAAATGAAGAACAATTTTAACCAACATAAATTTGCCAATATTTCAATTTTAACCACCATGAGGAGTCCATCTAAGTATACCTGCTTTGGCTGATGAGATAGTAAATAAGGATTGTTGTTGTTGTGTATCTTCAAGTCATTTCAGAGCCCCTGGTGGCATAGTGGGTTAAACCTCTGTGCCGGCAGGACTGAAGACCGATAGGTCACAGGTTCTAATCCGGGGAGAGGCGGATGAGCTCCCTCTGTCAGCTCCAGCTCCTCATGCGGGGACATGAGAGAAGCTTCCCACAAGGATGATAAAAACATCAAATCATCCGGGCGTCCCCTGGGCAACGTTCTTGCAGACGGCCAATTCTCTCACACCAGAAGCGATTTGCAGTTTCTCAGGTCGCTCCTGACACAATTAAAAAAAATTCAGACTTAGAGTGACTCTAAGTCTAAAGTTTAGGTTGGGGGGAGGGGGGTAATTTCCTTGGACGACCATATCTGACCCGTGAGCCTAAATTTGGGGATCCCTGGTTTACACCTTGTTATTCAACATTGGGAAGGGTCAGAAAGAAGTTTCTGCTTACTTTACACAGGTTGATAACTGTTTCCTTTAGTTATTGTTTCCCACTCACAAGAGTGTTGAAGGATCCTGTCTGTTGTAACCATGTTGATTCTCTCACTCCTGGAGAAGATCAGTGTCAAAAGATATGCAATCGTATCATTCATTCACAATCCACATCTGAAATACAGTTGACCATGAGTCAAACTTTCCTTTTGAGGCTCAGTTTTTTGTAATTTAGGGGTTGCTTTCATGCACTGATGACAAATACAATAACTCCTTTTCTTAAAAAGTCATATTCAGAGTTTTGTGTGCAAGCAATTTCATTCTCTTTTTCTCATCAGAAATGCATTTAGAAAAGAAATACATGTCAACAACCGAGTCAGAAATGGACACTTGCTTTCAGAAAAGCTCTTTGGGGTTTTCAGGCCCGATCTTCTATTCTCTTCGGCTCCCTCTGCCCTAGCAACCACACATTTTACCCCTAAGCTTTTTCATTAGAGTAGATTTCAGTCACTGCTTCACAGTAATTCCAGCAAAGTGAACCAAATGGACTATGTTCAGTCACCTGTAACCATTTCCTTCAGATTCTGCCGCCCTTGGGAATACTTTGTATTCTATAAAATCAGTCTACTTACCTGGTGTGACAAGATCCAGAAACCAACTAGTACACAGCTTACAATTACAATTCCCTGTACAATATTGCTGGAAATCATGGGGAGTCCATAAAATTCTCCTTAAGCCAATGGACATATTGTGTTTAACCCTCACACTTCACCTGCAGAGCTTTAAGCATCCTTGTTGTCTCACAGAGTATTTTACTAATGTAACGGCAAGGCTGCATCATCTCACCCAACCTTTTTAACTTGTATGCAGAACACATCATGCGATGTGCAGGGCTGGATGAATGCAAAGCTGGGGTGAAAATTGCTGGAAGAAACATTAACAACCTCAGATATGCAGATGACACCACTCTGATGGCCGAAAGCGAGGAGGAGCTGAAGAGCCTTCTAATCAAGGTGAAAGAAGAAAGCACAAAAGCCGGGTTGCAGCTAAACGTCAAAAAAACCAAGATTATGGCAACAAGAATGATTGACAACTGGAAAATAGAGGGAGAAACCGTGGAGGCCGTGACAGACTTTGTATTTCTAGGTGCAAAGATGACTGCAGATGCAGACTGTAGCCAGGAAATCAGAAGACACTTACTTCTTGGGAGGAGAGCAATGTCCAGTCTCTATAAAATAGTGAAGAGTAGAGACATCAGACTGGCAACAAAGATCCGCCTAGTCAAAGCCATGGTATTCCCTGTAGTCACCTACGGATGTGAGAGCTGGATCTTAGGGAAGGCTGAGCGAAGGAAGATTGATGCTTTTGAGCTGTGGTGTTGGAGGAAAGTTCTGAGAGTGCCTTGGACTGTGAGAAGATCCAACCAGCCCATCCTCCAGGAAATAAAGCCCGACTGCTCACTGGAGGGAAAGATACTAGAGACAAAGTTGAAGTACTTTGGCCGCATCATGAGGAGACAGGAAAGCCTAGAGAAGACAATTATGCTGGGGAAAGTGGAAGGCAAAAGGAAGAGGGGCCGACCAAGGGCAAGATGGATGGATGGCATCCTTGAAGTGACTGGACTGACCTTGAGGGAGCTGGGGGTGGTAACGGCTGACAGGGAGCTCTGGCGTGGGCTGGTCCATGAGGTCACGAAGAGTCGGAGACGACTGAACGAATGAACAACAACAAATTTGTACCAGTGTCATTGTTAAGATGCCGAGGGATCATTCATACAATATAATTACGGTGCTATTATTCTATGTTAATTGGCATGGTTCAATCCTAGAGAATTCTGAGGCTTATGGTCTGAAGAAGCAACAGAGCGATCTGACTGAGAGGTCTAAGCCCTCTCCCTCAACTGCCAATTGTAAGGTTTCATAGGTTGGAATCATGACAGTTAAAGTGGAATGCAAAAAGACACAACTAACGTTTTCTTGAAAGATGCCCATCCAACCATTTCAATACTGAACTTTACAGCAAATATACTCTCTCCAATATTTATTGAGCTCATTAGATGGGGCAATTTACCCGACATACACCATTTGGTCTCTCCTTTTGCCATACAGCCTATTACACAATGGACATCTACTTTCAGCCTGGCTCCATGGTGAAAAAGGAGAGCAAGTGGTGGATATTGATGACACGGCAACACAGGATGCAGGGCATGGGGCGACGGGTTCTCCACTCTCTCTGCTGGGACATCACGGATTCTCCACAACACATGCCAAATGCAGTAGCCAATGTGATAAGGTCTTATGTGAAATCTCTTTTATTGTGATTTGAATCCGTCGATTCAGTGGCTCTAGTCTAGGACAACAGAAAATAAGTTTGCTACATCTTCTACGTGATATTCTTTCAGATATTTAAAGAAGTATGAGGGTTGAATGAAAAGTAATGCTTCCACCGTCATAACTCCTCAACAGATGGCAGTACTGGTATGCAGCAGGCAGGCATGTAGCCGGGGGGGGGGGGGGCTTTGCCCCCCCCCCCTGAAATTCTCATGATGGTCTGCAAAAAGGCCTTACTGGTACATTATTTAAACTGTTATGTTTATTCATATCTTGATCTGATCACCATGCTCAATATATCTCATATGCATGGGGGTATTGGGGTAACGATACAAAAGGTTTGCTAGGGTAGATCCTCTTTCACTCAGACCCCCCCCCCCCCCCCCCCGAATCAAAATCCTGGCTACGGGCCTGGCAGCAGGTACTGCCTTGTTCAGTAGACTCTCCTCTACAGTTCAATTTTGGCAGGAAGCCTTAGCATTGAATGGTTGTGTTGTTAAAGTGCGAAGTATGGAACCCCGAGCAGATGGTTGGCCAATGTGACTTAAGCAATGTGCAGTCATTGTATTCTTGACAGCAGAAGGTGTCACCCCAAAGGAGATTCATCAGAGAATGCAATCTGTTTATGGTGATTGTGTTGATGTGAGTACTGTGCATTGTTGAACGAGTAAGTTTAAAGATGTTGAGGTGGGAACATCTTACTTGTGTAACATCAAAGAGTTGGGCGTCCTGTGACAACAACCACCGAGTTTCACAAGCAAAAGTATGACAACCGACCATTGTAGTTCTTGATTGTATTTGCTGTTTTAATGTTCTGTTGTAATATGAAATATGACGTTTTATTGACTGTTTGTGAGATTGTTGTTGGAAACCGGCCTTAGTCCCTCAATAGAGGTGAGAAGACCAGTATACAAAATTTTAAAATAAATAAATAAATAAATGTTGACAGGTTGATTCAGGATGATTGTCATATCACTCAGAGAGAATTTTCAAGCATAATCGGCATTTCACAAGAACATTCGGGTTACATTATTGCTTTGCTTGGCTATTGGAAGATCTGTGCATGATGGGTACCCAGGACTCTGACGCCTGAAATAAAAGCACACAGACTTGAAACTTCAGCGACTGGATCTCACCACCGTAAGACATCCTCCATGCAGTCCAGATTTAGCACCATCTGACTTCTATCTGTTCCCGATAATGAAAGAAGATCTGTGGGGACATCATTATGCTTCTGATGAAGACACTGAGAGAACTGTGAGAGGCTGGTTGCGGAAACAGAGTGTCGACTTCTGTGACAGCTTCAGAAAACTTGTTCATCGTTGGCAGAAATATATCCAATTGTCTGATGATTATGTGGAAAAGTGAATAGTGGTAGTTAAAGAGCACATTTTAAGGATTATTTCTGCATCTGATTTATTAAAATATTCCCATCCAAACCCAAGTAACGAAGGTGGAGGCATTACTTTTCATTCAACCATCATATATCCTGTCAGCTCTTACACTCCCCTTTTCTAGGCTAAATATGCCCAGCTTCCAGGCATGTAGCCGGGGGGGGGGGGGGTTGAGGGGCTTCAGCTCCCCCCGAAATTCTCATGGTGGTTCGCGAAAAGGCCTTACTGCATTATTTAAACTGTTCTGTTTATTCATATCATGATCTGATCACCATACTCAATATATCCCATATGCATGGGGGTATTGGGGTAATGATACAAAAGGTTTGCTAGGCTAGACCCTCTTTCACTCAGACTCACCCCCCCCCCCCCCCCCCGAAACGAAATCCTGGCTACGGGCCTGCCAGCTTCCTAAGTTTTTCCTTATAAGACTTGACTATCTCTGTTGCCCTTCTCTGGATACATTTTTTCCATGTCAGTGTCCTAGACCTAAGACATTTTGCTGCCAAAGTAGCAAGCTCACAACACCATGTGGATTCACCCAATACAGCAGCAGTGGGAGTTACTTATCACACCAATGTCAACACTGGAACAAAACTCTTTCAGGAGCCTATACACGGGCTTCCCCCATGCAGTAAAAGGTATGACCAAACGAAAGGGAGAACCTAGAAAACCAAAGGCATACCATGATATCATGTGAAAAACACTACAGTTACGCACTGTTAAACAGCTGCCAACACATGCCCCAATCCTCATGAGATTAATGTCCTTACACAAGACAGATTAGTTATTACAACACATACCTTGCTTTAGTATTAGATCACACTATTATGATTGACCACTGAAATATACTGTCTGCCTTTAGCATCCACAGATTCTGTATCCTGCGTGACCGCATCTCCGTATATGAACCCACACAATCCCTCTGTTCATTTGGAGAGGCCCTGCTCATGATCCCACCTGCGTCGCAAGCGCGTTTGGTGGGGACAAGGGACAGGGCCTTCTCTGTGGTAGCCCCCCAACTCTGGAACTCTCTCCTCAAGGACATCAGACAAGCCCCAACGTTGGCAGTCTTTAGGAAGAGCTTGAAGACCTGGCTGTTCCAGTGTGCCTTTCCAGAATAGGAAGCTCCCAGCATCATGTCCCAAACGCACTTTACTAGAGATTTAAGATTGCCTGCACATTGCACCTACCCTAAAATCCTTACATTTCACCTGGCATGTCCAGCACTTTTAATTTTAGTCATTACATTTGGCCCGGCCCTAGTTTTAAATGTGTCATGATCTATTGTTTTTGATGTTTTACTGTTATTGCTTTAATGTTTATTGGTTTGCTTTATGAGTTTTATTGTTGTATTTGTTATGCTGTTGTTTTATTGAGGGACTTGGCCTTTGTAAGCTGCACCGAGTCCTTCAGGAGATGTTAGCAGGGTACAAATAAAGTTAATAATAATAATAATAATAATAATAATATCCACAAATTCAAAAATCTACATTTTAAAAAATCCAAAAAGCAAGTCTTAATTTTGCCATTTTATATAAGGGCATTTTACTATACCATGAGAGTTCAGCAGCTATTGTTATCCATAGGAAAGCGTGGGGGGCGGGGGGGGGGGAGCTTGGAACCAAACCCCAGGAGATACCAAGGACCCATTGTACCATTGGACCTATCTATGAAAAGCATCATTTTTATAATGCAAGAGTTGTTTTTTCTGACTTACAAAAAATACCAGAATCAAGTCACAGTATTTTGAAACAATAGCATTTGACCGCTCTCCTCCTCCTCCTCCTCCTCCTCCTCCTCCTCCTCCTCTTCTTATTCTTCTTAGAATCATAGAATCAAAGAGTTGGGAGAGACCTCATGGGCCATCCAGTCCAACCCCCTGCCAAGAAGCAGGAATATTGCATTCAAATCACCCCTAACAGATGGCCATCCAGCCTCTGTTTAAAAGTTTCCAAAGAAGGAGCCTCCACCACACTCCAGGGCAGAGAGTTCCACTGCTGAATAGCTCTCACAGTCAGGAAGTTCTTCCTCATGTTCAGATGGAATCTCCTTTCTTGTAGTTTGAAGCCATTGTTTTGTGTCCTAGTCTCCAGGACACGAAACAAGCTTGCTCCCTCCTCCCTGTGGCTTCCTCTCACATATTTATACATGGCTATCATATCTCCTCTCATCCTTCTCTTCTTCAGGCTAAACATGCCCAGCTCCTTAAGCCACTCCTCATAGGGCTTGTTCTCCAGACCCTTGATCATTTTAGTCGCCCTCCTCTGGACACATTCCAGCTTGTCAATATCTCTCTTGAATTGTGGTGCCCAAAATTGGACACAATATTCCAGGTGTGGTCTAACCAAGGCGGAACAGAGGGTAGCATTACTTCCCTAGATCTAGACACCATGCTACTATTGATGCAGGCCAAAATCTCATTGGTTTTTTTGCTGCCACATCACATTGTTGGCTCATGTTTAACTTGTTGTCCACGATGACTCCAAGATCTTTTTCACATGTACTGCTCTCGAACGACGCACCCCCCATTTTGTATCTTTGCATTTTGTTTTTCTGCCTAAGTGGAGTATCTTGCATTTATCACTGTTGAACTTCATTTTGTTAGTTTTGGCCCATCTCTCTAATCTGTCAAGATCGTTTTGAATTCTGCTCCTGTCCTCTGGAGTATTGGCTGCTGCTGCTGCTTCTTCTTCTTCTTCTTCTTCTTCTTCTTCTTCTTCTTCTTCTTCTTCTTCTTCTTGAGTTGCTAGTTGTAGCCTTTGTCTCTTACATTATCCTGCCTGAGTTTTGAGATCATCCACAATAATTTCATTGTCTGTTCCAACACTATATTTGGTTGGAATGAGGGCCGTGGCTTTTTCTGTTGCCACTCCCAGGCCTTCACTTGGCCGTCTAATTTTCCCTTCTCTGGACTGGACTTCCAGTGTAACATTTTGATCTTCCTGTTTAGAAAATTCTCTGTGTGTGCGCGCGTGTGTGCCCTTCCTCCCATCTGCAATTTGCGTTTTAAATGGGCCGTTCATAATGCAGAGAAAAGTTTTAGAATGGCAGGAAATAGTTCTTCCTTCTTAAAAGTAAGAAAAAAATTAATCTAACAGATCATCCGCGCTCCCCTTACACACACTCCCCAACTTGCCCTCTAGAGAGAGTGATAATAAAATACATTATACTTGTTGAAAATCCGAGGACACTCTTGAGCAACGTGAAACACACTGTCCCAATGGGGCTGAATGAACTTGCTTCCTTTGTAGCTTCAACCCCACTTGACCTGGGAGCAAAGCCATGATGATGAATGAATCCCGGTTTCCTAAATGGGAATGCAAACGTTCACACTGCTGCTGAGCGACCGGGATGCTCAACCACTGAGGTTACATCATGGTCATATTATCTGCAACAGAGTGAACTTACATATGGCAAAGCCAAAGGACATTTCCAGCAGTTACTCTCTTGTAGCTATTTCTTCTTTCCACAATTTCTTCTACTACTTTCTTTTAAAGCCTAATTGAAAGATAGTGTCTGGAGGTGATGACAAAAAGGCATATATCTGACCAACACTAGATATGTTTCCACTACTTCAGATAGGCTTCTGTAATGCACCAAGCAGCAATGGCGTGTCAGCTCTGAAACAAAGTTTACGATGTTTTTGAAGATTGTATTAGTTCTGTCAAAGTTAACGTAGAAAATGGCCAAAGTGTGGTATGGTGCCTTGAGATGTGAGTTTTATGGTCTCGGTGGAGCTTGTCAAAATGGCTGTATTCCAGAATTGGTAATATATGAGTTGGGGAAAATCAAAAGGAAATAAGAACGTGTGTGGGTATAAAGAAAAAGAAACAATTAAAAACATTCAGTAGTTTGATATTGTTTCTTTACTACTCAATTGGTCAGATTAATGGTTTAGAAAGTGACTGCTGAACTACGATAAAATAGCAGCAGCTATAAGTAGAGCATTTAAAATGCTTCGCAATCATTTTCTATAATCTTCATTCAACCTTGTCTGAGGGGGTTAATATAATTATATCTATTTTATAGCTGTCTGGTTATTATCACCATTATTTTCATAAAATATATTTCTACCTCACCTTTTCCCCAAAACTGGAACTCAAGGGTGTTTGCAATTAAAGCATACAAAGACATTAAAATGCCAATACTATTTTAAAACAATATGAAATATATAGTTTAAAATTATAACAATACAGTTAAAACAATACAAATAATACTTTCTGGGTTGTTGTAGGTTTTTTCGGGCTATATGGCCATGGCCTAGAGGCATTTTCTCCTGACGTTTCGCTTGCATCTATGGCAAGCATCCTCAGAGGCAGTGAGGTCTGTTGGAAGTAGGAAAATGGGTTTATATATCTATGGAAGGACCAGGGTGGGACAAAGGACTTTTTGTCTGCTGGAGCTAGGTGTGAATGTTTCAACTGACCACCTTGATTAGCATTTAATGGCTTGGAAGTGACTGGGGGGAATCTTTTGTTGAGAGGTGATTTGATGTGCCTGATTGTTTACTCTCTGTTGTTTTGCTGTTGTAATTTTTGAGTGTTTTAATACTGGTAGCCAGATTTTGTTCATTTTCATGGTTTCTTCCTTTCTGTTGAAATTGTCCACATGCTTGCGGATTTCAGTGGCTTCTCTGTGTAGTCTGACATGGTGGTTGTGAAAGTGGTCCAGCATTTTTGTGTTCTCAAATAATATGCTGTGTCCAGGTTGGTTTATCATGTGCTCTGCTATGGCTGACTTCTCTGGTTGAAGTAGTCTGCACTTTCTGGGTTTTTAATACTCTTTCTATAAAAACTTTTGGGGTATAGGGTGGCAATCTGTGCTCGATGGGATTACACTCCCCCTAAAGACACAGGTCTGCAGTCTGGGGGTCCTCTTGGACTCAGCACTGACGCTTGATGCTCAGGTGTTGACGGTGGCCGGGAGGGTCTTCACACAGTTAAAGTTTGTGCACAAGCTGCAACTGTACCTTGAGAAGTCTGACTTGACCATAGTGGTCCATGCCTTAGTTACCTCCAGATAGAATGACTGCATTGCGCTCTACATAGGGCTACCTTTGAAGACTGGTGATAAAAAGGTTGATGGCCAGGGTGCTAACTAATTGTTGTGTTCAGATGTGATTACAGTTAAGCGAAACTATGTATACTTGGAGGAGGAGCCGAGGAGCCTTCTAATCAAGGTGAAAGAAGAAAGCGCAAAAGCTGGGTTGCAGTTAAACATAAAAAAAACAAGATTATGGCAACAACGAAAATGATTGACAACTGGGAGATAGAGGGAGAAAACGTGGAGGCCGTGACAGACTTTGTATTTCTAGGTGCAAAGATTACTGCAGATGCAGATTGTGGCCAGGAAATCAGAAGACGCTTACTTCTTGGGAAGAGAGCAATGTCCAATCTCGGTAAAATAGTGAAGAGTAGAGACATCACACTGACAACAAAGATCCGCACAGTTAAAGCAATGGTATTCCCCATAGTCACCTACCAGGCCCGTAGCCAGGATTTTGTTTCGGGGGGGGGGCTGAGTCTGAGTGAAAGAGGGTCTACCCTAGTAAACCTTTTGTATCGTTACCCCAATACCCCCATGCATATGAGATATATTGAGCATGGTGATCAGATCATGATATGAATAAACATAACAGTTTAAATAATGTAGCAGTAAGGCCTTTTTGCAGACCACCATGAGAATTTCGGGGGGGGGGGGTCTGAAGCCCCCAAAGCCCCCCCCCCTTCCCGGCTACATGCCTGTCACCTACGTATGTGAGAGCTGGACGATAGGGAAGGCTGAGCGAAGGAAGATTAGATGCTTTTGAACTGTGGTGTTGGAGGAAAGTTCTGAGAGTGCCTTGGACTGCGAGAAGATCCAACCTTCAAGAAATACTTCAAGAAATAAAGCTCGACTGCTCATTGGAGGGAAGGATAGTAGAGGCCAAGATGAAGTACTTTGGACACATCATGAGAAGAAAGGAAAGCTTAGAGAAGACAATGATGCTGGGGAAAATAGAAGGAAAAAGGAAGAGGGGCCGACCAAGGGCAAGATGGATGGTTGGTATCCTTGAAGTGACTGGATTGACCTTCAAGGAGCTGGGTGGTGATGACCGACAGGGTGCTCTGACATGGACTAGTCCATGAAGTCACGAAGAGTCGGAAACGACTGAATGAATGAGCAACAACAATGTATACTTGTGTATAATGTGACACAATCCTTTTTGGAAAAAAAAGTTCTAATAAACTATGTAAACTAATATAAGTGGATTTGTTCTGAACAGCTGAAATACACTTTTTTCCTGTTACTGGTCACTGGTATAAGTATAGCATTATATTATCCAAGTTCTTTTTTCATAAGCGAACAGAAAAGCCATTACAATCCGTTAGGGCAATGACAATGGAGATAGTGCTGCCATCTCTTGGCCATTTGCATTAGTAGTGCTCCTGAGAACTGGAGTGAATATTCACTCATAAGTCAGTCGATATTCAAGCAAATAACTGCTTAATTATAGTTATTGCTTTACATTAATTAACATGTAGGACTATAGCAATATACACATCGGACTATAAGGACTTACAAACATTGCTCCATTCCTGCTTTTAGTGTTCAGTAGGATAGTGTTGCCCCTGGAGACAAACAAGACAGGCACACACGAAACAGAGAAATTAAAATAATTGATATTCATAATATATATGTGTCAGGAAATGTACTTAGAGAAAGTTCTGAGATGTTTTGCCATTAGGTTGTGACTCCCAGACAAAGGAGTGAAATAACCTCACAAGAAATGATTTCATTTGCATTCCAAAAGGATGACACAAATATTGTAAGAACGATTAATTGGCAATAGGCCATTCACATATGCAAGTTATTGTTTGGCTTGGCAAATCAACATGCAATAATCTGTGGCCTGACCTCTCATTGAGCTAAAATCAAGGGAAATGTGATGAGATGAGATGAAAATAAAAATCATTACATTACAATGGTTTTAGCATTTTAGCTAGCCCAACTTGTTTTTGAAGAATTCCAGTTACCATCTTTTTACAGATAGATAGATGGGTTTATTTTTTAGTCCACTGACCCTATCTATATAAATAAAAATGTATTTCTTGTTTGTGGGATTAATATAACTCAAAAACCACTGGACAAATTGACACCAAATTTGGACACAATACACCTATCAGGCCAACAATTGACCATCACTCATAAAAGCACTGAAAAACACAGCAGAAGAGGCTTAAAAAGCCAAAAAATAAAAATACATTACAATGCATGCGCAAAACCACACATATATACACACATTTATATATACACAAAACACATATACAGACTGGGCCACAGCAACGCATGGCAGGGGACAGCCAGTCAACAATAAAAGACACAACACAAAAATACACAAACAAATAGACCCAAATCACTATCAGCATCCCGAGCTCTGAGAATTACCTGGGAAAGAATCCCACTGGAGCATTGCAATGCACCCAAATACCTGGGAGTCACTCTGGGCCGTGCTCTGACCTACAAGAAGCACTGCCTGGTATCAAGCAAAAAGTGGGTGCTAGAAACAATATCATTACTGCTCAAGCAGGGAGCTTTGAGATGGTAGAACAGAAGCTTTCTGAAGCTCTAGGTGCTCTTACTGCCTATTACAGGGAAAACCAGCTGATCCCCAACCCATCTAAAACAGACATGTGCCTTTCATCTCAAGAACAGAGAAGCATCCCGAGCTCTGAAGATCACCTGGGAAGGAATCCCACTGGAGCATTGCAACGCACCCAAATACCTGGGAGTCACTCTGGACCGTGCTCTTACCTACAAGAAGCACTGCCTGAACATCAAGCCAAAAGTGGGTGCTAGAAACAATATCATATGAAAACTGACTGGCACAACCTGGGGATCACAACCAGATACAGTGAAGACATCTGCCCTTGTGCTGTGCTACTCTGCTGCTGAGTATGCATGCCCAGTGTGGAACACATCTCACCACACTAAAACAGTGGATGTGGCTCTTAATGAGACATGCCGCATTATCACGGGGTGTCTGCGCCCTACACCACTGGGGAAATTACACTGTCTAGCCAGTATTGCACCACCTGACATCCGCCAGGAAGTAGCAGCCAATAGTGAAAGGACCAAGGCAGTGACATATCCAGCTCATCCCCTGTTTGGATATCAGCAAGCACGTCAACGACTTAAATCAAGAAATCGTTTTCTAAGATCTACAGAGACACTCGCTGGAACACCCCAGCAAGCGAGAGTCCAAAAGTGGCAGGCTCAAACCCAGAACCTCAACCAATGGCTGATACCAAATGAGAGACTCCCCACAGAAAACTGGGCGACTTGGAAGGCGCTGAACAGACTGCGCTCTGGCACCACGAGATGCAGAGCCAACCTTAAAAAATGGGGCTACAAAGTGGAATCCACGACACGCAAGTGTGGAGAAGAGCAAACCACAGATCACCTGCTGCAATGCAACCTGAGCCCTGCCACATGCACAATGGAGGACCTCCTTGGACCAACACCAGAGGCACTCCAAGTAGCCAGCTACTGGTCAAAGGACATTTAATCAACTATCAAGCTTGCAAACTTTGTGTTTTGTCTGTTTGTTTGTTTGGTTTGTTTTGTTAAAAATGTAATACAACTGTCTGGTTGCTCCTGACATGAAAAATAAAACTATCCTAAAACTCCTGTAATAGTTAACTAAAATAAATTAAAACACAATAAAACTTGATTAAACAGTACGTTTGGTAAAATGGGATTAAATTACAAGATAAAAGCAGGGGAAGTAGAGTGATGGGTGTAAAAGAATCAGTCAGAGAATTTAGATAAGTTCATTGCCATGAAAAAGGAACCCATTTTGTCAGATAAAGAGATCTCTCAGGTGGGCAGCTTTTATAATAACTAAGTGTAGATTCTCCCCAGAAAGAAAATAAGACAATTTGGTAATTGGATCCCAGTTGATTGTTCTAACTAAAAGTGGCTGTAAATATTGGGATCTCACCTTGGTGTATAGACAAGAATAAAAAAAAATACACACAGTGTTCTCTATGGCTGGTAGACCACAGATGCATGCTTTTTCATGGTAATATATTTTTGAAATCATCCTGATCTTAACATAGAATTATGTTGCTCAAATCTGGCTCTGGTAAAAGCTATTCCCTGTCTCTGTGTGATGTTCATCCTTAGGTACTTTTCTGTGCCAAATGTTGGAAAACCATACAAATCCATGCTCAGCGATGAAATTCACTGGGTGACCTTGAGTGAGTCACACTCTCTCAGCCTCAGAGGAAGGCAATGGCAAATCTCTTCTGGGCAAATCTTGCCAAGAAAACCAAGGGCACATCTACACTGACCATTTAATGCAGTGTTTCTCAACCTGGGGGTCGGGACCCCCGGGGGGGTCGCGAGAGGGTGTCAGAGGGGTCGCCAAAGAAAACACAGTATTTTCTGTTGGTCATCTGGGTCCTGTGTGGAAAGTTAGGTCCAATTTTATTGTTGGTGGAATTCAGAATGCTCTTTGATTGCAGGTGAACTAAAATCCCAGCAATTACAACTCCCAAATGTCAAGGTCTATTTTCCCCAAAGTCAGGCAGTGTTCACATTGGGGCATATTGAGTATTCATGCCAAGTTTGGTCCAGATCCATCATTGAGTCCACAGTGCTCTATGGATGTAAGTGAACTACAACTCCAGAACTCAAGGTCAATGCCCAACAAACCCTTCCAGTATTTTCTGTTGGTCATGGGAGTTCTGTGTGCCAAGATTGGTTCAGTTCTATCATTGGTGGAGTTCAGAATGCTCTTTGATTGTAGATGAATTATAAATCACAGCAACTACAACTCCCAAATGACAAAACCAACCCCACCCCCCCAAGCCCACCAGTATTCAAATTTTGGAATATTGGGTATTTGTGCCAAATTTGGTCCAGTGAATGAAAACACATCCTGCATATTAGATAGTTACATTACGATTCATAATAGTAGCAAAATTACAGTTATGAAGTAACAATGAAAATAATTTTATGGTTGAGGGTCACCACAACATGAGGAACTGTATTAAGGGGTCGTGGCATTAGGAAGGTTGAGAAACACTGATTTAATGGGAAAGAGCCACGGATAAGTTCCATGGCAGCCAAATCCTGCATGGAGCTAATCCAGGGTAACATGGAGCAAGGCCACCTTAACATGGCCTTGCTCCATGTTAACAAAAGTCAGGGAACAGTCTGAAGTCTGCCCCGAATTCAGAGTAGCCCTTGACTTTGGGCCTATGTAAACAGTTGGTCATTTTCAAGACAGAACCAGCAACAACCAGTTTTCACTGCCATCCTGTGTTTCCCAGAATCAGAAACACAAGGTGTCACCTGCCTTTCCCTTCAATTCTCCATCTCACGGCAGACTCTGACCACAACATGGGTCCTACTAGTCGCCTACAGAGATGTCAGATGGGATGATTGCAGAAAGGAGGAGAGAGGAAGGATAGATTGGAGCCCACTTTCTTTTGATGCTATGAAAATTCCTCTTTTAAAAAACTGTTCGATTTTTCACTATTTTTTAAAATATAAAAAAGTAGGTAAAGGTTATCCCCTGACATTAAGTCCAGTCGTGTCTGACTCTGGGGTATGATGCTCATCTCCATTTCTAAGCCAAAGAGCCGGCGTTGTCTGTAGACACCTCCAAGGTCATGTGGCCAGCATGACTGCATGAAGTGCCGTTACCTTCCCGCTGGAGCGGTACCTACTCACATTTGCATGTTTTCGAACTGCTAGGTTGACAGAAGCTGGAGCTGACAGTGGAAGCTCACGCCGCTCCCCAGATTCGAGCCTGCAACCTTTCGGTTAACAAGCTCAGCAGCTCAGCGCTTTAACCCACTGTGCCACCGAGGAGTCCATCCTGGGATATAGGGCAGTGTGCCGTCGCGCCTGGGAGCTATAATTCTTAATGAAGGAGGCATGGACGTGGCATTTTTCCCCAGGGGATTGCTTCTTGCCCTCCAATAGGAAACTGGAACTCTCAAAAACCCAAAACGCTGTGAATAACTCAAGTTTTATTGATCACAACGTTATTTCTTTAAAGCAATGAGCTGGAAACTTCAGAGGGGTGAAGGAAAATATATGTTACAGTCTCAGTTAGACCTGGGTCCAAGGTGTTTGAAGCTGAGAAGCCTTTCCAAGTTTCCTCTTTCCTCAGTGGCTGTCAGTGCCGGAGCAAACCACAACCCCAGTTCAGATGGCCTATGTTTGAAGACTCGGGATCTTCCTTTGGTGCCAAAAGAACCAATTTGAAGGCGCTTGAGACTTCCAACGTCGTTCAGGTTTGTCTGAACATGAAGCACAAGTCTCAAGGGTATAAAACCTCAGAACTGGTGCTGAGAGGTAATTAAATCAGGGTCTTTCAGAGTCAAGTCTCTTACTCACGTCCATCTGGTAGAAACTCTGATGGCAGAATGAAAAGAAAGAAAGCACTCCCCTCCTGCAGGAAGAGGTGGAGCCAAACAGTACTGATTGACAGCTATAAGTAACCAATCCATCCAACTATACATAGGCAGGGTAAAAAGGCAGGATTAAGCATGATATAACAGTTTAAATCTTGCAACTAACAGTTCTACACATAGGTAGCGCTACTTGCGACGTCACAGGCAGTGTAAATCCAGCCTTAGATAAAAGTACTTTGTCTCCTTGCTTATGCTTATGATTACACCCTAAATCTTTCTGATTAAATCAGTCTCGTATTATTTTAGGCAAAGGAAATTTTCGACTGAGTCACACAGTGTGTCTAATGGAAGGTGCCAATTCACCAAAACAAGCCCCTTAGACTTAACAAGAGCGGTGGAACAGCAGTCCTCAAACAACTGGTACGGATGTCAGATCATCTTTTTTGAAATGAATTCATTTGCAAATATTTTGAAAGCTGAAATTGTGCCCATAGAACTCAATCCAGTGAGGCATCCATATGTATATATACCCCTTTGCTCCAGATCTCAACCGCTTCAGGGAGAAGGAAATACGGCAAAGGCGTCCTCCCTGTCTGGCATATTTTACATGCTCTACATAGTTTAAAATATATGGCTTATTAATGAC
The DNA here is from genome assembly GCF_037176765.1 of Anolis sagrei. Taxonomy (NCBI): domain Eukaryota; kingdom Metazoa; phylum Chordata; class Lepidosauria; order Squamata; family Anolidae; genus Anolis; species Anolis sagrei. Next base: position 112,281,105 of record NC_090024.1, read on the forward strand.
TGATTTTTCAGCCTCCTCAATAAGCTTTTTATATGATGATGATTATTAACATGACACCCCTTTACTGAGACGGGTGTCACAATGCTCCGCGCTGTGCGTGTATCCTTTATGATGTTTAATATAAAAGATAGCCCAGTATTTATATCCCTCACAATAACAGAATGGATTGTTTTAAGGTTATACGGTCCAGCTGTGATAAAGAAAGAACGAACCTTACAAAATGATAAATATTTTCATTAAAAAACTTTAAAACTAAAAGTTCAAAGATATGTTCCCTTCTCTTATATCTTGTCAAAGCATGACTTAGGGCCCAAAACTAATCTACTTTCAATTTTATTCCATATTTCAGTGCTGTCATAGTACTCAGCAGAGAGTATTGGAATACGATCATTTTTTATTTTGTTGATGTTACCGACAGCTTTATTTCACAAAGCAATCTTATACTATGTCTACCAGTGGCAGGTCACAGAGGTCAAATAGTCTATCCTTACAGGTAGAGAGCTTATTAAACGGCACGTCTATTAAACCCAATGGACAACATAAAGAAACATTCCGGCAAAATATTTTTAACATAGTTCAATGGAAATATGAGTGGAAAGAGTAGTAAATAATTGAAAATGATGCTGGCACGGAATTTAGGTTGCAGGGTTTTTGAAAAGAAATGCGGGAAGGGGAGTGTTTTCTTCAAAAAATAATCCTGCAACGAAAGTCTTTTGAATTATTTTTTTAAAACAAAACATCTTACAGTAAAATTTATATAGTTTATATATTTTTTATTATTGCATTAATGTCTAAGTAACTGGATCCTTGACCCTTACAATGTTTCCTGTTTTGATGATGCTAATATTGATATTTCATTTGTTTTAATGGCAAAAACTTGCTTTTACTATCATGTATGTTCTCAAATTGTTTTGGCAGGGACAATCCTCTCTCATTTCATTCCTCCTTCTGCGTTCCTCCTTTATCCTCAGCTTTCTTTGATTGCTGCAAATAGAGCTTAAAGTGCAAAAGCAGATTACACTCAATTAATATCAGCAAGGAGACGAGAAGAAATGGAGACAGAGTCTTTCTTGCTTTTCTCTGTAGACTTGGACATAAGCAAAAAAGTTCTTCCTAGCTTCTTTGTTATTCTTCTGTAACAGTGGTTCCCAGGCATGTAGCCGGGGGGGGGGGGGGGGGCTTGAGGGGCTTCAGATTATCTTGCAGTGTAGACTCACATTATCCAGTTCAAAACAGATAATCTGGTATTAGATCCTGGGATATAGGGCAGCAGGCAAGTAGCCGGGGGGGGGGGGGCTTGAGGGGCTTCAGCCCCCCCCCCCCCCCGAAATTCTCATGGTGGTTCGCGAAAAGGCCTTACTGGTGCATTATTTAAACTGTTATGTTTATTCATATCACGATCTGATCGCCATACTCAATATATCCCATATGCATGGGGTATTGGGGTAATGATACAAAAGGTTTGCTAGGCTAGACCCTCTTTCACTCAGACTCAGCCCCCCCCCCCGAAACTCAGCCCCCCCCAAAAAAACCCTGAAAAAATGTAGCCCCCCCCCCGAAACAAAATCCTGGCTACGGGCCTGGTGGTTCCCAACCTGTGGTCTGTGGATCACCACTGGTCCACAAGAATGAAAATATGGTCCGCAGCCTCACCGTTACTACACCATGGCCTCGAACCATGCAGCAACAAGAGTGAGCTGTACCAAGTCCCTTGGAGAGATGGTAGCGGGGTATAAATAAAGTATTATTATTATTATTATTATTATTATTATTATTATTAGTGGTCTCGCAAAACCATCTTATGATGCCGAGGGATGAAGGTTTGTCAGGAGGGGAAAGGCTGACTACTCACAAAAGATTACTACTACCACATCACCTCTAGATTATTAAATATGGTTTTCTGTGGGCGACACTGAAATTCAACACCGCCTGAGCTCTGCGAGTGCAGCCTTTTTCTGAATGAAGCAGAGAGTGTTTGAGGACCGGGACATCCGTAGGGATACTAAGGAGCTTGGTTATAAAGCTATGGTCCTCCCAACCCTGCTATACGCTTGCAAGACGTGGACAGTCTACAGACGTCACATGCAACTCCTGGAATGATTCCATCAGCGCTGCCTCTGGAAAATCCTGCAAATGTCTTGGGAAGACAAGCGGACAAATGTCAGCTTGCTGGAAGAAGCAAAGACCACCAGCATTGAAGCGATGGTCCTCCGCCATCAGCTCCGCTAGACAGGCCATGTTGTCTGGATGCCTGACCACCGTCTCCCAAAGTAGTTGCTCTATTCCGAACTCAAGAACGGAAAACGGAATGTTGGTGGGCAGGAAAAGGGATTTAAAGATGGGCTCAAAGCCAACCTTAAAAACGCTGGCATAGACACTGAGAACTGGGAAGCCCTCACCCTTGAGTGCTCCAGCTGGAGGTCAGCTGTGACCAGCAGTGCTGTGGAGTTTGAAGAGGCATGAATAGAGGACGAAAGAGAGAAACGTGCCAAGAGGAAGGCACGGAGGAAGATGCAGATCAAGAATTGGGCTCCACAGTCACCTACGGACCCATCGACAGAACACCGACCATCATCCTCGGACTACAAGGGATCGCCTAAGTAAGTAAGTAAGTCTGTGGGCAAGCAGATGGTGACTACTGAATGGCATATGTTCCGTATCAAAAACTACAGCTGATGTGGTCTATCCAATGCAATTTCCTGAATCAGCACCCCAAATAACCAAACCAAATCTAACGTTTACCAAAAACTGATTTGTACCCCTTTTAGTACTAATGTTGGAGAGTGGTCCCTGGTCAAAGTGGTCTCTGGTCAAAAAAGGGTTGGGAACCACTGTTCTATAATAATGTTTGGTGTAACTTGGCCACATATCTCCACTTTCATTTGTGAAACATTAGAGAGCATGATCACACATTTTCATCTGTCCTGGCTTCCAGTTTTTCATGTGCAAAGACTGGTGGGGGGGGGTACCATCCCTCCCCATTTGCAGTGTTTACTTTTGCTGATGTGTTTGATTAAAAGTGTTTTCTCTAGGGAACTTACTACATTTATATCACTATATATCAGTATGTATCCCATATTTTTTAGAACTGGATACATACTGTATTGAGTCAGGATGCATGCTCTCCTCATCTCACCTGATTGTTACGATTCTTATAATTTGAAAATACTACGCTTTGACTCATCACACCACACAAGGCTGGCTCCTCCCAATCCATTCAAAACACCCCCTACATCACTGTATGATCTTTTAAAAAGTATAGTTGCTGAAGGGATGCATACAGATTTTCCTATCACACACAAAAACAGCGCAACAGCAACGGAATAATCCGTAGTGTTTTTGAAACACACAACTAGAAGTCTGTCTGGAAATAATCCATTTTTGCAACTCTTTGCAGATGGATTCCAAAGAAATAATGATGGGATGGGGCAAACGTCATGTGATGGGACCCATTCAAAATCATTTTCAGTCACAGAAACAAGAATATTTCCTAATGTGACAAGATCCTAAAAATTCCTAGGTCCTGCAATGCGATTCTATGTCCAGTGGAAGTAGTTATGCTAGAGTATCTTGAAATTCCTAGGGAAAAAAAATAGCCATTTCTTCATTTGCTATTTTTCACTTTCATGACTGTCTTGTGCCCCTGGAAGGCCAACTGTGGTTTGAAATATTTTATTATGATTTAATACAATAGGATTCTCTTATTATAATCTATGTTTTATTGATTGTGGTTAACCTCTTTGCACTTATTTTATAAAGATGAATGGGATATAGATTTCAAAAGGATTTTTTAAAAAAAATACAACTTAATTCTGACATTAACTAGTGACAGCTACAGTGTTATGAGACCACAATCCACTTGTTCCACTGTATTTATTTGTCGTGTCAGGGCAACCAGTCAATTATATTACATTTCTAACAGAGCAAAGCAAACAAACAGAAAAAATACAAAATGTGCGAGTTTGGTAGTTGATTAAATGTCCTTTGACCAGTAGCTGGCCACTTGGAGTGCTTCTGGTGTTGCTGCAAGAAGGTCCTCCATTGTGCATGTGGCAGGGCTCAGGTTGCATTGCAGCAGGTGGTCAGTGGTTTGCTCTTCTCCACACTCGCTTGTCGTGGATTCCACTTTGTAGCCCAATTTCTTGAGGTTGGCTCTGCATCTCGTGGTGCCAGAGCACAGTCTCTTCAGTGCCTTCAAAGTTGGCCAGTCTTCTGTGTGCCCAGGGGGGAGTCTCTCATTTGATATCAGCCATGGATTGAGGTTCTGGGTTTGAGCCTGCCACTTTTGGACTCTCACTTGCTGAGGTGTTCCAGTGAGTGTCTCTGTAGATCTTAAGAAACTATTTCTACTGTGAAGCCTCCTTTTCTCCTCCACTTGGTTTCCTATATACAGTTAATCCAGGTATATTGGATTTTATCACCCAGAATTCTTGTCCATCAGACAAGCTGGCAAGGACTTCAGGGAGTGGGAGTCTCAAACATACAGAGGGCCACAGGTTGTACAGGCCTGCTGTTAAAAGGTAATATGCCCCATAAGGGAGAACAAACAACTTGACATAAGTGTTACAATTATGCCTGCACAAATTATATTCCTTGTGGAATGCATTCTTAAATATTGACTGAATGAGCAAGAGCCTTACTTTTTAAAAGATCAGCTCTATACCAGTGGTGTTCAATCTTTGGTCTTTCAGGAGTTTGGGACTCCAACTACCAGAAGCCCTGGTCAGCTTGTCCAATGGTCAGGAATTCTGGGAGCTGAAATCCCAAATACCTGGAGGACCAAAGAAGGACCAAAGGTTGGACACTACTGCTCTATGCAGGCATATAGCCGGGGGGGGGGGGAGCTTGAGGGGCTTCAGCCCCCCCCCCCCCCGGCCGAAATTCTCATGGTGGTTCGCGAAAAGGCCTTACTGGTGCATTATTTAAACTGTTATGTTTATTCATATCATGATCTGATCACCATACTCAATATATCCCATATGCATGGGGTATTGGGGTAATGATACAAAAGGTTTGCTAGGATAGACCCTCTTTCACTCAGACTCAGCCCCCCCCCCCGAAACTCAGCCCCCCCTCCGAACCCCCCCCTGAAAAAAACTCCCCCCCCCCCTCCAATCGAAATCCTGGCTACGAGCCTGGCTCTATGTTATTAATATTATTCTGAAAATATATGTATTGAGGAAAATTCAACTAGTGTCTTCCATCATGAAATGTGTTCACCCCCTATGGAGTAAGTAGAAGGAAGTTCTCCTTCCCTCTTTATCCTTCCCTCTGTATCCCCTATGCCCTGGCCTCCCAATCATCTGCAGAAAGCAAGGAGAGCTTCTGGAGCAGGGAGATAATGCATGAGAACATTCTCCTACACAAATAAAATTTCTCTTGTGCCTCTTTAGATGTCTTTTTGTAGTATCATAAAAAATCACTCTCATACCAGCTCTCCAAATGTGACTGAAAATGACATTACATCAATTCTAGTTTCATTTTGTGAGTGATTTTTGGCTGTATTGGGGGGAGGGGGTCGGTACAATGTGGAACACTGGGGCATGGAAGCGAAAATATCATTTTCGGCAGTGTACTTGAGCCACTTTTGGTAATTTATGCAAAACAAAAATTCCTACATCTGGAGAGCTTCAAGGCTACAAAGTGGAATTCTACTGATGGATGGCCACAGATGGATGGCCATCTGTCAGGGGTGATTTGAATGCAATTTTACTGCTTCTTCGCAGGGGGTTGGACTACATGACCCATGGGGTCTCTTCCAACTCTATGATTCTATGAACTATACTTTACCCATCTTTGCTCTATGAGGCATTCACTGCAATTGTATATGTGCTTTAATGGTTATTAGCAGTTTTTGGAGCCCAAAAAAACAGCCTTTGGCCGAGGTCCTGGCTCACAAGCTGTGTCTGACCTACCAATGGTCTACTAGGGACCTCATCACATTGAGGTCCTCAAGCCAGGAGACAGTGGGGGCATCCGTGAAGTAACAGGGGAAATCCAGCAAGCAGCAGAGAAAACTGTTGTCCCACAACCCACAATGCCCACATGGCCCTCTTTTCCATCACATGGGGGAAAGCGTTCCCCTGTACTGTCCCCGTTGTATGCAGTAAGAACACGGGAAGCCTCCTGTGTTCTCAGGGCTCATCCTAGAACACTTTCAGAATGGAACCAGAATGGAACCTCACTAGAAGCAGCACTGGCTCCATCCTAGGACAGAGATGGATGGAGTCCAATGTGATGAGGTCCTACATCACCATGAAATGCTTTTAAGTGGAAAAAAATATGGTAGTGCTTTTTTGAATCCAGTGAAAATTAAAATACATGAGACTTATTTTTTTTTTTACACTGATTTAAGTAGCATATGTGTACAACTATATACACGAGTCCCTTTGGGGAGATAGAGTGGTATAAATAGTTATATTATTATTTTATTATTATTATTATTATTAACTACTTGCTCTAGTTCTCCCTCACAAGTGCCAGACAAAAAGTCCCAGATCAAGATTTGGAAACAACACCTACTGTAGGACATGAGTAGGAGACAACCCCCTGAACTCTCATAGATTTCAGTAAAAGAATTAAGCTTCTTCAAAACCAGTAGTGGGATAGGGATAATTTTTTGTCTAAGGAAACCATATGAAATTGATGAGGCTGACACAAATGACACAAATATAGAGAGATCGCACTCTCTCCAAGCACTGAGATCCCAAGCTATTTAAGACTTTAGTTATCAAGAGCACATTAAATTCATACTAGAATCAAATTGGAATAAATTAAGTAAGCAACACTTTTTTTTAAAAAAAAAGTAAGAATCCAGGAAACTACCTTATAATGAAATCATTAGGTTATTTATTTTGTTTTGTTTTGTTTTGTTTATACCATATCTTTCTCCTGGCGTAGGATTCAAGGCAGCTCAGAACTATTAAAAACAAAACCCCAAGTAACCCAGCATTTCCTCTACTGAGCACTAAAACAAGGGGAGGGAAGAAATCATAGGAAGATTCAAATGTTTTGGACGGCATTTCCAACAACCCAAACCAATATGGCCAATACTGAAGAATGCTGGAAATTGAGTCCAACATCTGAAGTGCCATACAGTTCTATTCTGCTTTAAACTCTCCAAGAAAAGTATTTCCAAGCTCTGCTTATGAATTGAATCAGGACTTTTTGCATGTTAATATATGTGTATCCAGTAATCTATTATTTTCTAGCTAAAATGTAACATATTTAGTCTCACATATTTCATTCCAGCACTTATCTCTTAACTTCCTTGTGTATTTTGCATATCTAGTTTTGAAAGATAGGGACAGTCGGTAGCACACATATTTTGTCTGTAAAATATCCTGGATTCAGTCCTTAGCATTTCTTAGTAAATTTATGAAAGACTCTCACCTAAAATCCAAGAGAGCTGTTGCCAGTCAGTGATGACAACACCAAGCTACCATAGGTTACCATGTGTTATATTTGTGGGTGTGTGCCTTCAAATCACCCATTCACTTATGGTGATCCCATGAATTTCGTAAGCTTTTCTTAAGCAAGAAATAGTTTATCTATCACTAGCAGTCCCCTGCCACGTGTCGCTGTGGCCCAGTCTGGTGATCTGGAAAATAAAGTAATGAGAAAGTGTTGGTTTCTAATATATGTAATTTCTTTCTGCTTGTGGGTAAACAGTATTTCTTGTTGTTTCTTTGTCAGTGTTGATGTGGAGATTGTCTGGTTTGCCTACTCTGGAACATGCAACATATCATTGTCCTTCTTTAGGGGTCCCTTTCAAATCTATGGTACTATATCTGCCATAAACGTACGTGTGTGTGTGTGTGTGTGTGAATCATATATATTTATCTATATCTTTCGCTGGATGGCTCTTTGTCAGGAGGGCTTTATGTTTTCTTGCTCTGATGAAGGGAGTTGGGCTGGATGGCCTTAAGGCAGTATTTCTCAACCTGGGATTTGGAAACCCTGGGGGGGGGGTTGCAAGGGGGTCTGAAGGGTCACCAAAGACCACCAGAAAACACAGTATTTTCTGTTGGTCATGAGGGTTCTGTATGGGAAGTTTGTCCCAATTCTGTCGTTGGTGGAGTTCAGAATGGTCCTTGATTGTAGGTTAACTATAAATCCCAGTAACTACAAGTCCCAAATGTCAAGGTCTATTTCCCCCAAACTCCATCTGTTTTTATATTTGGGCATATTGAGTATTCCTGTCAAGTTTGGTCCAGATCCATCATTGTTTGAATCCACAGTGCTCTCTAGATGTAGGTGAACTCTAGAGTTAGGCAATCATTGATATATATTTTCTGTTCGTCATGGGAGTTCTTTGTGCCATATTTGGTTCAATTCCATCATCGGTGAAGTTCAGAATGCTCTTTGATTATAGGTGAACTATAAATCTCAGCAACTACAACTCCCAAATGACAAAATCATAATGTTTTGAGTGATGGTCACTCCTTGTGTATTGAGACATTTTGTTGCCAAATTTGGTGTGATTTCGTTCATTGGTTCTTTTGTTTTTAAGGTACTCATTATGCACAGAGCATTTATATATTCATAGATTTCAAGTTTGTGTTTTTGTAACACAAGAGAGAATGAGTCATAACCAAGGTTCACATTTTCAAACAGCAGCTTACTGTGCATTTTTTCAGACGTAATCCTTTCTTTTTAGATCTGCAATCTATTCCAATCAGCTGAATGTGATGGGCTTCAATCCATATGATGTTATTCATGCTAAATGTTTTTAATTGTTTTTATGTTATTGGGGGCATCGAATTGTGCCGTTTGTAAACTGCCCTGAGTCGTCTTCGGGCTGAGAAAGGCAGTATATAAATATGGTAAATAAATAAACAAACAAACAACAATAGAAGGTATGTGTAGAGTTGTGTTTTAATGAACTACTCACAAATTCCTTTGTTAGCTAATACCCAGATTTGAGGTTTTTCTCAAGGTCTCACAAGTGGATCCTGCTGGAGGGTGCACACCAGCCTACTTCTTTTTTTGATCAGGAGATTCATCTGGTCAGATAATTAATGAAACAGAGAAACATAAAACATGAGTTGTTAAAAGTTCACAATTACCTTCCCTTGCAGCTTTGCAACGAACGCACTGTCCTTGCTTTAACACGCGGTAAATCATCTACCTAAATGTATTTGCACCCAATCATTTTTTAAAGTCACAATCTTTGTAGTGTCAACTTGTCAAGGGTCAAAGGGAAGAACAGGCAAGATTCCCAAATCAATCTGCTTGTAGAAACTGTCTCATTTCATTTCAAATTACCTGCTGGGGCTGAAGCAGCAGGCTATGGACAAACTGCCTTCCTCCATAAACCATGACAGCACAGGTCGAACTTATGTGATCATTCATAAGGGGCAAGTCAAGCTGGGGCTGTCATTAACTACTTTTAAACTGCTGTGCAGGGTTAAGTGATCTTGCAAGGCAGCAGCAGATATAAATACTATTTGGACAGTTTAATGTCAAGAGACAACTCCTCTGGGATTAAAACTGTGTAACCCAATAGTCCAGTTGTCGATGGAAGGATTAAGGGACTTTGGGGGTTGTTTCTTGGAGGCCCAACTTTGCATGTGTTTTGCATAGTATTCCGATGTCAACGGCCAAGTACAGAGCTCCCTTCTGCTCTCCTAAAAGCACAGAGTGCTTCGGGTGCTGGACCATTTATCTCCCTTTGGAAGAAAACATCCTCCTCAGATGGTTCATTTTTAAGTTCCTTTAAAATCCAGACCTTGGGTTTCGAACTGGAGAAAGTAAAAATTATAATGCTTTTGCTCATTTTGACATTAAGAGACATTTTTTTAGAAATCATTTCAGAATGTCCAGTGACAGAAACTTCCCCCATTTAATTATTTAGATTCTTTATAAAATAACTACCACAGCAAACTAAAATCCATTAAATAACAACAACAAAAAAAAAACAAAAACAGGAGCACAATAAAACAAATTAGAGGACATGATGGTTCTCCTCTATCAAGTTGGTTCCTCACTTCCAAAGGCTGGGCTCCTCTCATTCATCTTTTTTTTTCTTCTCCACTTCATCCTGCTTTATGCAGATGCTGCTGCTGTACTCTCTAGAACACCCGTTGGGCTCAAAAGATCTCTGAGAGCATTAATACAACATTGCAACACCGATCAGCTCCAACTTAATTACAATAAAACCAAAATCATGGCTTTTGCTAATAGGCCCAGAACTCACTCTTGGAGCATAGATGGTCATAAAATTTAACAAGTTACATCCTTCAAATATCTAGGTGTAGTTCTCCAATCTAATGGTAGCAGAAGAGCTCATGGGGATCAAGTAGCCAACACCATGCAGAGGAGCTCAATTGCCATTCTTAAATATCTCAAGACAAGAGGGGGCCACTTCACACCGGCAGCGCTCAAGCTGTTTGAAGCTAAGTCATTAGCCCAACCCTTGTATGGTGCTCAGCTGGGCCCCTTCCCCAGTTTTGCCCCATTAGAGCTGGTTCAGTCAAAGTTTCTGAGATCGGCCTTGCAGGTACCTAAATGTGTTTCTAATGCCACCCTGCGACTAGAGACGGGTTTTATGAGAGTGGAGGCCAGGGTGTGGGTGGCCATACTCAACCTCTGGCTCAGACTGTCCCGTGCACCCTTGGCCTTGCCCCACTAACCATGAAGGATGACTTCCAATCCACATGGAAGCAGGCGGTAGCATCCAAAATCTCCTCGTTGGGATTTTCTCCAAGTCTACTATTAAATATGGATTACAATCAAGCTAAAGCACTTATTAAACAACGTATCACAGACACAGAGCGACAACTAGATCTGGCCTCGGTTCCAACCTTCCTTATCAATGAAGACAGCAGATATCTTGCCTCCCCTATGGCATATTTAACAAACTTAGAGGTTCCCATTCATCGAAGGGCTTTCACCCTGGCTCGATGCCACGCTCTCCCATCAGCTGTACTCGAAGGCCGCTACCAGAAGATCCCTTTCCCAGAGAGACTCTGCCCCTGTGACTCGGGTCATGTAGAAACAATAGAACATGTGCTCCTTCAGTGCCCGTTCTACAGGGATATTCGTGCCAGGCTTATTTTACCTCTGATGTACAAGCACCCAGGCCATTCAAGACAATTTTATACCTCCATGCTACTTGCAGATACTAATTCAGCTACAACCTACAATGTTGCAAAGTTCTGTGCAGCAGCATACAAAATCCGTCAGGGAATGACTAGTCCCAAAGTCAACTGCGTGTCCAGTAATCTTCTTCCCTGAATCTGCAATTTGGTGATGGATCTGGGCATTGTATGTTTTTATCCTGTTTCCCCTTCTGCTCCCTCACCCATATTGTGCTTTAGTAGTTATATTTATATTTTTAATGTACCAAACATACCAAGTTTGTATGAAAATGTGACTCTATTTCCTGTGTTGGTCAATGACCGAAATAAATGATTTGATTTGATTTGACTTCTCCACTCAATCCCCTCCTGGATTGGGTGCTTGGACCTCAATGTGACCCCCTATATGTAGACCTGTGAATGTCCATTCATGGGCTTGTTTGACTCTATCAGTGGCCTCTGCCGGATAATGAAGAAGAAGAAGAAGAAGAAGAAGAGGAGGAGGAGGAGGAGGAGGACGAGGAGGAGGACGAGGAGGAGGAAGAAGAACAACTTTATTTTTCTACCCTGCCTCCATCTCCCCGAAGGGACTTGGGACAGCTTACATGGTGTCATGTATTATGTTCTGTAATTAATGGTGCTTGGTGATGGAAGGGTTAATGTAAGTATTAGTTCTAAAGGATTTAGTAACCTGTAAGTAAGAGTTCATGGGTGAAAGCAATTAAAGGTGGAGGTATGCAAGAGATAGGTTGCAGCTGGGTGTTCCTGGATATAAGGAGCAAGCCTTATATCCAGGAAAAGTATTTGTTATATTGTGGTGGTGGGTGCTGCTGGTTTTCCCCCAGGTCTCTGGATTTTCGGTATTCTGATCTGTCTCCTGAACCTTTGGAATTCTGGAATCTTAAATCTTGGACTGGCTTTTGACTATGGTATAAACTTTTGATCCCTGGACTTTGTTTATTCAACTCTCGGCGTTTGATCACTGGACTGCACTCTTTGACAATGGTGTAGCTTTTGCTGTCAGTTTTTGTTTATTCTGTGGCTGAGTGCTATCTTTCCGTTTTATATTTTGAACTATTAAAACAGCCAGAAAGTAAGTGCTGTTTTTATTAAACTGTTTTGATAAAACTGGGAGTTTGGTTCATCGCTACCTAAATAAGGCAGCACCCTGGCAACGTGACACATGGGGCCAAGTCCAAAAAATTCAATTAAAACAAGGCAAATAAAAATTAAAACAATGTGCAGCCAACATCATAAACAATACTAAAACAGACATCATAAGCAACAACCAGAAATACTTCTAGTCTCATTTTTGGGGGGGGGGGGGGGGGACTGGTGTACAAACAAGTTGGATAACAGGCTGGTCAAAAAGATGGATAGAACATATCACAGCATAGGAATAGTGCAGTTATAATAGGATCATTTTAGTTTAAAATACAGTAATCAAATATAGGAGCTAGATTTTAGGCCATGGTTAGGGACCATCTGTCAGAGAGATCATCAATTGAATGCACAACGGAACATCCACATCTTTAGTTCCTTGTGAAAAGTGGGTAGGGAGGGTGCTTACCTGATCTCCCTGGGGAGAGAATTCCAGAGACGAGGGGCCACCACCAAGAATGCCCTTTCTCTTGTCCTCACCAACCGCGCCTGAGACGGGGGTGGGAGCAAAAGAAGAGCTTCCCCAGAAGATCTTAGAGACCATGTTGGCTCATAGGGGAAGATACGGTCACAAAGATAGGCAGGTCCTGAACCGTTTAGAGCAGTGGTTCTCAACCGGGGGTCCCCAGATGTATTTGGCCTTCAACTCCCAGAAATCCTATCAGCTGGTAAACTGGCTGGGATTTCTGGGAGTTGTAGACCGGAAACATCTGCGGACCCCAGGTTGAGAACCACTGGTTTAGAGCTTTATAGGTAATAACCAGCACCTTGAATTGGACCGGAAACTTATTGGCAGCCATTGGAGCTGTTTAAACAGGAGGGTTGTCCACTCCCTGTAACTCACTCCAGTTAACAACCTGGCCGCTGACCTTTGCACCAACTGTAGTTTCCGAACCGTCTTCAAGGGCAGCCCCACGTAGAGTGCATTACAGTAATCCAATCTTGAGGTGAGTAAGGCGTGGACCACCATGATCAAATCAGACTTCTCGAGGTACGGTCGCAGCTGGCACACAAGCTATAATTGTGCAAAGTCTCTCTGCTATGTCTTTGACTCCTACATATATACTGGTTTAGTATGCCAAATTAAGGATGGAGAGATTGTAAAAGGTTGTATGATTGCAACAATTCATTGCCTCATGGATGAAACATGAGGCAGCTAATGGCCATGATAAACTACAACCATACTCCCTCCACTGCAAGAGGAAAACTCTATTTCTATAAGACCCAACGAATGCACACCTCTATTGTTTTATATTCAGACAAAGTCTGATGGGACTCATCTCTGGAAAGCACATTTTAACATTCATATAAATGCAAACGATTTCTTCAGTAAAGCAACTGGCATCAACGTGGTATTCTGCAATAATAATAATCAGACTTGTGGCCCCAGAGTAATGTCCATAGAGAGCAGCAAAGAAATAGAGAAGTTTCCATGGGAGCCATTTTCTTTGCATTAATCTAGCTGTTGAGTGAGCTAAACATGCAAAGTGAAAGGAATGCCTTAGGACAAACTCAGTTCCTTGGGCCTTGTAAAGAATGAAGAAAGCACTATTTAAGAAGGTCACATGAAAGTTGCCGTTGTAATTATGATCAGAGTTTTCGTTGTTAGGGGGAGTTAGAAGGCATAACAACAAATATGATTAAGATGCAAAGGCCAAAAAAAAAAGTATCCCAAGTGTTAAGTTAAGCAAATAAATATTAATAAATTAAAATATTGTTTCTAAAGAGTTGGAGCCAGGCATTGTCATTCTTAGAGTACACCCATTAAAATCAACCTCTGAGGAGGAAACATGAAGGCATACACACAGAGATACAGATTTCAATAAATATGGATTAGCTCTAAATCCACTATAATAATTATCTACAGATTCTTCTATACATTCAAATTCCTTGAACTCAGAATAATTTGGAAGCGAGAGTGTTCTGTCGCACGCTGGGCCTGTAACAGCTGTCTTTTCTATAGGACGTATACTTTAAGTCCAGCGGGAAGCCAGGGCGCCTCAAAGAGAGGTTCTCAGGGATTTTTCTGAAGTGATGGTCTTTAGAGTCTTTAATGATACAACAAAGTCTTTATTATGGAACAAACAACAAATCTTCAATGGTTCAAACAACACTTCAAGGCTTTCTTAGTCTAGTCCTCAATGGGCTGGTACCTGACTTTAATTAACTGTACTTTCTCTGTAGGAAAAACCATTTTTAACCTCTCCCAGGCTGTTTATTATCTATGCCTCATTGGTGTGGGTCCTACTACCGATTCCAAATGCGTCTGGGTATCGAGTAGACCTACCAGCTGAGGCTTGAAGATATTTCAGATGGAGTTCCGTAGATCTGTAGTGCTGTCCTCCCTCGGAGAATTCTTTGAAACCTCAGGGTTGTTTTCCCTCTGTTTGTTGTGAGGCTGAGAGGCTGTGAGCTCTTAGCCAGAGCCTTGGGACCATTTCCCTGGAATTTCTGTTTCTGTTTCCCTGGATGTTTTTGAGAAAAGAAACTTTTCTACGGGACGAGCTGGTCTATGTCCTATAGTTTAGCTTCCTTATGAGAGACTGCCCAAAAAAATGGCTCCTTTCCCTCCCAAAGCCCTGAACAAGGGGCGGAACCAAAGCTTAATTATGATGGACAGGAGGCCTGCCCTATGACTGCAAACAGATAACAGAAAGAAAATAAAGTTGGAGCTCCTGGTACAGCCGTACCAGCACAGAGAGGAATGACTAAGGCTGGATCTACACTGCCCTTTATCCCAGGATCTGATCCCAGATTATCTTCTTATCCCAGATTATCTGGCTGTGTAGACTCACATTATCCAGTTTCAAAACAGATAATCTGGTATTAGATCCTGGGATATAGGGCAGTGTAGATCCTGCCTTAGTAGCAAGAGCAACCAAAAAGTGTTTAAACCCCATAGCATTTGAAAACAAACCCATAGTCCTTATTGGGATGGGGGGAAAAACCTGAGGTTATGGGCAGAGAGGAGGAGGAGAGTATAGCAGTGACAATGAATTGTTATCAAAAAATGATAACAATGAAAAAGAATATTGAGAATAGAGATGTGGCAAAATTCATTTTGGAGGGTATAAGCTTTGTCCTACATATTATATTTCTGAAGGGGAAAAGATGGTATATTTTACATGAATGCCCCCATCCAAAACATTTCTTCTCTAAATTCCTACTAAACACTCTTGAGTAAACTTGCTTAAGGAATGTGTCGTTTGTGATTTCTTTAGATATTTCATTATAATTTAAATGTCTTTTCCCCCTTAAAATCTCCATGAGATGTCAACAATGGTGAGTAGATGGAAAGCAACCTACATGTCTGGAGGCAAGGACGTTGCACGTGACTACTGTGATTAACATATCAAATTCAGTCATTTTCAAAGCAGACAGACAAGGATAGATAATCCTATCCTACACTGCAGTCAGTCCAGATCTTGAAGATTTGGAGGTTTGTTTATTTATTTAAATGCCACTCCCAGAAACCTAAGACAGAACAGCCAAGGGTGAGGTTGCCATCCTCAAAAGAAAAAAAATACATTGTGAATTGATACAAGGGCTTGGGTGACAGAGGTGGGGAATGCTTGGCTCATCAGTTATTTTGGATTACAATTTGAACAGTCTTTTACATTATTATTATTATTATTATTATTATTATTATTATTATTATTGGAAACCCAAGAACAAGCCATTAGAACCAATGCCATCAAAGCAGAGGCGGCCCTAGGTAATTTTCAATGGTAAGCAAACAGTATTTTGGCGCCCACCCCCTACCAATCACTGATATACATTTTCTGTTCATCGTGGGAGTTCTGTGTGCCATATTTGGTTCAATTCCATCATTGGTGGAGTTCAGAATGCTCTTTGATTGTATGTGAACTATACATCCCAGTAACTACAACTTGCATATGTCAAGGTCTATTTTCCCCCAAATGCGCCTCAAGAGTGCCCCTGGGCAAAATCAACTATACTGCAAATGCTTACTTTGCGTAATGGGTTGAGCCGCCCCTGCATCAAAGCCAGAATTGAAAAGTCGATGACAGATCCCAAATGTAGACTCTGCAAGGAAACAGATGAAACAATAGATCACATCCACAGCTGCTGCAAGAAGATCGCGCAGACAGACTACAAGCAGAGGCATAACACCGTTGCTCAGATGATTAATTGGAACTTGTGCCACAAACACCGTCTGCCTGCGACAAAGAAATTGTGGGATCACAAGCCAGAAAAAGTTACAGAGAATGAACATGTCAAGCTACTAAAAGGACTTCTGGATTCAGACAGACAGAGTTTTGGAGCGCAATACTCCTGACCTCACGATCGTGTTAAAAAACAAAGTATGGATTATTGATGTTGCGGGATTGAAGAGAAACAACTGGAAAAGCTGACACAATATGAGGATTTAAAGATCGAACTGCAACGACTCTGGCACAAGCCGGTCAAGGTGGTCCCAGTGGTGAGCGGCACACTGGGTGCAGTGCCTAAAGACCTTGACCTGCACTTAAACACAATCAGCACTGACAAAATTACCATCTGTCAGCTGCAGAAGGCCACCTTACTGGGATCTGCATGCATTATTCACTGATATATCACACAGTCCTAGACACATGGGAAGTGTCCAATGTGTGATCCAATACAATAGCCAACAGAGTGATCTTGTTTGCTGTGGACTCATCTTGTGTTTCAAATAATAATAATTTATTTGTATCCTGCCCTATCTCCACGAGGGGACTCAGGGTGGATTCCAGCAAACATGAAGGCAAATGTTAAATGCTTTAAAAACAGTCATAAACACAAATACAATAATGACCCAAATACTAGGTCATATTGGGTGAAGTCTAAAATATCACAAGAACCAATGCTTCCTACTCCTTCTCTACAGCCGGATGTGAGAAAAGCACCCACGTATCCCATAGGTCAGTGTTTCTCAACCTTCCTAATGCTGCGACCCCTCAATAGAGTTCCTCATGTTGTGGTGACCTCCAACCATAACATAATTCATAATTGTAATTTTGATACTTGTAATTGTAATTATGAATCATAATGTAAATATCTGATATGCAGGATGTATTTTCATTCACTGGACCAAATTTGGCACAAATACATCCAAATTTGAATACTGGTGGAGTTTGGGGTAGGGGGATTGATTTTGTCATTTGGGAGTTGTAGTTGCTGGGATTTATAGTTAACCTGCCATCAAAGAGCATCATGAACTCCATCAATGATGGAATTGAACAAAACTTGGCACACAGAACTCCCATGACCAACAGAAAATACTAAAAGGGTTTGGTGGGCACTGACCTTGAATTTTGGAGTAGTAGTTTACCTACATCCAGAGAGCACTGTGGACTCAAACAATGATGGTTCTGCACCAAACTTGGCACAAATACTCAATATGTCCAAATGTGAATACTAGTGGACTTTGGGGAAAATAGACCTTGACATTTGGGAGTTGTAGGTGCTGGGATTTATAGTTAACCTGCCATCAAAGAGCATTATGAACTCCATCAATAATGGAATTGAACAAAACTTGGCACACAGAACTCCCATGACCAACAGAAAATACTAAAAGGGTTTCGTGGGCATTGACCTTGAGTTTTGGAGTTGTAGTTCTCCTACATCCAGAGAGCACTGTGGACTCAAACAATGATGGTTCTACACCAAACTTGGCACAAATACTCAATATGTCCAAATGTGAATACTAGTGGACTTTGGGGAAAATAGACCTTGACATTTGGGAGTTGTAGTTGCTGGGATTTATAGTTAACCTGCAATCAAAGAGCATTATGAACTCCATCAATGATGGAACTGAACAAAACTTGGCACACAGAACTCCCATGGCCAACAGAAAATACTAAAAGGGTTTGGTGGGCATTGACCTTGAGTTTTGGAATTGTAGTTCACCTACATCCAGAGAGTACTGTGGACTCAAACAATGATGGTTCTGCACCAAACTTGGCACAAATACTCAATATGTCCAAATGTGAATGCTAGAGGACTTTGGGGAAAATAGACCTTGATATTTGGAAGTTGTAGTTGCTGGGATTTATAATTCACCTAGAATTAAAGAGCATTCTGAACCCAACCAACGATAGAATTTGGGCAAACTTCCCATAGAGAAACCTCACGACCAACAAAAAATACTGTGTTTTCCGATGGTCTTTGGCGACCTCTCTGACACCCCCTAGTGACCCCCACAGGGGTCCCGACCCCCAGGTTGAGAAACGCTGGCATAGGTGATGCTTGGTAGAACCAAGAGCACCTTCAAATAAATGTCTCAAAGAAATAGGTTCTCAGTTGAGCTCATAGAATCCTATGTCATTGTTCCGAGTCCTAGTCTCCAGGACAGCAGAAAACAAGGAGGGAGCAAGCTTGTTTTCTGCTGCCTTGGAGACTAGGACTCGGAACAATAGCTTCAAACTACAAGAAAGGAGAGTCAATCTGAACGTCAGGAAGAACTTCCTGACTGTGAGAGCTGTTCAGCAGTGGAATTCTCTGCCCTGGAGTGTGGTGTAGGCTCCTTCTTTGGAGGCCTTTAAACAGAGGCTGGATGGCCATCTGTCGGGGGTGCTTTGAATACAATTTTCCTGCTTCTTCGCAGGGGGTTGGACTGGATGGTCCATGAGGTCTCTTCCAACTCTATGATTCTATGAACTCACTCATGTTTCTCATTTGTCTATTATTCTAAGACCTAACTTCCAGTTGAAGCCTGATTCATTAGGGTAGAGTGCTTCTGGATGTTCACGGAATCAACATTTTGATCTGACTGCCTAAGGATATTCTGTTTGTCTCTACAATATCAGAGATTACCACAATTTCCATGACTAAAGAAATCATTTGCATGTTCTCACTCCTGATTCCCAAAGATCTGGACTTTCTTCCCAAAGCCATATCTCCCAGTTCTTCCCTTTGGACTATAAATCAATCAACATACCAGCCTACCCAGACCATTCCTTTGTTCTCAAAGCATCGGGAGTGACTCACAGTCATACCTTCAACTTGTTTTGGCAGAGAATATGAGTTACGTGGTGACTAACTAAATAAATAACATGAAATAGCCATCACCGCTGTGTCTGGGAGCTTCAAAAGAAACGAGGCAAGACATCGTTGAAGGCAATGCTAGAAAATAGTTGCAATCCTATGAACACTTATGGCAAATTAAGCCTTACTGAACACAGTGACAATTAGTTCTTGCTAAATAATCATTTATTTAGCCCCCGGTGGCACAGTGGGTTAAAGCACTGAACTGCTGAGCTTGTTGATTGAAAGGTCGCAGGTTCGATTCCGGGGAGCGGCGTGAGCTTCCGCTGTCAGCCCTAGCTTCTGCCAACCTAGCAGTTTGAAAACTTTCAAATGTGAGTAGATCAATAGGTACCGCTCCGGCGGGAAGGTAACGGTGCTCCATGCAGTCATGCCGGCCACATGACCTTGGAGGTGTCTACGGACAACACTGGCTCTTTGGCTTAGAAATGGAGATGAGCACCACACCCCAGAGTCAGACATGACTGGACTTAATGTCAGGGGACTACCTTTACCTTTTAAATAATCATAGGATTGTTCTGGATGGAGACTGATCATGGAAGGCTGTTCTTAATGAAGAGCTTTTTTCAATTTTCTTTTAATTAAATGTCAGCAAATGCACGAAATCTGTAGAAAGGAAGAAAAGGCTTATTATATTAAAAGACACAATTGTTCATGTCAATCCATGAAGAAGACCCATTATTGAAAAGTTCCTAAAATGCCCTGCAAAAGCATGACTTACAAGGAGACAAGATTTGCTAGTAGCATCTTTTGGGAGAGGTTCCCACATCTCTATCAATGTCAAACAAGCACAAAACACAATGAATTGCTCAAGTATTTCCATTACTACATCACCAGCCGGCTGAATTATTGTTATTGCATGCTTATAAGAAATCTTCTTACCGTTTCTTATTGCCATAAAGGCAACAAACATCAACATATGACAAAAAAATTTAAGCATTCCATGACTGGGGGAAGGCCAGAGTGAAAGGATAGCAATAAGCTGGACGGGGTTACACTCCCCCTGAAGTCACAGGTCCGCAGCTTGGGTGTCCTTTTGGACTCATCACTTACGCTTGAGGCTCAGGCGTCGGCGGTGGCCGGGAGGGCTTTTGCACAACTGAGACTCGTGCGCCAACTGCAACCGCACCTCGTGAAGGCTGATCTGGCCGAGTGGTCCATGCCTTGGTCACCTCCAGATTGGACTACTACAATGCGCTCTACATGGGGCTGCCCTTGAAAATGGCCCGGAAATTCCAACTGGTCCAACGGGCGGCGGCCAGGTTGTTAACTGGTGCTCCTTAGAGAGGTCAACCCTCCTGTTTAAGGAGCTCCATTGACTGCTGTTCATTTTCCGGTCCCTATTCAAGGTGCAGGTGCTTACCTACAAAGCTCTAAACGGTTTGGGACCCACCTACCTGCATGACCGCATCTCCGTATATGAACCTACACAATCTCTCCGATCATCTGGAGAGGCCCTGCTCACGATCCCACCTGCATCACAAGCGCGGTTGGTGGGGAAGAGGGACAAGGCCTTCTCTGTGGTAGCCCCTCGACTCTGGAACTCTCTCCCCAAGGACATTAGACAAGCCCCAATGCTGGCAGTCTTCAGGAAGAGCTTGAAGACGTGACTGTTCCGGTGTGCCTTTCCAGAATAGGAAGCTCCTAGCATCATGTCCCAAATGCACTTTACTAGAGATTTAAGATCTGCACACAGCACTACCTCTAAAAACTTATACATGTCACCTGTCATGTCCAGCACTTTTAAATTTCCCTAGAGTGCATTTACACTATAGAATTAATACAGTTTAACACCAATTCAACTGACAAGGCTCAATGCCATGGAATCCTGACACTCAGCCAGCTGCGCCACAATCCCTTTAAAATTTTGTTTGGAGTATTGGTTTGAGTATTAGACTAGGGGTCCCTGTTCAGCCATTGAAACCCACTGGATGAACTTGGGCAAGTTACACACTCTCGGCCTCAGAGGAAGGCAATGGAAATTCTCTTCCGAAGAAACAGAATTATGAAACAGGATAGCCATAAACCAGTTGACTTGAAGACGCTTAAATACAACAACACACTTAATACTAACATCTAGGCTACAACATATAATTTTTCCAATAAAGGGATAAATCTTGGCTCCTGGGTTGTTGCAGGTTTTTCGGGCTATATGGTCATGTTCTAGAAGCATTCTCTCCTGACGTTTCACCTCCATATATGGCGAAGGACATGGGTGTGTGAACTATGGATATTAAAGGTAAGTTCTGAATACATGACTCAAGTTCAGGTTAGTCAGAGCAATGGAAAAATGTTTTGCTCCCTCAAACATGCCTTGCCAATATTGTTATTTTTTCAAAGGAGCAAGAAAAATGAGCACTATTGTTATGGAAATACATTTTAATATGTGAGTTTATAGAATTTTTCCAAAGTTTATGTATTTAATTATGTTGTAATCTGCCTCAAGCCATGAGGAGAGACGGATAAGAAATAAAATTATTATTATTATTATTATTATTATTATTATTGTTGTTGTTGTTGTTGTTCATTCGTTCAGTCGTCTCCGACTCTTCGTGACCTCATGGACCAGCCCACGCCAGAGCTCCCTGTTGGCTGTCACCACCCGCAGCTCCTTCAAGGTCAATCCAGTCACTTCAAGGATGCCATCCATCCATCTTGCCCTTGGTCGGCCCCTCTTCCTTTTGCCTTCCACTTTCCCCAGCATAACTGTCTTCTCTAGGCTTTGCTTTCTCCTCATGATGTGGCCAAAGTACTTCAACTTTGTCTCTAGTATCCTTCCCTCCAATGAGCAGTCGGGCTTTATTTCCTGGAGGATGGACTGGTTGGATCTTCTGGCAGTCCAAGGCACTCTCAGAACTTTCCTCCAACACCACAGTTCAAAAGCATCTATCTTCCTTCGCTCAGCCTTCCCTAAGGTCCAGCTCTCACATCCGTAGGTTACTACAGGGAATACCATGGCTTTGACTAGGCGGATCTTTGTTGCCAGTGTGATGTCTCTACTCTTTACTATTTTATCGAGATTGGACATTGCTCTCCTCCCAAGAAGTAAGCGTCTTCTGATTTCCTGGCCACAGTCTGCATCTGCAGTAATCTTTGCAATTATTATTATTATTATTATTAATAATAATAATAATAATAAATACTGCTTCAGCTACAGAAATTCGCTTGTAGATCATTCCATCCATTGATGTACATTATTTCTGTATCCTTTTCTTCAGTAGAGCATGTGGACAATTAGCATGCCTAACAAAACAGCCCCATGGAAAAACAAACAAGAGTATTAACTTTGGATCTTATCATTAGGTTAGTGCTCAACCATAAGGTCATCGCCTTTACAGCAAAAGCAATCAGGAGATTCTGTAAAAGGAGTATTCATGAGCTGGCAAATCTGATAGCAAAAGAATGGCTTCAGCTATAACAGGGTCCTTGAACATTTTAAGCGCGGGGGGGGGGGTGAGTTCACCGTCCCTCGGTCTGTTAGGGGCTGGATTAGCTTGGAAAAAAATGAATGAATTCCTATCCATATCTTATTTGTAATGCAAGAAAATGAAAGAACAATACAATATTTAAAATGAAGGACCATTTTAACCAACATAAACTTACCAGTATTTCAATGGGAAGTATGGACCTTCTTTTGTCTGATGAGATAGTCAAGTTAATGAAGATTGATGTTGGGTGTCTTCAAGTCATTTCAGTCTAAACTTAAGGGCAAGGTTCCAGGTTTGGGGACCCCTGAGCTATAAAATGTGTGTGTATGGAGGAAAAGTATATTCAAAGAAACCCAGAAGAGAACAACTGTAGGATTTTAATCTTACACCAGTGGCCTAAAGAAATATCTTACTGCAGTGCAAATATTAGGTCTGGCAACATACAGATGTAACAAACTTGACTTTCTTTGCCGAAGGCTGGATCTACGCTGCCCTATATTCTAGGATCTGATCCCAGATTCACTACTTATCCCAGATTATTTGGCAGTGTATACCCATACAACCCAGTTCAAGGCGGATAATGCCACTATCACCAAGGATCTCATCATATTTTTACAAAAACTATCCAGACTCTCCTAGATAACTGTAGCTTCAATGTGGAATTTCAAGGCAGGAAAAGTAGATGGAGGAGGCAAAAGAATGGCTTACCCCAAGGCAGCATTCTTGCACTAACCTTGTTTACTATATTTACTAATGATCAGTCACAACCACCACTCACAAAGAGCTGATGACTTTGGCCTAACATCACAAGCAAAAGACTTTGAAACAGTTGAAATCCAACTTACTAATGCTTTGAAAGATCTCTCCAGCTACTTCAAAGATAACCACCTGAAGCCTAAACCTGTCAAGACACAAGTGTGTGCTTTCCACCTACGCAACCATGAAGCCAACAGGAAGTTGAAAGTCAACTGGGCAGGTCAAGAGTTTGAACATTGTTTCCATTCTAAATATCTCAGTGTCACCTTAGATCGAACACTAGCATATAGGAAACACTGTTTGAACACCAAGCACAATTGTATATCAGTCCCTCTTCAGTTTTGCCACAGAACCAGCAGCTTCCATACCATGATGTATATCTACTTCTGGTGGTGCTCCATGGCAAAATTGAAGAGGAACTGTTTCACTGGTACCAGCACTCTTAGCCAGCCATGGCAAAAGTGGAATACTTCTTTGCAGGACAAAAAGAAAAATGAAATGCCCAGTATTAATTTAAGAAGCTGCCTTATAATATTAGAGTATGGGTCCATCTAGATCAGTCCTATCAGTTCAAGGTTTGATACTGTGGCGCATCTGACTGGGAGTCAGCTGCATTAAGATCACTACTGACCAAAAGGTCATGAGTTCGAAGCCAGCCCAGATCGGAGTGAGCATCCGGCCAATTTGTGTAGCTTGCTGTCGACCTTTGCAGCCCGAAAGACAGTTGCATCTGTCAAATAGGAAATTTATGTACTGCTTATGCGGGGAAATTTATTTATGATGCTATAAAAATCTCCAGCAAGTATGCAAAGAATGAGGAAGTACTTCATCAGTGTCACAAATGGACGGTGAAGCGACAGCTCCCCTGGTGGCCAGAATAGCTGAAACGTTAAATAGCCTCTGTGTCTGTCTATATATGTTGTGTGTCTATTGTACTGAATGTTTAGAAATAATATCATACGAAAGCTGACTGGCACAACCTGGGGATCACAACCAGACACAGTGAAGAGATCTGCCCTTGCGCTATGCTACTCTGCTGCTGAGTATGCATGCCCAGTGTGGAACACATCTCACCACGCAAAAACAGTAGATGTGGCTCTTAATGAGACATGCCGCATTATCACGGGGTGTCTGCACTCTACACCACTGGAGAAATTACACTGTTTATCCGGAATTGCACCACCTGACATCCGCCGGGAAGTAGCAGCCAATAGTGAAAGGACCAAGGCAGTGACATCTCCAGTTCATCCCCTGTTTGGATATCAGCCAGCACGTCAACGACTTAAATCAAGAAATAGTTTTCTAAGATCTACAGAGACACTTGCTGGAACACCTCAGCAAGCGGGAGTCCAAAAGTGGCAGGCTCAAACCCAGAACCTCAATCAATGGCTGATACCAAATGAGAGATTCCCTCCTAGGCACACAGAAAACTGGGTGACTTGGAAGGCGCTGAACAGACTGCACTCTGGGACCACGAGATGCAGAGCCAACCTTAAGAAATGGGGCTACAAAGTGGAATGACATGCGAGTGTGGAGAAGAGCAAACTACAGACCACCTGCTGCAATGCAACCTGAGCCTGCCACATGCACAATGGAGGACCTTCTTGCAGCAACACCAGAAGCACTCCAAGTGGCCAGATACTGGTCAAAGGACATTTAATCAACTACCAAGCTTGCAAACTTTGTATTTTGTCTGTTTGTTTGTATGTTAAAAATGCAACACAACTGTTCAGTCTGCTCCTGTCACGATAAATAAAAAATTCAATGTTTGCCATGTATATGTACATTGCAATCCGCCCCGAGTCCCTTGCGGGGTGAGAAGGGCGGAAGATAAATACTGTAAATAAATAAATAATAAGCCTGTTATCTTTGCTTGGTATGTTTTGGGACGTTATAAAGAAAGGAATCAAGTGAAATTCTCAACAATCTGCACAGGGATTCGAAGAAGGATCTGAAGAGAGGCGCAAGCTCCCAGCCCAGAGCAAAAGGAAGCAGACCCGAACGGGAATCTAAATCTTCTTCTTTCAGATCTTTCTTTGTTGTGCATATTTTCTCATGCAACTACAGCTCATGTTTTCTTGATTTCCTGACTGTGGATCAGTCATAGAGCGGAGCTGAGCAATTAAGACTGCAATCTTATATACACATAATTGGGGAGTAAGTCCCACTGCATTCAGTGTAAACAGGCATAGGATCAGGCAGTAATTTTATAAAGATTTCTCCTGAAAGGGGAGAGTGAGAGAAAGAGAGAGAGGAATCTTCCTAATTTCTTCCAGCTGTGTGCGTCTTATGTGAAACAAAGCCATTTAAGATCCAGGAAAGCCACGCAATTTATTTCACTAAACTCATAAAATCTAAAGCACAATTATAAAAACATAATAATTCATTGTTCTTCATCAAAGAAAGTTAATGGAAATGCATTTTTACATTTACGTGCTTGCTCTGCATTCTTTAGCAGAAACAGCTTTTAGATTCAGAAAAAAAATAACCAGGACAACACAATATTGTACCGTCATTAGTTGATAATTACAGAGAGACTTACAATCTATTCAATAGCAATAATAATAATAATAATAATAATAATAATAATAATATTATGTTGACACATTCTAAAACTATCTTCCAGCTATCGGTATGTCTCTTTTTCTTGAGATTTTCAAGGCCAAAGTGTTTTGAAATTTTTACATTTAGCTTGAATGGCTTTGCTATTGAATGAGAACAAATGAGAAAAAGAAACATTAAACAATTGTAAGAACCACTAATCATTGTCCAAGAAACGAGCTGTATTACGTCTGTTCTTTAGCAACCGTGCAATTTAAATTTTACTTTGTTACTGTTTTCCAGTTCTGCAGACAATAGGGATCTTAATGGTTGTTGCTAGGTGAAAGAAATAGATTTTTTTTTTACATTTTTGTCATTTCCATTTAAATACGAAGGGTATTTTTTAAGTAAGGTCCATTTGAACATAAGTACACAATGAAAGTTTATTTCAAAAAAGTAAATTTATTTTCAGAAAGTACATACTTCACTCTATTTTTCGACATCATTGCCAAGTTTGTTCAAACACTTATCATACCTCTGAACCAATTTTAAAATACCCTCTTCACGAATCCTCGCTTCAACTGAAGCCACCAAATCGTCTGTAATCAAAGAAGGGCGACCGGAGCGGTCCTCATCATGGACGTTGTCACGGCCATCTTTGAATTGTCGTACCCACTTACGCACTTTGCTTTCACTCATAACAGTATCACTGTACACTTCACAAATCTGTCGATGAATTTCTGCAGCAGGCAGGTTCCTTGCTGACAAAAACCGTATCACTGAGCGAACCTCACATGCGGCGGGCGAGTTGATAGTCTTAAACATTTTTAAAGCACAGAACAGAACCGTACAGGTTAGCTACAGAGCGGAAACTGAGCACAGTTGTTCCCGAGGCATGCCGGTACACGATACATGTGCTCGTTGCGATATGCGCGTGAACTACTAGTGTCTACAACAAAACGGACCTTACTTAAAAAATACCCCTCGTAGCATACTTGTGGTATGCAAAAAGAAAAATAGAAAAAAAATTGGCAACCATTTTATTCAGTCTTCCCTGATTAAAATTTGGGAAAAATACAAAACGAAATTCTATTCAAAAACCCCTCTCTGGATATCCCCACTCGAAGCGCACCAAAGAAGGGAATTGGGATGGGAGAAGTGGCCCCGCTACAAGGATATCCTAACGAAAAATAGAGAAGAATATAGAATCAAGACACTAGAATAAATCAAACAAACCTACGGTGAGATTACTTGGTTCCAACATAGACAATTGGTGGAAGCCTTTAATAAAGACAAAAAAGTGGGCTTCGAGCCAAGAGAAAAATATTGGGACAAAATAATGTGTACAGAAAGAAAAGGTATCACCAAACTCTATAAAATACTGTTGGAGTGGAAGACCGAGAAACACCAAAACAAAAACTGCCTCACAAAATGGTCAAGAAATATAGGGCGTATGATAAGAACAAAAGATTGGGAGGAGATTTGGAATAACAAATTGAAGTGGATAAATTCATATGACCTGTGAGAGAACTGGCTAAAGATGATGTACCATTGGTACATAACACCCAGTAAGTTAGCAAAATGGTACAAAAATACACCGGGACTATGTTGGAAATGCCAGGAAAAAAAGGAACCTTTTTCCATTGTTGGTGGGCATGTGACAAAATTAAAAGATTTTGGAAGAAGATACATATTATAACAGATAAAATCTTAGAAGTCAAGAAAGAAATGAAGGCGGAATACTTCCTCTTAGGCATTTTTGATTTTGAATTGGACAAGAATAAAGATAGGCTGCTCTTTCACATGATGACTGCAGCAAGGATAGTGGTAGCTAAAAAGTGGAAGAACAAAGAAACCCCCACGATCGATGAGTGGACATTCAAATTATTGGATATAATGAATATGGATTGCCTAACAGAACACCTGAAAAACAAGCAATCAAGGATGATTAGCAAAGTTGACTGGTCCCCAGTCAGAAATTATTTTAACATCAATCAACTATAGCACAAAGAGGAAACTTGCGAAGAAAAATAAAATTAAAAAAAATCAACCCATACCATAACTAACATGCGAACTGGGCTCTAATCATTAGATAACATAACTAACTTCTCTTCTCCTCAACCTCCACCCTCTCCGCACACCCTTTCCTAACCCTATGCACGCCCCTTTCCCACCCTTCCCCTCCCCCCTCCCTTCACACTCCTGAACCCGATTCACTACCTATTGATTTATTTTATCAACGATACGTCGATGATTGACATTCTCTCAATGTACCCCATCAAAAACCTTCAATAAAAATTATTTTTTAAAAAATACCCCTCGTATATGGAGGCTGGGAGGGGAAAAGATGCAGACATTTATTGATAATGTCTAAAACTATTCCCCAAAAGAAGAGAGTATATTCCTATCTCACCCAGGGTTTTAACATTTTATCTTGTGCATTTGGCCCGCCCTTTGTGTTTGATTTTTATTATGTTACTAGCTGTACCCGCCATGTGTTGCTGTGGCCAACCTTCCCTCTTTCACTTTTTCTTTTCCTTCTTTTTCCCTTCTTCTTTCTTCCTTCTCTACCTGTTTCTCTCTTTAACTCCTTCTCTTCTTCCTTCTCTTTCCTTCCTTCTTTCACTTTTTATTTCCTTCTCTCCTTTCTTCCTTCTCTACCTTTCTTTCTTTCCATCCTTCCCCCTTTCTGTGTGTATGTGTTTTGTGTGTGTATATATGCATATATATGTGTGTATATTTGTGTATATGTGTGTTTGCGTATATATGTGGTTTTGTGCATGCATTGTAATGTAATTTTTGTTTCTTGGCTTTTAAGTCTTTTTTGCTGTGTTTTCCAGTGTTTTTATGAGTGATGGTCACTCATTGGCCTGATTGGTGTCTTGTGTCCAAATGTGGCGGCAATTCATCAAGTGGTTTTTGAGTTATGTTAATCCCACAAATGAACATTACATTTTTATTTATATAGATTTTGCACTGTTTATTTTATTCTGATGACTTTATGTATTCTGTTGTGATGTAATTTTTCTGTTGTTTTGTGTCCAACTTTGTTTTATTATTTTTGGGCTTGGCCTCATATTAGCCGCCCCGAGTCCCTTTGGGGAGATGGTGGTGAGGTATAAATAAAGATGATGATGATGATGATGATGATGATGATTATTATTATTATTGTCATCATCATCATCCCAAATATGAAATAGTTTTTCCTCTTCCTTTTCTTAATTTTTTATATAGCATTATAAAAATACAGCATTGTCATTTGTAATACTTCTACACTATTCTAATTTTAGGTTCTTGTGGGTTTTTTCGGGCTATAGGGCCATGTTCTAGAGGCATTTCTCCTGACGTTTCACCTGCATCTATGGCAAGCATCCTCAGAGGTAGTGAGGTCTGTTGGAAATAGGACAATGGGTTTATATATCTGTGGAATGGCTGGGGTGGGGCAAAGAGCTCTTCTCTGCTGAAGCTAGGTGTGATTCCAGCCATGAAAGCCTTCGACAATACATATTCTAATTTTATCCATTACATATAATTATTGTAATATATTTATAAATTACTCAACCACAATCTTTCTTGGATGTGGTTTAAATTTGTCATTGCTTTTACACATGAAACTAATAAATGGTTTCCAATTCTGATCAAATAGATCTTTCAATTCTCCTTTTGATCATTGCAATGTATAGGTTAACTTTTCCAATAGCACTATCACCCATATCCTGTTTAACCATTTCTTTATTGTCAGATTCTCTTAACTTTTTCCGAGTTTGCACTATTTCAAGTCCTGTGGCACACAGCAGGAGAACTATAAAATTATTATTTGCCAGAACCTTATTCTCACTTTCGAATACAGAGATCATTAATAAAGCTCCCCTGAAGTGTATAGCTTCCCCCACTTGTTGTTGTTTTTTTTAAAAAAAAATTGCATACATCAAAAAACCCAAGATTCTGGCAACTGGACTGATTGACAACTGGGAAATAGTGGGAGGAAAACGTGGAGGCAGTGATAGACTTTGTATTTCTAGGTGCAAAGATTACTGCAGATGCAGACTGCAGCCAGAAAATCAGAAGACGCTTACTTCTTGGGAGAATAGCAATGACCAATCTCAATAAAATAGTGAAGAGTAGAGACATCACACTGGCAACCAAGATCTGCATAGCTAAAGCAATGATATTCCCCGTAGTAACTTATGGATATGAGAGCTGGACCATAAGGAAGGCTGAGTGAAGGAAGATAGATGCTTTTGAACTATGGTGCTGGGGAAAAATTCTGAGAGTCCCTTGGACCTCGAGAAGATCCAACCAGTCCATACTTCAGGAAATAAAGCCCAACATGCTCATTGGAGAGAAGAATATTAGAGGCAAAGATGAAGTACTTTGGCCACATCATGAGAAGATGTGGAAAGCTTGGAGAAGACAATTATGCTAGGGAAAATGGAAGAAAAAAGGAAGAGGGGGCAACCAAGGGCAAGATGAATGGATTATTTTATTTATTTAAATATTTATTTATTTATAAGTTTTATATACCGACCTTCTCACCTCTCTTGAGGGACTCAGACCGGTTTCCAACCATAATATCATATACAGTCAAGAAAACATCATACTTCATATTGCAATAAAACATTAAAAACAGCAATTACATTCAATAAATACACTACAATGGTCAGTGGTCCCACTAAATTTGATGTTCATCATCCTCCATCCATATCTCGGGGTGTTGGCTCACTCATCAAATGCCTGTCTCCATAACCACCTGCTTCACCTGCTTCCTGAATGTCAGGATAGAAGGGGTGGTTCTGATCTCCGGTGGGAAAGAGTTCCAGAGTCGAAGGGCCACCACCGAGAAGGCCCTGTCCCTCGTCCCCACCAGACGTGCTTGCGAGGCCGGTGGGACCGAGAGCAGGGCCTCTCCAGACGATCTTAATAATCTTGATGGTTCATAGGGGAAAATACGTTCGGAGAGGTAAACAGGGCCGGAGTCGTTTAGGGCTTTATAGGTTAATACCAGCACTTTGAATTGTGCTCGGAAGCTAATTGGCAGCCAGTGGAGCTGGTGTAACAGCGGAGTGGTGTGCTCCCTGTACCCAGCACCCGTTGTAGTCTGGCTGCCGAGCGTTGGACTAGCTGCAGCTCCGGGCAGTCTTCAGAGGCAACCCCACATAGAGAGGATGGTATCCTTGAAGTGACTGCTTGACTCTGAAGGAGCTGGGGGTGGTGACGGCCAACAGGGAGTTCCGGCGTGGGCTGGTCCATGAGGTCACGAAGAGTTGGAAGCGACTAAACTAGTAAACAGCAACAACTCTGTGAAACTGTGATTAATGTTTAATGGATCATGCTTAATTGCATCCCCTTTGATAGCATTCCCCTTGTATTATTTATTATTTATTTATTATTTGCTTTATTTTTATACCGCATTTTTCAGCCTAATTCGGCGACTCAATGCGGTTTACAATGCAATTTATTACAATAACAATTAGTTAAAAACACAGTATACACAACGGACAATACAAACAACACAACAACACAACATAGTCATCAACGCCTCAGTAAAAATCAGATTCCGTTCTCATAATCCTTCTACCATTCCTTGTTCATTTATACCGTCTTCACGAGTTCAATTGCTATGTTGACCGAACGCCTGTTCATAGAGCCACGTCTTGACCTTCCTCCGTAACTCCAGCAACGAAGGGGCCTGCCTGATGTCTACGGGTAGGGCATTCCATAGCCGAGGGGCCACCACCGAGAAGGCCCTGTCCCTCGTCCCCGCCAGCCACGCCTGCGACGCAGGCGGGACCGAGAGCAGGGCCTCCCCGGACGATCTTAACGTCCTCGTCGGTTCATAGGTGGAGATGCGTTCGGAGAGGTAAGCAGGGCCGGAACCGTTTAGGGCTTTATAGGCTAAAGCCAGCACCTTGAATTGTGCCCAGTAGCGGATTGGCAGCCAGTGGAGCTGGCTCAGCAGAGGAGTGGTATGCTCGCTGAGTGCCGCTCCTGTTAGTAACCTGGCCGCTGAGCGCTGGACCATCTGCAGCTTCCGGGCAGTCTTCAAGGGCAACCCCACGTAGAGCGCGTTGCAGTAATCAATCCGGGATGTAACCAGAGCGTGGACTACCGTGGCCAACATCACCATGGCTCACTTTTGAGACAACACAAAGGACTCTCAGATCTGAACCCTAACATTTCAGTCCTGATCTAGCAACCTAGATGAATACAGCTGTATTCAGACTTGGAACGGATGCACTGAACTTTTGTGGACCTAAGTTGTATATGACTAATTTATATCTCAGTGATTTCACCAGGTCTTCTCTAAGTAAAATCTATGTCTAATTCTAAATGATTGGCACTGACACCTTAAATGACATTTCAAACTCTATATCCGTGAGAATAAAAAATTCTTCCTTTACAGCTTGGGGTGTTTTTATTTACAATTGTTTGAGAGGGGCTTTTTTTGGTGCTGGTGGTTAAACTAACTACTTTAAACCGACATTGCTCAAAAATTGTTCAGACCTTGGGTCAAGGAAATTGCAGTATCACATCCCAATAGAAAATGTGTTTCCCTACTCTAAAATAGCCACTTAAGCAAGAATGTGGAAATGATTTATTTGAAGCTAAATCTTCACCTCAGCTGTGTCATGACTGCACAATCATTCACTGAAAGACTGTTAGATTCAAAGAAAAGAATACTAATGAACAAAACAGTTGTGTGGATAAAAAGTTGCATTACAATGAAAGGGGGAAGCAAATTAAATTACCCAAAAATCACTCCGAGAGACTATTTCTGTCTCATATTCACACATATTCACACACTAAATGACAAATATTTGTATTTACACAGATATAGATCTTTTGGACTTTAACGTAATACAGAAATATATAATTAAAATTTAAAAAATATCATTTTCAATATTATCAGCAGCTAGTCTTGCTTAACAAGCTGTGAAGGGACATGCGATCGACATTACCCAGTTCCAGTCAATTCAAAATCCATGGATATGGTGCAGCATAAGCTTATTTCAGTACAAAGGTCTATTTTGCTGGAGTATCATATTTTCAAATTGACTTGACTCCTAGTCCGAGGATTATGGTTTTCTAAATGCAGTCTCTTGGCAGTGGGTCCGTATTTATTTATTTTAGTTATTTCATTCACTTGTACCCCGCCCTTCTCACCCCCGAGAGGGAACTAAGGGCAGCCTCACAGTGAACACCACTCGGTGCCATCATAATGATAAGAACAATCAACAAATTCTTTAAAACAAAGCATTAAATAAACAGTTAAAACATGCCAATGAAAATCCAGATCCGGATCAATTCATTGTCACTTCGAAATTAGTTATGTCTTCTTCAGACAATCCGCTGTTCAATGGTCAAATGCAAGGTCCCACAGCCAAGTCTTGAGTTTCCTTCTGAAGGACAGGAGGGAGGTGGCCAGTCTGATGTCTTTGGGGAGGGAATTCCGCAGACGGGGAGCCACTGTTGAGAAGGCCCTGTCTCTCGTCTCCACCAATCGCGTTTGCGACGATGGTGGGATCGAGAGCAGGACCTCTCCAGATGATCTTAAACTTCGTGGTGATTTGTAGTAGAGGATACATTCAGACATCTAGTCGGGCCAGAACCGTTTAGAGCAGTGGTTCTCAACCTTCCTACTGCCGTGACCCCTTAATACAGTCCCTCATGTTGTGGTGACCCCCAACCATAACATTGTATTTGTTGCTACTTCATAACAGTCATTTTACTACTGTTATAAAGCATAATGTAAATATCAGATATGCAAGCTGTATTTTCATTCACTGGACCAAACTGGGCACAAATACCCAATGCAACCACATGTAGATGCTAGTGGGGTTGGGGGAGGATTGATTTTGTAATTTGGGAGTTGTAGTTGCTGGGATTTATAGTTCACCTATAATCAAAGAGCATTCTGAACTGCACCAGCGATGGATTTGAAGTTAATTTGCCACACCGAACTCCCATGACCAACAGAAAACACTGGAAGGGTTTGGTGGGTATTGACCTTGAGTTTGGTAGTTGTAGTTCACCTATATCCAGAGAGCACTATGGACTCGCGCAATGGTGGATCTGGACCAAACTTGGCACAAATACTCAATATGCCCAAATGTGAACACTGGTGGAGCCTGGGGAAAATAGACCTTGACTTTTGGGTGTTGTAGTTGCTGGGATTTATAGTTCATTACAATCAAAAAACATTCTGAACTCCACCAATGATAGAATTGGCTCAAACTTCCCATATGGAATCCCCATGACCATCAGAAAATACTGTGTTTTTTTATGTTCTTTGGCGACCCCTCTGACACCCCTTTGCGACCCACTCAGGGGTCCCGACCCCCAGGTTGAAAAACACTGGTTTAGAGCTTTAAAGGTTAAAGCCAGCACTTTGAATTGTGCTCGGAAGCAGATCAGCAACCAGTGGAGCTGGCATAACAGAGGAGTTGTATGCTCCCTGTACGTAGGTGGCTGTGGAGCCCTATTCTTGACCTGCATGTTCTCCCGCAGTGAGGACATCTGTTTCCAGGTGGAAGGTGGTCCTGGTCAGAGTTGCCTTAAGGTGCCTTCCTCTTGGCACGTTTCTCCCTTTCACCCTCCATTCGTGCCTCTTCGAATTCTGCAGCACTGCTGGTCACAGTTGACCTACAGTTAGAGCACTCAAGGGTCAGGGGTTCACAGTTCTCAATGTCTATGTCACACATACACGGAGCTTGGAAACATTACTTTTTGATCACTATAATCTCTCACAAGAGCCCAAAGCTAGGTGATTCCACACTGCACAATAATAGTACTTGGATACCACTTTACAAACCATGATTCTTTCCCTACAAATCCTGGAATCCAGACCTCACAACCTCTGAGGATGCTTGCCATAGATGCAGGCGAAACATCAGGAGAGAATGCTTCTAGAACATGGCCATATAGCCCACAAAACCTACAACAACCGGGATTGTGGCGCAGCTGGCTGAGTGTCAGCTGCATTAAGATCACTCTGACCAAAAGGTAATGAGTTCGAAGCCAGCCCGGGCTGGAGTGGGTGTCCAGCCATTGTGTAGCCTGTTGTCGACCTTTGCAACCCGAAAGACAGTTGCATCTGTCAAGTAGGAAAATAAGGCACCACCTTGTGTGGGAGGCTAAATTTAACTAATTTATGAGGCCATAAAGAAAGAAGAACTTCATCGGTGTCATTGATGGACGATGAAAAGCAGCAGCTCCCCTGGCGGCCAGAAAAAAAAAAGTTAAATAGCCTTTGTCTGTTAAATGTTGTTTGTCAAACTGGCATTGAATGTTTGCCATATATGTGTTTACTGTAATCCGCCCTGAGTCCCCTGCGGGGTGAGAAGGGCGGAATATAAGAACTGTAAATAAATAAATAAATAAGTCATGAAAGAGTTCGCCAAATCCTGGAATCTGTTGTTCAGCGATGGACTTGGTTGTTGTTCTGGCCAGAGAGCTTTATATATGCCAGCTGGAACTAGGATTTATTTTTATTTATTGTGTCAGAAGCGAATTGAGAATAGTTACAATGCATAGAAAAAACCCACAAAGCCAAAAACCTGGCACCACACTAATTTTCTCTTGATCAGAAGCTGGCCACTGAGTGCCACCGGTGCCACTGCAAGAAGGTCCTCCACCGTGCATGTGGCAAGGCTCAGACTGCACTGCAGCAAGTGGTCCGTGGCCTGCTCCTCTCCACACTCTCATGTTGTGGGCTCCATTTTATAGTCCCATTTCTTAAGGTTAGCTCTGCAACTCGTGGTGCCAGAGCACAATCTGTTCAGTGCCTTCCAAGTTGGGGAACACGAGAGAAACCTCCTTGCAGGATAGTAACACATCCAGGCATCTCCTGGGCAATGTCTTTGTAGACGGCTGAGTCTCTCACACCAGAAGCCACTTGCAACATACAACCAAACAAACTACCAGGATGATAAAGGCTTACTTTCATGAAGAAAGTGGTCCTGGTTAAAAAATAAGGTAAGTTGCCAGCAAAGTGAGCTCAACATTTTGATGTTCTTACTGAGGCATGGATGAAAATGTGGTTCGAAGACATACAGTTTGCTTTGTGTAGTACTTAAAAAGAAAACTTGCATACAATGATGTAGAGATGGTGTTTAACCCCAAACACACCATCGAAAATGTCGCAGAATGTTTACAACCAAAGTTGAAGTTGTCAAGCTATGTCTTGTTTTTCATGCAGTAGACTTGTAAGAAGTCAACAAGGTAGCAATCTAAGATGTATACGTTAGTAAAAAAATTAAAGATAGATTTTGTAATGTTATCAGATTTGGAGTTTTTTCTGGACTTTAGAGAGAAAGAACTATATAGTAAATATGGATTTCTTCTTTGATATATGATTACAATAACAGCAGTATTGTTTTGTCATATTTGGATTAGAACTTGTTTTAAAATATAGCCCAAGTGAAGATTTAGTTGAAACTTGCTGTCCCCTGCCACGTGTTGCTGTGGCCCACATGGGGATTCTGTGTGAGAGGTTTGACTCAATTATATCGTTGGTGGGGTTCAGAATGCTCTGTGGTTGTAGGTGTACTATAAATCCCAACAACTACAACTCCCAAATGTCAAGATTTTATTTTTCCCCAAACTCCATCAGTGTTCACATCTGGGCATGTTGAGTGTAGAGTTTGGTCCAGATCCATCACTGTTTGAGTCCACAGTGATCTCTGGATGTAGGTGAACTACAATTCCAAAACCAAAGGACACTGCCCACCAAACCCTTCCAGTATTTTCTGTTGGTCATAGGAGAACTGTGTGCCAAGTTTGGTTCAATTCCATCATTGGTGGTGTTCAGAATGCTCTTTGATTGTAAGTGAACTATAAATCCCAGCAACTACAACTCCCAAATAACAAAATCAATTTTTTTAGTGAAGGACATACATCGGGTTGTTAGGTGTCTTGTGTCCAAATTTGGTGTCAATTTTCCCAGCGGTTTTTGAGTTCTGTGAATACCACAAACGAACATTACATTTTTATTTATATAGACTAGCCATCCCCTGGCACGTGTTGCTGTGGCCCACATGGGGATTCTGTATGAGAGGTTTGGCTCAATTCTATCGTTGGTGGGGTTCAGAATGCTCTGTGGTTGTAGGTGTACTATAAATTCCAGCAACTACAACTCCCAAATGTCAACATTCTATTTTCCCCAAACTCTACATTTGGGCATATTGAGTGTTCGTGTAGAGTTTAGTCCAGATCCATCATTGTTTGAGTCCACAGTGATCTCTGGATGTAGGTGAACTACAACTCCAAAACCAAAGGACACTGCCCACCAAACCCTTCCAGTATTTTCTATTGATCATGAGAGAACTGTATGTTGATACAAGTTTATTTTATTATCTGTTTCTTGGCATCGAATTGTGCCTTTTGTAAGTCGCCCTGAGTCCCCCCTCGGGGGTTGAGAAGGGCGGGGTAGAAGTGCACGAAATAAATATGCCAAGTTTGGTTCAATTCCATCGTTGGTGGGGTTCAGAATACTCTTTGATTGTAAGTGAACTATAAATCCCAGCAATTAAAACTCCCAAATGACAAAATGATTTTTTTTAGTGAAGGACATACATTGGGTTGTTAGGCGTTTTGTGTCCATTTATTCATTCACTAGCCGTCCCCTGCCACATGTTGCTGTGACCCAGACTGGTGATCTGGAAAATAAAGTAACGAGAAAGTCTTGGTTTCTAATATATATAATTTCTTTATGCTTGTGGGTAAACAGTATTTCTTGCTGTTTCCTTGTCAGTGTTGATGTGGAGATTGTCTGGTTTGCCCACTCTGGAACATGCAACATATCATTGT
Organism: Anolis sagrei; assembly: GCF_037176765.1. Taxonomy (NCBI): domain Eukaryota; kingdom Metazoa; phylum Chordata; class Lepidosauria; order Squamata; family Anolidae; genus Anolis; species Anolis sagrei. Next base: position 112,318,909 of record NC_090024.1, read on the forward strand.
GCTTCTTTAGGAGTCCCTTTCAAATCTATGATACTATATCTCTCTGTGTGTGAATCATATCTATCTATCTAATCTATGGCTGGATGGCTCTTTGTCAGGAGGGCTTTGATTATGTTTGCTTGCCTTGGTGAAGGGAGTTGGACTGGATGGCCTTAAGTATGGGGGTTCTGTGTGGGGAGTTTTCCCCAATTCTGTCATTTGTGTTATTCAGAATGCTCTTTGATTGTAGGTGAACTATAAATTCCAGTAACTACAACTCCCAAATGTCAAGGTCTACTTCCCCCAAACTCCATCTGTGTTCATATTTGGGCATATGGAGTATTCGTGCCAAGTTTGGGCTAGATCCTTTATTGTTTGAGTCCACAGTGCCCTCTGGATGTAGGTGAACTACAACTCCCAAACTCAAGGTATTGACCCACCAAATCTTCAATGCCCACCAAATCCTTCTGGTGTTTTCTGTTGGTCATGGGAGTCCTGTATGCCACGTTTGGTTCGATGCCATAATTGGTAGAGTTCAGAATGCTCTTTGATTGTAGGTGAACTAGAAATCCCAGCAACTACAACTCCCAAATGACAAAATCTAAATTTTTCTAGTGAAGGACATACATGGGGTTGTTAGGTGTATGCTGTCCAAATTTGGTGTCAATTCATCCAGTGGGTTTTCAGTTCTGTTAATCCCACAAACGATACTGAAAACTGTGTATACTTTTTTTTTGGCAACAAAGAATCTAATGATGTAATAATCTGTGGTTATGATTATTAGGGTTTTTTTTTTTTAGATTATGTCATTGGAACTGTAATGTTAGAGTATTATATTTCTCTTTTCAGTGTCCTACTATGCTTTAGTTATACAACTTCCCCCTGTTTTTAATGTATATTCTTTTGTCTGCATATTAGATTGTTAGTGTGAAACTCAATCAATAATTAGTTGCCAGCGAGAGTCTAGGGAGGCCAACTTATCCAAGATTTTATTTTATTTTATGAGAACAACATTCACCTTACACAGGCTCCATCTTCCTCCATCAAGATTTATCTACAGCTGTAGTGCAAAATATTTTGGCCTTTAACACTCTATTGAACTTACCATGTACCTCTGAAACGAAATTGATTTGAATAGAGGAAATAAAATATAAATATGTTCTCTTGTGCACAAAAGTAGCCCCCATTTCTACAGGAGTCAGTTTTGAACTCACCTGCTCAGAATTTGATTGCAGACTCATAAACCGAGAGGCTCTAGCCTTGCAGGAGATGATTAACTGAGCTAAATTCCTTCTAGATGAATATAATATAGAACTGATATTAAAGCCAAATATTTATATTAAGCATGCTCGAGTGAAATATTTTTTATATAGCTGTATAGCAGAGCGGGCAAAGATGAAAAAGATACCAAAGAGGACTTTGAGCTCCCAATTGGATCTGTGGGCATTGCAAGTCCAAAGTATTATTCAGACTCACTCAAAAAATGGAAAAAAAAGTGTCTTTCCAATTAATTCATGTTTTTGAAGTTTAAAATGGGGAAAAATATAATGAAAATTGTATTATTTTACCATATATCCAAGGTGCCAAATACCAATTAACCAGTGCAATGAATCTGTTGATTCAGTCCAAATCATCTGGAGAAGCAGAGTTTGAGAAACACTGGACTATGCTATCTGATATCATATATGAGCCTACTCTCAGATACCATCTCCCCATTCACAAAATCTTCTCTCCATTCTAGTAAAAGACTTCAACTGATTTTTTTAAAGAATCTGTTTGGTTGTTTTTTTTATCTATATTTATTTTAATTTTTTAAAACCTGAGTCTCGGTTTGGCAGGATATTGGAATCTATATAAATAAAAATGTAATGTTCATTTGTGGGATTAACAGAATGCAAAAACTAGTGGGCCAATTGACACCAAATTTGGACAGCATACACCTAACAACCCAATGTATGTCCTTCACTAGAAAAATTTAGATTTTGTCATTTGGGAGTTGTAGTTGCTGGGATTTCTAGTTCACCTACAATCAAAGAGCATTCTGAACTCTACCAATTATGGCATCGAACCAAACGTGGCATACAGGACTCCCATGACCAACAGAAAACACCAGAAGGATTTGGTGGGCATTGACCTTGAGTTTGGAAGTTGTAGTTCACCTACATCCAGAGGGCACTGTGGACTCAAACAATAAAGGATCTAGACCAAACTTGGCACGAATACTCCATATGCCCAAATATGAACACAGATGGAGTTTGGGGGAAGTAGACCTTGACATTTGGGAGTTGTAGTTACTGGGATTTATAGTTCACCTACAATCAAAGAGCATTCTGAATCCCACAAACGACAGAATTGGGGCAAACTTCCCACACAGAACCCCCATACTTAAGGCCATCCAGTCCAACTCCCTTCACCAGGGCAAGCAAACATAATCAAAGCCCTCCTGACAAAGAGCCATCCAGCCATAGATTAGATAGATATATATGATTCACACACAGAGAGATATAGTATCATAGATTTGAAAGGGACTCCTAAAGAAGCACAATGATATGTTGCATGTTCCAGAGTGGGCAAACCAGACAATCTCCACATCACCACTGACAAAGAAACAGCAAAAAATACTGTTTACCCACAAGCATAAATTATATATATATGAAACCAAGACTTTCTCGTTACTTTATTTTCCAGATCACCAGTCTGGGCCACAGCAACAGGTGGCAGGGGACAGCTAGTGAATGAATAAATGGACAACATACCTTCCCAAAGTCTCTAAACAGGGGCAATTCTGATTATAATGCTGCTACTCCACTTTTTCAAGTGCATTTAAAATGTCCCAGGGCAAATCTACACTGCCCGCTTATGTCAGGTTCAAGCTGGCATAAAAGGAAGCAGTTTCAGGATGTCCTTACGGCAGTGTTTCTCAACCTGAGGGTTGGGACCCCCGTGAGGGTTGCGTGGGGGTGTCAGAGGGGTCGCCAATGACCATCAGAAAATATAGTATTTTCTGTTGGTCATGGGGGTTCTGTGTGGAAAGTTTGGTCCAATTCTATCGGTGGGGTTCAGAATGCTATTTCATTGTGGGTGAACTATAAATCCCAACAATTACAACTCCCAAATGGCAAGGTCTATTTCCTCCAAACTCTACCAGTGTTCACATTTCGGCATATTGAGTATTTGTGCCAAGTTTGATCCAGATCCATCATTGCTTGAGTCCACAGTGTTCTCTGGAAGTAGGTGAACTACAACTCTAAAAAACTCAAGGTCAATGTCCACCAGACCTTCCCAGTATTTTCCCTTGGTCATGGGAATTCTGTGTGCCAAGTTTGATTCAATTCCATCATTGGTGGAATTGAGAAGGCTCTTTGATTTTAGGTGAACTATAAATCCCAGCAACTCCAGCATTACCAAATGACAAAATCAATCACCCCGAACCTCACCAATATTCAAATTTGGGCGTATTGGGTATTTGTGCCAAATTTGTTCCAGTGACTGAAATACATCCTGCATATAAGATATTTAGATTACGAATCATAACAGTAGCAAAATTACAGTTGTGAAGTAGCAACGAAAATAACATTATGGTTGAGGGTCACCAGAACATGAGGACTTGTACTAAGGGGTTGAGAAGGAAGGTTGAGAACCACAACATTAGGAAGGTTGAGAACCACGGCCTTACAGCAATTCGCATCCTGCGAAACCAATTTCGCCTTGCACTGTGCTTTACATTAGAGACAGATTGCAAGCTCGATTTTGCTTATTTTGGTTTAAATGGCTTAAAATGCACGACAGTGCACTTTCATAATACGTTTAATTGCCACTGCACTTTGAAGCTGCCTCCATGCTGCATCAAATGGCCAGTGTGAGTGTGCCCCCAATTTCTCTTTATTCCTCTCCCTTTCCTCCTTTGTCCTTCCATTGCTGCAGACTGAGTTCAAAGCTCAACAGTAGTTTCTCTTGAGTAAACTCATCAGAAAGGAGCAAAACAAAGGAGAGAAGGATCTCATCCTTTCAAGTGAAGGCAAAAGCAAACTGCAGCAGCCTTTTCCCAGCTCTCGGGTTTTCCTCCTTAATACCTTTTGACATCTTGACCACACACTGACGTTGCTTGGCAACATGTGCCCCAGTTTTCAGCTGTGAAATGTTAAGAGACATGCCACAAAAACAACAACAGATGATCAGCTTACCAGATGATTTGGTGTGCTTGCCCAATCCCAAAGCAGACCGTAGACTGGAGCATGAAGTTCACAAAGGCAGGAGATCAGACTCAGCATGGTCGCTCTTATGACCTGCCATCTCACAATGTAAATACAGTAAAATTATTGCAAGAGGACAGGGGAATACTGATCTTTCTGCAAAGATTGATCATTACTGTTGTGTGAGCACAACAGGAATGATTCTGGTGATTGTGAACACAAAGAAGGGAAAATATGATAGTATTCATAAACTGAAGCAATTCATTTTTTAACTACAAATAAGAAATCAGAAAAAATCCAGATTTTTTCCCAGAATACAAGTGACAAAGTCAGCTTTCAGGCATTATTTGTCATCCTAGTTCTTCACAGGCATGTGGCAGAAAGTTAACAGGTTTTTGTTTTGTTTTTTGTCGTGTCAGGAGCAATTTGAGAAACTGCAAGTTGCTTCTGGTGTGAGAGAATTGGCCGTCTGCAAGGACGTTGCCCAGGGGACGCCCGGATGGTTTGATGTTTTTATCATCATTGTGGGAGGCTTCTCTAATGTCCCCGCATGAGGAGCTGGAGCTGACAGAGGGAGCTCATCCACCTCTCACCGGATTCAAACATGAGACCTGTTGGTCTTCAGTCCTGCCGGCACAAGGGTTTAACCCACTGTTAACAGATATGGCTGGAGGACTGCCACCCACCAAAAAATCAGCCACTGAGAATTGTTTGGTTCTATCCCAATAGAATCCCAACCATTGTTTTTATTTTATTTTATTTACAGTATTTATATACCGCTTTTTTCACTCCTAGGGGACTCAAAGCGGTTATATATACCCTCAATTCGTTGATTCCTGGTACGAGTATTACATGCCACATAGAAACCCTATTTATTCATCATTTTACAGTCTGTTTTTCTATATCCTTGGATTTGGGGTAGCTCAAAACAAGATTTTTTTAAAAAACAAATATACCGTAAATTAAAACATAAAAGGTGAAAATATTAAAAACCCAATTCAAATCAACTGAGTTACAAAGTAATTTGAAAGCAGATCAATAAGAAGTAACCTAGCTTATCAATCTAATTAGCAAACCATTCGTTTTCATCTGTGAAATGTTGGAGAATATGCAATCTTACTTTTTTTTTCCTATTTAGCCACTCCCTGGCTCGATTAAAGTTGTTAAGGAAGCCAATAGTAACTGGCTAGTAATCGAGAAGGGCCCTGTTTGTACAAACTGCTGTATAGGAATTGCTCTAAGAAAAAGTGGGTTCTGTACTGGGAAAAAGACAGGGTGCCCCTGTTCAGTTGAGACAGTCACAAGCTATGTTGTCCATTCATTTGTTCCATCATATCCCAACTTTTCCTCAAAGCTTTAATTTAAAAACTAAAACAAATGCAGATAAATACTTATCTTATTATTATTATTAGCTGTACCCGCCAAGTGTTGCTGTGGCAAACCTTCTTCCCGCTTTCTCCTCCATCTTTCTTTCACTCCTTCCTTCCCTCCCTCTTTCCTTCCTTCTGTCTTTTTCTTTCTCTTCTTCTTCCTTCCTTCTCTACCTGTTTCTTTTCTCGCTTCCTTTGTTCTTTGGTTCCATCCTTCCTTGTCTCTTCCCTTCCTTCCTTCCCTCTTTCTCTTTTGTTCCTTCTCTCCTTCCTTCTCTACCTTTTCTTTCCTTCTCTCCTTCCCTTCTTCTTTCCCTTTCTCTCCCTCCTTCTCTCCTTACTTCTTTCTTTCCTTCTTTCTCTCCTTCCCTCCTTCTTTCCCTTTCTCTCCCTCCTCTCCCACCTTCTCTCCCGTCTTCCTTCTCTACCTTTCTTTCCTTCTCTCCTTCCCTTCTTCTTTCCCTTTCTCTCCTTCTCTCCTTACTTCTTTCTTTCCTTCTTTCTCTCCTTCCCTCCTTCTTTCCCTTTCTCTCCCTCCTCCCTTCTCTGCCTTTCTCTCCTTCCCTCCTTTTTCCCTTTATCTCCCTCCTTCCCTCCTTCCTTCCTTCTCTACCCTTCTTTCTCTCCTTCCCTCCTTCTTTCCCTCTTTCTCTTCCTCCTCTCTCACCTTCTCTCCTTCCTTCCTTCTCTACCCTTTCTTTCCATCTCTCCTTCCTTCCTTCCCCTTTCTGTGTGTGTTTTGTGCGTATATATGTGTTCGTGTATGTGTGTGTGTGGTTTTGCACATGCGTTGTAATTTTTGGAGGGTTTTTTTTGCTTTTTAAGTCCCTTCTGCTATGTTTTTCAGTGTTTTTATGAGTGATGGTCACTCATTGGCCTGATAGGTGTATTGTGTCCAAATTTGGTGTCAATTTGTCCAGTGGTTTTTGAGTTGTTAATCCCACAAACGAACACTACATTTTTATTTATATACATTATTGTTATTATTATTATTATTATTATTATTATTATTAACAATATACGATACAGTTACTGCAGTATAAAGTACCATAATCCAAAACAGGGATGTTCAAAAACGCATGGTAGCTTTTGCTTTCAGTAGCATCTGATTACAACCTTTGGAATAAAAAAAAGGTTTTCCAGTTCCTAGCTTAGGGAATGGCCCTTTTAAACCATCTGGTTACTCTTATACATTCAGTAATAAAAGGTAGAGACAATTAAACTTGGGGCATCATCCCCTTTCAAGGCAGATCACAATGGATCTGTTTCAGCGTTATTCCAATTTACATTATGTTCAAGTCTCATTCAAATATTTAAAGCAACTCTGCCCTTGCTTCTTGTATTTTTATGACTGGAGCATAAAGTAGAGCAGCAAAGTGATTATACCGCCTATTCCTGAAAAGAAGAGCTGTAACTAGATTATATTCTGAATCAGTCACAATAAAGCAGAAGAGTAAAAGCTACTGGAAGGAAACTTGTTTCAAGTGCCTGTAATAGCCTGCCAGTTTTGTCTCCAGATGCCCCTTGTTTTCTACTTTATCTTGATCTATCTTGATGTAATATCAAACAATTTTGGACACACAAAGACTTTTAACAGCCCACCATTACTTTGACTTAAAATTCCAACCACATATTGAATGAAAACTGTCAAGAGATTACCAGATGCTCACTATAGTAGTCTTCAAATTCCACTTGCTGTTAATATCAACACTTTTTATATTCACACAATAGAAATCTTAATTTTATATCCAATAATATTTATTTTATTTATTTATTTACTTTGCTTGTATACCGCAGTTTCTCAGCCCGTAGGCGACTCAACGCAATCTTCACTCCTTTTCACCCATTAAGAAGAGTGTATATTTGATGTGAAGTCAAGTTTAAATGTTAAACTAGAAAGGGAAACCACACAAAACATTTGAACTGAGTGCCCATTTAGAAACATTACTGGGGCTGTAGCTGTATTTATGTTCTGCGGGGGGGGGGGGGGGGGGGGGACAACTAATATTTTAAATACTTTAAATACAAGTTTGATTTTACAGAAATAGGCTGCAGGTTCAAAGCTCACTCCACAAAACCATACACTAAATGCAATGTTCATATTTTAAGATACTACAGCAGGGGTCTTCAAACTAAGGCCCGGGGGCCGGATACGGCCCTCTAAATTCATTTACCCAGCCCTTGCTCAGGGTCAACCTAAGAGCCGTCGCAAACTCTGTTCCTGCGAGAGAAAACCTTGCTAGCAAGTCCCTGACGTCATGAGCCTGCGCCTCTCTCCCCGCCCCTTTCTCCGCCCCTTTCTCTTTGCGAGCGTGGTTTTTCCTTTGCTAGGGCAGCATTGCCCGCATTTTCTCTCAGTTGAATTCTGCCAACTGAGAGAAAATGCGGGCAATGCTGCCCGAGCAAAGGAAAAACCACGCTCGCATGGAGAAAGGGGCAGAGAAAGGGGCGGGGGGAGAGGCGGAGTCTCGTGACGTCAGGGACTTGCTAGCAAGGTTTTCTCCAGCAGGAACAGAGTTTGCGACGGGCCTAAGTCTGAAGTGAATTGAAAGCAAATAACAACAACAATCCTATCTCATCAACCAAAAGCAGGCCCACACTTCCCATTGAAATACTAATAAGTTTATATTTATTTTAATTATTGTATTGTTTTAAAGTGTTGTTTGCACTACAAATAAGATGTGTGCATAGGAATTCATTTTTTTTTTCAGATTATAATCTGGCCCTCCAAGTTTGCGGGACTGTGACCTGGTCCTCTGTTTAAAAAGTTGGAGGACCCCTGTACTACAAGATATCTTGTTTTTGTCCCTTTAACCCCTCCACGGTCCATTGTTATGTCCAAAGACAACTTTCCTTTTCGGGGTGAGTAGACTTTTTACAAAAATTAAGTTAGCAGAACATTCTTGTTGAGACTCCTATTTGTAAACAATTATCTTACCAATGTTAAGAAGTGGTGCACAGTGCCATTTGGTAGGAATCTAAGCATCTGTACTTAGAAGTCCCATTGCATTTAGTAGGGCTTACTTTGGCCACATCATGAGAAGAAAGGAAAGCTTAGAGAAGACAATTATGCTGGGGAAAATGGAAGGAAAAAGGAAGAGGGGCCAACCAAGGCCAAGATGGATGGATGGGATCCTTGAAGTGACTGGATTGACCTTGAAGGAGCTGGGGGTGGTGACGGCCAACAGGGAGCTCTGGCGTGGGCTGGTCCATGAGGTCACGAAGAGCCGGAAACAACTGAACGAATGAACAACAAACTTCCAGATTTCTCTGGAATTGAGTGTGAGCTTTGACTGAGCAAGTATATATTAGTAGTAGTAGCAGTAGTATTTATATCCCTCTTCCTCTCTCCCAAATGTAGAATTGAAATCTCGATTAATGCTCATGGTGTCATTTGCTAAATAATATTATCTTGGCTCCCCATCTACAATAAGAGCATGTTAATGGGAGGATTGGATGCTTTACTAATCAGCTGCCTCCATCTTTTTTAAATTATACATTTTATTGTATTGTCGAAGGCTTTCATGGCTGGAATCACTCAGTTCTTGTGGGTTTTTTCAGGCTATATGGCCATGTTCTAGAGGCATTTCTCCTGACATTTTGCCTGCATCTATGGCAAGCATCCTCAGAGGTGAGGTCTGTTGGAACAGACCTCACCTCTGAGGATGCTTGCCATAGATGCAGGCGAAACGTCAGGAGAAATGCCTCTAGAACATGGCCATATAGCCCGAAAAAAACCCACAAGAACTACACATTTTCTTGTTCTGCTTCATTCATATATGCCAGGAGCTCCCATTAGCATTTTAAAAATGGAAAACAGAGGTAATTTTAATAAATATAATTAAAATTCTGATGTAAATTCAGAATTGTTGGCTATAACACGGGTGAGGAATTTGATAAGAAATCATTATTATCGGGGAAAACTAAATCAACCTGCATGGGATACAAAGGCTGGATCTACAGTGCCAAGTAATGCAGTTTCAGAATACAGATTAATTGCATCAGACTAGATAATGTGACTCTACACTGACATATAATCCAGTTCAATGCATTTTATCTACAGTCTGAAACTGCATTACTTGGCACCGTAGATCCAGCCTTTGTATCCCATGCAGGTTGCTTTAGTTTTTCCTGATAATAATGATTGCTTACCAAAGAGCTATTGCCAACTATGGCAAAAATCATCTTGGTATAATTTTAAAATCATTTAACCCCCCCCCCCCCCTTTTTTTTTTTTTTTTTTTTACAGAAGAGAATACTACAAACTGTTTTTAAAAATCTCACTCCTCCACTAATATTCAATACATCACATCCATGGATTTCTGGCACAAGTAATGCATGTATATCATTCTTGTGCACAAAGGAATTTTGTGGTACCTTAGAGACCGAGAGTAAATTGGCGACCTCTTGTAGACTACTTACTCAGATGTATGTGAGTCAATGAAAACTTGCTACTAACTTTGTTCTCTTAATTAGTCTCCAAGATGCTACAGGATCTTTTTTGCATGATATTCCAATTTAATACCTTTTATACATTGAAACTAGTATCTCTAGTCCCTGGGAAAGAAAATGAAATTGTATCTATTCTTCTGCTTCACTGAGAGACATGAAAGTCTAGGAAAAAAAAGAGGGGTGCCACAAATTGGGGGAAAATCTTTAAGCAGAGATTTAGAAATTTTGGGGAAGGATCCAAGAATGTTTTTTCTTTTGAAATTTAAAGAAACATTGCAAACTCCAGAGTATGAACACCAGGAAGTACAGAGTATGAAGATTGATGTGTAATACTCTACAAAATTGGGTAACTCCTGTTCCTGCACATTTCTTACACATAAACAAGTGTTAAACAGATTCTAGTTGAACCTATACCAAATACATACTTGCACAAATAAACAAAAGATGTGAATGCTACTATCTTCCTGGGGTGAGCATACCTGGGATGCGCCACTACATGTGATACACATTATAACAGTCCCTTGGGAGATGCTAGCGGGGTACAAATAAAGTTATAATAACAGTTAAAGACTTTCAACACTAAGTTAAATTTCATTTCCAATATGCTGCTTGGCTTCTGACTTGCGTTTTCTGCCTAAAAATACACTTTTATGGGAATTTGTGGTTGGCTTTAATTTTTCACTTCTTAGACTACAAAATGTTAAGATATGTGTCCATAAGATATATGCAGTCATTTCCCACTGTCTTTGCATATTTCCTTGCACAAAACCAATGCAATTACATATTAAATTTTCATTGATTATGAACAATACAATTTGATGTACAAGTTAATGCGTGTCATCTTATGTTGCTACAGCAGTAAAGTAAATTTGATTTGAGAACATGATTTTCCTTCCTTTTTCCTGGGAAGAGGGGAAAGGACACTTCATGGCTTCAGAATCTCCAGAATGAATGCACTCATATAGTTCACAATAAAAATTTTGAAAATTACATTACGAAACATCCACCGGATATTTCTAAAACTGGACAGGTAAGCAATATTATAATTTCATTTTCCTTCTAGCTCACTTTTCAACAGATCCATATGGAATTAAGGAATAAAAAAGGATTTTTTACTTTCTGCTAGGCATCACTTTATGTACATCTAAACTAGGGGTCCTCAAACTAAGGCCCGGGGGCTGGATATCACCCTCCAAGGTCATTTACCCGGCCCTCGCTAGGGTCAACCTTAGTCTGAAACGACTTGAAAGCACACAACAATAACAATCCTATCTCATCAGCCAAAACCAGGCCCACACTTCCCATTGAAATACTAATACGTTTATATTGGTTAAAACTGTTCTTAAATTTAATTATTGTATTAAGTGTTTTTTGCATTACAAATAAGATGTGTGCAGTGTGCATAGGAATTCATTCATGTTTTTTTTTCCAAATTATAATCCAACCCTCCAACAGTTTGAGGGACTGTGACCTGGCCCTTTGTTTAAAAAAGTTTGAGGACCCCTGATCTAAACTGTAGAATCAATGCAGTTTGGCATCACTTTAATTGCTGAGTCTCAATTCTGTAGAATTATGGGAGTTGTAGTTTGGTGAGGCACTAGCATTCTTTGGTATGAAGGCAAAAGATCTTGTAAAACTACAATTCCCGTGATTCCATAGCATTGAGCCATGGCTGTTATCAAACTGCATTAATTCTACAGCATAGATGCACCCCAAGAGTCCAAGCATATACATGTGTCTGACATGAGAGCAAAAGGAATCTAAAACATGAAAGCTATTCATTCATAATGGCATCTCCAAATGACAGGCCTCAGTAAGAGAAATCTTTAAATCCCAAAGTAACAAAAAGAGTGGTTTTTATTGTTCACCTGAAGAAGTTTTACAATAAAAATACTTTTAAAAGCAAGCATGTTAATTCATCTTCTATTGTTCCAGCAATTTTGTTTAAAACACTTTATAGAATTTTGACAAAGTCAGAAGCCTAACTGGATAGATGGTACAACAGCTTCTTCTTTCTTCCTTAAGATTTTTTCAAATACTTTTTAATTGGTCACAGTCTAAAGTAAATAATCCCAGAACATACACACTATCCAGTACACATAATATTTTTTTAAAAGTAAATCATAACCACTGTGGAATAAAATGCCACCAAAACAAAGAAAAAAGAAATCCATAATAGAACAGTGGTTAAGGTACAGTACTTCTCTTGATGATAAATTGTGCTCTGTGCCTGGATGGCAAGGTAAATTAACAGGACTAATTCGAAGGATGGGAAACACATAATCATGTACTGTATATATATTTAAGTGGAATATAATTAATTATGCATTAGTAGTAAGGTGGCGAGTCAGTTGGTGAAACAGTGTTCAGGTTGTTTGGTGGGCAGGATAAAGAGAAAATTGGTATGTTTAAATCATTAGCAATTTAAAAATCTCATAGTTCTTACAACAGCATCTTCATAACGGAAGTGTTTTACACTTGTACAATGTAAATTACTTTATTATACATGGAAGCCTGCAAAAGGCCAATTACACAAGACTGCAAACAACCACTGGTACTTCTCTGCCTTCAGAAAGTACGTAAGACAGAAACATCACCAACAGTACATTTAAAAAAAAAATCTGTAAAAGCATCACCAAAATCACATTTAAAAAACTAATTAGAAAAAAATACATCTGAAAAAAACAAAAAAAAAAGTAGTTCTGGGCAGTGCAACTGCTCTTGAGCAGTTTTAAAATAGCCACTAGGTTTCTAGCAGGTTTCTGTGGCTCCACAGGCTCTAATCAAGATTCACATATCATAAATAATGTACCACAAAATATACATGAATTTGAGTGACAAAATTCCTTGGAAATATTCTGGCTACACCAACCAAACAGAACCGGCCGTGCAGTTCACATATTTAGGCCAAGCTCTGAATGGAAATGAAATCTTAAGACCTAAGCCTACAAAGTGCCCTTCTTGCATCTTTGTAACCACGTGTATATATAGCCCTCAGCCCCTAAAATACAGAAGACTGGCTGTGGACATGGATGACTAAGCTATTAGTCCTTGATGCAAGTTTGGAGGGTCTCTCTATGTACAATTAAATCACTCCTTCTTGGATTTTTGTGTGGAAACCTTTATGGCTGTTAACATTAAATGGCATTAATTTATTTTTAAGTCTTCTTTTGATATCACAAGACATCAGCAAACACATAATAAGTTATGCGAACTTATGGAATGTAAATGTTTTAAAATTCCAGCTGTTAAGCTAAAGGGAAGAGAAAGGGATTCCAAATCATAGAGCATGAATTTGATATAGAAAACAGTTAATAAAGGAAGAGATCTAAGACACAATGTAAGGATATTTACGTAAGAAGGGGAGGAAGGGGGTGGATGCCAACCAGAGGGAGGACATTTTTAATAAATAAAGCATCCCAAAATGTATACAAATTATTACTGTTATTTTAGTTTGGGGATCTAATAACATCGGACTGCGTATGTGCAACTAAACTCTTTTTAGAATTAAAAGTTTTCGGGGGAGGGGGGGAATAAGGGATGGACATTATTGTATTTATTAAAGCTATCATTCCAGGCTTAAACCAAGTATCTGAGACTATCTACCACGCCAGTCTGGAATGAGTATCATCATCTGGAAGAAGAAATAAAGAAGTACAGTAAACATTATTAACAATCTGTAGGTAGCTAAATTCTCAGACATTGTTATCACCCAGATATGAAACAGCAACTTCTTATGTCTTAGATCCCTTTGTTAAATGATGAAGTAGATTTGCCACTTATTTGTAAATTGAAAATTCTAGTACACCAATACTGTACAGAATTTCCTTGCTTCATTACATTTTCCTGAGAGTAAAGCAATTAAAATAAACCTTAATCCTAGGAACATAGGTGTTGTTGGTTGTTGGGGGTTTTTTTTAAGTTTTCAGGGTTTTTTTTTTTCTTTTTTTGCATTTGCAACTTTTGGGCTATTCCCTGACAATCTAAATATGTAAATTTGATTGCTAAACACTGTCACGTAAACATAAAAATGAAAACTATCAAGTCTATTGATCTGATTAAAAATCATAATACAAACTGATCTAAAATTCCATTAACAAAAACTAAGTATGAAAAGTTGCATTGAAAGGGCGTGTTACATTATTTGTATTAGGTTCATGTAGAAACATTCCAATGGCAGTGTTATCAAAATAAAACTAATACATTAAGACCAGCCCAAAGCCTAGTCACACTTGGACTTTTACCTATAGCTTTGGCTAGTTGGGGTCTTCACTCTTGTACTACATGGCTCACTTACATCAGACATTATATTTGTATACCCTGAGAAATCTGATACTGAAGTCCTCACTCTATGGTCCACTTCCCCATTAGAGTTAGCAATAAAAGTCATTGGCACCCTGCTGCCCGTCTTAAACTGAGAACCAAATGCTTGTGCAAAGGTTTCTATCTGATACGTTGCTCGATGCTCTAGCTCCTTCTGAGGATCTATCTGGTTAGCTAGCTCCTGAGATGGAATTGGAAAGCTTGATGAAGATTCTAGGGATTTTTGTTCTTTCTGGCTATTCAGTTTTTGAGGTGTAGGCTGATAGCCTGATGAAGTGTCTACGTTTTTCTGAGAGTCTATCAGATCATCTAGCTCCTGCGAAGGAGTCAACTGTTGATGAGTTGCTTCCAAAGCAGATAAATAAAAACCTGGCTGAGATCCAAGCAACATCCCAAAGGGAGGCTTTGACAATGCAGATGGCAACACTGAGGTAACGGATTGGCTGAAACCACACTCAAGTGGAGACGTAGTGTATATTTGTTTATCTTGAAACAAAGAATGGTTATGAAGGCTCGAAGACAAACTTACAAATTGGAAACTAGGTCCAAAAGCAAAACCAGCACTATTGGTTGTTCTTTCAAAAGCATGTTGGAGGTATTTTGAGTATTCTTGCAACATGCTTGCTTTGTCATTTGAAGACGTCTGGGAGCTTGGGCTCAGGTTGTCCTCTTGAACCATCTCTGAATGTTCTCCTGAAGCATGCAAGTCCACACGCTGTTCGGTGATACTGAAGGGATCTTCCTTCTGGCCTTCTGATTTGTGAGAGTACTGCTCTAGAAGACTTTGCAAGACTTCATCGGGGATGCCAGACTTATCATGACAAGATTTGATGTCGGCATTTAGAGAGGATGAGTCAATAAGGGATAACGGGGTTTCACTGTCCATAACACTTACACCTGCAGACTGAATAACAGACGGTTGGGAGGCCATATGCCCAACGTTTATAGAAAAGGCACTGTTACTGCTGGCAGTTTGCAAATATCTTCTTTTCTTTGAAAATTGCATGGCATCATCATAATTGCTGCCTAAATGACCTGGTTTACCACTTGCAGCTTGGAGAAGTCCAATGGCATCGACACTGCTGTTTGCAACTATGCCTAGCGAGGCACCTGGTTTCCCAGACAACTGTTTTTGACCAAGGAGGTCTGGCAAGGGTGACACAAAGTTAAGAAAACCCTTGTCTGTGCCTTTCCTGTTTCCTTTTTTGAAGACTACTTTTGGCACCTTTTTCTGCAGATCTTCTATCCCAGGCCCAATCAAGCCACCACCGGCCGACAGGATAGGAAACTCCACGGCGTAATTTTGCAAGGCCATGTTCGACGCCATCTGGGATTCCGACCCTTTGTGGCCCGGCTTCAGATCTTTGCTTTCGCTTGGGAGACACTTTGCTTTGCTTTTCCTCCTCGACGAGCCGGTATTTCCCTGAGACAGCATCGGCAAGCTGCCCATGCCGTGGTTGGACGGCGCCGGGTCCATCCCGGCACCCGCTTTCCCTATGGCTTCTCCGCACGTGCGCCTGTGCTTCAAGAGTCGGTCGGTCCTCGAGAAGTACTGCTGACATGTCTCACATTTGTATGGCTTTTCTCCGCTGTGGGTCCGCTTGTGCCGCTCCATGTGGTACTTCTGGATGAACTTCATGCTGCACTGGTCGCAGCCGAAGGGCTTCTCCCGGCTGTGGATCTTCTCATGCCGCTGCAGCAAGTACTTCTGGATGAAGCCCATGTTACACTGGCCGCACTGGTAAGGCCGCTCGCCGGTGTGGATGAGCACGTGGCGGCGCAGGTGGTAGGAGCTCCGGAAGGCAGCACTACAGTGTTCGCAGACGTGCGGCTTCTGGTGGGCGGCCTCGTCGCCCGTCGGAGGTCGGTTGGAGGCCCCCGCCGCCTTCCTCTTGGCTTTGCTTCCCTGAGATTCCGACTTTGGCCTCTTGGCCTTCTTGGCCTGGAGGTCTGGCTTGGTGTCCTCCAAAGGCTCTCCTCTGTGAAGGCCCAGCAGGTGGGGATGGTGGTGCAAGTGGTGGAAGAGGCTGAGGTCTTGGATGACGCTGGGGTTGCTCTGGTTGCCTCCCTCTCCTCCAATGGCGTGGGGCCTCTCCTCGCCAGCGATGCCAAAGAGGCCTCCATAGTGGTGGGGGTGGTGCTGCTGCTCCTCCTCCTGCTCGCTGGGCTTCTCCTGCTTGATGTTCACCAAGGAGTGGAAGAAACCCCAGGGGTTCCTCTGAGAGGAGGAGGAGGAGGAAGAGGAGGGCGCTGTGAGGGGGAAGCCACCCGCTGGCTCTTTCTTAAAAGTCATGCCCTGAGGGGGAGACACGGTGGTGGTTGTGGAGGAGGAGGAGGATGAGGAGGAAGAGGAGGAGGAGGCCGGGTGGTGCTGGGGGGGCGCGGCCGGGCGGGTGAAGCTGGTGACGGGCGGCAGGCGGTGGTTGAACATCACCATGCCGCCAGGGAAGGCGCCAGGCTCCATAGAGGCCGGCCTTTTCGACGACGAGCCGCCCCCTCCTCCTCCTCCCCCTCCTCCGAGGAAGCCACTGCTGAGCTTCATCTTCCCTCAGGAGAAGAAAGGCGGCCCTCAAGCCTCTCGCTTTTCCCTCAGTCCGTCTCTCTCTCTCTCTCTCTCTCTCTTTCTCACTCACCCTCCTCCTCCTCCGGCCTGGCGCATCCTTCTTCCCTTCTTCTTCTTCTTCTTAGGCCCAATACCGCCGCCTCGGCTCCACAATGGAATTAGCCCAGCGGGAATGGGTCCCGTCCCCCCCGCCTCCCCGGCCTCCTCTTCAAGGCCTCGACTGCACATGCGCGCCCCGCGCGGCATGCCGGGAAGGATTGGCCCAGTCGCGAGGGCAATAGCCCCGGTATTGGAGATGGGGAAAAGAGGGGGCCAGTGCGCAGGCGCGGGAGTGAGCCCCTCGCCGCCTCGCTCGGCCAATAAGCGTCAGCCTCGCTTTGGGCATCCGCTCAGGCGTTGCCAGGGGCAACCACAGACCCCCAAAGGCCCCCCAGCACGACCCCATTCGGCTAGGCCAGGCATGGGCCAACTTCAGCCCTCCAAGAGTTTTGGACTTCCAACTCCCACAATTCGTAACAGGTTATGGGTTTCCAGTGGGGAATGCACGTCTAAAGGGGCTCAAGGACAAATAGTATCTATGGTCCCTTCTACACATTGAAATGCATTATATGGCAGTGCGGGCCCAGGGTCATAGAATCATAGAGTTGGAAGAGCCCTCATGGGGCATCCAGTCCAACCCCCTGCCAAGAAGCAGGGAAGTTGCATTCAAAGCACCCCTGACAGATGGCCATCCATGGAAGAGCCCATTATATGGCAGTGTGGGCCCAGGGTCATAGAATCATAGAGTTGGAACAGCCCTCATAGGCCATCCAGTCCAACCCTCTGTCAAGAAGCAGGGAAGTTGCATTCAAAGCACCCCCGACAGATGGCCATACATGGAAGAGCCCTCATGGGCCATCCAGTCCAATCCCCTGCCAAGAAGCAGGGAAATTACATTCAAAGCACCCCCCACAGATGGCCATCCATGGAAGAGCCCATTATATGGCAGTGTGGGCCCAGGGTCATAGAATCATAGAGTTGGAACAGCCCTCAGTCCAACCCCCTGCCAAGAAGCAGGGAAGTTGCATTCAAAGCTCCCCCGACAGATGGCCATCCATGGAAGAGCCCTCATGGGCTATCCAGTCCAATCCCCTGCCAAGTAGCAGGAATATTGCATTCAAAGCACCCCCCACAGATGGCCATCCATGGAAGAGCCCATTATATGGCAGTGTGGGCCCAGGGTCATAGAATCATAGAGTTCGAAGAGCCCTCATGGGCCAGCCAGTCCAACCCCCTGCCAAGAAGCAGGGAAGTTGCATTCAAAGCACCCCTGACAGATGGCCATCCATGGAAGAGCCCTCATGGGCCATCCAGTCCAACCCCCTCCCAAAAAGCAGGGAAATTGCATTCAAAGCACCTTGATCCATGGAAGAGCCCTCATGGGCCATCCAGTCCAATCCCCTGCCAAGAAGCAGGGAAGTTGCATTCAAAGCCCCCAGACAGATAGTCATCCATGGAAGAGCCCTCATGGGCCATCCAGTCCAATCCCCTGCCAAGAAGCAGGGAAGTTGCATTCAAAGCATCCCCGACAGATGGCCATTCATGGAAGAGACCTCATGGGCTAGCCAGTCCAACCCCCTCCCAAAAAGCAGGGAAATTGCATTCAAAGCACCCTGATCCATGGAAGAGCCCTCATGGGCCATCCAGTCCAATCCCCTGCCAAGAAGCAGGGAAGTTGCATTCAAAGCACCCCAGACAGATGGTCATACATGGAAGAGCCTTCATGGGCCATCCAGTCCAATCCCCTGCCAAGAAGCTCCACTGCTCCACTGGCTGCTGTTTATTTTCCGAGCCCAATTTAAGGTGCAGGTGCTTACCTACAAAGCCCTAAACGGTTTGGGACCATCCTACCTGCGTGACCGCATCTCCATTTATGAACCCACGCATTCACTGCATTCATCCGGAGAGGCCCTGCTTTAGGAGAGGCCCTGCTTTGCTTTAGGTTTTGTATTGTTATGTTGTGTATTGAGGCCTTGGCCTTTATAAGCCGCATCAAGTCCTTCGGGAGATGCTAGCGGGGTACAAATAAAGATAATAATAATAATAATAATAATAATAATAATAATAAGTTGCATTCAAAGCACCCCTGACAGATGGCCATCCATGGAAGAGCACTCATGAGCCATCCAGTCCAACCCCCTGCCAAGAAACAGGGAAGTTGCATTCAAAACACCCCCAACAGATGGCCATCCAGCCTCTGTTTAAAAGCTTCCAAAGAAGGAGCCTCTACCACACTCCGGGGCAGAGAGTTCCACTGCTGAACGGCTCTCACAGTCAGGAAGTTCTTCCTCATGTTCAGATGGAATCTCCTCTCTTGTAGTTTGAAGCCAGTGTTCTAAGTCCTAGTCTCTAGGGCAGCAGAAAACAAGCTTGCTCCCTCTTCCCTATGACTTCCCCTCACATCTTCTATCTATCTGTCTATCTATCTATCTATATCTATTAGGGCTGGGTAACAACGGAAAAGTTTGTTTCTAAACTCGTTTCGTTTTTAGGGGGTTCATTGCGTTTTGTTTTTGAAAAGAATTCCGAATTTTTCTTTAAAATTTTTTCGTTATTTACGAAATTTCGTAAAATTCGAATCGATTCGTTAATGGCGGACGCGATTGCGCAATACGCTAAGAAAACCTCCAAATGGGACAGGGGGAACTTCTGAAGCTTCCCTCTTCCTCTGTTGTTGACTGTTGGTGTGATAATTTATTTTTTTATCACTGATAAAACAAACAACAACTATAAAACTTGCACCAAACATACGGAAATAAT
The DNA here is from genome assembly GCF_037176765.1 of Anolis sagrei. NCBI lineage: Eukaryota > Metazoa > Chordata > Lepidosauria > Squamata > Anolidae > Anolis > Anolis sagrei. The sequence goes on from NC_090024.1 coordinate 112,338,588, forward strand.
AACGAAACAATTTCGAAACGATTTCGAACCAATTACGAAACAATTACGAAATAAATTGAAAAATTCGTTTCGATTTTTAGTTGCTCCTGCATGGCTCAATATCGGATCGTAAGCTAATTTAAATACGAATCAATAACGAATTACGAAATTAATGAACGAAACCGCCCAACCCTAATATCTATATCTATATATCTAAATTAAAATGCTCTGTGCATAATGAGAACCTTAAAAACAAAAGAACCAATGAACAAAATCACACCAAATTTGGCAACAAAACATCTCACAACACAAGGAGTGACCACTCAAAAAATTATGACTTTGTCATTTGGGAGTTGTACTTACTGGGATTTATAGTTCACTTACAATCAAACAGCATTCTGAATTCCACCAATGATTGAATTGAACCAAACTTGGCACACAGAACTCCCATGACCAACAGAAAATACTGGAAGGGTTTGGTGGGCATTGACCTTGAGTTTGGGAATTGTAGTTCGCCTACATCCAGAGAGCATTGTGGACTCAAACAATGATGGATCTGGACCAAACTTGGCAGAAGCACTCAATACGCCCAAATATGAACACAGATGGAGTTTGAGGGAAATAGACCTTGACATTTGGGAGTTGTAGTCACGGATTCACAGTTCAATCAAAGAGCATTCTGAACCCCATGAACGGGACAAACTTCCCACACAGAACCCCATGACCAACAGAAAATACTTAAGGCCATCCAATCCAACTCACTTCGTCAGGGCAAGAAAACGTAAGCAAAGTCCTCCTGACAAAGAGAGAGAACATTGCCCTGAGTCAGCGCCCGCCTTGCCAAACACCGCAGGGAATGCCTGTCTGCCTGCCCAGGGTGCTTCCTGGCTGTAAGGCCAGCCTTGGGCAAGAGACCGGGCTGACAAGGGACCTTGTGAAATCTTCGCATAAAAGGCGCCCTCCCCTCCCCTCCAAGTGGATGGGTTTTATCAGTGCTGCCTGGAAGTCCCATGAGCTGCTCTTGGATGAATCATGTCGGAATCCTCTCCTTGGCTGCAGTCCAGCCAGAGGAAACGCTTCTGGCTACATTGTGTTTGGTCTGAAAACGTTAACTTTCCTCGAAGAAAAGGAAGAAGAGGAAGAGGAGGAGGAAGAAGAAGAGGAGACAGAGGAAGAAAAACAAGAAGAAAGATTAAGATGAGGAGGAGGAAGATGAACAATAAGAAGAGGAGGAGAAAGTAAAAAGAGTAGGGAAAGAAGAGCTGGAAGAAGAGGTGGAGGAGGAGAAAGAAGAGTAGAAAGGAAAAGAGTAGGGGAAGAAGAGCAGAAATAAGAGGAAAAAGGAGAAGAAGATGAAGAACAAGAGGAGGAAGAAAAAGGAGGAGAAAGAAAATGAGCAGGGGTAGAAGAGCAGAAAGAAGGAAGGAAGAAGAAGAGGAGGAAGAGGAGAAGGAGAAAGAAGAGGATGAAGAACAACAATAAAAGGAGGAAGAACAGGAGGAGAAAGAAAAAGAGTAGGGGAAGAAGAGGAGGGAGAGGAAGGAGAAGAAGTGGATGAGGCAGAACAAAATGAAAAGGAGGAAGAAGAGGGGAAGGAGAAGAATTGGAAAATGAGGAAGAAGAAGAGAACAAGGAAGAAGAGGAAGGAGAAGAAGAGGACAAGAAGGAGGAAAAAGAAGAGGAGGAGAACATAAAGAGGAGGAAGAAGAGGAAGAAGAAGAACACGAAGAGGAGGAAGGACAGGAGAAGAAAGAAAAAGAGTAGGGGAAGAAGAGCAGAAAGAAGAGGAGGAAAGAGAAGAAGCGGAAGAAGTCAAGGAGGAAGAAGAAGAGGAAGATGAAGAAGAACATGAGGAAGAGGAAGGAGAAGAAGAGGAAATGGAGAAGGTAGAAGAAGAATTGGAGGAGGAGGAAGAAGAGGAGGAGAAAGAAGAACATAAAGTGGAGGAGGAAGAAGAGGGTTAGGAGAAGAGGAGGAAGAAGAAGAGGAGGAAAAGGATAAGGTGGAATAAGAAGATGAAGAAGAACACGAAGATGAGGTAGAAGAGGAAGGAGGAGGAGAGGAAATGGAGAAGGTAGAAGAAGAAATGGAAGCGGAGGAGAAAGAAGAACATAAAGAGGAGGAGGAGGAAGAAGAGGAGGGTAAGGAGAAGACAAAGAAGAGGAGAAGGAGGAAGAAGTAGAGGAGGAGAAAGAAGGACACGAAGAGAAGAAGAGGGGGAGGAGAGGAAGAGGAGAAGGAGAAAGAAAATGAGGAGGGGAGGAAGAGGAGAAAAAAGGGAGGAGGAAGGAGAAGGAAAAAGAGGACAAAGATGAAGAATAAGGGGAGGAGGAGGAATATGAAGAGGAGGAAGAAGGAGGAAGAAGAAAACAAGAGGAAAAGGAAGGGGAAGAGAAAAAGGAGGACGAGGAAAAAGAAGAACAGGAGGAGGAAGAATAGGAGAAGAAAGATGAAGAAGAGGAGGAGGAAGTAAAAAGTAGAAGTGGTGGTGGTAAAATAAAGAAGTTCAGGAGAAGTTAGCAGATTATTATTATTATTATTATTATTATTATTATTTATATACCACTTTCCCCTCTAAAACAGACTCAAAGCAGGGAACAGTAGTAAAAAAATTACAATTAATGCACCAATTCTTAACATGCCACTAGATCCTTTATTGGTTTTGCGGCAACAAACACACACAGTCCATTAGATTTTTTTTTTAGCCAAGTTTCTATCTTTTTAAAAAGTATACATTTCTAATTTTCCAAATGATGTGTCATTCCACAATTTGTAAAGTTGGTTATTTTCCAATACATCTCTTATGCTACCTATATGCCCAATAAACGCAATTTCTCCTGCCTCCTCACCTAAAAACAATAATCTTAACATTAAAAAATAAACCTCCCACCTTAAAGGCATCCTGTGAAAATATTATTGTCATCCTGTTAACTTCTCTTGAACAATTTCTTTATTGTACCATTTCGCCAAGTTCCTTTCATTTACTTTTCAAGTTGAAAGCATATAAGAAAAGATCTAAAAGTAAATCTCATGTACAACAAATGACATACTTTTATTTAGCAATGGTTTCATATAAGCATTTTGAGATCTGAAAACCCTGCAGCGAAAGGTACCAGATTGTCTCCAGACTACAGTCATTGGAAATATCCATTTATCCATAGCAACGGAAATATCTTTTCTGCACACCGTGTTCTTAGGCTGATTTGTCCTTTTCAGTGTTCTGGCTACATTCCAGGAGGGATGCATAGTAAACACAGCTTTTTTATAAAATTACATGAAATTACAATAAAAGGTTTGGTAGTAAATCACAATATATTTCAAACTTGTGCAATATTAAAACAATCATCAGGAAAAAGTCAAATATTTACACCAGCAGATATCTCTGTCCTTTTAAAATATATCCATGTTGGGAAGAATGTATTTAATTATAATTTTTGATATGCTGTAACATTCTGTATTGTTACGCATCATTCATGAAGTTAGATGTATTTCTATAGAAATTAATTACATAGCTGTAGCACAACATATATTATAATTTTTGATATTCTGTAACGTACTGTATTGTTATGCACGAAGTTAGATGTATTTCTATAGAAATTAGTTACATAGCTATAACACAACATATATTATAATTTTTGATATTCTGTAACATACTGTATGTGTTATGCATGAAGTTAGTTGTATTTCTATAGAAATTAGTTACATAGCTGTAGCACAACATATATTATAATTTTTGATATTCTGTAACATACTGTATTTGTTATGCATGAAGTTAGATGTATTTCTATAGAAATTAGTTACATAGCTATAACACAACATATAACTTTTGATATTCTGTAACATACTGTATTTGTTATGCATGAAGTTAGATGTATTCCTATAGAAATTAGTTACATAGCTGTAGCACAACATATATTATAATTTTTGATATTCTGTAACATACTGTATTTGTTATGCATGAAGTTAGATGTATTTCTATAGAAATTAGTTACATAGCTATAGCAAAACATATATATTATATTTAAAGATCTGGAGCCCACTGAAGAAAAAAAATATTATTAAAAGTTTTCCAGTAATGGAGGCTATATTATGTACATTATGGTTGTATTAAATCAAAACTCTCAGTATGATAGTATAACTATCATGATCAGATATTATTTTATAATTGAGCAGTGGTGCAGTAAGTTAAACCTCTGTGCTGGCAGGACTGAAGACCGACAGGTCGCAGGTTCGAATCCACGGAGAGGCAGATGAGCTCCCTCTATCAGCTCCAGCTCCTCATACGGGGACATGAGAGAAGCCTCCCACAAGGATGATAAAAAACATCAAAACATCCGGGCATCCCCTGAGCAACATCTTTGCAGATGGGCAATTCTCTCACACCAGAAGCGACTTGCAGTTTCTCAAGTCTCTCCTGACACGACAAAAAAAAATTACTTTACTAGCTGTCCCCTGCCACGTGTTGCTGCGGCCCAGTCTGTGTATATGTGTTTTGTGTGTGTATATATGTGTGTGTATATATTTGTGTATATGTGTGTTTGGGTATGTATATGTAGTTTTGTGCATGCATTGTAATGTAATTTTTGTTTTTTGACTTTTTAAGTCTCTTCTGCTGTGTTTTTCAGTGTTTTTATGAGCAATGGTCACTTGTTGACCTGATAGGTGTATTGTGTTCAAATTTGGTGTCAATTCGTTTTTGAGTTATGTTAATCCTACAAATGAATATTACATTTTTATTTATATAGACTAGCTGTACCCGCCACGCGTTGCTGTGACCAACCTTCCCTAACTCTTTCTCTCCTTCCTTCCCTCTTTCCTTCCTTCCTTCCTTATTTTTCTTCCTAATTTCTCTTCTTTCTTCCGTCTCTACCTGTTTCTTTCCTCCCTTTCTTTGCTGTTTGGTTACATCTTTCCTTCTCTCTTTCCTTCCTTCCTTCCCTCCCTCTTTCTGTATTTTGTTCCTTCTCTCCTTCCTTCCCTTTCTCTTTACTTTAACTTTTTAATTTCCTTTTCACCTTCCTTCCTTCTCTGCCTTTCCTTCCTTCCTTCCTTCCTTCCTTCCTTCCCTCCCTCCCTCCCTCCCTCCCTCCCTCCCTCCCTCCCTCCTTCTCTTAATATTTCTTGACTGTCACTTCCAACTCTGTTCTAGGAGTTTCTTTAATTTGTATTATATAGTAATATATAATAGTAACATATTATATAGTAATCTATATAACGGTAACATATAAAATATTATAATTGTATCTTATATAATATATATTATATGTTTTATAATATATATGTTATATATTATGAAATACATATGATATAGCAATATATAAAATAGTAATATATAAAGTATTGTAAATGTGTGTGTGTGTATATGCAACCAGTTAACCAACATCCATAGACATATATATGAGTCTACGCTGCCATATAATCCAGTTCTAAGTAGATAATCTGAATTTTACATGCCAGTGTAGAAGGGGTAACTTTGGGTGCATCTACACTGTAGATTTAATGGAGGATGAGGTCTGCTAGGGGAGGGGAGGGCTGTTTCCCTCCCAAAGGAAGGGGTGTGGCCATGAGCGTCTTTGTAGACATGTGCTGTTTCTCCCTGTAGGAATATTAGGTTTAGACATCCTTTCTGCTTTTCCCTCCCTGTTTTTTTTTAATGAAGGACATACATTGGGTTGTTAGCTATATGCTGTCCAAATTTGGTGTCAATTCGTCCAGTGGTTTTTGAATTATGTTAATCCCACAAACGAACATTACATTTTTATTTATATAGATTTGTCTATATGACTTGGCCCTTCCACACAGCCATAAAACTCAGAATATCAAGGAAGAAAATCCCACAAGTTCTGTACAAATTGTTCATTAAATTCTTAAACCTATTTCTTCTTTCTACTGTGTTGGCTCATCATTACAAATGTACTGGGATAACCAACAACCACTAGTTACATTGTTTTAGTATTTGGAAAGATGAACATAATATTACTCTAGGTCCCTCCACCTTCGTAGTCGCGTCTAGTGGGAGCGAGAGACAGGGCCTTCCCTGTAGTGGCCCCTCGGCTATGGAACTCTCTCCGGAATGAAGTTAGGTCTGCCCCCTCCCTCCTAACATTCAGGAAGCAATTGAAATCCTGGCATTTGCGGAGTGACCACAGAGACCAGTAAAGACTAATATTATTGGACCACAATGTGTGGACTGAGTTGGACGATGTTTTTAACTTGGTGAATGGTTTTATATGTATTTCAATCTTATATGTATTTTAACCTATTGTTTTTGGATGTTGTTTTAAAATATTATTTATTATTTGCATTGAATTTTTGCTGTTAGCCATTCTGAGTCCCTCCACGGAGGTAGAAAAGAATGGGATATAAAAGTTTTAAATAAATAAATAGTAAAATTAAATATAATTTAATTATATACTTCTATCCTTATTAAGTTTCTACCTGTCATATTCCGATTTATATGTGTACACATGCACTCACCACAACCTATAACCCTGGTCTTGTTTGCCACAAAATTTCTGAGCCTAGCGATTGCGCCTATATTTATTCACATTACTTATGTACATTGATGTTTTCCTGCATTGGCTTCTTTTTACTTAACCATTCATTACACTACAACCTAGTTCTAAGAATCAAGTTCAAGCTGATGATCTTGCTGGCAGTAAATAATAATATCTATATTAAAACACTGACAGCAATGCTTGCCTATGAGATAAAGAATCCACTGTTCCCGTTTGCACTTCAATGAACAAACTGTATCAAAATGCCATCACAAAAAGGTGTGTCATTTCTTGCAAATTAATCACACACACGAACACTTAAGACACTTGGCAAAATAATATATGTGTGTGTTGTATATACATATAATATTTATAATATTATAATGTAATGCATTATAATACAAATAATAATAATATGATATAATTATAGATTTATATTAGACTAGCTGTCCCCTGCCACGCGTTGCTGTGGCCGTCTGGTGATCTGGAAAATAAACTAATGTGATAGTGCTGGTTATTAATATATGTAATTCCTTTATGCTTGTAGGTAAAGCAGTATTTCTTGCTGTTTCTTTGTCAGTGTTGATGTGGAGATTGTTTGGTTTGCCTACTCGGAAACATGCAACATATAATTGTCCTTCTTTAGGGGTCCCTTTCAAATCTAGGATATTATATCTGTGTGTGTGTGAATCATATATATCTATCTATATCTATGGCTGAATGGCTCTTTGTCAGGAGGGCTTTGATTATGTTTTCTTGCCCTGGTGAAGGGAGTTGGACTGGATGGCCTTAAGTATTTTCTGTTGGTCATGGGGGTTCTGTATGGGAAGTTTGCCCCAAATCTGTCATTTGTGGGGATCAAAATGCTCTTTGATTGTAGGTGAACTATAAATCCCAGTAACTACAACTCCCAAATGTCAAGGTTTATTTCCCCCAAACTCAATCTGTGTTCATATTTGGGCATATGGAATATTTGTGCCAAGTTTGGTCCAGATCCATCATTGTTTGAGTGCACAGTGGTCTCTGGATGTAGGTGAACTACAACTCCCAAACTCAAGATCAATGCCCACCAAACCCTTCTAGTGTTTTCCGTTGGTCATGGGAGTCCTGTGTGTCACCTTTGGTTCAATTCCATCATTGGTGGAGTTCTCTTTGATTGGAAGTGAACTATAAATCCCAACAGCTACAACTCCCAAATGACAAAATCATAAATTTTTGAGTGATGGTCACTCCTTGTGTTGTGAGACGTTTTGTTGCTAAATTTGGTGTGATTTCGTTCATTGGTTCTTTTGTTTTTAAGGAACTCATTATGCACAGAGCATTTCGATAGATAGATAGATAGATAGATAGATAGATAGATAGATAGATAGATGATAGATAGATAGATAGATAGATAGATGTAATATTAGTTATATTATGATATAATGGTATAGTACAATATTTAATATTGATATTGTACTATGCTATTAATATAATATATTGTATGTATATATATCTTGTAAGCTGCTCTGAGTTTTCTTCAGGGTGAGAAGGGCGGCCTATAAATGTTGTAAATAAATAAATAAATATAAACCCTCGAGGAAACACTTGGAAAAATATATTTTGGAAATGATTCTTTTCAAGACTGGTAAGCCTCTGCTAAATACATTTTCAGTTCTATTCACTGACGTTAAATATAACTAGAAATGCATTGTCAACTTTTCATGGAGGAAATAATCAACATTTTAAAACGTTTTTCAACCAAGCAAGCACACCCTAGAACAAGCATTACAAAAATCATTCAGTTTTTAACAAGGTTATACAGGCAATCCCCAAGTCATGAGTGAGATGGGTTCTGTAGGTTTGTTCTTAACCTGAATTTGTATATATGTCAGAACAGGGACATTTTTTAAGTGTAGCTCCAGCCAAAAATACATATATTTTAGCTTTGAACATCATCGAGAAGGATTAACGCCCCTTGGATGTTTGTTTTGCTATCTCTGCCCCTATTTAGAAGATTTCATCTCTCTTCTGCCCCTTTGATAATTCGGCTTGTTGTGGGAACAAGGATTGGGCATAAAGCTTCAACAGAGACACCTTTTCCTCATGATGATAACTCTTTCAGGAGTGAATTTCCCTTCCGAGGGGTAGATTTCTCTCATTTCCTGTTGTCGCAGCCCTGTTCTTAACTATGAGTCATTTCTAAGTCATATGTTTGTAATTCAGAGACAGTAGTGACCTGTGCATAGTTACTTGGTTGTTAAGTCCAATTCAGCTTTGTGTCACTACATCATATTTCGACTAATCACAAGTATAAAGATAAAGGTTTCCCACTGACATTAAGTCTAGTTAAGTTCGACTTGGAGGTGGTGATGCTCATCTCCATTTCTAAGCTGAAGAGTGTCACGATACCAGGGCTCTGCCTTATTCAGGTAGAGATGAATCAAACAAACTCCCAGTTTGTGTTAAACAGTTTAATTAAAGGAGCACTTACTTTCTGGCTGTTTTAATAGTGCAAAACATAAAACATAAAGATAGCACTCAGGCACAGAATATAAAACAAAACTGACAGCAAACGCTGTTCAAGATAACTCTGTAGTCAAAAGGTCCAGTCCAGTGGTCAAACACTGAGAGTTCAATGAGCAAAGTCCAGGGCTCAAGAGTCTATACCGTAGTCAAAAGCCAGTCCAAAAATTCAAGGTTCCAGAGTTCCAAGGGTTCAAGAGACAGGTCAGGATACTGAAAATCCACAAACCTGGGGGGAAACCAGCAGCATCTACCACCAAAATAAAACAAATACTTTTCTGTATTGTTGAAGGCTTTCATGGCAAGAATCACTGGGTTGTTGTAGGTTTTTTCGGGCTATATGGCCATGTTCTAGAGGCATTCTCTCCTGATATTTCGCCTTCATCTATGGCAAGCATCGTAAGAGGTAGTGAGATATTTTGTCCCGAAGATCAGTTCCAAGGCTAGCTCCTTATATCCAGAAATACCCAGCTGCAACCTATGAGGATACGGTTTTATGGTTCTATCAGTGGGTTTGTGGACTGAGTATTGTTTAAATGACTGTTATGATAATTGGTTATAATTAATTGCTATTGTTTTAACTCTGTATGTATTTATGGTTTTATACTGCGTTATTGATTGTGGCATCGAATTGCTGCCTTTGTTAGCCACTCTGAGTCCCCACCCCACCCCCACCCCCGGGGGTTGAGAAAGGCAGGGTAAAAATGCTGTAAATGAAATAAATAAATAAATAAAATAATAAAATCTCTTGCATACCTCCACCCTTAATTGCTTTCACCCATGAACTCTTTCTTACAGATTACTCAACCCTTTAGAACTAAGACTTACATTAACCCTTCCATCACCAACTGCTAGGTCTGCCACCACTAACCACCATCAACTGCAGAACATGATATATGGCAAAGAGCCAGCATTGTCCGTAGACGCATCCAAAGTCATGTGGCCCACATGACTGCATGGAGCACTATTACCTTTCTGCTGAAGAGGTAGCTATTGATCTACTCACATTTGCATGTTTTCAAACTGCTAGGTTGACAGAAACTGGGGCTAACAATGGGAGCTCACCCCGTCCCGTGGATTCGAACCGCCAACCTTCCAGTAAGCAAGTTCTGCAGCTTAGCGGTTTAACCCAGTGCATCACCGTGACCCCTATAACCACAAGTATAGTTGGAATAATAGTGTTAGCTTTCTTTCTTTCTCCCATCTTCCTCTTTGGATTTGCTGCTGAACAAGATACTAGGGGGTCTCAACTTTTGTTCCAGTGGTGTCTAAAAGTTTACAGTGTACAGTTTAAAATCCATGCCAAACCCTTAGGAATCACTTAGATGTGTCTGAAGACCGGTCCTGTTCAACATCTTTATTAATGACTTAGATGAAGGGTTAGAAGGCAGGATCATAAAGTTTGCAGACGACACCAAATTGGGAGGCATAGCCAACACTCCAGAGGACAGGAGCAGGATTCAAAACGATCTTGACAGATTAGAGAGATGGGCCAAAACTAACAAAATGAAGTTCAACAGTGACAAATGCAAGATACTCCACTTTGGCAGGAAAAACGAAATGCAAAGATATAGAATGGGGGATGCCTGGCTCAAGAGCAGTACGTGTGAAAAAGATCATAGAGTCCTCGTGGACAACAAGTTAAACATGAGCCAACAATGTGATGTGGCAGCAAAAAAAGCCAATGGGATTTTGGCCTCCATTAATAGGAGCATAGTGTCTAGATCTAGGGAAGTAATGCTACCCCTCTATTCTGCTCTGGTTAGACCACACCTGGAATATTGTGTCCAATTCTGGGCACCACAATTCAAGAGAGATATTGACAAGCTGGAATGTGTCCAGAGGAGGGCAACTCAAATGATCAAGGGTCTCGAGAACAAGCCTTATGAGGAGCGGCTTAAGGAGCTGGGCATGTTTAGCCTGAAGAAGAGAAGGCTGAGAGGAGATATGATAGCCATGTATAAACATGTGAGAGGAAGCCACAGGGAGGAGGGAGCAAGCTTGTTTTCTGCTTCCTTGGAGACTAGGACGCGGAACAATGGCTTCAAACTACAAGATGGGAGATTCCATCTGAACATGAGGAAGAACTTCCTGACTGTGAGAGCCGTTCAGCAGTGGAACTCTCTGCCCCGGAGTGTGGTGGAGGCTCCTTGTTTGGAAGCTTTTAAACAGAGGCTGGATAGCCATCTGTCAGGGGTGATTTGAATGCAATATTCCTGCTTCTTGGCAGGGGGTTGGACTGGATGGCCCATGAGGTCTCTTCTAACTCTTTGATTCTATGATTCTATGAAATGTTTCCAATTGATGGCTATGGAAAGGTTTTTCTGGCATAACTTATACAAGGCTGGCCGCTACACTGAAAAATATTGGAAGAAGAAGAAAAACCCAGTCTATAACACATACAAAGCAGGGCAAGCTAGCGCATAAATGCATCCTGCCCAATTTGCATTCTGCTCGGTGCCGTTCCTTCTTATACTTTGTGACAATATAAATGCCACCCCACCGGACTCCCCCTCTTAAACAATATGAGAAACTTCATTTTTTTTACGGCGTATAAACGATAACCTGATTTGGGGGGAAGTTTTTAAAGACTGTCAGGTGTAGCGAAGTGTTAAAAAAGAAAGCCCAGGAATTCAAAAACTTAAAAGCGGCAGTAAAATATTAGTCAATGTCTATGAGAAATGAGTCTGTCCCTTTATTCAGGGTGTATGTGTTTAATGGTAAGCCGGGATGCATATAAGCTAGTCCAAGCATGAAGGGCAGTAGGACACTCATATGGAAAGCCAACTTTGTCCCTCAGTTATCAAGATAAGAAACCTGTCATTTCTCTCATTCACTCTGTCAGCCTTGAGATACTCGAAGCAGACTTACCTCTGTGTTGTACACCCCATATATCAGGAAGATGAAGAGACCCTGTAAAATAAAATGGAGGGAAAAAGCTGTTAACTCTAATCATTTCAGCAGTAGAAATACCTGAAATAAACTTTCCTGGGAACAGACAAAAGAAGACACACTTCATCAAGGTCAATTTATTTTTCTATTTTTCAACATTATAAGCTGTACCTTGAGCATTTATTTGAGAACGTGGGAGTACATTGCCTACCGTATGTGAGCCGCCGCTCAACAATTTGGCATGAAAGACATCAAAACCGCACAATGTTAATTAGGAAAACGAACATGATGCCGAAATAATTGTAAACGTGTGCATTATGAAATAGCAGAAATTTGGTTTTTTTGTAAAAGAATTAAATGACATGCAGATCTTTTGATATTTAAATAGGAAAGTGCTCATTTTTACATCTCGTTGTTGTGTTTACAAAAGACGCAGGAGCATATGAATGTTTAAACATGTGCTTGTATAACTAACGTTTCTTGGTCACATATAAAAATAATTCAGAGATATTAAAATGTTAAAAAGGGTAAATGCAGTGTGTTTTTCTGCCTCATTTAATCGTTCTCCTACGCAGATTAAGAGGTGATAAAAACACATTTTCAGAAAAGACACACTTCCCAAACTTTAATTCCATAGAATAGAGTAGATTTCAGTAGCCGCAGAATAAACAATGATGGATAATTTTCAACGCATTTAATTCATTGTCTTTATCAAGCCTCTGTACACATCTGGGTAACGTCTTCCAATTGTGCAAATCTATCTAAACAGGCAAAGTATTATAATATTTTAAAACATACACTACAATTGTATTGACACTTCCCTAACAATTTAAATATTTTAATCATGTCTCTTTCTAGTCATGTTAATATTCTTGGGTTTTTATGAACAGCCACTCTGAAGCACAGAATATGAAATGTGGATAGTGTCATTAATTCAAAGCCCTGTTACAAAATGCTTGACTATCTTCAATTACATGGCGTTTTTTATTTTCTGTGTTATATTTATAGACGCTATAACAGCACAATATACGTATTTGCTGAAAACAAAGAATGAACTGGCCTGTGAAATGCATCCAAAATCCGAACTCAGTTTAACATTATTTTTGTAATCACTTCAAAATCAAGAGGAAGAAAATTCTGCAAGATCTCCTCTACTTCCAGGAAGCACTTTGAAGAAATTGTAGCAATCCCATCCACAAAAATGTGCTCCTTATTGTAAAACACTACGGCTGTCTTGCATCTGCAAGCACAGTTGCAGTTGCCAGTTAACAAAAATACATCCGGACTAAAAGCACAAAGGTTAATCTTCATCGTCATAATATGATTTTTTTTTCCTTTTCTCGCTTTTCCAATATTGCCTTTAATTTTACTTTTTTTAAAAATCTTGGCAAATTATTTAATGAATGCTAAAAAGTTTATAATGTGAACACGCAATGACCGAATTATACCTTCACTAGCTGTCCCCTGCCACGCGTTGCTGTGGCCCAGTCTGGTGATCTGGAAAATAATGAGAAAGTATTGGTTTCTAATATATGTAATGTCTTTCTGTTTGTGGGTAAACAGTATTTCTTGTTGTTGCTTTGTCAGTGTTGATGCGGAGATTGTCTGGTTTGCCTACTCTGGAATATGCAACATATCATAGTCCTTCTTTAAGGGTCCCTTTCAAATCTATGATACTATATTTGTGTGTGTGTGTGTGTGTGTGTGTGTGTGAATCATATATATCTATCAATATCTATGGCTGGATGGCTCTTTGTCAGGAGGGCTTTGATTACGTTTTCTTGCTCTGATTAAGAGAGTTGGACCGGGTGGCCTTAAGTATTTTCTGTTGGTCATGGGGGTTCTGTATGGGAAGTTTGCCCCAATTCTGTCATTTGTGGGATTCAGAATGCTCTTTGACTGTAGGTGAACTATAAATCCCAGCAACTACAACTCCCAAATGTCAAGGTCTATTTCCCCCAAACCCCATCTGTGTTCATATTTGGGCATATGCAATATTTGTGCCAAGTGTGGTCCAGATCAATCATTGTTTGAGTCCACAGTGCTCTCTGGATGTAGGTGAACTACAACTCCCAAACTCAAGATCAATGCCCACCAAACCCTTCCAGTATTTTCTGTTGGTCATGGGAGTCCTGTATGCCACATTTGGTTCAATGCCATAATTGGTGGAGTTCAGAATGCTCTTTGATTGTAGGTGAACTATAAATCCCAGCAACTACAACTCCCAAATGACAAAATCATAATTTTTTTGAGTGATGGTCACTCCTTGTGTTGTGAGACATTTTGTTGCCAAATTTGGTGTGATTTCGTTCATTGGTTCTTTTGTTTTTAAGGAACTCATTATGCACAGAGCATTTATATATATATAGATTGTGTTCAGTATCAAGGTGTTAGAGCAGGCATGGACAAGCTTGGACCCTCCAGGTGTTTTGAACTCCAACTCCCACAATTCCTAACAGCCGGTAGGCTGTTAGGAATTGTGGGAGTTGGAGTCCAAAACACCTGGAGGAGCCAGGTTTGCCCATGCCTGTGTTAGAGTATATCCAGACATTCCATCAGTAGTGTCTTCCTTAAATATGCATGGGATTTCACCTTTGATGCATGCCATGTTATGTCATAATTTCCATTCATTACGTTTATTGACTTTGGGACACCTAATTAAAATCCCCAGTCAATTGGTCATGTTCTGTCTTTCTTCACAAAACTGAATTTGCTTAGGTTGCAACCTTAAAGAAATTTAGGAGCAATAAGCCCTACATGAACTCAGCAGATCAACTGCGTAAAAACATCCAATTGCACTGAGAATCATTGGTGTCAGGTTTAAAGTCTATATATATTTTTAACAGTTGAAATCTCAATCCACCTCTCAAAAAAGCTTTTGTTGCTCTGAGCCTTTGTAAGTAAGTAAAAATTATTTTATCTACACTTCATGCTGAAATTTTGCTTTGTGCATAGCTTACAGCTCTCCTGTTAAGTAGTAATGCATACACCAAAATATATGATATGTAGAATCAAAGGTTAAATTGCATTGCAATCAATGAGGATCAAGTAAGCCATTGTAATACATTTGATCACATTTGGTGAATCCTAGGGGTGCACAAAATTGTAGTCTGCATAATGTCTTAATTAGGGTCCTTCTGGACAGGCCCTATATCTCAGGATCTGATCCCAGGTTTTCTGTTTATCCCAGATTATCTGACAGCCCCCGGGGGCACAGTGGGTTAAACCCCTGTGCCGGCAGGACTGAAAACTGACAGGTCGCAGGTTCGAATCCGGGGAGAAGCAGATGAGCTCCCTCTATCAGCTTTAGCTCCTCATGCGGGGACATGAGAGAAGCCTCCCACAAGGATGATAAAAACTTCAAATCATCCATGCGTCCCCTGGGCAACGTCCGTGCAGACGGCCAATTCTCTCACACCAGAAGTAACTTGCAGTTTCTCAAGTCGCTCCTGACACAACAAAAAAAATCTGACAGTGCAGACTCATATAATCCAGTTTAAAGCAAAAAAATAAAAAACTGGGATCAGAACCTGGGATATAGGGCCTGGATGGAAGGGCCTATCTATACACACCCCATAAAGCATGCACTTTCTGGGGTAGGTGTCCAGATGTTTTCCCAGAACTTTCTGGGGGAACACTGGGACACTGTAACCCCCTCCCCAAAAGCCGCCTCCCCCAAAACAGCTTAAAAAAACAAAAGAACTGACCCGGCCTCCATGAGAAGGCTGCCAGAGATTTTACTCTCCCCCCCCCCTCGCCTGGTTACATCATTTGCACGCAGCCGTCTCATGGAGGCTGGGTAAGTTCTTTTTAAAAAAATGTTTGGGGGGGGGGGCTTTGGGGGAGGGGGTTGGTATTCCCACAGTTTTCCAGGCTAATTTAGCCTGCAAAACTATAGGAATACTGTCTGGACTGCACTCCAGACACCAGTGACTTCCAAGAAGACACGGAATAAACCGACTATCAAATTAATTCACCACAACCAGGGTTTTTCTGGTTTGTGGTGGATTAATTTGGTTTTGTCCAGGACGTTGTCTGGAGAGCCCCCTTTTTATTGCAGAAGTTTCACAAAAAAAGTGGCTTTCTAGATGCGCCCTGAGCCTATTGAAAGGGTAACCCACATCTCAACTCTCCCCAGTACTGATTTAAGAGAGTGTGGACTATTTGATCAATATACCCATGGATTTGTGGTCCAAAAAGTAATTTTTTTAGGCTCTGGAGGTAATATTGAGAATGCTGGGCAGAGCCAGGCAAGATCTTCTACTAAATAGCTAAACTGGGAATGAACTCGGGACACTCACAAGAAATTCACCTCATTCTTTAAAAAATAAAATGTAGAGTAACATATTCTGTGTCATTGCTTCTAAGCTATTTCCCTGTTTCTCCTCCTTGAAATAACATCTTAAACATTCCATCTCAAAGAAGGAATGATTTGCTAGTCTTTAAATGGTTCGGCTGATTAGATATTCTCAAAATGTTAACTTGAGCTTGGATGCTGCAATATTTATTTTAATTGCCTATTAATTGACCAATCAGTTAAAAATAAAGACATTTAAGACACTTGAATGCCTCGTAGCAGTTGACAGCTTTAACTTTAATGTTTACATTTTTCAATTACTAAAAATAAAACAGGAAGGAAACATACAAAATCAGGATTTCACCCTCAGCAAATAAACTATTGATATGAACAAATAAATAGCTCTTTAATGTCTGCATCTAATATTAACAACCTAATAAAACTGTTTATTAGAGGAATAAGTTCCTACGCTGAAAGATACTTACTGTTATATACATACAGCATGGGGAGATAGACAAAGAAAGACAATACTTTACATGAAGACACACTGAATTCATTATGCTCATTAGTCTATGAACCAATGTGAAGGCACACTTTGCCTAAGTATTTATCAAATGGAATATTTTTTTTAAAAAAACATCCTTACTTAGATTAGACAAATATTTGTCATATTATTTATACAAATAATACAGCAAAGATTACAGGAAATTATATCAAAAGTTCCTCTTGATGAAGGTATAAAACATTTTATCATTTCCGGGCTTGACAACATACTCCAAGCTATCTTCATATACGTATGAATGAGTACCCGGTCACTATCTGAAATGCAGGCTCTTACTAATCAAACTAATAGGGTTGTTTCTTCAGTTTGATAATTAAAATAATGTATTTCTTTTTGGAAAAAAAACACACTCAGAGAGAAAGACATGTTTTACAAGTTAGATCTTGATCTTCTTTCTCAAAGTAAAAGCTATGATATGAATTCTGAATATATTCAGAATTCTGTATATATTTCAGATTTCAATATTAATGTCAAAAATACATAGTATGGTTTTACATAGTATTTGTGCTACATTAGAACAGTAAAGACAAATATCACTTAAGTAAAATAAACTTTAAATATTAAATAACCAGAAAAATACAATGAGTAAACACTAAACTAACCTGTTGTTGTTCATTCGTTCAGTCGTCTCCGACTCTTCGTGACCTCATGGACCAGCCCATGCCAGAGCTCTCTGGCGGCCATCACCACCCCCAGCTCCTTCAAGGTCAGTCCAGTCACTTCAAGGATGCCATCCATCCATCTTGCCCTTGGTCGGCCCCTCTTCCTTTTACCTTCCACTTTCCCCAGCATAATTGTCTTCTTTAGGCTTTGCTGTCTCCTCATGATGTGGCCAAATTACTTCAACTTTGTCTCTAGTATCCTTCCCTCCAATGAGCAGTCGGGGTTTATTTCCTGGAGGATGGACTGGTTGGATCTTCTCACAGTCCAAGGCACTCTCAGAACTTTCCTCCAACACCACAGCTCAAAAGCATCTATCTTCCTTCGCTCAGCCTTCCCTAAGGTCCAGCTCTCACATCCATAGGTTACTACAGGGAATACCATGGCTTTGACTATGAGGATCTTTTCTGCCAGTGTGATGTCTCTGTTCTTTACTATTTTATCAAGATTGGACATTGCTCTCCTCCCAAGAAGTAAGCGTCTTCTGATTTCCTGGCCACAGTCTGCATCTGCAGTAATCTTTGCACCTAGAAATACGGCCTCCACATTTTCTCTCTCTATTTAACTAACCTGGGAATCTGCTATTGGAACACATCCAATGAAGTGGTTTAAAACCAGTATAAAAAAGATTAGGACTAAGCATGTTCCAGTCTATTTGGAATACACGAAGCTCATTCCAGAAGCGTGTTTACAAAAAATTGAATGAAATGACATGGATTGCGAAGTTTACAAACATGGTTGAAGAAATCTCAACAAGTAGCTAAAATAGCAATTTGCTGATTTTAAAAAACCAATAAAGTTATCAATAAAGTTAGAGATTTTCTAATGAAAAGAAGTTTATTTGAACTAACATTATTTTTCTTAAGTAGGAATTGCAGCAATAATAATTTCAGAATGAAGTTACGAGGGTCATGTTGAAAATAATGTCTATCGGGTCATAACTCCTTCATATTTATTCTGTTGGGAATTAATTAAATGAAAAGTAATACTAAAACACAGGTAATTCATTCATTTTGTTTGCTTAACAATACATCATCCATTTTCTGGTGACTTTTCCATCTGTAGATTGTGCCAAACTTCACATGTACCAATGCATTGTGTGGCACAGACACCTCAAAACCCTAATCATGAACCAACAATAGCATACATATTATGCATTATTGCCAATGGTGCTTGCTCACTAGCCTTTGCTACTGCACATACTGTATTATGTCAAATTGTTTGCTATGTTCTGTTATAGAAAGTCAATGTAGGGTAGTGGTTATAGAGTTGAACTAGGACTATGGAGACCCAGGCTTACTGGATGACCTAGGGCCAGGCATGCTCTTTCAGCCTTAATTGGGATTCTTCTGGGAAATGGGAAAGAAAATAATGTATGTTGCTTTGATGTCCATGGAGAAAAAATATAAATGTTACAAAATTATTTATTTATTTGTGGTATTTCTACCCCGCCTTTCTCAGCCTGAAGGTGACTCAAGGCGGCTTACATAAATATCAAGAATCATGATAGCAATGCTGAATCACAGACTGATTTGTGCACTTGATGTGTTTCTCTCCAAGAAGGTTGAATTTGATGTTTGGTGCTTATCTGCCTCTTTCAGTGGTTCCCAACCTGTGGTCCATGGACCACCAGTGGTCCACAAGGACAGAAATATGGTCCACAACCTCACAATTTCTACACCGTTGCCTCAAAACCATGTAGCAATGAGAGTGACTGGTCTCATGAAACCCTCTTATAGTGCCAAGGCAACAAGGATGTCGGGAGGGGAGAGGCTGACTACCCACGAAAGACTACTACTACCACATCAGCTCTAGATTACTAAATATGGTTTTTGTGGGTGAGCAGATAGTGACTACTCAATGACATATGTTCTGTATCAGAAACTAGAGTTGATGTGGTCTATCCAATGCAATTTTCTGAATCAGCACACCAAATTACGAAATCTAAAGTTGCCCAGAATTGATTTTTAACCCTTCTGGTACTAATCTTGGAGAGTGGTTCCTGGTCAAAGTGGTCCCTGGTCAAGTGGTCCATGGCCAAAGTGGTCCCTAGTCAAGTGGTCCATGGTCAAAAAAGGTTTGGGAGCCACTGGTCTATTCCCATATATATAACCATTTATGGTTGATACTATGAGTTCAATCAATCAAATCATTTATTTCAGTCATTGACCAGCACAGGTTAGATATTCCTATCAATTAGAATTTTCTAATTGGTAGTGTTTTGGTTTGATGATTAGGAATTTGTGTGCTGGAACATGCAGTCCACATGTCTGAAAACCTTGGGAAACCAAGTCATTTCAACACAAAATTGATGACCCTTACCTATGGAGCTGATGCTGAGATGGCCAAACCACTGCCAGTGAAAGGGTAGTGGTCATGCAAATTCCAGAAATAGACCATAACTGATTGTCATTGTGCCAATGGGTAATATTATTCATTACATACTCAAGAAAAAACTTGGTGTCTTAGTTTTTAGGCCTGCTCCTGGGATTATTTGAGGCACTGATTTAGAAAATTGCATTGGCTAGACCACATCTGCTCTAGTTTGTTAGGTATGGTCATCATAATTTTCTATTGGTGAGCAGATGGTGACTGGTAGATGAAATATGTTCTGTATCTCAATAAACTAGAGCTGTTAGGGAAGAACTGGTGCCATTTTTGGAATCAGCAGGTCAAATATACCAAGAAACAAGTCTAACATTTGAGGCACCAAAATGTGTGTTGGTCAGTGTTAGAATTATCCATCTGTTAAATTAGGTAGAGATTCTAAGTGAAAAAACTGAACACATATACTTCTCTGGAATGCCTTGAAATGCAGCAAATTTGTACTCAAAACACTAGGGCTGGGCGGTTTCGTTTCGTAATTTCGTAATTCGTTAAAACTTCATTATTTTTTTTTATAACGAAGCGATAACGAACCATTCAGGAGCAACAAAAAAACGAAGCCAATTTTTAAATTCGTTTCGTAATTGTTTCGAATTCGTTTTGTATTTGTTTCGTTATCATTTTGAAATCGTTTCCTTATTATTTCCGCATGTCTGGGGCAAGTTTTATAGTTGTTGTTTGTTTAATCAGTGAAAAAAAATTATAAATATCACACGAACAGTCAACAACAGAGGAAGAGGGAAGCTTCAGAAGTTCCCCCTGTCCCATTTGGAGGTGTTTTAGCGTATTTCGCGGTCGCGTCCACCATTAACGAATCGATTCGTAATTGTTTCGTAATTGTTTCGTATTGTTTTGTAATTTTACGAAATTTCGTAAATATCGAACTTTTTTAAAGAAAAAATTCGGAATTCTTTTAAAAAACGAAACGCAAAACCCCCCTAAAAACGAATCAATTTTAGAAACAAATTTTTCCGTGGTTGCCCAGCCCTACAAAACACTTTCAGTACACTTTAGAACAGCACTTTTCAAACACTAAACACATGGAGAAACAACTTGCGTTCTCCATGTGAACAGGAAGTGGGATTCCCAATGTCTCTTTTTCAGATTTTTCACTTTTTACTTGAGAAACATAAAAATGGCAGAGCAGCTTATGCACAGCTCTCCATATGATGATTCAATCTTAGAAACATTTGAATAGAGTTACTGAAATTAATACATGTGAATCAGAATGGATTCAGCTCCTAACAGTAGCATTAGGCAGAGTGTGGTGGCTATTTATACTCCTAGGTGATAGTTTTCTATCCTAGGTTCAAAAATTATTTGCCTACCTTTGGGTACTTTTGCTTGGAGAGAAGGCATTGTTTGTTACCCACCACTCCCTCTTGCCTATATGTATTCATTTTCCATATTTCTTACACGTTATGTCTTCCTTCCTAATGTGCAAGGGAAAAGTTTGGAGTTTTTAGTTCCAAGTGATTTCACAATTTTATACTCATACAGCCTATTCTCTTAGTCATGATGCTACTGTTCCAGTAATTGTGTAGTGGTTTAGCTAGGACAGCAGATAGAGCAGTGGTTCTCAACCTGGGGTCCCCAGATGTTTTTGGCCTACAACTTCCAGAAATCCCTCCCAGTTTCTGGGAGTTGAAGGCCAAAAACATCTGGGGACCCCAGGTTGAGAACCACTGAGATAGAGAGTCTGTGCCTGGAAAACTTATACTAAACCAGATAGCCCAGAACAATGAAACCAACTCATCAAGTTGAAGACAAGCCACAGAGGTTTGTTATGATTTGGCCAAAAAAGGATGCAAGTACAAAAATTTAGTTCAAAACGTACAAGCATGAATTCACAGAAAAATACGAGACATCTTATACAGTTCTGACAGCTATTCAGACTTCCCTTCCTTCCCTTGATTGGCTGAAAAAGAGGCAGACTGGATTTGTGCTGGGATTGGTTGAAAGGGAGAATGGTAGCCAGGGATTTATTCAGAGTGAAGGACCAATCAGATACAGAGACGCCCTCTAGGAGAGTGCAGTCCCGGAATAACAAATGTCCAGTTCCATGGGTTGCTGTAGGTTTTTTCGGGCTATATACAACAGAGAGGAAACAAACAAGGACATCTAATCACCTCTCAACAAAAGTTTGATTCAGGCACTGTCAGGCCATTATATGCTAATCAAGGTGGTCAGTTGAAACATTCACACCTAGCTCCAGCAGACAAGAGTCCTTTGTCCCACCCTGGTCATTCCACAGATATATAAACCCCTTTTCCTAGTTCCAACAGACCTCACTTCCTCTGAGGATGCTTGCCATAGATGCAGGCGAAACGTCAGGAGAGAATGCCTCTAGACCATGGCCATATAGCCCGAAAAAACCTGCAACAACCCAGTGATTCCAGCCATGAAAGCCTTCGACAATACATTGTCCAGTTCCATGCTAAGCAAAGGTATGTTGTTGTTGTTCATTCGTTCAGTCGTCTCCGACTCTTCGTGACCTCATGGACCAGCCCATGCCAGAGCTCCCTGTCGGCCGTCACCACCCCCAGTTCCTTCAAGGTCAGTCCAGTCACTTCAAGGATGCCATCCATCCATCTTGCCCTTGGTCGGCCCCTCTTCCTTTTGCCTTCCACTTTCCCCAGCATAATCGTCTTCTCTAGGCTTTGCTGTCTCCTCATGATGTGGCCAAATTACTTCAACTTTGTCTCTAGTATCCTTCCCTCCAATGAGCAGTCGGGCTTTATTTTCTGGAGGATGGACTGGTTGGATCTTCTCGCAGTCCAAGGCACTCTCAGAACCTTCCTCCAACACCACAGTTCAAAAGCATCTATCTTCCTTCGCTCAGCCTTTCCTAAGGTCCAGCTCTCACATCCGTAGGTTACTACAGGGAATACCATGGCTTTGACTAGGCGGATCTTTGTTGCCAGTGTAATGTCTCTACTCTTTACTATTTTATTGAGACTGGACATTGCTCTCCTCCCAAGAAGTAAGTGTCTTCTGATTTCCTGGCCACAGTCTGCATCTGCGGTAATCTTTGCACCTAGAAATACAAAGTCTGTCACGGCCTCCACATTTTCTCCCTCTATTTTCCAGTTGTCAATCATTCTTGCAAAGGTATGGAGCTCAGAAAACAAAGGTGCAAGACTCAAGAGACAAAAGTGCTGATCTTGGGTAATCAAGGGCTTGGCTGTCAATAAAAGTGTTTATCAGTGAACATACTCTAAGCTTCTATTTCCATGAAGGAGCAGCAGACTCTCAGCTTCATGTGAATTCTACACACATTTGGGGCTTATCTTGGCAAAGGATATCACCTATCTTTGCATACACACAATGAATCAGATTAACACCTGGCTTGGGAAATAGCCAGAGGGATTTGCCCAATGTTTCCATTCTCAAGGGACTATTTCAGCAGGGTCATGGAGGGGTGGTTCTTTCTGAGCTACATTTTGATATATTTTTATAATTCAGTTCATATACATTTCATAAAAGAAATAGATACAGTACACGGTTGAAAGATACAAGATACACCAAATGATAAAGTTGATACAATTTATTAAAAGGTTAGATATGATATAGTTTATGGGGGTACAGGCACTGCTGGGTTTATTCTTGATCTTTTGAAGCCTTGAACTTGCACAACTCCAGACCTCCAGAAAGGGTTTTTAATAAAAAGAAAAATTGTATATTTATTCGTGAGCCCTTGGTAAGCTATAAATCTTTGGAGGGGTTACTGTGGTTCAACAACAATTGTACAGTAGTATGTTGAAAATCCACCCGCAGGACACAGGAATCCCTGTTCTATGATTTACTACTCAGTGTGCAATATGGGAACACATATGACACAAAAAGGAAAGAAGAAGACAGTATCACCAAAATAAGAAGGCATTTATATATTTATAAGGGTAGGTTTTAATCACTTTTAACCCCTCCCTCATGTGCTCGATTTAGCTGTTTTTTACTTTCAAAGAAAAGCCTGGGGTGGTATGGTATTTCAAAAAGCAGTGGGCAATAAAGAAGAGTCAAAGAATAAAAAATGTCATGAATCAACAAACGTGCTTTAGCTCATATGTGTTGCTTTTTATAGATATTATAGCATCTGAGACATTTTTTCTACAAAAAACACATTTTACATGTTGACAAAGACATGCCCTACTGATATTCATTGGGCCCTCTTTTGGAATATGACTGTATGGAGATATATATTAGTTGCTTTATTTAGCTATTTATATGGGAGCCCCCGGTGGCGCAGTGAGTTAAAGCACTGAGCTGCTGAGCTTGTTGATTGAAAGGTCGCAGGTTCGATCCCGGGGAGCGGTGTGAGCGTCCACTGTCAGCCCTAGCTTCTGCCAACCTAGCAGTTCGAAAATATGCAAATGTGAGTAGATCACTAGGTACCGTTCCGGCAGGAAGGTAATGGCGCTCCATGCAGTCATGCCGGCCACATGACCTTGGAGGTGTCTACGGACAACGCTGGCTCTTCGGCTTAGAAATGGAGATGAGCACCACACCCCAGAGTCAGACATGACTGGACTTAATGTCAGGGGACTACCTTTACCTTTTTATCCTACCCAATAACCAAAGATCTTCTAGGCACCAAAATCAAGTCACAAAACTTAACTTAATTAAATTTCCTTTCTGTTGGATTTATTCATCATTTATTTTTAAAATAAAATTAAACCTGTGTCATATACTGTTTTGATCTCTGTTCCAGTAGTTCATTTGAGTGCCAGGGATCATTTCTGGTTCTTGTGAAAATCTCTTGAGTATGTGCACAATGTGTCTATTATGTGCTTCAAAATTTTACTTTTTGGACTATAATTCCCAGATTCCATCATCAAGCATGACCATTTGTCTAATTGAGAGCTGTTGTCTAAAACATAGCTTTACAAAGCTCTGTGTTTATCTTAAAGGTAAAGGTTTCCCCTGACATTAAGTCCAGTCGTGTCCGACTCTGGGGTGTGGTGCTCATCTCCATTTCTAAGCCAAAGAGCCGGTGTTTTCCGTAGACACCTCCAAGGTCATGTGGCTGGTATGACTGCATGGAGCGCAGTTACCTTGCCGCCGGAGTGGTATCTATTGATCTACTCACATTTGCATGTTTTTGAACTGCTAGGTTGGCAGAAGCTAGGGCTGACAGCGGAAGCTCATGCCACTGCCCTGATTCGAACCTGCAACCTTTTGGCCTACAAGCTTAGCAGCTCAGTGGTTTAACCGTGCTTATTGTACCAAAGAATAGTTGGCATCAGCCTTCCTACTACTATGTTTAAGATGAAGGATTGTCAAGGAAGAGGTTCTAGAAATCACACAAGCTTCAGCCCCACCATTCTGAATACATAAATTACACATTCCCTACTTCTATCTGAATTGATTGGGATTTATCTTGGAGTAAAGAGTCCTGGCATCTCACTCTAAAACAATTTTCCAATAAAAGATCTTCTCACTGTCACCCAGTATCTCGTCTACTATTCAAATGAAAAAAACTTTCCAAACATATGACCAAATAAGATTCTCATGTTGATTCCCTGCCTTCCAAGAATTCATCCCCTCCTTGTGGTTTTTACATCAACATTGGATATTCTCAGTTTTTGCCCTACCTACCATTGTCACCTGTCAGTTAATACTTGCAGTTAAGATTATCATGCCATAGATCTATATGTTGAGTGGATCCTGAGCAGCATTTGGAGATATCCCTATGGAAGATGTAGTATCAGTGAAATTTCAGCTGCAATCTTTTCTTATTAAAAAGACTAGCTGTCTCCCGCCATGTGTTGCTGTGGCCCAGTCTGTGTATATGTGTTTTGTGTGTATATATGTGTATATGTGTATTTGCGTATATATGTGTGGTTTTGCTCATGCGTTGTAATGTATTTTTTTGTTTTTGGATTTTTAAGTCTCTTCTGTTGTTTTTCAGTGTTTTATGAGTGATGGTCACTTGTTGGCCTGATACATGTATTGTGTCCAAATTTGGTGTCAATTTGTCCAATGGTTTTTGAGTTATGTTAATCCCACAAATGAACGTTACATTTTTATTTATATAGACTAGCTATTTCCTGCCACACGTTGCTGTGGCCCAGTTTGGTGATCTGGAAAATAAAGTAATGAGAAAGTGTTGGTTTCTTGATGCTTGTGGGTAAACAGAACTACTTGTTGTTTCTTTGTCAGTGTTAATGTCGGGATGGTATGGTTTGCCCACTCTGGAACATGCAACATATCATTGTCCTTCTTTAGTGGTCCCTTTAAAATCTAGGATACTATATCTGTCATGTGTGTGTGTGTGTGTGTGTGTGTGAGAGAGAGAGAGAGAGAGAGAGAGAGAGAGAATCATATCTAGGCTGGATGACTCTTTGTCAAGGGGGCTTTGATTATGTTTTCTTTCCCTGGTGAAGGGAGTTGGACTGAATGGCCTTCAGTCAGCATTTCTCAACCTGTGGGTTGGGACCCGGAGGTGGGGGAGTCATAAGGGGTTGTCAGAAGGGTCTCCAAAGACCACCAGAAAACACAGTATTTTCTCAGTTCTTGTGGGTTTTTTCGGGCTATATGGCCATGTTCTAGAGGCATTTCTCCTGACGTTTCGCCTGCATCTATGGCAAGAGGAAAAGTGTTCCTGCCATACATCAAGGGAACCACTGATCGCATAGGGAAGCTGATGAGGAAACACAACATACAAACTATCTACAAACCCACCAGGAAAATCCAACAAATGCTACGTTCAGCAAAGGACAAGAGGGATCCTCTCACCTCTGCAGGAGTCTACCGTATACCATGCAGCTGTGGACAAGTCTACATAGGGACCACCAAACGCAGCGCCCAAACAAGAATCCAGGAACATGAAAGGCACTGCAGACTACTTCAACCAGAGAAGTCAGCCATAGCAGAGCACCTGATGAACCAACCTGGACACAGCATTTTATTTGAGAACACAAAAATGCTGGACCACTCTCACAACCACCATGTCAGACTACACAGAGAAGCCATTGAAATCCACAAACATGTGGACAATTTCAACAGAAAGGAAGAAACCATGAAAATGAACAAAATCTGGCTACCAGTATTAAAAAACTCTAAAATTAAAACAGCAGAGAGAAAAACAGGCAGGGACATCTAATCACCTTTCAAGAAGAGTTTGCTCCAGGCACTGTCAGCCCATTGTATGCTAATCAAGGTGGTCAGTTGAAAAGATTCACACCTAGCCCAACTTACAAAAGCCTTTTGTCTCACCCTGGTCATTCCACAGATATATAAACCCCTTTTTCCCAGCTCCAGCAGACCTCTGAAGATGCTTGCCATAGATGCAGGCGAAACGTCAGGAGAAATGCCTCTAGAACATGGCCATATAGCCCGAAAAAACCCACAAGAACTGAGTGATTCCGGCCATGAAAGCCTTCGACAATACACAGTATTTTCTGTTGGTTGTGGGTGTTCTGCGTGGGAGGTTTAGCCCAATTCTATCTTTGGTGGGGTTCAGAGTGCTCTTTGAGTATAGGTGAACTATAAATCCCAGTAACTACAGCTCCCAAATGTCAAGGTCTATTTCTCCCATATTCCATCTGTGTTTATATTTCGGCATATGGAATATCTGTGCCAGGTTTGATCCAGATCCATCATTTTTGAGTCCACAGTGCTCCCTGGATGTAGGTGAAATACAACTCCCAAACTCAAGGTCAATGCCCACCAATGGCAGCCCTAGGTAATTTTCAATGGTAAGCAAACAGTATTTTGCCCCCACCCCCATCCAATCACTGATATATATTTTCTGTTCATTGTGGGAGTTCTGTGTGCCATATTTGGTTCAATTCCATCATTGGTGGAGTTCAGAATGCTCTTTGATTGTAGGTGAACTATACATCCCAGTAACTACAACTCGCATATGAAAAAGGTCTATTTTCCCCCAAGAGTGCCTCAAGAGCGCCCCTGGGCACAATCAACTATACTGCAAATGCTTACTTTGCGTAATGGGTTGAGCTGCCCCTGATGCCCATCAAACCCTTCTAGTGTTTTCTGTTGGTCAAGGGAGTCCTGTGTGCCTCGTTTGGTTCAATTCCATCATTGGTGGAATTCAGAATGCTCTTTGATTGTAGGTGAACATTAAATCCCAGCAACTACACCTCCCAAATGACAAAATTAGGTGTTTTTAGTTATAGTCACTCCTTGGGTTAGTAGGTATCTTGTGGCCAAATTTGGCAGCAATTCGTCCAGTGGTTTTTGAGTTCTGTTAATATCACAAATGAACATTACATTTTTATTTATATAAGATTGTGGCAGTAAGTATTGATCATGAGGGTAAAACCCATTCAGATGCTAAAGGAAGTGTTTAAAAAAAGTCTTTTTCACTGGAGCGTGCTTAATTTTCCTGACCTGACATCTCCCGACACTACTAATAATGGATTGACAAGATGTTTTGGTGTGCTTTGCACCACACAGAACACTAATTGTATTCATTGAGTAAACCATGCACCGGGGTTTTCTGTGGCCAATGGACTGGGAACAAGAAACCTGACTTATACGGTCCCTTGGTTAAATAATAATTTCATGGTTAACTCATTATGGAGTGTTTTTGATCAAAAGGCTACAGTACATCTATTCCAAGATTGTAGGGCTCTGGCAGAATTCTCTGTGATTTGTTTATGATGTAGTGATGATTGACTCTGTCAGTTACTAATAAATGGTAAATAAAAAAAAGTAACCTGCGATATTAAAGTACTACATTAGCTACATCGCGATTAAATTACAGTAACATCACCAGCTATAAACCTTTATAGAATCTTCTCAACCATGCAGTAATTCTCCTAACTATACGATTATGTAGAGCACAAATATTTCTTTGTAAGTCCGAAGCAATACATCAGGGGAGCATTTACTGCTAAAGCTAGATTGAGAGTAAATGCATCTTTGGTTGCTATGAATAAAAGCTCTAGCTTCTCATTACTTTATGACAAGACACAGAAATTCACTTTACTTTTCATTTAAGCTTTTCTGCTCCAGTTTATAGATGTATGCCTTCACGCTTTTATTCCCTTCTCGCTTCAGCCGTACGTAATAAATGATTATAAATTTTCACATTTGACCACCTCTCTGCTAGCCTCATGCTTAATGCACAAAGTTAGGAAGCTGCAGGTAAAAATTTCACAAACACTTTTATTTATGATGTTGTCCTTGGTAACGGAAATTTCAATGTACTGAAATGAAAAGTATGATTAAAAGGATACGACGACCTGACAAGGATAGTAGAGGGCAGCCTTCTATTTCCCACAGAAAATATATAATACTTTTTTGACATCAATTTCATAGAGAATAGACATGGGCTATTCATGAAAAAAAAGACACAAACATGTTTCTAACTTCAGCAGGCTTGTCCTTTAAATGAAACTTCTGCCAAAGCTCAGAACTGATGAGGTTCTGATCTGAATATGATTCAGTGGAATTAGAAGTAATTTTCAACACATGTAAATGGCTACACTGCTTAAGATAAACAGAGAAAAAACTACCCCTTAAATCTGTTTTATAGTTTTTATATCTGTGGCACAATATTTATTTTATATTCTTAATAGAGATTATAATGATTATATTATTGTTGATGATGATTTGAAAATAAATACCCCCCTCCAGATATTTTATTTTTGCTCTTTAGTATTTATAGCAATTTTGTCCAATTTATAGCATATAGTCAAATATGTAAATATCAATTTGATGTCATTGGGTGCATTTACACTTTAGAATTAAGTAGCGGCAGACATGCAGCCCGGGGGGGGGGGGGCTTGAGGGGCTTAAGCCCCCCCCCCCCCCCCCCCCGAAATTCTCATGGTGGTTCGCGAAAAGGCCTTACTGTTGCATTATTTAAACTGTTATGTTTATTCATATCATGATCTGATCACCATACTCAATATATCACATATGCATGGGGGTATTGGGGTAATGATACAAAAGGTTTGCTAGGATAGACCCTCTTTCACTCAGACTCACCCCCCCCCCCTGAAACTCAGGCCCCCCGAACCTCCCCTGAAAAAAACTCAGTAGCGGTCCTCTGCCACGCATTGCTGCGGCCCAGTCTGGTGATATGGAAAATAAAGTAATTAGAAAGCGATGGTTTCTAATATATGTAATGTCTTTATGCTTGTGGGTAAACAGTATTTCTTGATGTTTCTTTGACAGTGTTGACGTAGAGATTGTCTGGTTTGCCTACTCTGGAACATGCGACATATAATTGTCCATCTTTAGGAGTCCCTTTCAAATCTATAATACTTTATCTGTGTGTGTGTGAATCATATATATCTATCTATATCTATGGCTGGATGGCTCTCTGTCAGGAGGGCTTTGATTAAGTTTTCTTGCCCTGATGAAGGGAGTTGGACTGGATGGCCTTAAGTATTTTCTGATGGTCATGGGGGTTCTGTGTGGGAAGTTTGCCCTGATTCTGTCGTTCGTGGGGTCCAGAATGCTCTTTGATTGTAGGTGAACTGTGAATCCCAGTGACTACAACTCCCAAGTGCCAAGGTCTATTTCCCCCCAAACTCCATCTGTGTTCATATTTGGGCATATGGAATATTCGTGCCAAGTTTGGTCCAGATCCATCATTGTTTGAGTCCAGAGTGTTCTCTAGATATAGGTGAACTACAGTTCCAAAACTCAAGGTCAAACCCTTCTAGTGCTTTCTGTTGGTCATGGGAGTCCTGTGTGCCAAGTTTGGTTCAATTCCATCGTTGGTGGAGTTCAGAATGCTCTGTGATTATAGGTGAACTATAAATCCCAGCAGCTACAACTCCCAAATGACAAAATCATAATTTTTTGAGTGATGATCACTCCTTGTGTTGTGAGATGTTTTGTTGCCAAATTTGGTGTTATATCGTTCATTGGTTCTTTTGTTTTTAAGGTACTCATTATGCACAG
The DNA here is from genome assembly GCF_037176765.1 of Anolis sagrei. Lineage (NCBI taxonomy): Eukaryota > Metazoa > Chordata > Lepidosauria > Squamata > Anolidae > Anolis > Anolis sagrei. Next base: position 112,369,246 of record NC_090024.1, read on the forward strand.
AGCATTTATATATACATAGATAGATAGTCAAATATGTAAATATCAATTTGATGTCATTGGGTGCGTTTACACTTTAGAATTAATGCAGTTTGAAAACATTTTAACTGTCATGGCTCAATGCTATGGAATCATCAGAAGGGTAGTTTTGCAAGGTCTTTAGCCAAATTATTATTATTATTATTATTATTATTATTATTATTAACCCACCCTCTCTCCCCGAAGGGACTCAGGGCAGCTTCCAAACATAAAACATAAAACTGGCATACATTCAATGCCATCAAATCAACATTAATACATTTATACATATAAATTAAAACTAAAAAATTAAAATAAAAGGCATTGGAGTCCTGATGCCTCACTAAACCACAATTTCCATGATTTGTCCAATTTACAACATATAGTCAAACATGTAAATATCAATTTGATGTCATTGGGTGCATTTACACTTTAGAATTAATGCAGTTTGAAAACATTTTAACTGTCATGGCTCAATGCTATGGAATCATCGGAAGGGTAGTTTTGCAAGGTCTTTAGCCAAATAATAATAATAATTATAATTATTATTATTATTATTATTATTTTATTTATTTATTTATTTATTTATTTTTAACCCACCCTCTCTCCCACCCTCAGGGCAGCTTCCAAACATAAAATTGGCAGACATTCAGTGCCATCAAATCAACATTAATACATTTATACGTATAAATTAAAACTAAAAAATTAAAATAAAAGACACTGGAGTCCTGATGCCTCACTAAACTACAACTTCCATGATTTGTCCAATTTACAACTTATAGTCAAATATGTAAATATCAATTTGATGTCATTGGGTGCATTTCCACTGTATTATTAATGCAGTTTGAAAAGATTTTAACTGTCATGGCTCAATGCTTTGGAATCATCGGAAGGGTAGTTTTGCAAGGTCTTTAGCCAAATTATTATTTATTTATTTGTTTGCTTGTTTGTTTATTTATTTATTTATTTATAACCCACCCTCTCTCCCCAAAGGGACTCAGGGCAGCTTCCAAACATAAAACATAAAATTGGCAAACATTCAATGCTATCAAATCAACATTAATACATTTATACATATAAATTAAAACTAAAAAATTAAAATAAAAGACATTGGAGTCCTGATGCCTCACTAAACTACAACTTCCATGATTCCGTAGCATTTAGCCATAGCAGTTTCCGTAGCGTTTAGCCATTCCGTAGCATTTAGCCATAGCAATTTTTTTCAAACTGCATTAATTCTACAGTGGAAATGCACCCACTTCAATGCCTTGTATATGTCACATGTATGTGTCATCTCATATCTGTGGACCTCATCATATGGACCCCCCCCCCCACTCTTTTCGACCCGTTTCTACACACTTCAAAGACAGACTCCCACAGAGCCTACCAAAAATGCAGGACTGCTTCTGCTGGTTTCTCGTTGAACTCCGTCTCTGCAGCATGTAAAAATGGAAGGATTTCAAAGATGGGCACAAATCAACTCCAATCCCTGCACATAAAAATGCTTGAAAATGAGTATTTGCTTTATAATGCTTTATATTAGTGTCAAATAGAGGATTTCCATTGCATCTGGTGACGGAGGGTAATGGGAACTGTAGTCTAACATGTCTAGAAAAATATACTGGGAAGGCTGTATATTCAATTCCTCTTTTTTAAGTTTTGTTCTCTCTAGGCAATACTGGATCTCCTTGTTGGATTCATATAAATCTCTTAAAAACTCAACAATAGTTTAACAAATGTTTCATTCTACATGAGTATAATTTGAATGCCTTCCAAGCATTTGTAAACAGTTAAACAACAATTAGAAGCATTCTTGTCTTGTAGTTTTCATTGCTAATGTGATAGGTTAATGCATTTCAGAGCATTCAAGACAATTCTCCTCTGTTTATGTCTCAGTTTAGTTAAACATTTCTGCCATTATTGATGAAAAACTCAAAATATTTATCCTGTATGATGTTATATATTGTAGTTATTCTTGATGTTATTAGCCAAGTCTTGTGTTGCTTAATATGCAGCTCATAGACCAGCCCATACCAGAGCTCCCTGTCAGCCGTCACCACCCCCAGCTCCTTCAAGATCAATCCAGTCACTTCAAGGATCCCACCCATCCATCTTTCCCTTGGTCGGCCCATATTCCTTTTTTCTTCCATTTTCCCCAGCATAATTGTCTTCTTCTCTAAGCTTTCCTTTCTTCTCATGATGTGCCCAAAGTACTTCATCTTTGCCTCTACTATCCTTCCCTCCAATGAGCAGTCGGGCTTTATTTCCTGAAGTATGGACTGATTGGATCTTCTGGCGGTCCAAGGCACTCTCAGAACAGGCTCTCCAACACCTCAAGCTCTATTTTAAATGTGTTTCAAAGTTTTGTAAAAAAAAAAATCCAGGAACCCCCCCCCCCCCCCCCCCAAGATGCTAAAACCTTTGGATGCTTAAGCCCCATTATGTATAACAGCATAGTAAAATAGTGTCTCTTGCATAAAATGGCAAAGTTATGGTTTGCTTTTGGGATTTAAAAATATATATTCTAGCTGTGGATGATTGAACCCATGGATGCAGAATCTATGAATATGTAGGGCCAATTGTATGTGTTAATTATGTGTAATACATGTTTCCTCTGTCAGTGCTTTTATTCCTACTCCCCACTAGATATGGAAGAGACAGGAAACTGATTTCAAGGAGTGCCCATATTGCATTTTTGAAAACTCCATTCACCCACCTGTACTTGGAGAGCAAAAATAAGAACAAATTGGGAATATTTTGAAAGAGCCAGAAAAAATAGGAGCAAAATAGCAGTGATTGCCATGCATATATACATCTTCTGTAGAATTATTAATGCTCTAACAAGCTGAACTTTATCATTTGCTGCATTAAGGGAGGGAGAGAAAATTTGGTTTTCCCAGATGACGTTGGACACCCTTTCTGATCAGTTCCATCCAACCCAGCCAGTAGTGAAAAATGCTAGGATGAAGAGGTTCACCAACATATAAAGGTCCACAACTTTCCCAATCTAGTGCTATGACATATAAATACGAAACCATTGTGGACTATACAGTAGACTCTCTTGTATATAGGTTCTTGTGGGTTTTTTTGGGCTATAGGGCCATGTTCTAGAGACATTTCTCCTGACGTTTCGCCTGCATTTATGGCAAGCATCCTCTGAGGATGCTTGCCATAGATGCAGGTGAAACGTCAGGAGAAATGCCTGTAGAACATGGCCCTATAGCCCAAAAAAACCCACAAGAACCTAGTGATTCCAGCCATGAAAGCCTTCGACAATACATCTCTTGTATATATATATTCCTCCTATGGACTGAAATCTTGTTGAATCTCTCATAGATACTGTTTTCCTCCCATGGATTGAAACATATCCTCAAAACAGGTTTTATTAGGCAAAGTCACTCTCTGAAATAAGTTACTGTGAATGCTTAAAGGACACCACAGTTAATGAGTCTTTCAAAGAGACAGTCTTTGTATTGAGAATTACAATATAATATTGTAAGGAGATGACTCCTTTTGTTTACTTGTGTTCTTGGAGGCTGTGTGATACAGAGCTAAGACCAAACTGGCACACAATCCTTGGTTCCAGAATAGGGAAGCAAGGGACAATCCAGATGCAGCTTCTCCTCATCTCACTATAGTAGTCCTTCCGTGTTACTCCTGTTACTTCCATGAAAATAATATCATGAGAACAGACAGAGGTTTATTCTAATGTGCAGCTGGACACATTTTGTGCAGCAGGAAAAAAAAATAAAAAATGCACAGAGAGATTGTTTTTGTGTGCAATTGGCAACATGAGTGTTCTGTCGCGCGCTGGGCCTGTAAAGAATTTCCTTTAGAACAGGACATGCAACCTTTGCCCAGCGGGAAGCAGGGGGCCCAAAGAGAAGCTCTTAGGAAGTTTCCACCACAAACAGTCTTTAGAGGGCTTGTGAAATATAACAAAGTCTTTTATTGAGGAACAATCAAACAGAAACTTCTCTTGTCTTCAGAAAGATAAACAAATGATTCCAGACTTTATGCAACTGGTAGCTTCCTAAACTTGCCCACGAAGGACAGGCAACTGTCTTCAATAACTTCTTCTTTAAAGGAAAATCCCCTTTTTAACTTCTCCCAGGCTGACTGTAATCTAACTCTTACTGATGTGGGCTCCGCTACCAGGTCGAACTGCTTCTCAAACGCTGAGTGGACCTACCAGTAAAGGCTTAGATCTTCTCCAGCTGGAGTTCTTTGGTCTTTAGGGCTGTTTCCCTGGAAATCTTTGGGGACTCTTAAGACTGTTCTCCCCCGGAAAGTCTTAAGGGTTGAAGCTTTTGTACAGGGGAAGCTTGCACATGTCCTGTACATAAGCTTTCCTTGCTGAGACTAACTAAAAATGGATCCCTTCACTTCCCAATTGCCCTGAGCAAGAGGCGGAACCAAAACTTAACAATGATGGACAGGTGACTTGCCCTATGACTGCAACCAAAGTAATCCACCTATCTGCAGAGTCCCTGAAACCTAGGAGTGCAAACAAACATTTAATACAAAACAAATAAAGTTGGAGCTCCTGGTACAGCCGTACCAGTACAATGAGCTTTAATGACAGATGAGAAGAAAAGAAAACTGAGAACTTTATTTATTTATTTACCGTATCAGGAGCGAACCAATGTATTTGAGAAAACACAAAGTTTAAAAACTTGGCATTCTATTAAATGTCTTTGACCAGTAGCTGGCCACTTGAAGTGCCTCTGGTGTTGATATAAGAAGGTCCTCCATTGTGCATGTAGCAGGGCTCAGGCTGCATTGTAATAGGTGGTCTGTGGTTTGCTCTTCTCCACACTCGCATGTCGTGGACTCCACTTTGTGACCTCATTTCTTCAGGTTGGCTTTGCATCTCGTGGTGCCAGAGCACAGTCTGTTCAGCGCCTTCCAAGTCGCCCAGTTTTCTGTGTGCCCAAGAGGGAGTCTCTCATTTGGTATTAGCCATGGATTGAGGTGCTGGATTTTAGCCTGCCACTTTTGGACTCTCGCTTGCTGAGGTGTTCCTATGAACTGAATATTGACTAATATAATTTGTCATAATAATCTTATGTCAATGACATATTAATTATTTTTATTTACAGTATTTATATTCAGCCCTTCTCACCCTGCAGGGGACTCAGGGCGTATTACAATCTACACAAATATGGCAAACATTCAATGCCAAAGACACACAACACATATAGACTGACAGTCAGAGGCTATTTTACATTCCACTTTTCTGGCCACCAGGAGAGCTGTCGCTTTCATCGTCCATCTACGACACTGATGAAGTACTTCCACATTCCCCGCATGCTTTGCTGGAGTCTTTTTTATGGCCTCATAAATTAGTTAAATTAGCCTCCCCACACATAGGTGGTACCTAATTTTCCTACTTGACAGATGCAACTGTCTTTCGGGTTGTAAAGGTCGACAACAAGCTACACAATTGGTCGGAAGCTCACTCTGACTCGGGCTGGCTTCGAACTCATGACCTTTCGGTCAGAAGTGGAACCAACTATCAGATTGTTCCACCTGTTGTTAATGGAGATTCATATTGCTTTGGATCTAGGTCCCCTTGGGCTAGAGATGTATTCTTTTGATCATGCATAAAGTGGCTCTGTTACTTTGTGGACTATGTTTTCCATTTTGGGAATATGACACACACATATCCATCCATTCATATCTCACTGTTGTTAGGGTCAAGATTTTCTTTCAATGTACATTTACTGGACTATATTTTTTGTTTTCCAGGATGTCATCCGTGGTGTTTCTGTAGTTGTGAAGGCGGATCTGGCCAGGTGGTCCATGCCTTAGTCACCTCCAGATTGGATTACTGTAATGCACTCTACATGGGGCTGCCATTGAAAACAGCCCAGAAATTTCAGTTGGTTCAACTGGCGGCGGCCAGGTTGTTAACTGGTGCTCCTTACAGGGAGCGGTCAACCCTCCTGTTTAAGGAGCTCCGCTGGCTGCCATTCATTTTCCGGTCCCAATTCAAGGTGCAGTTTCTTACCTACAAAGCCCTGAACGGTTTGGGACCCGCCTACCTGCATGACCTCATCTCTGTGTATGAACCCACACAATCTCTTCGACCATCTGGAGAGGCCCTGCTCATGCTCCCACCTCCATCGCAGGTGCAATTGGTGGGGACGAGAGAGAGGGCCTTCTCGGTGGTGGCCCCTCGACTCTGGAACTCGCTTCCCAAGGACATCCGGGCTGCCCCAACTCTGGCAATCTTTAGGAGCCTTAAAACGTGGTTTTTCCAGTGTGTCTTTCCAGAATAAATGAAACTCTCAGCAATATGTCCTCAAAATGCACTTTATTATTGATTTAGGATTGATTTGCACGCCCTATTCTTTCCCAGTTATCTCCTACCTTTCTCGTGCCCAGCATTATTTTTTTAATTTTAATTTTACATTTGACCCAGCCATAGGTTTTTAAATGCTTGTTGTGTTACTGTATTGCTTATTTTTATTTTTGCTTATGAGTTATATTTTAACTGTTTTGCATTGTTTGTTGCTATTGCTTTATTATTGTTGTATTGTGGGCTCAGCCTCTATTTTGGTGTCTAATATTCCCAACAGAAGTGCCTCCGGTCTTGGATTAAATTGATTAAATTTTATATTTGAGATCTTTTCCATGTTTTTGTGAATTCGTAGCCAGTAATTTTTTATTTTTCTAAAGCCCCGCCATATGTGGATGAAATTGCCTTTCCTTTTCGCATTTCCAACATAGGTCTTTCATTTTAGCCTTATTTATTTTTGTCAAAATTTCCGGTGTTAGGTACCATCTAAAGAAGATCTTGTACCAGCTCTCCTTAAGGTCTGTCACATACGTATAATTCATCTTTTCTTGCCATATCTCCTCCCAATTCGCTAGTGGAATAGATCGTCCAATATCTCTCGACCAGTTTATCATGTTGTCTTTTATTAGTTCAGTCTCCGTAGTCCATATTAATAGTTGGTTATATATTTTTTAATTAGTTTTGTATCTGTGTTTATTATTTTGTCCCAAAATGTCTCTTTCTTTTCGAAGCCTATTGCTTTGTCAATTTTAAAGTTTTATTTTATTTGGTGGTACTTCTTTACTTACTTAGGCGATCCCTCGTTTTCCGAGGATGATTGTCTTCCAATATTCTCGTGGGTCCGTATGTGGCTGTGGAGCCCTATTCTTGCTCTGCATCTTCTTCCGCAGTTTGGTTTCCAGGTGGAAGGCGGTCTCGGTCGGGGTTGGCTTGATGCACCTTCCTCTTGGCACGCTTCTCCCTTTCACTCTCCATTCATGCCTCCTCAAATTCTGCAGCACTGCTGGTCACAGCTGACCTCCAGCTGGAGCGCTCAAGGGCCAGGGCTTCCCAGTTCTCAGTGTCTATGCCAGAGTTTTTAAGGTTGGCTTTGAGCCCATCTTTAAATCTCTTTTCCTGTCCACCAACATTCCGTTTTCCATTCTTAAGTTCGGAGTAGAGCAACTGCTTTGGGAGATGGTGGTCAGGCATCCGGACAACGTGGCCGGTCCAGCGAAGTTGTTGGCGGAGGACCATCGCTTCAGTGCTGGTGGTCTTTGCTTCTTCCAGCACGCTGACATTTGTCCGCCTGTCTTCCCAAGAGATTTGCAGGATTTTCTGGAGGCAGCGCTGATGGAATCGTTCCAGGAGTTGCATGTGACGTCTGTAGACAGTCCACGTCTCACAGGCATATAGCAGGGTTGGGAGGACAATATGAACACCCAAGCCCTTCAGGAGCCCTCCAGACGAGCTCATCTCCAAACAGCACTCAAGAACCATCTACCCACAGAACACCCCGAAAATGTTGAAGAACACTGAAACAAACTGAAGACCTCCATCATCCAAGCCTGCGAAGAAACTATTGGATATCAAACCAAGAAACATCAAGATTGGTTTGACAAAAATGACATCGAGATCCAACAGCTAATTGACAAGAAAAAGAAAGCCTTCCAGACATGGCAGAGAGACATCAACTGTGCTGCTAAGAAAAAGATCTACGCCAGCACAAAAGCTGAGGTCCAAAGGACAAGAGAACTCAAGAACATCTGGTGGACAAAGAAGGCTGAAGAAATCCAACACCTGGCAGATACCCATGATGCTCAGGGATTTTTCAAAGCCACAAAGGTCATCTATGGACCAAGAAACCATGGCATACAGCCTCTACGCTCATCAGATGGAACCAAACTCCTGAAGGACCAAAAATCAATATTTGGTGGTACTGGAACCATGATATTGTAGGGTCTATTAATGTAAGTTCTTCTTGTGATTTGAGCTTCACTTCTTGGCTTTCCATTTTGACTAGTTGTTTATAAGTCAACTATAAATAAAGTTTCTTTAAATTATTATTATTATTATTATTATTATTATTATTATTATTATTATTATTGTGTCCCTTAACTGTAGAAAGTCCCATCCAAAGCCCTGGAAGCCAAACTAGCTGCTGTTGGATAATGACGATAAGCAGAAATGGTTCTTGCTATACTTCATATGACCCCAGATATTATTACCTTGTTAGGGAGATATTTCATGGATCTCGATCCTAAATAATTTGCAGAATGCACTTGCACTCCAGAGCAACCCTCGCAAGAGGGAAGCCGCAAATACTTTGTGACAGATTCCATTTGTCGGCTGGCAATTGCAAAACCCTGAAAACATATTATGTCTCATGTCAGCCATAAAAATAACACCACAAATTACAATCTAAACAAAATTATGTAGCAATTATCATTTGGGGGTCCATTTCAATCCATTTCAGATTTACTATTAACCTGGGACTTGGGCTTCTTTCTTTTTTTCTTTTTACACCTAAAGATCTGATATCAGGTCAGACAATTATAAGCTACCACGGCCCTTTAAATTGCTCTCTTTGCAATCACCGCTATTAGAAAGGCAGCCTTTTCCCTCGCTTGGCATTCTGTGTAGTGTCCCAGTGCAAAAGTGCATTGCTTTCTAAATACATTTGATTTTTGCAGTTTGAAATTTGGCAAGAAATACTTTTAAAAGCCAGCATGTGGCATCAATTATGGAAATGTAACAAGTACACAGGTTAAAAGTGCAAGCCCGGCGCTCACACTCTCTTTTAACTTCCTAATGTCTCTGAACCCTTTGTACAAAAGTACTTTAATCAGCATCATATATATAATATTTTAGTCTCACCATTTAGCAGGCTGTAAAAAATGTTTGCCCATCAATTACAGACATCAAGTTGATACGCTGCAGAACCAGAAATCATTTAAGTTTGCAATTAGAGCTGCAAGAGTTTGCCGAAACCCGGAGAGGACAGGAACTAGGCTTTCTACCCTCTTAAAATCGGTCTTAAAGTTTGCAAACAGAAAGGATGAAGAATAGGTAAATAAAAACAAAGAAGATTACTTCTGGGATTTGATCAAAATTTTAAGTTTCATGGATACAGTGTTTCATTCCAATCTTTTTCGACCCTGTGTAGGTCAACAACACCCAAGACCAACAAGATTGTCCCAATCACGCAATTTCATTAGATAAATCTGGGACCAGATTTCATTTGAAGGCCTTAATACACTGTTGGAACAACGACCTGAATCTGGCTACCGGTAACTGGTATGAGACATGGGTCAATGCACATAAGTGCTCTATTTGTAACCATAAAAACAAGATAATGTATAGGATGCTAAACCACTGCTTTACATTCCCTTCATCGTGCAAAGAAATTGATGGCCCATGCTCATTCAAGGAAGATAGGAAGAGAGTGGTCATTTAGAAACTTGATGCTTGGTCTGGCAACAGGCACTTTAAAATGCCCTTTATTTCGAGTTTTTCTGAAACTGGGGTTAATTTCAGCTGTCTTTACACTCTAGAAGAACAACACAGGCATACTAGAATGCACTGTAATATTTATTTATTTATTTATTTATTTATTTATTTACTGTATTTGTATACGGCCTTTCTCAGCCATATCGGCGACTCAAGGTGGTTTCCAACAAAACAGTATACATAGTATCACAACACAATTAAAAACATTACAATTACATTGCGAAGTCTGCACGCACCAGTTGTACAATTGTGCCAATTGCGAAGGTGCTGCAGTTCCACCAACAGACAGGGTATAGGGTTTTTAACTTTAAAGAACCCACCCGCTGTCACCAGTTGCACAGACTGTACTTAAATTCTGCCACCAATTATACAGGTGTGGATGATTTTAGATGTAATTAATCTCAGGCCTCAATTGTTGATAAGAATTTGTTATAAGGGAGGCCAATTAATACTTGTAAAATTAAGGTAACTGCCACCAACGTGAGGTATTGCCAATGTGATCTGGCTCCCCAGACGCAGATTAATGGAGATGAGACGGTCTTCAACAAAAGTTAATAAGTTTATTTTGTACAAAGCGTATGGTTGCAAGCTATTAAATAACTTGGAATAACTTATAGAACTTTGAATGTAACTTGGTTTGCAATACAGTTCACTCTTCTAGATGACACAACTTGTGATTGACTTTTACTGAGTTGAAGCACTTTAATAAACAATGTTTCCTAATGTGAATAGCCTTCCAATTTGATCTCTTCTTGATCAAATCCCAGATCTCTAGTTCTTCCCTGACTAGTGATCTAAATGAGCTTCCTTTAGTCCTCTCTGACTACAGAAACTATTTAGGTTTCCCCCTTCAGCCTTCCTAGACTGAAGAAACCTCTGGCTATTCACACACACTGCTTCTCCACTCTCCACTCTCCTCTCTCAATTGCTAACTCCGACTGCTAACTCCAAACTGCCAACCCACAACTGGCTCTTTTCAAAGACGCCGATAACATTTTCTTGTTTGGCTCCGCCCACTTCTCACTCTCCTGCCTGGTCTCCTTGGCAACCTCCCTGTGGATACAACCAGTTAACTCTAGTTTTCAGCTAGTGTTACCAACACAAACATATTCTAACAGTTAAACATATACATAGTATCAATAACTTCTGCACATACATAAACCACAACAGCAATAGAAATAACATCATTGGCGTCTCCTTATTGTAAAGCATTGTCCAATTCCATCGTCAATCATTGAATTCCTATATCATTTATCCATATCTGTTACTCTGTGTTTGTGAACGCTTGCTCAAACAGCCACGTTTTGACTTGCTCCCAAAACATTAAAAGGGAAGGAGCAGAACTAATCTCTCTAGGGAGGGCGTTCCATAGCCAGGGGGCCACTGCTGAGAAGGCCCTGTCTCTTGTCCCCGCCAAACGTACCTGTGACGAAGGTGGGATCGAGAGCAGAGCCTCTCCGGACGATCTCAAAGTTCTAGATGGTTCATAAGGGGAGATACGTTCGGACAGGTAAGTTGGGCCAGAATTGTTTAGGGCTTTAAAGGTTAAAACCAGCACTTTGAATTGTGCCCGGTAGCAAACTGGCAGCCAGTGGAGCTGGCGCAACAGGGGGGTTGTATGTTCCCTGAGAGCCACTCCAGTTAGCAATCTGGCTGCTGTCCGTTGGACCAGTTGGATCCAGATAATCCGTGTCTACCAAGAATACCTGGAGTTGTGAGGCCACCACGTGTTCCAAGACTTTGCCCAAGAAGGGGAGATTGGAAATAGGCCAATAGTTGACAAATTGAGTGGGGTCCAGTGATGGTTTTTTCAACAGCGGTTTTATAATAGCTTGTTTTAAGCTCGCTGGAATATTGCCTTCCTGAAGGGAGGCATTAACCACCACCTTAATAATCTCTATTGACACAAATGTCCTTCATGAGTCCCTAATCCGCAGTGGTCCAAACTGATACTTAGAGTCAACATGTACCATATATTCTGGTGTATAAGACTACTTTTTAACCCAAGAAAATCTTCTCAAGAGTCAGGGGTCGTCTTATACGTGGGAGTAGTCTTATACATGGAAGTCGTCTTATACGCTGGATTAGCCTTATGCATGGGAGTCGTCTTATATGTGGGATAGTCTTATACACTGGAAGTCGTCTTATAAAGCGGGTGCTGAAACTACTAATCTGGATTGGAGAATCTGTGGTTGCTGCATATTGTGGGGGAGCTCAAAAATGGCAGTGGCTGCCTCCCTGCCACATGCAGCGACTGTGGCATTAAGGGCGATGCTGTACAAGTATGGTAGAAGAAAATCCATTCATCAGGATTCGTGGACTTAATGCAGTCCTGATGGTGAGGTGAAAGGGTGCCTCACCGGGAAGTTGTAAGTGAAGGGCAGAGCAACCTGCAGGTGTCCAGGGCCCCCGGAGTATGGAAAAAAGAGATAGAGTGGCTCTGGGCCCAGAAAAACATAACTCTTTTACCTGCCTGGCCTGCCCTTGTATCTTATTACCATACCTCCTCCTCTGCCTCTCAGATCTCGCTCCTGAAGACTGCAGTGAAGTGGTGCAGGTGCGCATGTGCGAGATCTGAGAGGCAGAGAAGGAGGTATGGAGCACAGAGAAAAAAAATGAGAAATTTGAAAGCAGCTGGAAAAAGTGATAGAGCAGAGGGTTATTTGGGTCAAATCAGGACAGTTGGACAGTATATCATTTCTTGTGTCAAGTCAGTTGAGCAGGGTCGCTAGTTGGCTGGATCAGCAGGGTCTAATGGGATATGGAATGAGGGATGACCAGGAAGCTATCAAATGCAATCTAGGGGATGCTGGTTGATCACCCTTGCACCATCCAAGACGTCCACTTACAAATGGATTTGACTGTCCTGCTCCTTAACTTTGGAATTTGCTGAACTTCCATTTCCGCTGCTGTTCAATTAGCATTTTTGTAAACTGAAATGTAAGCGCCGCATCCGAAGACGGAGTATGACAGAGGAGTGATTTGTATTATAGGAGACTGGGAGCTTTCCAATGAAGCGTGTAAAAGCAGTTCATTAAAATGTTTATGTGCTTGGTTGCTTAATGCAAAGAAAGCTTTATTGCTGCCTTGTAAAACCTTGGCAACTGTGGGGCTGAAGCCAGATTTCTGTACAGGAGATAAATAAGAAATTTCTTTCGTCCCCTTTGTGAGTCTACAAAAAATAAATGAGGACATCTTCACAAGCTTGTGTTCTCGTCTCAAAGCAAGGGGCAACAGAATATGGTTGCATTAGGAATCACGGTTGGATCCATGTTTATATAGCCTTACCTGGTGAGACACCTGACCTTATCCTAGGCAGCCTGTGCTAGTTAGGAAATCTAAAACCGGAATCCAATTGTTCGTACGTGGAAATGATGTTGCCCTCCAGATCACTTGGATTGCCAGTCACAGCAGACCTAAAACTGCATCAAGAGGGCGTGATAATCCCACATCTCCTTCTGTTAGAGCAAACTAGTTGATTCAATAGGATTTACATGTTGTTGTTTATTCGTTCAGTCATTTCCAACTCTTCGCGACCTCATGGACCAGCCCACTCCAGAGCTCCCTGTTGGCCGTCACCATCCCCAGCTCCTTCAGAGTCAAGCCAGTCACTTCAAGGATACCATACATCCACCTTGCCCTTGGTCAGCCCCTCTTCCATTTTCCTTCCATTTCCCTAACATCATTGTCTTCTCTAAGCTTTCCTGTCTTCTCATTATTTGGCCAAAGTACTGCATCTTTGCCTCTAATATCCTTCTCTCGAATGAGCAGTCGGGCTTTATTTCCTGAAGTATGGCCTGGTTGGATCTTCTGGCGGTCCAAGGCACTCTCAGAACTTTCCTCCAACACCACAGTTCAAAAGCATCACTCTTCATTCTCTCAGCCTTTCCTGTGGTCCAGCTCTCACATCCGTAGATTACTACGTGGACTATCACTGCTTTAGCTATGCGGATCTTTGTTGTCAGTGTGATGTCTCTACTCTTCGCTATTTTATTGAGACTGGACATTGATCTCCTCCCAAGAAGTAAGCGTCTTCTGATTTCCTGGCTGCATTGTGAGTCTGGAGTAATCTTTGCACCTAGAAATACAAAGTCTATCACTGCCTCCACGTTTTCTCCCTCTATTTCCCAGTTCTCAATCATTCTTGTTGCCATAATCTTCATTTTTTATGCTTAGCTGCAACCTAGATTTTGTGCTTTCCTGTTTCACCTTTCAGCTTTCAGCCATCAAAGTGGTGTCATCTGCATATCTAAGGTTGTTAGTGTTTCTTCCAGCAATTTTAACCTCAGCTCTCCATGTGTCAAGCCCCGCACATCACAAGATGTGTTCTGCATACAAGTTGAATAGGTTGGGTGAGAGTATACAACCCTGCCATATGCCTTTCCCAATTTTGAACCAGTCTGTTGTTCCATGGTCAGTTCTTACTGTTGCTACTTGATCCTTATACAGATTCCTCAGGAGAGAGACAAGGTGATTTGGTATGCCCATACCACCAAGAACTTGCCACAATTTATTATGATCCACTCAGTCAAAGGCTTTAGAATAGTCGATAAAGGCTTTTAATTTAATTTAATTTAATTTTCTCCAGCAAAGGATCGCTGCCTTGTTGTGGCACTGGAGCTTTAGCACTTCAATGATGCCACGAGCGAAACCATGGTGGGACAGTTGTGGCAGAGAGGTCAGACCAAGCGCGATCCCTGGGGAAGGTAATGGCAACCCACCCCAGTATTTTTACCAAGAAAACCAAATGGACCAGTACAACCAGAGACATGTTGGTATGCCATTGGAAGATGGGACTCCCAGGTCGGAAGGATTTACATATGCTGCCTTAAATCGAACAGGTAAGTTTATGAGAATTTTCCAGAATTAGGCACACTGATGACATAGCAAATATCTAAAGACAGGGGGAAATGAGTTATAATTAAGTACCGTATATTCCGGCATATAAGACGACAGGGTGTATAAGACGACCCCCAACTTCTCCAGTTAGAATATAGAGTTTGGGATATACTCGCCATATAAAACTACCCCTTTTCCAACACACACCAAATAAAAATTTTAAAAGCATCAGATTTGATTTCAATATGGTAATTTTACTATTACAGTATCTCCTTCTCTGCCTCTCAGATCTCGCACATGCGCACCTGCACCTCTGAGAGGCAGAGGAGGAGGAACGATAATAGGATACAAGGGCAGGCCAGACAGGTAAAAGAGTTATGTTTTTCTGGGCCCAGAACCACTCTATCTCTTTTTTCCATACCCCAGGCACCCTGGAAGCCTGCAGCTTGCTCCGCCCCTCACTTATACCTTCCCGGTGAGGCGCCCCTTCATCTCACCATCGGGACTGCATTAAGTCCACAAATCCTGATGAATGGATTTTCTTCTACCATACTTGTATAGCGTCGCCCTTAATGCTTTCATACAGTCGCTACATACAGCAGGGGCGTGGCCATTGCCATTTTTGAGCCCCCCCCCCCCCCCCGTCATATGCGGCAACCACAGAGTCTCCAATCCAATTGGAAGTTTCAGCACCCGCTCTATAAGACGATTCCCGTGTATAAGACTACTCCCACGTATAAGATTACTCCTGTGTATAAGACTACTCCCGCGTATAAGACTACTCCGGTGTATAAGACTACTCCCGAGTATAAGACGACCCCTGACTTTTGAGAAGATTTTCTTGGGTTAAAAGGTAGTCTTATACACCAGAATATACGGTATATATGTATATACACACACATATGAAGCTTAATCTATTTGGAGGAAAAGCAGAATATAAATGTAACAGACCTACAACAAAACAAGTTGTCCATTAAGGGACCAAAAGCTAAAACAACAATTGAGTATCACCAAGTCTAGTTTTTAAAGTGCTGATTTCTTGTTCCTGAACTGCTGCGTTTTTTTTCATTATCCTGTTACGCTGATGAGAAGACTTAAGACAATATGTGACAGGATTATCATACCATGTGGGGATGCTACATTATCATTAATCATTGCTGAAAAGGCTACCACCCCACGCAGGTATTTATTTTATAATGACCTGAAGGCAGGAATGAATTATTGAAAACAACATCAATGCAGATCTCTTTCGAATAATTAAAGCACATTAATGGCAAATATTTTAGCACGTTCTACTTAACCTTCTGAAGCAACAAGAAGAGTATTAAATATTCATTATAGTCTCATATGTATGTTCTTGCAAGTTTTGAACAATAGTAGTAGTAGTAATAATAATAATAATAATAATAATAATAATAATAAACTTTATTTATACCCCGCCACCATCTCCCCGCAAGGACTCGGGTCGGCTAACATGAGGCCAAGCCCAATAATCACAATAAGACAAAATAAATACATAAAGCAGGTAATAACGCAAATAAAATACAAACAATAAAAATAATACACAAGCTTTTGTATTTGTGAATGTGAGTTAGATTTTACAAGTATTTTAGCAGTAGTGGTCCTGTTTTCTTCTGTCACATAGATCAATACTTGGCTCTAAATATGGTAACATTCCAGCTTCCGTTTAGTCACTTCTTGAAGGACTCCAATCACTTGTTGAATGACTGACACATAAATAAATCTCAATGTTTCAGTGAGTCTACTTTAGTGACAATAAACAAAAATTAGATAACCATCTTTTTTTCTACCAAGTCTAGTTGCAATTCATCACAGTCCACAAATGACCAGCCACTGCCAGAAGGGACAGAGAGCTTCATCTATGCTGATGATCGTGCCATTACCGCTCAAGTAGGGAGCTTTGAGATGGTTGAACAGAAGCTCTCCGAAGCTCTAGGTGCCCTTACTGCCAATTACAGGGAAAACCAGCTGATCCCTAACCCATCTAAAACACTGACATGTGCATTTCATCTCAAGAACAGACAAGCTCTGAGGATCCCCTGGGAAGGAATCCCACTGGAGCATTGCAGTGCACCCAAATACCTGGGAGTCACTCTGGACCATGCTTTTACCTACAAGAGCCTGAACATCAAGCAAAAAGTGGGTGCTAGAAACAATATCATACGAAAGCTGACTGGCACAACCTGGGGATCACAACCAGATACAGTGAAGACATCTGCCCTTGCGCTATGCTACTCTGCTGCTGAGTATGCATGCCCAGTGTGTAACACATCTCACCATGCTAAAACAGTAGATGTGGCTCTTAATGAGACATTCAGCGTTATCACGGGGTGTCTGCGCCGTACACCACTGGAGAAATTACACTGTTTAGCTGGTATTGCACCACCTGACATCCGCCGGGAAGTAGCATCCAATAGTGAAAGGGCCAAACCAGAGACATCTCCACCTCATCTCTTGTTTGGGTATCAGCCAGCACGTCAATGACTTAAATCAAGAAATAGAGTTTCTAAGATCTACGGAGACACTCGCTGGAACACCTCAGCAAGCGAGAGTCCAAAAGTGGCAGGCTCAAACCCAGAACCTCAATCAATGGCTGATACCAAATGAGAGACTCCCTCCTGGGCACACAGAAAACTGGGCGACTTGGAAGGCGCTGAACAGACTGCGCTCTGGCACCACGAGATGCAGAGCCAACCTCAAGAAATGGGGCTACAAAGTGGAATCCACGACATGCGAGTGTGGAGAGGAGCAAACCACTGACCACCTGCTGCAATGCAACCTGAGCCCTGCTACATGCACAATGGAGGACCTTCTTCCAGCAACACCAGAAGCACTTCAAGTGACCAGCTTTTTTTTTTGTCGTGACAGGAGTGACCTGAGAAACTGCAAGTCGCTTCTGGCGTGAGAGAATTGGCCGTCTGCAAGGACGTTGCCCAGGGGACGCCCAGATGATTTGATGTTTTATCATCCTTGTGGGAGGCTTCTCTCATGTCCCCGCATGATGAGCTGGAGCTAACAGAGGGAGCTCATCCGCCTCTCCCCGAATTTGAACCTGCAACCTGTCGGTCTTCAGTGGCCAGCTACTGGTCAAAGGACATTTAATCAACTACCAAGCTTGCAAACTCTGTTTTGTCTGTTTGTTAAAAAATTGTTTATAATGTAATACAATTGTCTGGTTGATACTGACACGATAAATAAATCACAGTCCATCCTGATTCTTTATTTTCCAGGTCCTTCATATTCTACTCCTGACCTGTTCAGATGAACTTCAGGCAACCCTAAAATTCAGTACAGGCAGTCCCCGAGTTACAAACATTCCACTTACAAAAGACTCATAATTAAGAACGGAAATGAGACAAAATCCAATGATCACAGGGATGGAAAGAGAAGTGAAATCTTCTGTACAAAGGCACACACAGCAAAACAAACACCACAGGGGTATTAACCCTACCCTATGCTATCCAAAGCTAAAGAATATACAAGGGGTATTTTTAAAGTAAGGTCCGTTTTGTTGTAGACACTAGTAGTTTGCGCGCATACTGCAACGAGCGCGTGCATCGTGTACCAGCATGCCTCGGGAACAACTGTGCTCATTTTCCGCTCTGTAGCTAACCTGTAAGATTCTGTTCTGTGCTTTAAAAATGTTTAAGACTATCAACTCACCCGCCGCATGTGAGGTTCGCTCAGTGATACAGTTTTTGTCAGCAAGAAACCTGCCTGCTGCAGAAATTCATCAACAGATTTGTAAAGTGTATGGTGATACTGTTATGAGTGAAAGCAAAGTGCGTAAGTGGGTACGACAATTCAAAGATGGCTGTGACAACGTCCATGATGAGGACCGCTCCGGTTGCCCTTCTTTGATTACAGTGAACTCTTGGTTATCGGAGCAGGCGGCAAGTTTTTATGAAGAGGGTATTTTAAAATTGGTTCAGAGGTATGATAAGTGTTTGAACAACTTGGCAACTATGTCGAAAAATAGAGTGAAGTATGTACTTTCTGAAAATAAATGTACTTTTTTGAAATAAACTTTCGTTGTATACTTATGTTCAAACGGACCTTACTTAAAAAATACCCCTCGTATATTTTTGGCTGCAGTTACACTAAAAAATATATCTGTTCCAACTTACACACAAATTCAGCTTAGGAACAAACCTACAGAACCTATCTTGTTCGTAACTTGGGGATTGCCTGTACTTCTTCCGAATCATATGTTGCAATCCTATTATATTTTGAAGATCAATGTCCAAGCATATGGTAATGATGTGTTCTCATTACAACTGAATATCAAGCAAACTGTAACACATGGAATGCCGTAACACATCAACTGTCATTAAAAGGACCAAATGTTTTCACGATCAAACACACCTCTGCCCAGGGGCGGCTCAATCCATTACGCCAAGTAAGCATTTGCAGTATAGTTGATTTTGCCCAGGGGCGCTCTTGATGCGCTCTTGGGGGAAAATAGACCTTGACATATGCAAGTTGTAGTTACTGGGATGTATAGTTCACCTACAATCAAAGAGCATTCTGAACTCCACCAATGATGGAATTGAACCAAATATGGCACACAGAACTCCCACGACAAACAAAATATATATCAGTGATTGGTGGGGGGCGGGCAAAATACTGTTTGCTTACCGTTGAAAATTACCTAGGGCCGCCTCTGCCTCTGCCTCAGGACCTTGATAGGGCTTTTGAAAGATTAACATCAACATTTAAGAAGTCTTGTACTAACAGATCAAAATGAAACAAACAGAAGACTGTTTGTATCCAACCAGCCGTACAATCATCCCCAATATTCATTCTGTTAACAAATATATGTAGCCATTTCACTTTGAAAAAAGGGATCCAGAATCCTTATTTCTAAGATGAGCCCAGGATTAAGTGGTACTAATGGTACTATAAAGTTGTTATATGGTGTTAATATAACCTGAGTATTAAAAACATAATGGTTTCACTGTTTATGAACCATTAAGTTTTTACTTCACCCCTCAAATAAACTTCAAATCATTATTGGCCTATTAATACCTTTTCCCTTCAGTCTTCTCTCCCTCATCCCTTGTTCCTCCATAAGACATATTCTGGACGTATCTGAAGGCAACAGGATGTGGAATATAAAATGCAGTAGCGAGCTGTTATCTGCACATGTGTTATATGAATTCACAAATTCATACCCATGTTCCTTAAAAGAGTGTTTCTCAACCTGGGGAGCAGGACCCCTCTGGGGGTCAAGAGGGGGTGTCAGAGGGGTTGCCAAAGACAATCAGAAAACACAGTATTTTCTGTTGGCCATGGGAGTTCAGTGTGCCAGGTTTGGTTCAATTCCATCATTGGCGGAGTTCAGAAAGCTCTTTGATAGTAGGTGAACTGAAAATCCCAGCACAGACAACTCCCAGATGTCAAGGTCTATTTCTCCCAAACTCCACAAGTGTTCATATTTGGGCATATTGAGCATCTGTGCCAAGTTTGGTTGAGATCCATCATTGTTCACAGTGCTCTCTGGAGGTGAAATACAACACCAAGACTCAAGGTCAATGCCCACCAAATCCTTCAAGTATTTTCTGTTGGTCATGGGAGTTCTATGTGCCAAGTTTGGTTCAATTCCATTGTTGGTGGAGTTCAGAATGCTCTTTGATTGTAAGTGAACTAAAAATCCAAGCAACTCCAACTGCCAAATATCAAGGTCTATTTTCCCCGAACTCCACAAGTGTTCACATTTGGGCATATTGAGTATCCTTGCCAAGTTTGGTCCAGATCCATCATTGTTGAAGTCCACAGTATAATAATATAAAGATTATTATTATTATTATTATTATTATTATTATTATTATTATTATGTCTAGCTGTGTCTGACTCTCCGGGATTGGTGCTCATCTCCATTTCTAAACTGATGAACCTCTCTGGATGGAGGTGAACTACAGCTCCAAAATCCAAGGTCAATGCCCACCAAACCCTTCGAGTATTTTGTGTTGGTCATGGGAGTTCTGTGTGCCAAGTTTGGTTCAATTTCATCATTGGTGGAGTTCAGAATGCTCTTTGATTGTAGGTGAACTATAAATCCCAGCCACTACAACTCCCAAATGTCAAGATCTATTTTCCCCCAAATCCACCAGTGTTCCCATTCGGGCATATTGAGTATTGGTGTGAAGTTGGTCCAGATCCATCATTGTTCAAGTCCACAGAGCTCTCCGGATGGAGGTGAACTTACAACTCCAAATCTCAAGGTCAATGCCCACCAAACACTTCCGGTATTTTCTTTTTGGTCATGGGAGTTCTGTGTGCCAGGATTGGTTCAATTCCATCATTGGCGGAGTTCAGAATGCTCTTTGACTGTAGGTGATCTAAAAATCCCAGCAACTACAACTCCCAAATGATAATATCAATCCCCCCAACCCCACCATTATTTAAATTTGGGTGTATTGGGTATTTGTGCCAAATTTCGTTCAGTGAATGAAAATACATTCTGTATATCAGATATCTACATTACGATTCATAACAGCAGCAAAATTACAGTTATGAAGTAGAAATTAAAATAATTTTATGGTTGGGGGGGTCACCACAACATGAGGAACTGTATCAAGGGGTCACAGCATTAGGAAGGTTGAGAACCACTGCCTTGAAAGGTCAATTCATCCCGAAAGATGGGAAAGCTAAGATCCATCTCCTTTTCCCTGCACTTTGGAGAAAGACGATGACAGTTTTGTGTGGATAGCTGAACTCCTTTCTGTTGAAATTGTCCACATGCTTGTGTATTTCAATGGCTTCTCTGTGTAATCTGACATGGTGGTTGTGAGAGTGGTCCAGCATTTCTGTGTTCTCAAATAAAATGCTGTGTCCAGGTTGATTCATCAGGTGCTCTGCTATGGCTGATTTCTCTGCATGTGGACAATTTCAACAGAAAGGAGAAAACCATGAAAATGAACAAAATCTGGCTACCAGTATTTAAAAAACTCTAAAATTGCAATAGCACAACAACAGAGAGGAAGCAGGCAGGGACATCTAATTACCTCTCAACAAAAGTTTGCTCCAGGCACAGTTAGCCCATTGTATACTAATCAAGGTGGTCAGTTGAAACATTCACACCTAGCTCCAGAAGACAAGAGTCCTTTGTCTCACCCTGGTCATTCCACAGATATATAAACCCTTTTTCCTAGTTCCAACAGACCTCACGACCTCTGAGGATGCTTGCCATAGATGCAGGCGAAACGTCAGGAGAGACTGCCTCTAGACCATGGCCATACAGCCCGAAAAAACCTACAACAACCCAATGCCACTTCTGTTGCCCGTTTTTGGTCAAAAGATATTTAGCCACCTGTGCTCCTTCTATTTTTTCGCTTTTATACTAACTTATGCAATGCTTTTGATTCGAAATAAATAAATAAATCTCGATTTTATATGGCAGTGTAGAAGGAGCATAGTGTCTAGATCTAAGGAGCATAGTGTCTAGATCTAAGGAAGTCATGCTACCCCTCTATTCTGCTTTGGTTAGACCACACCTGGAATATTGTGTCCAATTCTGGGCACCACAATTCAAGAGAGATATTGACAAGCTGGAATGTGTCCAGAGGAGGGCGACTAAAATGATCAAGGGTCTGGAGAACAAGCCCTATGAGGAGCGGCTTAGGGAACTGGGCATGTTTAGCCTGAAGAAGAGAAGGCTGAGAGGAGATATGATAGCCATGTATAAATATGTGAGAGGAAGCCACAGGGAGGAGGGAGCAAGCTTGTTTTCTGCTTCCTTGGAGACTAGGACGCGGAACAATGGCTTCAAACTACAAGAGAGGGGATTCCATCTGAACATTAGGAAGAACTTCCTGACTGTGAGAGCCGTTCAGCAATGGAACTCTCTGCCCCGGAGTGTGGTGGAGGCTCCTTCTTTGGAAGCTTTTAAGCAGAGGCTGGATGGCCATTTGTCAGGGGTGATTTGAATGCAATATTCCTGCTTCTTGGCAGGGGGTTGGACTGGATGGCCCATGAGGTCTCTTCCAACTCTTTGATTATATGATTCTATGATTCTAAGGGGCCTAAGAGTTGTGTAAAATAAAAGCAAAACTCCATTGAAGGTACAACAAACCCAAACAAGTATTGCAAGCTATGAAAATGAAAATGAAAAGCTATATTCTCTTTGCACAGCTGCTCCATTTTCTCTTAGATCTATTCTGTACTCAGAAAATAAGCAGACACGAAGGGAGAAAGGGAGGGGGGATAGGCACAGAAGCAATTTAGATGTAAAAGGTAGCATTATTTGGGCTCGAGTGGCACGCAAACCGCAAGACAAGGATCAAACCGTCGCTTCCTCCAAGCAGCAATGCTCCCGATCTTTCTATGTGCAACCTTAGGAATGATGTAAGTGGGAGGGGGGGAGTGCAGAGATGGAAAATGGACAATTTCTACCCAGAGGTTTAGACAAAGGAGATAACCTCCCTGAGGAGCCTAGCATGATAAGTAGCCACGGGGAGAAATGCTGTGATCAGTCAGAAAGGCAGAAGAGTTATTAGCTTAGCCCTGAACCTCCTACTTAATGTGGGCCCAGTGGTGATAGCTAACAGACCCTGGCTAAGGTGACAAGCTTTGGACCTGCTCGAGGAAATCCAATTGAAAAGCAGCCAAGAGGAACAACGAGTTAGAAACAGATGTTCCAGCCAGGAGGATGTGCACACATTTAAACAGAACGTGTTTTTAAAAAATTCTAAATATAGGATTCCATCTCTTCCGGTGGTCCTGTTATTGTCAACTACTGTTATCCTTTGAGAGGGGAAGGAGGGGCGGGCATGTGAAAGGAGCAGAAGGGAAGCATCTCTCTAATTTTGAAACACATCATAAACCGTCTCGTTGGGTAACTGTCCATCTTGCCTGAATCAGGGTATTAAAATAATAATCGAGTTCTGGATAGATCTCTAGAAATAATAGCCGTGCTCAGAGGAAGTACACACACAGAGACATACAGAAATGGTCATGTGCCGTTTTATGAGAACGGAAAGATAAGATCTCCAGCTCGAGCAAAAAAAAAAAATGCTTATTAAGACTAATGTTGAGCATAACAGGGGGCGATTAAATAGTAGTCTTTAGCAACTACTGTTGATTATATGTTGATATGTATCTAAATTCTACCAACACATAAAGAGGAAACGAAGACGAAAGCTTCTGAAAAGGAACTAATTACACCCCAAGGAAAACAATATAGACATAATGAAAGAAATGTCACATCCCTGGATACGTCCTTTGTGCATCTTTATATTCTATACCATGTCCAGAAGCACATATACAGCTGGCAAGGATGTTAATATCCAGTACATAAAGCATATATTGGGTTATCTTCTCCTTTGGCAATATTTCCATAATTCTCATTAACGTTAATGGGAGTTATATATGCACCCCAGGAGGGGACAGTGGCCCCACTGTGTTGATTTTTACATCATTTTCACTATTCTCAACACAAGATATCCGGTGCATGTTTTGAGATTACTCAAATGCAGCACTCCGGATGAATTAAGTTATGGCTCTGCACTCACGAAACAGAATAAGAAGAAAGAGAAATAAAAGGTATTAATGTCTAAAGAATATAACAGTTATTATTGTAGAGTAGCTAAAGAGTATGAACACTTTAGGAATATCCTTTCATATTTGTTTCTTCAGCCTTCATCTGACACATAATTTGTAAAGATCAAGCTTCCCACCACTAGATTTATTTCTCTATTTTATATATATATATATATATATATATATATATATATATATATAGGCGTGTCAGGAGCATCCTGTTGTGAGAGATTTGGCCTTCTGCAAGGACGTTGCCCAGGGGACGCCCGGATGATTTTGATGTTTTATCATCCTTGTGGGAGGTTTCTCTCATGTCCCCACACGAGGAGCTGGAGCTGATAGAGGGAGCTCATCCGCCTCTCCCCGGATTCGAACCTGCGACCTGTTGGTCTTCAGTCCTCCCGGCACAGGGCTTTAACCCACTGCGCCACCAGGGGCTCCTTATCTATATAAATAAAAATGTAATGTTTGTTTGTGGGATTAACATAACTCAAAAACCAATGGACGAATTGACAACAAATTTGGACACAACAACAACAACAACAACAACAATAATAATAATAATAATAATAATAGTGCTCTTCAAGCAGTCACCAGCCAATCCCTCTCCAATGCCAGAAATATGGCTTAATGGTGTAACATTAGAAAATGTTGACCATTTCTGCTACCTTGGCAGCCACCTCTCCACAAAAGTCAACATTGACACTGAAATTCAACACCGCCTGAGCTCTCCGAGTGCAGCATTTTTCCGAATGAAGCAGAGAGTGTTTGAGGACCGGGACATCCGTAGGAATACCAAGGTGCTTCTTTATAAAGCTATTGTCCTCCCAACCCTGCTATGTGCCTGCGAAACATGGACAGTCTACAGACGTCACATGCAACTTCTGGAAAGATTCCATCAGCGCTGCCTCCGAAAAATCCTGCAAATATCTTGGGAAGACAAGTGGACAAATGTCAGCATGCTGAAAGAAGCAAAAACCAGCAGCATTGAAGCGATGGTCTCCGCCATCAACTCCGCTGGAACGGCTATGTTGTCCGGATGCCCAACCACCATCTCTCAAAGCAGTTTTTTATTTATTTTATTTATTTATTTCGGTTGCTTCTACCCCACCCTTCTCACCCCGGGGGGGGGGGGGGGGGGGACTCAGGGCGGCTTACAAAAGCAAGGCACAATTCGATGCCCACATTACATAACAGCAAAGGACGATAACAACAGTTAACAAACAGCAGTTTTAGCAATAACGCTTAACAGAAAACAATAATTATTATCGGCAAAAACAACCATAAAAGCAATAAAAGCAATAAAATCAATACAAACCTCATTGATGGTCAGCGTTTCACAGTCTCATAGTTTAAGTTCCAATTTCCACAAATTGTCAGTCCTATCCATCTGGTTTCCATATCTAATTGTCAGGATGCCCAAAGGCCTGGTCCCACAAGCACTCCTGAAGGCAAGGAGGGATGTTGATGCCCTGATTTCCCCCGCGAGTGAGTTCCACAGGTGGGGGGCCACCACTGAGAAGGCCCTGCTCCTCGTCCCCACCAGCCTCACTTGTGATAGCGGTGGGGCCGAGAGCAGGGCCTCCCCAGATGATCTCAGATTCCGGGGTGGGACATAGAGGGAGATACGTTAGGACAGATACGCTGGACCGGAGCCATAAAGGGTTTTGTAGGTCAAAACCAGCACCTTGAATTGTGCTCGGAACTGAATCGGCAGCCAGTGGAGCTGACACAACAGGGGGGTGGTGTGCTCCCTGTATGTCGCTCCAGTGAGTTGCTCTACTCTGAACTCAAGAACGGAAAATGGAATGTTAGTGGGCAGGAAAAGAGATTTAAAGATGGGCTCAAAGCCTTTTCTGTTATGAATTTTAAGCACATGGTTCCTGTTACATCAAATGTATATATATATTCATATTTTCCTTTGTGCTAGTGACCTTCTCTTGACCTTTTTCATTCCCATTCCCTATGATGAAACCTTACCAGGAAATGACCCCAGATACTGGAAGGGAGCAGAGCTTAAATCAATCATAAAGAACTTTTATCAATAAATCTCTTGCATGGACAGAGACAAAGGCGACCCTCTTGCCATCGGAGTTGGCCCAGCAGGGGGGAATCGCCCCTTGACAGACTTTTAAATCACTTATCTATTTGGGAGACAGGGGTGCCTTCGGAAAGCACCCCCCACCCCCACCCTGTTGCTTCATTCCATCATCCACCAAAAAAAACATTCCTTCAGTATAACCCCTTTGTCCTTCTGTTTTGCTGCCAGAGAAGATCCAGTTCTTTCCTGTTTACATTTATTCACACCAATCATAAAAATAATAGATTTGCCTGACTGGCAGGCTCTATAGAGACTCGTGAGACATCCAGCATTTCCTGTTTTCATAATCCATTCACCAGATCCATTGTGTCTCCTCGTCCTGCCTCCCTCTCTCCTGATTCGTCGCCGCTTCAAGGTGGCAGGAGCTTCCTGGTTGATTCCAGCGCACCGCAGAAGCTTTCCGACTGGCCCTGAAGCACAGGAGGCGGGAGGGCCGCCTCCCAGCTGTTGGCTCATCGGCCAATCAAAGTGAAGACTGGCGGGGAGGCAGGGGCGGGAGATTTGAACCTTGCAACTCTGTATTTCCTATAAAAATGGCTGTTTTGATGTAATTTTTCATGCTTAGCCTTGGCGAATGATTGAAGCTCTGCATCCTTTTCAACTGAATCGCAATTAAAGACCTCGGTGGCACTTCCTTCAACTTGGTGAGACCTTTTATTGGGAAAAATCAGGGATTGGGTGCTTCTCTCTGCCAGGGAAAAGAACTCTTTGATGAGTCTAATTGGTCTCTGCCTCCTGGCAAAGACCCCAAAATTCTCAATTTCACTTGCATGGCAAGAGGTTGGATTGGGTAGTCCTTGTAGTCTTCTTATCCAACTCCATCATTCTATAATTCTATGAAAATCTCAAAATTTGAGACAATGATATTTTCTAGCTCTGCTTATTTATTTATTTATTTATTTATTTATTTACGGCACTTGTAGACTGCCATTCTCAGCCCTAGGGCGACTCACGGCGGTGTACAACATATAAAAAACAATTTACAATAAAGGCAATACACAAACGACAATAATAACAACACTCTCAATAATACAATTACACTAAATCATTCGCGAGTCTCATCATAGAATCACAATCCAATCTCGTTTACCATATTCCGTTCCAATCATCGTTGCCAATTGTTGTAGCACTTAATCAAACGCCTTCTCAAACAACCACGTCTTTAGTCTCTTGCGAAATGTCATAAGGGAGGGCGCCTGTCTGATGTCTACAGGGAGGGTGTTCCACAGCCGGTGGGCCACCACTGAGAAGGCCCTATCTCTCGTCCCCGCCAGGCGTGCCTGTGAGGCAGGCGGGATCGAGAGAAGGGCCTCCCCAGACGATCTCAAAGTCCTCGTGGGCTCATAGGCCGAGATGCGGTCAGACAGGTATTTTGGGCCGGAACCGTTTAGGGCTTTGTAGGCCAGCACCAGCACCTTGAATTGGGCCCGGTAGCAGATCGGCAGCCAATGGAGCTGGAACAACAAGGGCGTTGTGTGCTCCCTGCGTCCCGCTCCTGTTAGTAACATGGCTGCCACGCGCTGGACTAGCTGGAGCTTCCGGGCCGTCTTCAAGGGCAGCCCCACGTAGAGAGCGTTGCAGTAGTCAAGGCGGGATGTGACCAGAGCATGTACTACCGTGGCCGAGTCAGACTTCCCAAGGTACGGGCGCAGCTGGCGCACGAGCCTGAGCTGTGCAAATGCTCCCCTGGTCACCGCTGAAACCTGGGGATCCAGGCTCAACGATGAATCCAGGATCACACCCAAGCTGCGAACCTGCGCCTTCAAGGGGAGTGCGACCCCATCCAGCACAGGCTGTAACCCTATACCCTGTTCGGCCTTGCGACTGACCAGGAGTACCTCTGTCTTGTCTGGATTTAATTTCAATTTGTTCGCCCTCATCCAGACCATTACAGCGGCCAGGCACCGGTTCAGGACCTCGACAGCCTCCTTAGTAGCAGGTGGAAAGGAGTGACAGAGTTGGACATCATCTGCGTACAGATGGCACCGCACCCCGAAACTCCGGATGATCTCACCCAGCGGCTTCATGTAGATATTAAACAGCATGGGGGACAGTATAGAGCCCTGTGGAACCCCACAAGTCAAAGGCTGTGGCGTTGAACAGGTGTCCCCCAGTAACACCTTCTGGGTGCGGCCCCCCAGAAATGACCGGAGCCACTGCAAAACAGTGCCCCTAGGGCCCATTTCCGCAAGACGCCACAGAAGGATACCGTGGTCGACTTAGGGTTAGGGTTAATCAAGACCAAATTTGGGACTTGTCATAAAGAAAGGAAAATCAATCAAAGCAGAGGATGCTTTTGGCCTACTTACATACAATAAGCCATGTATTTTGGTTTGGGCTTTGTATACCCTTTCTAAATCAACGATTTGAAAATCCAAAGATTAGGGGAAAGGAGTAGAACAAAGTAGGAGAGAAGGGGTTAATTGCTGTCTTTAAGTTGTGTTTCATACTAAAAATGCCACCAGGTCTCCATAGCACACATTCACAAATAACATATGTATCCCCAATGCCAGAAGTAATTATAATGATAATACCAAAAAATACGTTTTAAGTTTAAAAGAAATGTTTGCAATTTATTGCTCCACTGACAAATCTAAACAGATATGACGTAGAAGATCTATAATCCAATCTCCTGAAGTTTTCTAGTTAAAAGAATTAAATAGGTTCCATGAGGATCCAGTTTTGATCTCAACATCATGTTGGAGAAGAAGAAATTTAACTTTTTCTCTGCATTGGCTTTCTGATCAAGACACTGCCTTCACAGCAGCTGTTTGGCCTACAAACAGAAAAAATAACAATTGGTGTAGTTGCAAATTTTGAAGCATTTGCACTTTCTATGATCGTTCCAAAAGCCATGTCCCCAGAACAGGCCCCCTTTACACTGCCATATAAAATCCAGATTATCTGCTTTGAACTGGATTATATGGCAGTGTGGACCAGGGCTGTAGCCAGAAAAAATTTTTGGGAGGGGTTGAAATTTTCAGGGAGGGTTTGAAAATTTCGCGGGGGGGTTGAAACCTGCCTCCTAGCTCACGCTGAAACAAAGAGCACAGCAGAGGGCAGAGCAGCCTTCAATAGTCTGCAGCTCCGCCCCTGTCAACCACCTCCACCAAGTCTGGCCTCCTTAATGAGAACATTCAACACACACACACCCAATGACAACAACAACAACAACAACAATAATAATAATCTTTATTTGTACCCCGCTACCATCTCCCGGAGGACTCGGTGCGGCTTACAAGAGGCCGAGCCCAAATACAACAGTAAAAACAACAACAATACAGCAAAATATCTCAAAAACAAGGCAATAACATTAACAACACACCATGACAAAATTAAAATCTGTGGCAGGGCCAAATGTAATAATTAAAATTAAAAAGTGCTGGGCATGACCAGGTGAAAAGGATAGGTGTTTGGAGGGGGATGGGCATGCAGTTATCCTGGCTGGGGCTTGCCTGATGTCCTTAGGGAGAGAGTTCCAGAGTCGAGGGGCCACCACCGAGAAGCCCTATCCCTTGTCCCCGCCAATTGCGCATGCGATGCAGATGGGATCGTGAGTAGGGCCTCTCCAGATGAACGAAGAGATAGTGTGAGTTCGTACACAGAGATGCGGTCACGCAGGTAGGTGGGACCCAAACAGTGTGAATAAATTGTCAATATTTGCCTGAGATAGTGCTTGCAGTTCTGAAGGGACTCTTAATTTTTTGCATCTCATAGACTTAGTGTGGGGATTTGGTTAACCAGTTAAAATTCATGAGTAAACCAGGTTTTTTAAAAAAACTGAAACATTTCAGGGGGGGGTTGAACCCCTAACCCCCCCCCCCTCGCTACAGGACTGGTGTGGACTCATATAATCCAGTTCAAAGCAAATAATGTGGACTGTCTGCTTTGATAATCTGGATTATTTGGCAGTGTAGAGGCCCTTCCACACAACCATATAACTCAGAATATCAAGGCAGAAAATCCCACAATATCTGTTTTGAACTGAGTTATCCGAGTCCACACTGCAATATATTCCAGTTCAAAACAAAAAAAATGTGGAATTTTATCCAGCTGTGTGGAAGGGGACTCATACTGTTGCCTTATGCTCTGTTTTGGGTATGACTGCAAAGTGAACAAGAGAGGACATGTGTGTTATGGCCTAGGCCAGCAGCTTGTATCATTCTATTTTTAAAAGTAACAAAGAAAATGATACAAAAATTTAAGTGTTAAATATTGCACTATAGCAATAATATTGTTTTGTGGGTACTGGAAACTATAATCAAGATCTAGTTTTCCTTTTGAGGAATCATGCCACGCAGGGTGCACAATTGCAACCCATAATGATAGCACATGCCTTAAGGAAAAACCTGGAACTAGTTGATATTTGCTTACCTAGCCATACAGAAACTAACAATTTTAAATGTTTGCCAAATTATTAAATTCCAGACTCTCAACTTTTCAGCTAAACTTTACATTACAAGCATAAGAAAAATCCCAATGTAAATCTCTTGCGAGTGATTGGTGTGCACAAAGTGCATAGTTGATTGATGGGCGCTTTCACTTAATGAGGGTAATTACAAAGAACAACAATTCCAAACCACATCTGTTCAGTGTAACTGTCTTGTAGTGCCATGCGGCATACACTGAGAGCTATCAGAAATGCCAGTTTTGCCACAAATCATGCACAAGCACACTTGTAAGACAAGAAACAGATTAATAAGCATCAACACTTTCCCATAAACACTTGTTGAAGAGAATTAAAGTGGTTCCCGCTGAAGGAAATTATCCCAAAGTGGACACTTTCTCTTGGAGCGGCTCGGGGAGAGGGGGCAGGAAGGACAGAAGTCCATGAACGAGATCTTAGAAATAATGTTCTTTCTTGCAATGATCCTAAATACTGGAAGGCCAACATCTACATTCACCATGGACAAATGGGAAAATGTCTGTTTCAGTTTGTCAAACTCTAAACTAAAAACTTAATTTCACTAATTTCATACATTTCAGAAATATACCACTATATTAAAAGGTAAATGTTTTCCCCTGACATGAAGTCCGGCCATGTCCGACTCTGGGGTGTGGTGCTCATCTCCATTTCTAAGCTGAAGAGCCAGTGTTGTTCGTAGACACCTCAAAGGTCATGTGGCCGGCATGACTGCATGGAGCGCCATTACCTTCCCGCCTATTGATCTACTCACATTTGCATGTTTTCGAACAGCTAGATTGACAGAAGCTGGGGCTGACAGCAGAAGCTCACGCCACTCCCCGGATTCGATCCTGCAACCTTTCGGTCAACAAGCTCAGCAACGCAATGCCATAATAATAATAATAATAATAATAATAATAATAATAATTTTATTTATACCCCGCCGCCATCTTCCCAAGAGGACTCGGGGCGGCTTACATGAGGCTAAGCCCAACAACTCATCAGTAAAAACAAAACAGCAAGCAAATAAAACAGTACAATTAATATAACTTACATATAAACAATAACACAGAGAATTTAAAACCTTATGGCTCGGCCAGATGTAATAAATTTTAAAAACTTAAATAAACACTGGGGTTGAACAGAGCTAGGATGTATCTAAGCAGAAGTGTTTTAAAAGATAATGTAGGGAGACCAACCCAGCGGGTAGTACAGTGCTTCTGAGGACAGTTGCAAAGAATTAATCAAAGCAGGGCACTGTTTCCTTTATTTAACCCACTGTGCCACTGAGGGCTCCACTATATTATCACTCACAAATTGGCACCAGTGTGATCCAATGGTGATGGGAAATTGAGTTTCATTTACAACAGTGGTTCTCAACCTTCCTAATGCCATGACCCCTTAATACAGTTCCTCATGTTGTGGTGACCCCCAACCATAACCGTAACATTATGAATCGCCATGTAAATAATTATCTGCAGGATGTATTTTCATTCACTGGAGCAAATTTGGCACAAATACCCAGTATGCCCAAATTTGAATACTGGTGGGGTTGGTGCTGGGATTGATTTTGTCATTTGGGAGTTGTAGTTGCTGGGATTTATAATTAACGTGTAAACAAAGAGCATTCTGAACCCCACCAACAATGGAATTGAACCAAATTTGGCACAGAGAACTCCCATGATCAACAGAAAATACTGGAAGGGTTTGGTGGGCATTGACCTTGAGTTTGGGAGTTGTAGTTCGCCTACATCCAGAGAGCACTGTGAGCTCAAACAATGATGGATCTGAACCAAACTTGGCACGGATACTCAATATGCCCAAATGTGAACACTGATGGGGTTTGGGGAAAATAGACTTTGACATTTGGGAGTTGTAGATACTGGGATTTATAGTTCACTTACAATCAAGGAGCGTTCTGAACTCCATGAATGATAGAATTGGGCCAAACTTCTCACACAGAACCCCCATGACCAACAGAAAATACTGTGTTTTCTGATGGTCTTTGGCGACCCCTATGACACCCCTTTGCGACCCCCTCAGGGGTCCCGACCCACAGGTTGAGAAACACTGATTTACAATATTGTTTTTTTCAGTTACTCTTTCAACCTTTTCTAGATGGTTGCTAGAAGGTTAAAATGAAAATCTCAATGGTGTTTGGGGCAATTTTGCCTCATTTTTTTAAAAAAGGAGGTAAGAATCTGAAATTATACAAATAAAGAGGGGATTTCATGTGATATGTAGGCTTTTTCACTTAGGACTTCATCACACACAGTAAAATGAGTGTTTCGACACATTTAAGAAACTGCAACCCACGGTGCCCTTTACACGACACAAGCTTCAATGGTGGAGGTGAGGTATTTTGCTGTTTTTAAAGTGTCGGGTTTTTCAAAGATTCCTAAGCTGGTTGGCAATCAATTTATTTTTAAATTCCTCGCATAGAGATGGGCAAAATGGCAAATTTTCCCGTGTGATGTTAATCCCTGTTGCCCATTTGTCAATAAAACATTGATGCTGTCCGTGGGAGAAGCTGAAATGCCCCTTTCCCCAGATCGCCAATGGAGAGTCTTGGGGAAAGATGCTGTTTATTCGTTCAGTCACTTCCGACTCTTCGTCAGCCGTCACCACCCCCAGCTCCTTCAGAGTCAAGCAAGTTACTTCAAGGATACCATCCATCCATCTTGCCCTTGATTGGCTTCTCTTCCTTTTTCCTTCCACTTTCCCCAGCAAAATTGTCTTCTCTAAGCTTTCCTGTCTTCTCATTATGTGGCCAAAGTACTTCATCTTTGCCTCTAATATCCTTCCCTCCAATGAGCAGTCAGGCTTTATTTCTTGAAGTATGGACTGGTTGGATCTTCTCGCTGTCCAAGGCACTCTCAGAACTTTCCTCCAACACCACAGTTCAAAAGCATCTATCTCCCTTCGCTCAGTCTTCCTTATGGTCAGGCTCTCACATCTGTAGGTTACTACAGGGAATACCATTTCTTTAACTATGCGGATCTTGGTTGCCAGTGTGATGTCTCTACTCTTCACTATTTTATCGAGTTTGGTCATTGCTCTCCTCCCAAAGAGTTAATTTAAAACCACTTCCTATGATCACCAATGCAAAGGCTCTAGGAAAGATGAGGGTTAATTTAAAACTACTTCCTAAGATCCGGGGTGATGTTTGTGTAAAAAAGATAAATAATCAAATCCTTGATAAAATCTCAGTGGAAATGGTCCCAGTGAAAGTGCCACCTAAAGTAAGGTGCTTCTGTTTCAGTCGAAAGATCTTGAGTGCAAATGACCCCATGGAAAGTGCCACCTTAAAATCTGCTTAAATCTGCTTCATGGAAAGAGTCTTCCAATGCTGCTTTCAAGGATGCCTGTTTTTAAAAGTGTGCTAATATCCTTGAAATGGGAGGCGTCATCACCTGCCCATGTGATGGGAATTAATCGGATGGTCGAGTTAGAAGCTGGCGGAGGTGATCTTAGTGTGATGAGAGTGAGTAAATCTGTCATCCTTTAAAAAAGACAGAACCTCATGAAACTCCATGCTTTCCCTCATTTTCCCCAGCTCCTTGTGATGAAGTCCTTACTCTTTTAAGAAACACTCAATAGGAAAATAATAATGTATTTGAGTTAAAATACATGTTACACAGAGTTCTTAACAATATCTAGAAGGAAGTTAGCTATGATACGTACTCTTTTCATCTCCTGGCAATTTTTCTATTAAAATCATCACACAATCCCATTTTCTTAATTCAGAAAAAAAATCAGTCATGGTCACTACAAACCATTGTTTGATTACCTATAGTTTATTGCTTTAAGTGTAACTTGACTTGCCCTTCTCTGGTGTGTTTCTGTTCTTCTACTTTGAACAGGTCCTATTCCAGACCAGACAACTAGGAAAACAAGCCGCAGTTGTGGTTTAAACATCACAACAAGTAACACTTTAAACAAGCTAGCGTTTATAAAACACCAACAAACCATAAGTTCAGCTTATGGTTGGTGAATAGTTTGACAAACCAAGGCTTGTTAGCAGAGGTAGATATATGCACATCAGAGTATGTCAGATTTCTACGATGCGTTTCATGGCTTGTCATGGAGTACAGATAGGCAAGTGTACAGATATCCTAATTTTGCCTTTAATAAACCAAGTTTGCTGTGTATTGTCAAAGGCTTTCATAGCTGGAATCACTGGGTTGTTGTAGGTTTTCCGGGCTATATGGCCATGATCTAGAGGCATTTTCTCCTGACGTTTCGCCTGCATCTATGGCAAGCATCCTCAGAGGTAGTGAGGTCTGTTGGAAGTAGGAAAATGGGTTTATATATCTGTGGAATGACCAGGGTGGGATAAAGGACTTTTGTCTGCTGGAGCTAGGTGTGAATGTTTCAACTGACCACCTTGATTAGCCTTTAATGGCTTGGAAGTGCCTGGGGGAATCTTTCTTTGAGAGGTGATTTGATGTGCCTGATTATTTACTCTCTGTTGTTTTGCTGTTGTAATTTTTGAGTTTTTAAATACTGGTAGCCACTCCACTCAGACCTATCGTGAGTGCCATTGGATCCCCCATGTACGACTTAGCAAAATTTCTTGCTGCACAGTTACAAAGCCATATTGGGCTCACTACACATTACATCAAGGACTCAGCCCACTTCATTGAAAAAATCAGCAATTTCAAGCTAAATACAAACGACAAGCTGATCAGCTTTGATGTGGTGTCTCTATTTACCATGGTCCCAGTAGCAGACACCATGGTACTCATCAACCAGAGGTTCCCAGAAGACATCACAGCTCTGTTTCACCATTGCCTCACTACCAGCTACTTTCAGTGGTACAATGAATTCTACGAACAGAAAGATGGAGTAGCTATGGGGAGCCCTCTCAGCCCAGTCATAGCTAATTTCTACACGGAACACTTTGAAAAACAAGCTCTTGAAACAGCAACCAAAAAGCCCACAATATGGTTCAGATATGTGGATGATATTTTCACTATTTGGAGCCATGGAGGAGAAGAACTCAACAGGTTCCTGGAACATCTTAACACCATCCACCCAAACATCCAGTTCACCATGGAAAAAGAAAATGAAGGAAGACTGCCTTTTCTAGATGTCCTAGTCATCCGCAAACCAGATCAACAATTGGGTCACACCATTTACAGAAAACCCACACACACGGATAGATATCTACATAAAAACTCCAACCATCACCCAAGTCAAAAAAGAAGCACCATTAAAGCCTTGGCAGACCGAGCAAAAAGAATCTGCGAACCCCACCTCCTCCAGGATGAATTGAACCACCTCAACTGGGCTTCACAGGCCAATGGATACTCTACCTCAGACATCAGAAGAGCTGCAAGACCAAGAACAAGCCACGAGAGTAAAGATGAAGACCCACCCAGAGGAAAAGTGTTCTTGCCATACATCAAGGGAACCACTGACCGCAAAGGGAAGCTGATGAGGAAACACAACATACAAACCACTTACAGACCCACCAAGAAAATCCAACAAATGCTCCGTTCAACAAAGGACAAGAGGGATCCTCTCACCTCTGCAGGAGTCTACCGTATACCATGCAGCTGTGGACAAGTCTACGTAGGGACCACCGTTTCAGCACCCAAACACGAATCAAGGAACATGAAAGGCACTGCAGACTACTTCAACCAGAGAAATCAGCCATAGCAGAGCGCCTGATGAACCAACCTGGACACAGCATATTATTTGAGAACACAGAAATGCTGGACCACTCTCACAACCACCATGTCAGACTACACAGGGAAGCCATTGAAATACACAAGCACGTGGACAATTTCAACAGAAAGGAGGAAACCATGATAATGAA
Organism: Anolis sagrei; assembly: GCF_037176765.1. Classification (NCBI taxonomy): domain Eukaryota; kingdom Metazoa; phylum Chordata; class Lepidosauria; order Squamata; family Anolidae; genus Anolis; species Anolis sagrei. The sequence continues at coordinate 112,405,784 of NC_090024.1, forward strand.
CAAAATCTGGCTACCAGTATTTAAAAACTCAAAAATTACAACAGCAAAACAACAGAGAGTAAATAATCAGGCACATCAAATCACCTCTCAAAGAAAGATTCCCCCAGGCACTTCCAAGCCATTAAATGCTAATCAAGAGAGGAGATTCCATCTGAACATTAGGAAGAACTTCCTGACTGTGAGAGCCGTTCAGCAGTGGAACTCTCTGCCCCGGAGTGTGGTGGAGGCTCCTTCTTTGGAAGCTTTTAAGCAGAGGCTGGATGGCCATCTGTCAGGGGTGATTTGAATGCAATATTCCTGCTTCTTGGCAGGGGGTTGTACTGGATGGCCCATGAGGTCTCTTCCAACTCTTTGATTCTATGATTCTAAGGTGGTCAGTTGAAACATTCACACCTAGCTCCAGCAGACAAAAGTCCTTTGTCCCACCCTGGTCTTTCCACAGATATATAAACCCATTTTCCTACTTCCAGCAGACCTCACTACCTCTGAAGATGCTTGCCATAGATGCAGGCGAAACGTCAGGAGAAAATGCCTCTAGAACATGACCATATAACCCGGAAAACCTACAACAACCAAGTTTGCTGTGTTTGAATTTTTTAAACAACTCAAAAACCTAGGACTGTGATGGTATGTGCCCTGCCTTGGAAGTAACACACAATAATCACAGTGTGATTCAATTCTGGATAAGCAGTTGTGTGGCACATCTGTTTAAAAAATATTTTAAAATACTGTAATTCTATCCCATTTCAATGACATTCATATATAGCATGAGATATTGTTCGAAGAAACACTCAGAGTAGAAAACAACAAAATCATAAATAATATTATAAGCTTTCTTAACCATGTCCAGAGTAGAGGTGCTTTTTATTCAAATGCTGTTTAACATTCAGGGTCATGTTTTTAATAGCGAAGGGGCATGGAATTATAGCCAGTCAGTCATATGATCTCAGACAAGCCATTAATGTAACATGACTTTGTTTGCTTTCATATGACAGAAGACATTACAAGCTATGGCTGACACATGGTATTATGGCTGAATAAATAAATAGCTTGATTTGAAACACAAAGGTTTTTAGATATGTTTTGTAAAGTAGTGTACTTTTTATTTTTCTTTAAAGCCCAAGATTTATTCGCTTGTTTGATGCAGAAATAGTTTTCCATCAAACATGTCTTGCTGAGCTACAAATAACTAAAGTAGGCTTTGTCATATATAAGTGTTAGCATACGCTATGGAAAATCTAAGCAGCATTTTTCCTAGAAAATACACACATTTTCTGACACTGCACTTTATAACAGCAGAAAAAGACTGTAGTGATGGAAGGAAAAACAAGATTTACTCCGGGCCCTTTCACACAGCCATATAACCTAGAACAGTGGTTCTCAAACGTCCTAATGCCGCGACCCCTTAATACAGTTCCTTATGTTGCGGTGACCCCTAACCATAAAATTATTTTTGTTGCTACTTCAGAATTGTTATTTTGCTATTGTTATGAATTGTGATATAAATATCTGACATGCAGGATGTATTTTCATTCACTGGACCCAGTTTGGCACAAATACCCAATATACCCAGATTTGAATACTGGTGGGAGGGATTGATTTTGTCATTTGGGAGTTGTGGTTGCTGGGATTTATAGTTCACCTACAATCAATGAGCATCCTGAACTCCACCAATGATGGAATTGAACCAAACTTGGCACACAGAACTCCCATGACCATCAGAAAATACTGGAAGGGTTTGGTGGGCATTGACCTCGAGTTTTGGAGTTGTAGTTCACCTCCATCCAGAGAGCACTGTGGACTCAAACAATGATGGATCTGGACCAAACTTGGCACATATTCTCAATATGTGCGAATGTGCACACTGGTGGAGTTTGGGGGAAAATGGACCTTACCATCTGGGAGTTTTGGTTGCTGGGAGGTATAGTTCACCTAGAGTCAAAGAGCATCTCAAACCCAACCAACAATAGAATCGGGCCAAACTTCCCACACCAGAACCCCCATTACCAACAGAAAATACTGTGTTTTCTGATGGTCTTTGGTGACCCCTCTGACACCCCCTCGTGACCCCTTCAGGAGTCCCGACCCCCAGGTTGAGAAACCCTGACCTAGAATATCAAGGCAGAAAATCCCACAATATCTGCTTTGAACTGGGATATCTGAGTCCACACTGCCATACATAATGTGGGATTTATTCTGAGTCCACACTGCCATACATAATGTGGAAGGGGCCTCTATTTAAATTAATCTGGGGGTGGTTTGGATCATTAGATTAAACGCTTAGGGCATAATCTGTGCAGGATGAAGATTCAAGTGAAACTTGTGTTATTGTCACACTCCAGAGCAGAACCACCTCTGAGTTTGAACACCATACCAGCTGGGTAAAATCAGCAAGCAGTTTATTTAGGAATATATGTAGCCAAAGCAGTAAAAAGTAATCCACACTAAAAAAAATAATCCAATTGATACTGTTCTGGAACAGCTGTTCCCGGAGCTCCAATTTTGTTTGCTTTGCATTGAATGTTTGTTTGTAGTCCTAAGTTTCAGGGACTCTGCAGATAGGTGGCTTCTTTTGGCTGCAGTCATAGGGCAGGCCACCTGTCCGTCATCATTAGGTTCCCTGGTCCCGCCCCCCTTTTGGGCTTTGGAGGGAAGGCGAGCCATTTTGTTAGTTAGTCTCAGCCAGGTTAGCCTTTGTATAGGATGTGTGTAACTTCCCCTGTACAAAGGCTTCAAGCTTTAAGAATTTCCAGGGTTACAGAAATTCCAACAGAAACAGAAGGGAAAGAAATCCAGAGGAGAACAGCTTTAAGAGACTCCTAAGGAACTCCATGGAAGCATTCCCTCACCTTTGGGAATTTCCAGGAAACGGCCCTAAAGACAAAAGAACTCCAGCTGGAGAACATCCACTATCTTGCTGGTAGGTCCACTCGGTGTCCGAGAAGCAGTTCGGCTTGGTAGCGGAGCCCAGACCAGTGAGGGTTGGATTTCAGTCAGCCTGGGAGAAGTTAAAAAAGGGGGTTTTCCTTTAAAGAAGAAGTTCCTGAAGATAGTTGCCTGTCCTTCGTAGGCAAGTTTAGGAGTTCACCAGTTCCCTAGAAGCTTGGAATTATTTGCTTTATTTTACTAAGGATAAGAGAAGTTCCTGTTTGATTTCATTAATAAAAAACTTTGTTGTACTTCTATAGCTATCTGAAGAGTCTTTTGTAGTGGAAACCTCTGAGAACTTCTCCTTAGGCCCCTGACTTCTCGCTGGGCAAAGGTCACACATCTTATTTTTAAAAGTCAACTAACTACAGGCCCAGCAGCAACAGAACAGATACAAAGGAAGAGTGGAACAAAGAGTCCAGGGAAATCCATGAAACTAGGCACTTGAATCCATGAACAATACAGAAGCATATCCCACAGGCAAAACAACCACAGGCTGAACAGGCTGATATACAACCATTATTTTGTAGCAGAACAGCTTTCTTTACCAAAACCAATGGAAAATGGCAAAAATTCAATTTGCAATTATTCCAGAGTTGGAATCTAAAAAGTGACTTGCTTAGTACCTTAGGGATTTTCCCTGCCTTTGTTTGTTTCAACAACCAACGCCCTTCTCAATACTCACAAAGAACCATCTGCTATCTAACCTTCTGCTTTTGAATATCTTGAGTCCTTCAGTTTCATTTGCTTTGTTCAGAGCTTGGAAGGAAATTAAGGAAGTATCCCTTATCCAAAAATTCTTGGGACAAGTAGTTCTCCACAAGCCCTGAATTAATCTATGCTGATTCTTCAAGTAAACTTCAAAGGAGATTCAAAAATATAGAGTGGGTGACTTAGGAGTCAGGAAGTTTGGTCTAGTATTCAAAGAAAAGGGGGAACGAGGGACAGGGCCTTTTCGGTGGTGGCCCCCCGGCTCTGGAACTCCCTCCCGATGGAGATTAGATCGGCCTCTTCCCTCCTGACTTTTAGAAAGCTGGTAAACACATGGCTTTGGGATAATGCATTTGCAGAATGATGACTGAGTCAATAACTGCTGACCTTTCTGGCGGATAGCGTTGAATTTGTGATTCACTCTGACGAACTGACTTTTTTGTAACTTGTACGAATTGTGTGTATTTTATATTGATGATGTATACTGTTTTTTCTTATTGTATTGAATCTTATGTTGTTAGCCGGCCTGAGTCCCTCTTCAGAGGTCAAGAAGACCGGGTTATAAAAACTCTAAATAAATAATAAATAAATAATAAACATCACTTGAAGGAGATGTAACACACAGTTTCACCATGGCATAACTATAAGAAGTTCCCCTCTTCTTCTTCTCACCTCAGTGGCTCAAGAGAGTGGGAGGCAACTGAGAAATGTTTGACTATATGATTATAATTTATACAGACTATGTGATATAGTTAGATGCACAATACCAAAGTCATCTTGTAAGACCCCTAAACCCAGATGATGTCTTCAACATTGTATATCTGAACATAATCCAATAGACCAGGGCTTCTTAAACCTTTTGCACTCACAACCCCTTTCCCCCCGAGAAATATTATATGCATACATACGTACAGTTTGATTACAGTCCATGGACCCATCAGTGAATAGTTTTTAATAAATTCTCCTATCTCAGAAGTTCATTTTCCAAGTAATACCCCTATCCAAGGTTAGTTTCTTTCTCAGCCATGTTGCCACTGCAAGGAATTTTGCCACTATGAGGGTCATCCTGTGGCACTTGTCCTCTAAAAGATATCTAACAAACTCCTGCAAGGGATGGCTGGTCATGCGGAACAAAGGGATATAAAAGTTGGCTATGTTTCACTGTGTAATAGCAGCACTTGGTGGTAGATGCTGATGGTTTTCCCCCAGGTTTGTGGATTTTCAGTGTCCTGACCTGTCTCCTGAACCTGGAACCTTGAAACTTGAACTGGTTTTTGACTACAGTATAGACTCTTGATCCCTGGACTTTGTTTATTGAACTCTTGGTGTTTGACCACTGGACTGGACCTTTTGACAATGGAGTTATCTTGAACCTGCAACAGTGCTTGCTGTTTTTGTTTTATAGGTCAGCAAACAGGCCTTTTTTCATCTATGACAAGCAAGGCAACTGGCACCCTACCTATCTGACGAGGCTCTGGCAACTGTCATTCATGCCACGGTCACGTCTAGGCTGGACTATTGCAACGCCCTGTATGTGGGCCTTCCGATGTCTACGACCCGAAAGTTTCGTATTGTTCAGAATGCGGCAGCCAGGTTACTCACAAGAACGCCCATGAAATGCCATATAACCACAGTGCTGCAACATTTACATTGGCTTCCAACTGAGTACTGTGGCCTGTATAAGATGCTACTTCTGACATTTAAAACTCTTTACGGCCAGGATCCATAGTACCTTAGGGACCGCCTCTCCTTCTCCCATCATCGGAGATCGCAACAACCAGCCCAACGTGACTTACTCCATATACCGGGTCCTAGAGAAGTGCACTTGGAAAGGACCAGACGCAGGGCTTTTTCTATTTCTGCCCCTGCCTTGTGGAATTCCTTGCCGCCCTACATGAGAGCCATGTGTGACTTAGGGTCTTTTACTCTTGCACTTAAGACCTGGCTTTTTACTAGAGCATTCGATCTCTGTTGATTTTTAATTTTTGTATGTATGTATTTTATCTTTTCTAATTTAGCTGTAAATCGCCTAGAGCATTCTCGGATGGGGGGCGATTAATAAGTTATTAAATGATGATGATGATGATGATGATGATGATGATGATGATGATGATGATATTCTGTGGCTGAGTGCAATCTTTATGTTTTATATTTTGGACTATTAAAACAACCAGAAAGTAAGTGCTGTTTTAATTAAATTGTTTTATACAAACTGGGTTTTTGTTTGGTTCATCTCTGCCTAAATATTGGCAGAGCCCTGGCAACGTGACAGATGGCCATCTGTTGGGGGTGCTTTTATTGTGCTTTTCCTGCATGGCGGGGGGTTGGACTAGATGGCCTTTGTGGTCTCCTCCAAATCTATTATTCTATTATTCTAGTTTTTAGTGGAGATAGTTCACTTGTACAACTGATTTTAGAGTGATGCCCAAATTAGTTAAGTTTATGTTACATTATAGTGTTCTTTCCCCCAATGTCTCTGTCAACTCTGCAGAGACATGCAAATCTACAGATAATACTGACCCCTATTGAAATGAAAGACTCTTTGTCCAAATACACTATAGAGCTGTGCTAGACCACCTAAAAATATGTAGAAAGGACATACTTAGTTGGATGTGGATAAATGAAATCACAGATACTGGTCCCTCCGATGCAGGAGTCATACTGTATATTAGAGTATATGAAATCCAACAAACAGAGCCAGCACCTGTCTTTTGGACCTCCACCTGCACTAAACTGTTTTGATAGAACCTGATCCTTGGGGTTGCGATGCTCCTTTTCACCTCTTCCACCGGGAGAAATTGCCGCAAGCAATATACTTGCCCATACCAAATATGTCAGCCTGAAGCAATTTTTCGAAGAACCAGCTGTTTCTAGGGTATCTTGGCATCTGATTAAATGATTTGCCAAAAAAAATTCCAGAGGGTAAGAGGTACTTTAAAGGCTGCCGGAGAGTGCGATAGGGTTAGAAGAAGAGTGAAGAGGCACAGCTGTGACAGCTGAAAGCGGCAAAAGCTGCCACTGATCTGTTTCCCTGCTTATCACAACACCCATTAATCAATTCCAATCTCAGCAGGCCCACCAAGTCTACCACACTCCAACTCTCCAAAAACTGACTGCTCAGCCTTGTAATCCACTTGAAAAACTGTTCATCTGAGGAAACGGCGGAGGAAATGCAACCCACTAATAGCAGAAGTATTGATATAATACTTAGGAGTTTGGGGTTTAGATTTGGGTTTTTTGATACATGTGTGTATGCGCTTGTGTGCCTTTTGCTTTGCAAGACCCTTTTGTCCCACACGCCGCCGTTCCTTTCTAAAATGTCTCATTTAATTTTCACACAAGAGGCGCTTGTCTGACTTTGTTGTACGCCTTGCTACAGACTTTTCATTGTAGGCAGCCTAAATCCCATCTGTTTACTGTGACTAAATTACAAGCTAACCTTTACCCCAGCCAGAATGAAGAGAGTCATTAAAAATATATCCTAGGGGTATGTAAGGAAATTAATTAAGACTCTGGGATCAAGCTACGAAAATAATATCACAAAAATATACGCCGGCGATTACACGCCGAGCGCTAAAACCGAATGTAGTGAATAATGGGCTGCAGACGGACAACAGTTATTTTCAGTTTATGGAAGACAGCATGTTAGTAGTGCGGTTGCTTCTAATATGTCGTTTTGCTTTGCTTTGCTTTGTGTCTTTTATTGAAAGACTTTGTAGATTTCTGTTGTATTTCAAAATTTGCAATGTATATTTGGAGAGAGCTTACAGCAAATGAAAGAACTGCATATACAATCAGTCTCCCATATCCACTAATTCTGCATCCATGGATTCAACCACCCACAATATAATAATAATAATAATAATAATAATAATAATAATCACCTCACTACCTCTGATGATGCTTGCCATAGATGCAGTTGTTTCAAGTTCCTATATCTTTTACATTGCATTTTCAAATGCTTGCTCGAACTGCCAGGTCTTGACTCTGTTAAGAGGGAGGGGGCCCGATCTAATGTCTCTAGAAAGAGCATTCCATAGCCGATGGGCCACCACCAAGAAGGCTCTGTCTCTTGTCTCTGCCAAACATATTTGTGACACAGGCAAGAACAAGAGCAGGGCCACCCCGGATGATCTTAAAGTCCTAGCAGGTTCATAAGGGGAGATGTTTTCGGAAAAGGTAAGTTGGGCCAGAACCGTTTAAGGCTTTATAGGCTAAAGCCAGCATTTTGAATTGTGCCCAGTAGAAGACTGGCAGACAGTGGAGCTGTATGCTCCCTGAGCGCCACTCCTGTTAGTAATCTGGCTGCCATCCATTGGACCATTTGAAGCTTCCGGACAGTCTTCAAAGGCAACCCCACGTAGAGCGCGTTATACATGTAAAGTAATTGTTTGTCAATTTTATTTTGTGTCCGTCTTGAATTTAAAAAAATATTATATAAAAAAGGAGAGTCTGAGTGGTAGAAGTTGCTGATCTTTGAAACAAAACACTCTTCTCCTATTATTCTTTTTACCAAGCAGCAGAATGAGACACAGCCAAGCCAAAACATATACTCCTCAGTGGGGCCACATCCCATACCTAGAAATGTCATTAGAAAGTTACAATTATATTACAAAAGATGTCAGATTATTCCTTGTTACATTGCAACGGTAGTCCAGTTATAACATTATTATGGAAGGAACGAATTATAAATACTTATTAGTTATTTGTTACTTCCCATCTCCAGCTCTGCCTCTAGCTGTTACTTCTATCCAGTTCTAGGAATGTTCAAAGAATCAAAATATGGGTTGTAGGGGCCTTAGCTCCATCACAAAATCCTACTCCTGTTGCGACCACAGTCTTCCAATGCCTATGTTATCTGACATCACATTGGGTTTGTCAGAACTGAAAATATCCTATTAGAAAATTGTGCTTCATTACCATTTGACCGCTTGGGCAGGACTATCCTAGGATGCTAAAAAATTCTCGTGTGATTATGTCCAATCAAATCTCCCCTCCAAACAGACTTTGGAAAAGATATTTTTCAGATGACAGCTCCAAGAATTGCTCAGCCAGCATGGATAAAACCCACCTTTTCCATTAGACCTTTCAGCTCAGTTATCCTTTTGTTCCAATGAATAGCAACTGAGCTTAAGATGCCTCAACACCGCCCACATTGCATATTATTTTCATATCTTGTTTCCTTCTGTATCCTCTTTGAGCTGGTACGGCAGTACCAGGAGCTCCAACTTTATTTGCTTTGTATTAAATGTTTGCTTGCAGCCCAAGGTTCCTGGGATTCTGCAGAAGGGTGGCTTCTTTTGGTTGCAGTCATAGGGCAAGTCACCTGTCCATCATCGTTAAGTTTTGGTCCCGCCCCTTGCTCAGGGCAATTGGGAAGGAAAGGGAGCCATTTTTAGTTAGTCTCAGCAAGGAAAGCTAATGTACAGGACATGTGCAAGCTTCCCCTGTACAAAAGCTTCAACCCTTAAGACTTTCCAGTGGGAAACAGTCTTAAGAGCATCCAAAGATTCCCAGGGAAACAGCCCTAAAGCTCTGAGGAATTTTGGAGGGAAAAACAGCTTTGAATATCAAAGAACTCCAGCTGAAGGGACTACAGGCCTTGCTGGTAGGTCCACTCGGTGCTTTGAGACACAGTTCAACCCGGTAGTGGAGCCCACATCAGTTAGGTTTAGGTTCACAGTCAGCCTGGGAGTAGTTAGAAAGGGGTTTTCCTTTAAATTAAAGTAACAGTTAGAAGCCACCAGTTGCACAAAGTCCTGGAAGCATTTGTTTCTCTTTGATTGTTCATTAATAAAAGACTTTGTTATACTTCACAAGCCATCTAAAGATCAATTGTGGTGGAAAACCTCTGAGAACTTCTCCTTGGGCCCCCTGGCTTCCCGCTGGGCAAAGGTTGCACGTCCTGTTCTAAAGACAATTCTTTACAGGCCCAGCACGCGACAGAACACTCTTCCTTCTCACAGGTTGAATGTGAATTCTGTAAGTGCACCACACTCACCAGAGATACCACCTAAGTAAATGCAATACTGTATTTTAGCTCAATGGAGATATCTTTCTCTTTGATCTGTGGCGGTTCATTCACGTTAAACGAATTCATGATGATAACTGGGCTTAGGAATAGATGATGCCCACAAAAGAGGAAAAATAAATAAAATAACACTACTTTTTTTTACCTAAAAAGAACACTTCTCTAGGAATCTCTAGGTCTTCCAGTGCAATTCTATAGTCTACTCTTGCTGGGCGTGAACCATAGAGTAATGTCGGAGTTCTTAGAGAACATGTTAAAGAAATACATAAATAATCATAGCCACAAAAGTGAAAAATGCACATGTGTGGAGGGGGGGCTGTATTTTGAAAAAACAAGTAATGCTTATGGTATCCCCATCCAAAATGAACAATAAAAGGATAAGTTGTAAGGTGTTAATACAGTCGTCGTCGTCTTCCCAACTGTAAACAGTGTTGTTCTTGTTACTGTTTTAAATTTCATAATTAAATCTTTAGCCTCAAAACATAATTTCAGGATAATTATCCACTTAACTGCCTGTTTATTAGCTCGCTTATTATCCCTTATTTGCACATTTATATTTGCGGCTTTTTAGGGTGAGAGGCGGGGGGAAAATACACTTGGCTTTAGGAAGAGGTGGATTCATGTTGCGGCAATTATGGGACATTACTCATCCCTCAGTATTGTTTCAAGCACTTTGTAAAGATGGTATTGCAAATTCATGCTGTTTTTAGTACTCTGCAACATGTTTTATTGGGTAATTTATGTGCTCAACTCGTGCTTATACAACCACGGACTCAGCTGGCATTTGGAAGAATGAAAAAGCAATCCATTCATAGGTCAGCAACAATTGTACCACTTACACAGGTATTAAATTCTACAGGAACCATAGTAGACCCAACTGTATTTTGTTAAAATTTGATTTATTTCAGACAAAGCTTGGGAGCTCAGCCCCCCCCCCCCCCCGAATCAAACTCACCCCCCCCCCCCCGAATCAAAATCCTGGCTACGGGCCTGGACCGACAGGCTGCAGGTTCGAATCCGGGGAGAGTGCGGATGAGCTCCCTCTGTCAGCTCCAGCTCCTCATGCAGTGACATGAGAGAAGCTTCCCACAAGGATGGTAACACATCAAAACATCCGGGCGTCCCCATGACAACATCCTTGCAGATGGCCAATTCTCCCACATGAGAAGCAACTTGCGGTTTTCTCAAGTCGCTCCTAACACGACTATATACATATATATATATATATATATATATATATATATATATATATGGAATATTTGCTCCACCAGGCTAGATGAACGTTGCCTTATAATGCAGTTTGAACTGGACTATATTGTCAGTGCAAGCCCATATAATGCAGTTTTAGAACTGCATTATATGGGGCTGCTTCTACATAGCCATTTAATCTGAGTCAGGACATTAAACATTTTCCAAGGAATGTCTAAGTTAGTGGTCCCCAACCTGTGGTCCATAGACCACCAGTTGTCTGCAAGAATGAAAATATGGTCCGCTCACCTCACCATTACTACGCCATTGCCTCGAAACCATGTGGCAACAAGAACAACTGGTCTCGCAAAACCTTCTTATAGTGCCAAGGCAATGCGTATGTCAGGAGGGGAGAGGCTGTCTACCCACGAAAGATTACTACTACCACATCAGCTCTAGATTATTAAATATGGTTTTCTGTGGCCAAGCAGATGGTGACTACTGGATGGCATATGTTCTGTATCTGAAAGGAGAGCTGATGTGGTCTATCCAATGCAATTTTCTGAATCAGTACCCCAAATAATCAGAATCTGAAGTTGACCAAAAACTGATTTGTAAGCCTTTTGGTACTAATTTTGGAGAGTGATCCCTGGTCACAGTGGTCTCTGGTCAAAAAATAGGTTGGGAACCACTGCTCTAGGTTATCCAGTATGTCTATGTGGTCATATTTTGGCAGGGGCTGAACATAGAGTCACATTGGAGGACCTAGAAATTCCTAAAGAGTACATTTTAAATGAATTATTATTATTATTATTATTATTATTATTATTATTATTAAATTAAATCTGCAAAAGTCAAACCTGCAAATGGGGAGTGCTGAGTTGACTATATACTCTACTTGTAGATTTCCTATAGACAACTGTATGAGCTGTATGAGCAAAATGCAGCTGATTCAGCTGTTCTTATATGAAATGAAGATGTTGTGCAAATGAGGTTGCTAAGGAGAGTACTCCAATTTGCCCCAGATATATAGGCTTTTGGATCAGCAGCTATATTTGCCTTTTTGCTGCCCTTCACCAGACCGGTCAGCCTATGCTCACATCAATATAAACTCAGTGGAACGTTTTGTCATCTGAATTGTCACCCAAGCTTGTGGCTTCTTTGCAAAGAGGGCATGCTGCCTTCAGCTATTCTGGCATTGAAAATTGGTGCTCAGAAGGACACTCTCTAGGACATGAGTCAGTTTGCAATTGGGAAAGATTAATCAAAATGGGAAGAAACACCCTCGGTACTTCAGTAATAAATTCTGTACAACTCATCAACTTGCTAAAACCAAAACTTTATGAGAAGTAAAAAAGAGTTAGCTATACCAGTGGATCTTGATATATCTAATCCATTGAAACTTCTGAAGAAGAAGCATCCTGTTAGACTATCCTATGCTGTAATTTTTTCATTTACTTAGAAACACCCTCTTTGCAGATTTTCTTATGTTCATTTGCACATAAGATGTAATTTCGACTTAGATGGAATATTCACAGAATATAATTTTGGGAGGTGTATCTAGTCATTGCTTTACTTTAAATCTTTTTCTTTTTATTGTTTTAAAGTACATTGCATGAGCTTATATGTGAAAAAAGGAGCCCCCGGTGGCGCAGTGGGTTAAAGCACTGAGCTGCTGAGCTTGTTGATCGAAAGGTCGCAGGTTCGATTCCGGGGAGCGGCGTGAGCTTCCGCTGTCAGCCCTAGCTTCTGCCAACCTAGCAGTTCGAAAACATGCAAATGTGAGTAGATCAATAGGTACCGCTCCGGTGGGAAGGTAACGGCGCTCCATGCAGTCATGCCGGCCACATGACCTTGGAGGTGTCTACGGACAACGCTGGCTCTTTGGCTTAGAAATGGAGATGAGCACCACACCCCAGAGTCAGACATGACTGGACTTAATGTCACCTTTACCTTTACCTATATGTGAAAAATGTAGGCTTTGTCTGAAATCAGAAATATCTTTCCAAGAACACATTGGTTGAAATCCTGAGTATCACATCTATATAAATAAAAATGTAATGTTCGTTTGTGGGATTAACATAACTCAAAAACCACTGGACGAATTGACACCAAATTTGGACACACTATCAGGTCAACAAGTCACCATCACTCATGAAAACACTGAAAAACACAGCAGAAGGGACTTTAAAAGCCAAAAAAGCAAAAAGACGCTACAGCGCATGTGCAAAAATGTCTCCCCCTGGCAAACAAAACACACAATAGTATATCCACACTCTCTTCCAGACTACAGCTCCCAGCATCCCCTAGACCAGACCCTTTAGAAGAGGAGGATGATCCAAATGCACCGCTTCCAAGATATAAGCTTTTTTCTCCTTGGATTTCTTTGAGAGCATCCCCATCCCTGCATATTTCCAATTTCCTATTCCTGGACTGCAACTCCTAACAATCCTCCAGATAGATAGATTAGATAGAGGTAGGTAGGTAGGTAGGTAGGTAGATCGATCAGAAGGAATGCTGGGAGTTGCAGTCCAAGAATAGGTAGAGAAGGAAGAAAGGGGAGAAAGAGGAAGGGAAAGGAACGGGGTGGGGAGAGGAGGGGAAGAGGAAAAGAAGGAGAGAAGGAAAGGGGAAAAAAGGAAGGAAATAGGGAGGGAAGGAGGGAGACAAAGAAAGAAAGAAAGAAAAAGAAAGAGGGAGGGAAGGTTGGCCACAGCAACGCGTGGCGGGTACAGCTAGTCATAGTATAAAACTCCCAAAAGCAGACTTAGACTACTATTGGCCCTTGGTATCTGCTAGGATTTGGTTCCAGGACACAACTCACACATTGAAGATGGTGTAAAAATGGGGTTGATAAGAAGAATACTCTAATTTGTGGATACCAACATCCAAGGACTCTCGTGTCCTATTATATAGAATTATAGACTACTGCAACACACTCTATGTGGGGTTGCCTGTGAAGACTGTTTGGAAACTTCAATTGGTCCAATGGGAGGCAGCCAGATTCCTCACTGGTCAGAGTACAGGGAGGATACAATTCCCCTGTTGCATCAGCTTTACTAGCTGGCAGTCTGCACAATTCAAGGTGTTGGCTTTATCCTATAAAGCCCTAAACAACTTGGGCTCAGATTACCTGTCCGAACGTATCTCCCTCTATGAATCATTTTGGAGATTAAGATCATCTGGGGAGGCCCTACTCTCAGTTCAACCTCCCTCACAAGTGCGATTGGTGGGGCTTTCTCAGTGATGGCTCCTCAGCTATGGAACTCCCTCCCCAATGAAATTAGATCAGCTCCTTCCCTCCTGGACTTCAGAAGAAAAGTAAAAACTTGGTTATGGGACCAAGCCTTTGGGCAGTAGAAGTACAAGGAATGATCAGGGAATATGTGTAATAGATATGATTTTTGGAACAGCCTGGGGTACAATTGTTGGATTGTATGACTTTAATGTTATATTGATATGTTTTTAATTCCATGTTTAAATATTAAATGATGTTATGATTTATGATTTAATTGATAATTATATGTTATTATTGTTATGTTAGGTTTCTGTATGTGAGGCATTAAATTTTGCCATAATTATGTTGGGAACTACTTTGAGTCCCCCGCTGGGGGAAGAAAAGTTGTATACAAGTGAAATAAATAAATAAATAACTATAAAATGACATAGTAAAATGGTGCTCCATATATATAATGACAAATTTAAAATTTGTTTTTTTAAATGTTGGGAGTGAAAGAACAAATTGCCAAAGGATTGCAGTTGCCTATTAAGAAGACAAAAATAATGACTACAGATTATTTGTATAATATAAAAGTGATTAACAAAGACATTACAATACTTAAATGCCATTACGTTTGATTGGCCTGTTTTACAGTGTTGAATTAATATTTTAAGCACTATATAAAAATTCTTAACAACTTAATATTTTGAGCGCACGTAAGACATAGTTCATCATTTTGATTGGCAGATTGCCCATATGTAGATGTTTCCTTTTGACCAATTACTCTTAGGAGAGTCACAACTCACTGGAGGGGAATAGATATTCCGTGCAAGTCTCCCTGGCATCTCCAGCAATGAGAAAGACCTCTTCCAAAGATCCTACCAGTCAAAAGAGGAAATAGTCCCTAGCCTGAGCTAACCCTAGAAATCAAAATGGCTAGAGTAAGGCTCTTATACTGGGAGACATCATGAGACAAGAGCCATTAGAAAATATAATTAGTAAAGTAGAAGGTTGTCGGAATAGAGGATGTGAGACTTAGAGGTAGATTAAGTTGTCAAGGAGGCCATGGCCCTCAGTTTGAAAGTTCTTAGTAGGGCTGTGAATTATTGTAAGCAGTGTTATCATGCATCAGGGGTCCTCAAACTAAGGCCCGAGGCCTCCAACATCATTTACCTGGCCCTCACTCAGGGTCAGCCTAAGTCTGAAACGACTTGAAAGCACACAGAAACAACAACAACAACAACAACAACCTTATCTCATCAGGCACCGGGATTGTGGCACAGCTGGCTGAGTGTCAGCTGCTTTAAGATCACTCTGACCAAAAAGGTCATGAGTTCAAAGCCAGCCCGGGTTGGAGTGGGTTTCCAACCAATTGTGTGTAGCCTGTTGTCGACCTTTGCAACCCGAAAGACAGTTGCATCTGTCAAGTAGGAAAATAAGGTACCACCTTAAAATGTGGGGAGGCTAAATTAACTGAGGCCATAAAGAAGACTCCAGTGGGGGAAGCATGCGGGGAATGCGGAAGTGCTTCATCAGCGTCGCAGATGGACGATGAAAGCGACAGCTCCCCTGGCGGCCAGAAAAAGTTAAATAGCCTCTGTCTATGTCTGTATATGTTTGTATGTCAAAAATTGGCATTGAATGTTTGCCATATATGTGTACACTGCAATCCGCCCTGAGTCCCCTGCGGGGTGAGAAGGGCGGAATATAAATACTGTAAATAATAAATAAATAAAATAAATCAGCCAAAAGCAGGCCCACACTTCCCACTGAAATACTAATAAATTTATATTTGTTCAAATTGTTCTTCATTTTAATTATTGTGTTATTTTAAAATGTTTTTTGCACTACAAATAAGATATGTGCAGTGTGCATAGGAATTAATTCATTTTTTTTCAAATTATAATCTGTTTGAGAGACTGTGAGACTGTGACCTGGCCCTCTGTTTAAAAAGTTTGAGGACCGCTGTCGTACATGCTGCTGATATAGAAACTATTTATTTTTATGTTTGCTTTTCTGTAGGATTCTTTTTTAATGCAAAAACTCATATTCAGCTATCTAGTGAGAAAATGATTTTACTAAGCATTCATTCCTTTCGCACATATTGGATGAAGCTGATCAAATCTGAAACTACAATAAATTGTACAACCATTGGGAAATAGTTCCACCTTGTGGAAGAAGCAGAAACTGCATACCATTAAAATAATGCAAGATGCTGGAAGTTAAAGAAGGTTTTTTACACTTACCTGAAATACATCCCATCAAAAATAATTTTGATTTTAATTTTGATTTGCCATTTTGGTGTCCAGATTAAAATCAAAGCATCAAGACATTGTAGAGTTTGGCTGTTGTTGTTTAGGTAGTTCACTTACTTACTTACTTACTTACTTACTTAGGCGATCCCTCGTTTTCCGAGGAGGATTGTCTTCCAATATTCCAGTATTCTTGTGGATCCGGATGTGGTTGTGGAGCCCTATTCTTGCTCTGCATCTTCTTCCGCAGTGAAGGCATTGGTTTCCAGGTAGAAGGCGGTCTCGGTCGGGGTTGTCTTGACGCGCCTTCCTCTTGGCACACTTCTCCCTTTCGCCCTCCATTCATGCCTCTTCAAATTCTGCAGCACTGCTGGTCACAGCGATCAAGGGCCAGGGCTTCCCAGTTCTCAGTGTCAATGCCTGAGTTTTTAAGGTTGGCTTTGAGCCCAACTTTAAATCTCTTTTCCTGCCCTCCAACATTCCGTTTTCCGTTCTTGAGTTCGGAGCAGAGCAACTGCTTTGGCAGACGGTGGTCGGGCATCCGGACAACGTGGCTGGTCCAGCGGAGTTGATGGCGGAGGACCATGGCTTCAAAGCTGGTGGTCTTTGCTTCTTCCAGCACGCTGACGTTTGTCCTCCTGTCTTCCCAAGAGATTTGCAGGATTTTCCGGAGGCAGCGCTGATGGAATCGTTCCAGGAGTTGCATGTGACATCTGTAGACAGTCCATGTCTCACAAGCATATAGCAGGGTTGGGAGGACAATAGCTCTATAAACAAGCACCTTGGTATCTCTACGGATGTCCCTGTCCTCAAATACTCTCTTCTTCACTTATATTGCATCCATGGATAGGTTGACTACACTATGGAACACAATCTCTGCCCCCGGGTTATAAATGTCATTTCCTAATTGGTTCTATCATAAAAACATGGAAAAGGTTTGTTAAACTACAGCACATTTTACTATAGTTTTTCAATAATATCTCATCAAGTCTCAACCAATTCAGCATAGTTGGTGGCACTACAAAAACCACATTTCTCGAGTACAACAACTACTTTCAAAGTAATACCACACAATTAAACAAGAAATTACACTTTCAAACCAGGATTTTTTTTCAAATTTTGTTACATAGTGTTATCTTGATAAACAATTTAGAAAAGTAAGGTATGATCTAGCTCATATGTTTGTGTTTGTTGAATCCATCTCTACTGAAAAAAAGAATGCCATTCTTAGCTGCATCAGTAATTTATCCAATAAACATATTTAAATTTACCTACTTTTTTGTTATGCCAGTCAAATTGCGGTTGCTTGTACATTGTATTAAAATATATATCGGTCTCATTGTTGTCTCTGGAGAACAAATGAATGGGAAGGCCATGTCCTTTGTATATATAGTTTAATATTTCACACCAGATTTCTAGAAAAATATTAAAGGTCTGAAATTGCGAAGTTTAATCAACTGATGCATATGTAATATGACCCCCATGTCTGTGACGGAATATGTTCCAGTATGCTATTTGTGTATGAGATTTATTTTAATTGCTTTGTATTGTATTTGTTACTGCTTGTATTGCTTGTATTGTTGTATTGTGAACTCGGCCTCATGTAAGCCGCACCGAGTCCCTTGGGGAGATGGTAGCGGGGTATAAATAAAATATTATTATTATTATTATTATCATTATCATTATCATTATCATTATCATTATCATTATCATTATTATCATTATGTTCCTGGACTTTTTGTAAATATGCAAACCAACAAATTGTATTGCAGGGGTCCCCAAACTAAACCCCGTGGGCAGACACGGCCCTCCAAAGTAATTTATCTGATCCCTGCTCTAAACGTTAGACTTACTGTCGCCCTAAATCTGAAACAACTTGAAGATACAAAACAACAATCCTAATGAACTTGACTATCTCATCAGCCAAAAGTAGGCCTGCACTTCCCATGGAAATACTGCTAAGTTTATGGGGCGGTTCCACACTGTCTTTTAATATGGGAGCAATCGTGTTTTTAAAATGTGATTGTTCCTGGGTTTGAGGCCACAGCCCACACCCCCAGAAAGCGCGTGCTTTTCTGGGGGGGGGGGGGGGAGTGTCCACATGACCTGCCAGGCCTTCCAGTAGGGCACTGGGATACAAAATAAAACCCCTTTAAAAAGCCTTTAAAAAAAGGAAAATAACTCACCCAGCTGCAATTCCCTCTTCTCCAGAGCTCTCCTGGCACATACCAATGATGAGCCAGGTGATGCACCATATACCAATGATGTGCCAGAAGCAATTTTCCTCCTCCCTTCCTTCTTCTCTGGCATGTCATTGGTACACACCAGGAGAGTTCCGAAGAGGGGGAAATAGCGGCCGGGTGAGTTATTTGCCATTTTAAGGCTTTTTAAGGGGTTTTGGAAGGGGGTGGGGGCTGTCTTGGATATCTTGGGTTCCAGGAGCCCAAGAAACCTGAGACAGATGGGCACTGGAAGTCACATGAAGCAATCCCCGATCACATACACACAGCCCCCGCACCTGGAAAGACACGAGTCTTCTGAAAAATCTGGGTTTTTCCAATAGACAAATTACCTTAGCACAAAGCAGGGTTTTCTTGCTTTGTATCAAAAGCATTCATTTTTCCCTGAAGCATCATCTTGATGCCCCAGGGGGAAACGCAGGAAGGGACGCACTATAGGTGTTGTCTGGATACGACCTTGGTTAAAATTCTTCCTTTTAAACATTGTTTTGTTTTCATGTTTTTTGCACTACAAATAAAATACATGCAGTGTGCATAGGGACTTGTGTTGTTTCAAACTATAGCACAGCCCACTAACAGTCTGAAAGATCATAAACCAACCCTCCGCTTGAAAAGTTTGAGGACTACTGCCTTAGTGGAATGAAGTACCAAGAATACCATAGAGTCACACTGGAGAACCTAGAAAATACCTAGAAATGACATGACACACTTCATTGCATAATAGTCGCCATCACATAATAGCTGCACCCTACTTTTTTGAGTACTGGTTTTAGTATTTTATCATTCACAGGTGTCACTATTCTGCAAAGTATCAACACCTACCTGTATGCCTCGCTCCTCTGAGCTACAGAGGGCTGTGTTAGTCATGCTCTTGAGAACTGGCCATGAAAGAGGCAGGACCTTTCTCGGCTGGCTGTATTTGAGGGAGGCTTGATAGCTCTGACTGACAGTTGTGTGGCCACTCTGCAGCAAACCCATGGCTTTGCAGCTACGGGGTTTCCATTGGTTGCAATAGTGCAACTTTTATGCAATGAAATACAGTGTTCCCTCATTTATTGTGGGTGTTCCATTCCAGTAAAAATCCACAAAGTAGGGACGCTATATTCATTGTAGTATTTATACATTATTTTAGCATATGTGTTGCAACCCAGAGAAGGAAACTGGACCCTCAGACAACAATCCACCACACTTGACTTCAGGAAAACAATCCTTCTTTATTGATGAAAGATGAGTACAAAATAGAGGAAAAATGCAAAGGTAAAAAGTCACAGTAAAAATCAGCAACAAGAAATGTCCATAAACAAGATCAAAAAAACCACAGCAAAACTGCTGAATCCTGGAACCTGTTAGCAATCCACTAACCGTACTTGAAACAACTAGAAAACCTCCAAGGAACAAGGCCACTTGAATCAGGAGACCTGCAAAAGCTTGCACATGAATCTGGAACGATGCCTGGTCTGAAGCTGCATTCAGGCCAGGCATACTTAAGGCCGAGAAATCTATTGCGAGACACGCCTGAAGTTTTTGTTTGCATTTCTCTCAATCTGGCTGACCTACGTAAACTTTGTGCTTCTCCCCGGCTCTACCAAATCTGCCCCCGCCTATACTCATTAGGCAGGCCAGGTGTCAGATTCTCTGGAGAACTAAGACTGGGAGGAAAATGGAGTGAAATGTCTCAGCTCGGGTCGGAATGCATGTTCTCATGGGAATCTTGACTTTCACTTTCCAAGGCTGTAGGATTTTCACTACTCAAACCATCATCATCTAAATTGGCCTCAGAATTCACATTGACATCCACATTGGCATCAGGAAGTACAATCAGAGAATCAGGTTCAGCTTCACACACAGGCTGAACCCCAACAATATGTATAAGAAGCGTGCATGCACAGTCCAGCCCTCATGCCTCCTTACCCACCTCCGGAGCCACGCAGGCAGTAGCAGGCCAGGGAAGCAGGCCTTCCCCGCTGGACCTCAGGCTACTGCTCTGCCGGGGTCCACAGAGGCCAAGGAAACAGGCCTTCCCTGCAGTGCCTCAGGCCACGCTCTGCTGGAGTCTGTGGAAGCCAGGGAGGCAGGCCTGGATGTTACAAAAAATCCACGTAAAGCGAACCGGGAAGTAGTGAGGGAACACTGTATAGTATTTTGTTGGACAGGGTAAATGAAACCACGGATACGAGTCCTGCAGATATGGGAATCATTCTCTCTCTTATTCACTATGTAGAGTTGAGTTTCACCTTCTAATGCAGTATGCAATCATGCTCAGCATCTCAGTTTAACAGCAGAAAGACTCCTGTGCCAAACAATTAAACTATATAAGCTTTTCTCTCCATAACACAGCTTCTACCAATGTTCTGTAAAACCTTAACATGCACTGTCCACTATGGTGGGATTTGGGGCCCTTTTGGGCTTGAGTAGAAGATGCTGGTGGATATGGCTGTAAGCTATACTCAGTACCATGCAATTATCATTAAAGAAACATAACCATTGAGTAGTTCTACATTAATTAGAAGTGCCCGTTCTTAAGTTTAAAAACTCTCATGCGAGACTTGCCAAAAAGGAAACGGATTTTACTTCAAAATGACTTGAAATAAAAGCAGATGAATGCCTTTCCCTTGAATGTATAAGCATTAAAACAAATACATGACATCATTATCCTTGCATTTCCCAGTAATTTTTTCCAGGATTGAACTTTTGTGGCTGCAAACTTAATTTTTTAAGGAATAACAGCTGCGCTCCAGTATTTTTTTTCCTTTAAAAAAATCGAACTAGACGCCCTCGGGCTTCTAAGCACTGAGTAATATTCTTGTAACATAAAAATTAGTTTTGCTAGTTTTGTTCCCTTAAATACACTACTTTCCTGAATGTCCAAGTAGCAGGGCCAACCAATAAAAACAACTCTGTAAGTGAATCAAGACCCCAATCAAAAAGTGCCACTAATCCACACAAAACTAACAAAGGATATGCGACATGATGAAAGTGTTCAAAGAATGCTCAGCTTTTGAAAGTGATGATGAGAAAGAGCCCTAGCTGTTCCCAGTGAGAGAAAGGAGTGAGAAAGCAAGCAAAACACCTTATTTCATCACATAATAGTCGCCACCGCATAATGGTCACACCCCATTTTTGGGTTCCAAAAATAGTATTTTTGTTTTCTTCGCATAATAACTGTATCCCCATTTGGGGCTATTCCCTCTTCCTTTTTTCTCTGAATACAAAGCAGTTTAAAAACTACAAAATGGGGATCTCTGAAGCTCCACAAAAGAAGCGGATCTCCCTCTACGTCCCACCTCGGAATCTAAGATCCTCTGGGGAGGCCCTGCTCGCGACCCCGCCTCTATCACAAGTGAGATTGGCGGGGACGGGGAGCAGGACCTTCTCGGTGGTGGCCCCCCACCTGTGGAACTCACTCCCCGGGGATATTAGATCGGCAACGTCCCTTCTTTCATTTAGGAAGAGGTTGAAGACCTGGATGTGGGACCAGGCATTTGGACATTCAGGCAGTTAAAGAAAGACTTGATGACGAGCTGGAATTGGACAAGACGGAATGGATTTACGGAATTCCGAATGCTGAGCTCAGGATTAGCCTACTACTGTGTTTTAGTATTACTGTGTATTGATGATTTAATTTTTAATTTGTAATTGCTTAATAGTTTTTATATATGTATGTATATGTAACAAGACATCGAATTGTGCCTTTCTCTGTAAGCCGCCCTGAGTCCCTCCTAGGGGGTGAGAAGGGCGGGGTAAAAGTGACGGAAATAAATAAATAAATAAATCCACAAAACCTGATATGATATTCTTTTGAGAAAGGAGGAAGAATGATTAACCTGAGTTCCACAGATTGCCATTTCAGGTTTTTAAAACTGTCTTGCCTCCGAGGAAGGAGAGAAGAGTGGAGCTACAGAAATTTAGACACACTGCACCAGTGAAGGAATCCTCTGACTCAGACTCATTTTTACATTTTTGTAAAGGCTCCTCCATGATGACATGATAGCAACAGCCTTGGACAGCAGTGGCACACAAAGTGACCCATTTAAGGTGGAATCATGTGTCAAACAGGGATGTGCTATTGCCCCAACTTTATTTTCCAACTTCATCGCTATGATACTTCATCTTGTAGATGGGAAGCTTCCCACCAGAGTGGAAATCATCTATCGGACAGATGGCAAGCTATTTAACCTCAGCAGACTGAAAGTCAAAACAAAGGTTACAAGAACGTGTTATAGAACTCCAATATGCTGATGACAACGTTGTCTGTGCACATTCGGAAGAAGACCTGCAAGCCACTCTAAACACCTTCGCAGAAGCATATGAGAAGCTTGGGCTGTCATTGAACATCAAGAAAACCAAAATGTTCTTCAAGCAGTCACCAGCCAATCCCTCTCCAATGCCAGAAATACAGCTTAATGGTGTAACATTAGAAAATGTTGACCATTTCTGCTACCTTGACAGCCACCTCTCCACAAAAGTCAACACTGACACTGAAATACAACACCGCCTGGGCTCCAACTGTGGTGTTGGAGGAAAGTTCTGAAAGTGCCTTGGACTGCGAGAAGACCCAACCAGTTCATCCTCCAGGAAATAAAGCCCGACTGCTCATTGGAGGGAACGATACTAGAGACAAAGTTGAAGTACTTTGGCCACATCATGAGGAGACAGCAAAGCCTAGAGAAGACAATTATGCTGGGGAAAGTGGAAGGCAAAAGGAAGAGGGGCCGACCAAGGGCAAGATGGATGGATGGCATCCTTGAAGTGACTGGACTGACCTTGAAGGAGATGGGGGTGGTGACGGCCAACAGGGAGCTCTGGCGTGGGCTGGTCCATGAGGTCACGAAGAGTCGGAGACGACTGAACGAATGAACAACAACTGGGCTCTGCGAGTGCAGCATTTTTCCGAATAAAGTGTTTGAGGACTGGGACATCTGTAGGGATACCAAGGTGCTTGTTTATAAAGCTATCATCCTCCCAACCCTGCTATACGCCTACGAGATGTGGACTATGTACAGACGTCAAATGCAACTCCTAAAATGATTCCATCAGCGCTGCCTCTGAAAAAGCCTGCAAATCTCTTGGGAAGACAAGCGGACAAATGTCAGCGTGCTGGAAGAAGCAAAGACCACCAGCACTGAAGCGACGGTCCTCTGCCATCAACTCTGCTGGACTGGCCATGTCGTCCGGATGCCCGACGACCGTCTCCCAAAGCAGTTGCTCTACTCCGAACTCAAGAACGGAAAACGGAATGTTGGAGGACAGGAAAAGAGATTTAAAGATGGGCTCAAAGCCAACCTTAAAAACTCAGGCATAGACACTGAGAACTGGGAAGCTCTGGCCCTTGAGCGCTCCAGCTGGAAGCCAGCTGTGACCAGCAGTGCTGTAGAATTTGAAGTGGCAAGAATGGAGGGCGAAAGAGAGAAACGTGCCAAGAGAAAGGTGGGAGAAGATGCAGATCAAGTACGGGCTCGTATAGGGTTCCACAGTCATCTACGGACCCACCGCCAGTACACCAATCTTGGAAGACAATCTTACTCAGACAATTGCCTAGGAGAAGACAGAAGGAATTTTCTGACTCAGGCTCATTTTTACAAAGACTTTGTACACATACAAGTCCTCTGTACTTTCCCCCCTTATCCTATCTAACTGTATTTAACAGCAGCAACATTATGAGAATAGTGAAGGAAGGGTAGGAAAATAGTCTTTCAGGGTTGGCTTACAGCAGCATGTCTCAATGCAATTTAAAAAAAACCTTTAGCAGGAAAATTTCAGAGTTCGATTCTAGCTGATCATGCTGTAGTGATGTCTGAAATTCCTTGAACATATATGAAGAACAAAAGACAAAACACCAAAGCAGATAAACCTGCCTCACCAGCTCCCCAAACTTTCACAATCTTAAAAAAGCATTGGTATACAATGGAAACCATAAGTGGAAACTAGTAGCTGTAAAATAAAAGGTCATTCCTGGATGTATTCCTTCAAGTAGCCTCTAAAAGATGTGTTAATGTATGTAAATGTATCTGACAGGATTGTCCCATTTCACGTGCACATATTGTTTGTTTTGGAGAAAGTTTGCTGAAACATGTCGAATTTATTTTATTTATTTATAGCATTTATATTCCACCCTTCTCACCCCACAGGGGACTCAGGGCGGATTACAATGTATGGCAAACATTCAATGCCAATTACCGTGCCCTGACCTACAAGAAGCAATGCCTGAATATCAAGCAAAAAGTGGGTGCTAGAAACAATATCATACGAAAGCTGACTGGCACAACCTGGGGATCACAACCAGACACAGTGAAGACATCTGCCCTTGCGCTATGCTACTCTGTTGCTGAGTATGCATGCCCAGTGTGGAAAACAGTGGATGTGGCTCTTAATGAGACATGCCGCATTATCACGGGGTGTCTGCACCCTACACCACTGGAGAAATTACACTGCTTAGCCAGTATTGCATCACCTGACATCTGCCGGGAAGTAGCAGCCAATAGTGAAAGTACCAAGGCAGAGACATCTCCAGCTCATCCCTTGTTTGGGCAGCAGCCAGCACATCAACGACTTAAATCAAGAAATAGTTTTCCAAGATCTACAGAGACACTCACTGGAACACCTCAGCAAGCGAGAGTCCAAAATTGGCAGGCTCAAACCCAGAGCCTCAATCAATGGCTGATACCCAATGAGAGACTCCCCCCTGGGCACGCAGAAAACTGGGCGACTTGGAAGGCGCTGAACAGACTGCGCCCTGGCACCACGAGATGCAGAGCCAACCTTCAGAAATGGGGCTACAAAGTGAAATCCACATGCGAGTGTGGGAAGAGCAAACTACAGACCATCTGCTGCAATGCAACCTGAGCCCTGCTACATGCATAATGGAGGGCCTTCTTGCGGCAACACCAGAAGCACTCCAAGTGGCCAGATACTGGTCAAAGGACATCTAATCAACTACCAACTTGCAAACTCTGTGTCTTTTGTATGTTTGTTTGTTTGTTCTGTCAAAAATGTAATACAACCGCTCGGTTGCCTGGCACGATAAATAAAGAAATGTTAATTAGACATACAATGTATATAGACATAGGTAGTCCCCTAACATTAAGTCCAGTCATGTCTGACTCTGGGGTGAGGTGCTCATCTCCATTTCTAAGCCGAAGAGCCAGCGTTGTCCGTAGACACCTCCAAGGTCATGTGGCCGGCATGACTGCATGGAGCGCTGTTACCTTCCCGCCGGAGCGGTACCTATTGATCTACTCACATTTGCATGTTTTCGAACTGCTAGGTTGGCAGAAGCTAGGGCTGACAGCGGAAGCTCATGCCGCTCCCCGGAATCGAACCTGCGACCTTTCGATCAACAAGCTCAGCAGCTCAGTGCTTTAACCCACTGCACCACCGGGGGCTCTATAGACATACACAGAGGCTATTTAACTTTTTCTGGCCGCCACGGGAGCTGTCGCTTTCATCGTCCATCTGCGACACTGATGAAGTACTTCCGCATTCCCCACATGCTTTGCCGGAGTGCTTTTGCTGGAGTCTTTTTATGGCCTCATAAATTAGTTAAATTAGCCTCCCCACACATTTTCCTACTTGACAGATGCAACTGTCTTTCGGGTTGCAAAGGTCAACAACAAGCTACACAACTGGTCGAACACTCACTCCGACCCGGGCTGGCTTCCAACTCATGACCTTCTGGTCTGAGTGATCTTAATGCAGCTGACACTCAGCCAGCTGCACCACAATCCCGGTGCAGCTCCTTTTTGTGAAGGACCAACCCCTGTTCTTTCAATATCACTTCTGTTTCTTATAGCAAACTTTCCATTAAAGAGGAAGCGTCCAAGATTGTATTTCCTTCATTAAGTGAGGTGAAAAATTGTCGAGATACAAAGTTAAAAGGCTGCTCTTAGATTCCCAATTTATAGCAGCATCCACAATGGCATTAAAATCGAAAGAGGAATTTACAAAGTCATGTCCAAGGTCTTCCTTGCTTATATCAGTTCCTGAACAACAAACTTTAAATAACCATCTCAGCAGGAATAGCTTTGCTGTCCTCAAACTGTCTGAAAGCATTATATTCATAAACAGATTAGAAAGTGCATAAGCAGAGCACGCAGGCCATGGTCTTATAACAAAACTAAGCATATGTTTGGTAGAGATAGAGACCACTGCAATTCTCCCTCTTACCTGTGGATGTCATCATTCAACCGATGGAGAGATGAAGCTGGAAGTCAATTATTTATATGGTATTTAGTGTTCTTTGCAAACAGCGTATTTTATCCATACCCTCCTCTAAAACTAATTGGTTTACCTTTTGAAAATAAATATGGCAGGAAAATGTGAGTCAAGGTGAAGTATTTACCTGAGATAACATTAGTGATCTGTTGCTCTTCCTGCGTAACTCTGTGGCCAACTTATGGTCAAAGTTGACGACAGCATCACCTTGGAGGACATAGAAATTCCTAGAAGGATTTTCTCTCTAGGAATCTTTGAGTTTTTCCAGCATGACTCTACTAGCACTGCTGACCTAGGGTACAGAATTAATAGTTTGATACCACTTTTAACTCAGTGCTATGCAACCATGGGAATTGTAGTTTTACCAGGTCATTAGCCTTAATTGCACTGAGCCATGGTAGTGCAATGAAGGCTAATGACCAGGAGTGCAATGAATGTAGTACAATGAAGGTTAATGACCAGATCAGTTCACCCTTGTGCCGGATGAACTCCTGATCTGAAGGTTGGTGGTTCAAATCTGGGGAGCAGGGTGAGCTCCCATCTGTCAGCTCCAGCTTCCCATGTGGGGACACGAAGGAATCTTCCCACAAGATGGCAACACATCCAGGCGTCCCCTGGTCAACCTCTCTGCAGACGGCCAATTCTCTCACACCAGAAGCGACTTGCAATTTCAACTTGACACAATTAAAAAAGCCTTCATTGCCAGAGTGCTGTTCTGCACCAAACTACAAATCCCAGAATTCCATAGAAGTTAAAGTGATGTCAAACTGCATAAATTCTACAGTGCAGATGCACCCCTAAAATCCCTGAAAGGCCATGAGAAAGACATCCAAATTTCCAGCTCTATAAATCCCAGCTGGGATGCCAATAAGCACAGGAATGACGTATAAAATTTTATTATATATACAAAAATCAATACAAAAAAAAAAAGAACACAAAAAGATAAATTAATGAAACCTCTTAAGATATACATGCTCTAATAAACTTTTCAACAGCAAAATAACACTTTAATATAGGTTTTTAAAAAACATTTGCTCAATATACAGGTTTCAGGACTGACAATGTAAAAAGTAGCCCATTATATTGCATTTTTCTAAAGCTATCTATACAAACTGTATTGTGTCATTTTCATAAGCATTATATATACATATATAAGTCGGTCAATGCACATGCACAGACAATACATGATTATATGCACAATTACATTTTCAAGCCTCCATCAAATCTGATGTTGTTACAAAATATGAAAGCGTTTGTATTATCAGATTTCTGTTCTTTAAAAAATCAAGAATTCTGTATGGCCAACAAGTCTTCAAGTGGATTATAATTTGCTTGCTTTAAGCTTTCTGCTGAATGTTGTGGAAATTAATATCCCAGAAACCCCCAGCCAGCATAAATCTGCAAGATGTAATCCAAAACAAGCAACCTTCCAAACTGTGTGAAATGATTATGAACAGTTCTCTGAACAACTTTGGCAAGCCATAATTGTTGTAAAACTCAGTGCTAGAAAGCAGTAAACCTTGTTAAGTACAACTTCCTTACTAAACAAGGAAATGATATTTACTCAAATGCAAGCTGAAGTATATGCTATCCAAAAGCAGTCTTTTTTCCCTTCCAAAACATAAATAGCAGGTTCTATGAGGGTAAGAAGTAATGTCTTTACTGTAATTTCCTTTCTAATGCTTAGTTTAATAACGTATCAACTGAGATCCAGCAGGTTATGTACGCTTTCCACTGGCAATCTGAATGCAGCCTACCATATGACATATAGAAACATGTCTAAAGCTGAGGGGTGTGCTATCAAAATAGAAAACTGACATCCAAAAAAAACAATTTTTCAAAAAAAGGATGGATGGGGCAAGGAAGGAAAATAAATAGATTTGTCCTGGGTAAAAGCAATAAATACTGCTAGTATCTACTTCACTGAACATCCATAGATTCAACTGCTAGGAAAGGTGACCAGCAACGCCTTCAATTGTGCAATTGTGCTTACAATATGAATTTACTATATTAATGCAGCAGAAATTAACGTAAACTCTGGATTTTCAGATTTTCCAATATGTGCCTTAGCTCATTTTATTCCTGTGGAGATTTATCCTGTCTAGGAAAATTGGAAGTCCTCATTCCTTGGTACAAAGAACAGGCAAGAGATACTCCCACCTACCCATCCATCGTCATAACACACATTCACTGTAGGGAGTAATTTATAGTATTAACTCTTTGGATGGAAGAATGAATGATTCAGACCCTACACTTAAGAAGATAGCACTCGATCCACATGATAAATGCCTTTATAGGCAAAATGGAATAATCACATGCACTTAGGTCATATGACTTGGAGGACACTCATAGCTAAACAATAGGGCATCCAGAGTGAAAACTGGTGATGACTTCTATATTTTAATGGTTGGGTAGGTGAGGGATCTTCTGCAGGTTCTACCTGTTACCTGGTTGAATGGAAAGCAGCATCTTCTTCTACACAACCATTAAATGTAAGTGAACCCTCCCCTCTTTTCAGGTCTGTAAGGCCTACTAGGGAAAGTATAGGAGTTGGCACCATGTCTTCCTTTCTCAAGCCTTCCAAGACATTTGCTTGCACGGTAGTAACGCAACTGCTGATACTAATATCACAGTGTGCCCTATTTCCCCACATTACTCACATTAAACAATATTTTATACCCAGTGTATTCCATTGGGTGAAGATGTTCCTAAACTTTTGGGCACAGGCCACAGTTCACATTTTGGCATTTCCTTCTCCTCCCAAAAGTTTGTCGCGTCACCTCTTTCGAGTTGTTTTCCATCAGACTGAACATGCAGCACACAACCATCCTGAAGTTTCAATACATCCTGTCCATGTTCAAGTTCAAAACTTATAATAAGTGACCTTGCTACAGAATCCAATTCTCTTTGGTCCACAAGAAGATCTGAAATCCTTTGGACAGGTTTGTCCGCTGAATCGGTAGCCGAAGCAGGTTGAATGCAGAGAGTATTAAAATTCCCAGCTAAGAAGCAAATCTTCTCTACAAAATACCTGAGGGGACATCTATTTCTGTACGAAGCTGTAGAAACAAAACAGTATAACTTACATATCATGTGAAGAGTTTCAAAGAAAAAAAAGTATGCTGGGGAAAATGGAAGGAAAAAGGAAGAGGGGCTGACCAAGGGCAAGATGGATGGATGGGATCCTTGAAGTGACTGGCTTAACTCTGAAGGAGCTAGGGGTGGTGACGGCCGACAGGGAGCTCTGGTGTGGGCTGGTCCATGAGGTCACAAAGAGTCGGAAGCGACTGAACGAATAAACAACAACAACAACACTTTTGACTTCCATGTTAAGTGTTTGTTTAGCCCCTTTCTCGTTGAAATGTGTGACTTAGTTCATAGAAATATGATTGTTTACATTGGTATAATTTGTGCCACAAGGTGGAGATCTACTCCTGGTTTCCCTCTAACACCAAGTACTGTCATTACATTAAAATGGTTGGATTTGAGGTGGAAATTTGAACCATTCAGCATCAATAAAGCTGAAGATGTAAATGTAGCCCTTGCCCATACTTCTTGCCTTTCTTTATATGCTCTCCTATGTGAGAGCTGGACCTTAGGGAAGGTTGAGCGAAGGAAGATAGATGCTTTTGAACTGTGGTGTTGGAGGAAAGTTCTGAGAGTGCCTTGGACTGCGAGAAGATCCAACCAGTCCATCCTCCAGGAAATAAAGCCCGACTGCTCATTGGAGGGAAGGATACTAGAGACAAAGTTGAAGTACTTTGGCCACATCATGAGGAGACAGCAAAGCCTAGAGAAGACAATTATGCTGGGGAAAGTGGAAGGCAAAAGGAAGAGGGGCCAACCAAGGGCAAGATGGATGGATGGCATCCCTGAAGTGACTGGACTGACCTTGAAGGAGCTGGGGGTGGTGACGGCCGACAGGGAGCTCTGGCGTGGGCTGGTCCATGAGGTCACGAAGAATCGGAGACGACTGAACGAATGAACAACAACAATGCACCTTGCTTTGGTGTGTGCAGTAAGACACTCTGAATACACTCGGATCATGTGGTCCTGAATCTTAATTAGCAATATCAATTTAGTACATATACTCAGCTATAGTTAGCTGTACTGTTTTTGTCTTTGTCAGTTGTATTCAATTTTTCCATCCCATGGAAATAAACTCATCTCCTTAATCTGGTTGTGAGTGTGTCTTATACCGTGTCCAATGCTGGCCATTCATATACTCCTGAATAACTTGATTTTTCTCTCCCAGGGACAATTGTTAAACATGAGATGGGATCAAGCCAAGGATCTCATTAAGCAACGGATCCTGGAGATAGAGCGCCAATCTGACCTAGCCTGTTCCCCAGCCTTTATTGTAAGGGAAGCCACTAGATACCTCACTGCCCTCATGGCATACCTAACAGACCTGGAGGTGCCCAAACACCGAAAGGCTTTTACCCTGGCAAGATGCCATGCCCTCCCATTGGCTGCATTGGAGGGGAGGTATCAGAAGACCCCCTTCAAGCAGATACTATGCCCCTGTGAGTCTGGTCATGTAGAAACCACTGAGCATGTGCTTCTTCGTTGTATGTTCTACAGAGATCATAGATCTAATCTATGCCAATTAGCTTCCGAGCACAATTCAAAGTGCTGGTGTTAACCTATAAAGCCCTAAACGACTCCGGCCCTGTTTATCTCTCCAAACGTATTCTCCCCTATGAACCATCAAGATTATTAAGATCGTCTGGAGAGGCCCTGCTCTTGGTCCCACCGGCCTCACAAGCGCGTCTGGTGGGGACGAGGGACAGGGCCTTCTCGGTGGTGGCCCCATGACTCTGGAACTCTCTCCCACCGGAGATCAGAACCGCCCCTTCTATCCTGACATTTAGGAAACAGGTGAAGACGTGGTTATGGAGACAGGCTTTCGATGAGTGAGACAACACCCTAAGATATGGATGGAAGATTATGTATAATTGATTTTAGTATGACGACTGACCACTGTAGTTTTGAATATATTTGTTGTTTTAATGTGTTATTGTAATATGAACTATGATGTTTTACCGATTGTATGTGTTTTTATGGTTGGAAACCGGTCTGAGTCCCTCAAAAGAGGTGAGAAGGTTGGTATATAAAACTTTGAAATAAATAAATAAATAAATAATCTCATTAGACCATGGCTTCTAAAATACCCAGGGCGCAGTGAAAAATATTATTCCACCTTGCTGCTTTCGGACTCTAACACTACAATAACTTACAGTGTTGCTAAGTTCTGTGCTGCTGAGACCAAGGTGCTACTATCATGATTTTCTATGGCTCAGAAATTCATACCATACTGACATTGAGTGAACGAGTGGTTCTGTCCTCTACCATTGCTCAAAACCTGATGTTGGTTTTTGTTTTTTTAAAGATAATAATGGCCAGATTCCAGCATGACAAAATACAGTTCTTTAATCATACTCTTAAAAGTGGTTTTAAAGAATGACAGGATGTATACATTTAACAACATACCTTGTAATGAAGAAGTAACCATCTGGTATACTTGGTCTAGACAATGATGTAATTCCAAGAATTCAACAGCTTGCCTTGAAGCTTTCTTTAACTCCTGGTCAATGGATTCTTCTTTCCTTAATAGATTTGTTATTTCTCTCTGTGTTGACAATATGTTGTTATTATTATGATTATTAGGAAAACAATACAAATCCTAAAGATAGCATAAAGTGCTTGCTGACAGAAGAAGCAATTAACTAACTCTAAGTGAAAATTTGACTCAACAAAAAGTTTAATTTACCTTTTTACAATCTGATATTATATCCTCCAGGAATTTGGCGAATGCCACCGCTTTGTCTTTCATGTGATTCTGAACCTTAAAAGGAAATGTTAAATATTGGAAATTACGTCAGATCTGGAATTACGTTAGATATGTCAGATCTGGAATTATGTTAGATAAGACTAGCCATGCAAAGATTTGACCTGGTTCATATAAACCAGACATCACAATATTCAGGATGAAGTTTAGTGGGTCCCACCCCACTTTACACAACAAACACAACATTGTAATCTCTTGATTAAGGAAAATAATGTATACACACAAGGAATTATTACACACATTGTAAAAACGTCCAACACAGTAGAAGTGCAAGTCTCTTGCCATAAAATTTCCAAAGTGTGTCCTTTGGCACCTTGAAGATAAGATGTTTTATTTAATGCACATTACATCTCATTTCATTTAATATACAGATCAGTGTGATTTAAGATTTGGCCTCCTGCAGGGATGCTTTCTAGAGGCAGAGACAGAAATGAGTTGAGAGGAAAGAGAAAGAGGGGGGTAGGAATGAATACAGGAAGGGAGAAGGGGAATGAAAGCAAGTGAATAAATGAATGGGTGGTGAAGAACAAGGTAAGGACCAAACAGAAGAGATCGGTCACAGGAAGTCACAGGGAGGAGGGAGCAAGCTTGTTTTCTGCTTCCCTGGAGACTAGGACGCAGAACAATGGCTTCAAACTACAAGAAAGGAGATTCCATCTGAACATGAGGAAGAACTTCCTGACTGTGAGAGCTGTTCAGCAGTGGAACTCTCTGCCCTGGAGGCTCCTTCTTTGGAAGCTTTTAAAAAGAGACTGGATGGCCATCTGTCAGGGGTGATTTGAATGCAATATTCCTGCTTCTTGGCAGGGGGTTGGACTGGATGGCCCACGAGGTCTCTTCCAACTCTTTGATTCTATGATAGGTGGAAAGTATATGTGTTTGTGAGAGTAAGAAAATGTGTGCACATGAGAGAAAGAGCGTTCATGAATAATGAAGAGAGAAATGACAGATGGCTTGATTGTATCTTTTGTGTAAGAATATATAAGTGAAATAATTGATGCATGGAGGTTTGTGCATCTTGGAGCCCTTCCAGACAGGTCCTATATCACAGGATCTGATCCCAGGTTTTCTGCTTTAAACTGGATTATATGAGTCCGCACTGACAGATAATCTATATAAATAAAAATGTAATGTTCATTTGTGGGATTAACAGAACTCAAAACCACTGGACGAATTGACACCAAATTTGGACACAAGAAACCTAACAACCCAATGTATGTCCTTCACTCAAAAAATTGATTTTGTCATTCGGGAGTTGTAGTTGCTGGGATTTATAGTTCACCTACAATAAAAGAGCATTCTGAACTCCATCAACAATGGAATTGGACCAAACTAGGCACACAGAACTCCCATGACAAACAGAAAACACTGGAAGAGTTTGGTGGACATTGGCCTTGAGTTTTGGAGTTGTAGTTCACCTACATCCAGAGAGCACTGTGGACTCAAACAATGATGGATCTGGACCAAACTCTACACAAATACACAGTATGCCCAAATGTGAACACTGGTGGAGTTTGGGGAAAATAGAATCTTGACATTTGGGAGTTGCTGGGATTTGTAGTTTACCTTCAATCACAGAGCATTCTGAACCCCACCGACGATAGAAGTGGGCCAAACCTCCCATACAGAACCCCCATGACCACCAGAGTAGGCCACAGCAATGTGTGGCAGGGGACAGCTAGTCTATATAAATAAAAATGTGATGTTCATTTGTGGGATTAACATAACTCAAAAACCACTGAATGAAATGACACGAAATTTGGCCAGAAGACACCTAACGGACCAATGAGTGACCATCACTCAGAAAAACACAGTGGAAGGGACCCAAAAAACCTAAATGATGATGCAGTGCATGTGCGGAAACAACTCCCCTAGCCCCGCCCCCTCCTGCACGAGGGAAAGAGCTGGCCATACAGCTTTGAGAGTCAAGCATACATGCACGGGAAGGAAGAAGGGACAGAAAAAGGGAGGGATAAGGAAGGAAAGTGGTATAGAAGGAAGGAATCAGACTAAGGCCACAGCAAAGCCTTAGTCTAGAATAAACAGAAAACCTGAGATCAGATCCTGGGATATAGGACCTGTCTGGAAGGGCCCTTAGGCCTCATCTACACTGCCATATAAAATCCATATTATCTACTTAGAATTGGATTTTAGAATCATAGAGTTGGAAGAGACCTCATGGGCCATCCAGTCCAACCCCCTGCCAAGAAGCAGGAACATTGCATTCAAGGCATTGTAGATTCATATAATCCAGTTCAAAGCAGATAATCTGGATTATGTTTTGATAATCTGGATTATATAGCAATGTAGAAAAAGAAAAGAGTACAAAGGGGGGAAGGATGGAAAAGGAGAAGGTGTAATGTCTATGTTTTGACTTCAACCCCATACACTGCTCCCATCCACTTCCCCTTGAAAGGCTTTGTATGGACCAGGCTTCAAAAAAGTAACGTATTCCTTTTTATATATTATAGCATTTTCAGGAAGCAAGGATGCAGCAATTAATGAAACAGCTAAAAAGGGAGATACAGTTTATCAAACTGAGATTTTGAACTTGGTGAATAATACCAACTAGAAACACAAAACAGTGAAATATTATAGAAAGCATTCCAAGGCTGCCTTTGTATCTTCTATTTTAATGGATATTTTTGTCTCTTTGTAACAAAGTGAACAGTTTGAGCAATCTGTAGTCTCGCCATCACAGTATAAATGGCTATACACTTTTACATGGTGTACATGAGAATAAGCAACATGCTTCATGATTTCAAATAAAAGAGAGTAGAGCTTGTCAAAACACTATTAAGGGAGATTTACAGTTAAAATGTGTTTCCTTCCTCATGCACAAAAGATTTTGTAAACATCTCCAGCTCACCTCATTTTGGGGGTACCATTTTAGTAGTTCCTTCTGCATTATTCTGGACGTCTTCTGTGTACAATCTAAGAGATGCAACAATCCTGCATCCATTCCATCACAGATATCCGACATGAATATTTTCTGAAAAAGGGATTTTTTTTAATGCACAAATGACTTACAGCTTGACCAAAACTGAATGGTGGTTTCAGTGGGCTTTGAAGAACACTTTTAAGTACTATACTTATTTAACAAGAACATTTATACACTACTAGCTGCCCCCCTGCCACGTGTTGCTGTGGCCCAGTCTGGTGATCTGGAATATAAAGTAATGAGAAAGTGTTGGTTTCTAATATATGTAATGTCTTTATGCTTGTGGGTAAACAGTATTTCTTGCTTTTTCTTTGTCAGTGTTGATGTGGAGATTGTCTGGTTTGCCTACTTTGGAACACGCAACACATAATTGTCCTTCTTTAGGGGTCCCTTTCAAATCTATGATACTATATCTGTGTGTGTGTGTGTGTATGTGAATCATATCTATCTAATCTATCTATCTATCTATATCTATGACTGGATGGCTCTTTGTCAGGAGGGCTTTGATTACGTTTTCTTGCCCTGGTAGAGGGAGTTGGACTGGATGGCCTTAATATTTTCTGAAGGTCATGGGAGTTCTGTGTGGAAAGTTTGCCCCAATTCTGTCGTAGGTGGGGTTCAGAATACTCTGTTTGTAGGGGAACTATAAATCCCACTGACTAAAATTTGCAAATGTCAAGGTCTATTTCCTCCCAACTCCATGTGTGCTCATATTTAGGCATATTGAGTATTCATGCCAAGTTTGGTCCAGATCCATCATTGTTTCAGTCCAGTGCTCTCTAGATGTAGGTGAACTACAACTCCAAAACTCAAGGTCAATGCCCACCAAACCCTTCTAGTGTTTTCTGTTGTTGAGGGGAGTCCTGTGTGCCAAGTTTGGTTCAATTCCATCGTTGGTGGAGTTCAGAATGCTCTTTGATTATAGGTGAACTATAAATCCCAGCAACTACAACTCCCAAATGAAAAAGTCATAATTTTTTGAGTGTTGTGTGACATTTTTTTGCCAAATTTGGAGTGATTTCGTTCATTAGTTCTTTTGTTTTTAAGGTACTCATTACGCACAGAGCATTTATATATATATATAGATCTTACACTCCTGATATTTAATTCTGTTTTAATGTTTATATATTTGTAGATGTTAAGTTGTACTAAAATGCTTCTAATGTAAGCTACTTTGAGTCTCCTCGTGAAGAGAAAAATCAGGATATATATAAACATAATAATATACAATATAATATATGCAAGAAGCTATTCTTGTAATATAAACAACTAGGCAGCAGACAACAGGATTTCTGTGACCCCCTCTACACTGCTTCTTTTTCAACTCTATTTCCCCTGGAATACATCTCTCGAGTAATAAGTGCCTTAATTTGAGTGTTCTGACAACACAAACCCTTGTCAATATAATCCCAAGGGCACTTAGGTAGTGTTTTCTCTTTAAGAGCATGACCACAATGTCCTCTTGCCTAAATGTCAGAATAATTCTTTTGGCCCCTTCTACACTGCCATAGAATCATAGAATTAAAGAGTTGGAAGAGACCTCATGGGCCATCCAGTCCAACCCCCTGCCAAGAAGCAGGAATATTGCATTCAAATCACCCCTGACAGATGGCCATCCAGCCTCTGTTTAACAGCTTCTAAAGAAGGAGCCTCCACCACACTCCGGGGCAGTGAGTTCCACTGCTGAACGGCTCTCACAGTCAGGAAGTTCTTCCTCATGTTCAGATGGAATCTCCTCTCTTGTAGTTTGAAGCCATTATTCCTCTCACATATTTATACATGGCTATCATATCTCCTCTCAGCCTTCTCTTCTTCAGGCTAAACATGCCCAGCTCCTTAAGCCGCTCCTCATAGGGCTTGTTCTCCAGACCCTTGATCATTTTAGTCGCCCTCCTCTGGACACATTCCAGCTTGTTAATATCTCTCTTGAATTGTGGTGCCCAGAATTGGACACAATATTCCAAGTGTGGTCTAACCAAGGCAGAATAGAGGGGTAGCATTACTTCCCTAGATCTAGACACTATGCTCCTATTGATGGAGGCCAAAATCCCATTGGCTTTTTTTGCCGCCGCATCACATTGTTGGCTCATGTTTAACTTGTTGTCCACGAGGACTCCAAGATCTTTTTCACACGTACTGCTCTCGAGCCAGGCCTCCCCCATTATCAAATCAGATAATCCATATTATTTGCTTTGAACTGGATTATATGAGTCCACACTGCCATAAAGATAAGAACGGAACCCATAAGGGCATAATAGCACTCTCTTAGATTGCCCCTTTCAATTTCCTGGTATAACAACTGGAAACAAAATAGCCTCACAACTCATGAATATCCTTACGTTGCAGTACCACCGATGAATTAAGCTTTTGCTTGTTATTCAAGCTGTTTTGCACAAATGCCATCTTTTTACCTTTGGATCCCTTGCCTCTCCGGTGTTTTCCACCCCAAAATGCAAGCCACAGCCAGACAGTGCTGCTAAGTGCCCGATATAGTTCACCATCTCTCTCAACGTCTCCTTTATTTTCTTCTGTGCCTCTGCTACCATTAATGGCAAATCTGAACTGCTGCCCTGAAACAAAAATAAATGACTAAAGTGTTAGAGAACATTTGAATGGCTTTTCATCATAGACTAGTTATCCCCTGCCATGCATTGCCGTGGCCCAGTCTGTGTATATATTTATTTATTTTATTTATTTACAGTATGTATATACCACTTTTCTCACTCCTAGGGGGACTCAAAGCGGTTTACACATAGCTGGCAAAATTCAATGCCTTACATTGGACACTGATGTGATGCCAATCCATTACAATCATAATAATAAAACCACAATTAAGCATAAATCATAATTAGACAGTACACAGTACATAGACAGTACATAAGCAATCATTAAAACAATAAATAATAAAAACAGTCTCGCCAGTCGTATTCTCATTCTAGTCAATGTCCTTTAAAACTCTACATACATGTTTTGTGTGTATATATGTGTGTGTATATATATTTGTGTATATGTGTATATATGTGGTTTTGTGCATACATTGTAATGTATTTTTTATTTTTTGGCTTTTAAAGTCTCTTCTGCTGTGTTTTTCAGTGTTTTTATGAGTGATGGTCACTCGGTGACCTGATAGGTGTATTGTGTCCAATTTTGGTGTCAATTCGCCCAGTGGTTTTTGAGTTATGTTAATCCCACAAACGAACGTTACATTTTTATTCATATAGACTAGCCATCCCCTGCCACGCGTTGCTGTGGCCCACATGGGGATTCTGTGTGGGAGGTATGGTCCAATTCCATCATTGGTGGGGTTCAGAATGCTCTGTGATTGTTGGTAAACTATAAATCCCAGCAACTACAACTC
This sequence comes from Anolis sagrei, assembly GCF_037176765.1. NCBI lineage: Eukaryota > Metazoa > Chordata > Lepidosauria > Squamata > Anolidae > Anolis > Anolis sagrei. The sequence goes on from NC_090024.1 coordinate 112,444,715, forward strand.
CCAAATGTCAAGATTCTATTTCCCCCTAAGTATTCACATTTGGGCATAATGAGTATTTGTGTAGAGTTTGGTCCAGACCCATCATTGTTTGACTCCAGTGCTCTCTGGATGGAGGTGAACTACAACTCCAAAACCAAAGGACACTGCCCACCAAACCCTTCCAGTATTTTCTGTTGGTCGTGGGAAATCTGTTTGCCAGGTCTGGTTCGATTCCATCATTGGTGGGGTTCAGAATGCTCTTTGATTGTAGGTGAACTATAAATCCCAGCAACTACAACTCCCAAATGAGAAAATCAATTTTTGGAGTGAAGGACATATATTGGGTTGTTAGGTGTCTTGTGCCCAAATTTGGTGTCAATTCGCCCAGTGGTTTTTGAGTTTTGTTAATCCCACAAATGAACATTACATTTTTATTCATATAGATTACAGTTCGGATTATGTAAGTAGGATGAACTGGATTACTAAGGGCCCTTCTACACTGCCAAATAATCCAGATTATCAAGGCAGATAATCCACATTATCTGCTTTGAACTGGATTATTTGAATCTACCCTGCCATATAATCCAGATCAAAGTAGATAATCTGGATTTTATCTGGCAGTGTAAAAGGGACCTCAGTTACTCTGACAATAATAATACAGTGATACCATAAGAGTTCAGTTCATTCCATGACCGAGCTCTTAACTCAAATCATTCTCATGTCAAATTTTCTATCTGAAATGCATTGAAATGCTATTAATCCGTTCCGCCCCCATTTTTGTTATGTGTTTTTAAATAAGAAAATATACTTTATAAATAACAAATAATGTAGAAATACACATTTACATGGAACAATAAAAAAGGAAGATTAACTAGAAACACAAAGTTGTGGCACAATAGAAGAAGCACAAAGCTCAAAGAGAAGAGGCAGAAGCATCGTTTTCCAGCCTTCCTACCTCTCCTGCTCTCTGTCCTTTTCCCTTCAGGGTGATGGAAGGGTTAATGTAAATATTAGTTCTAAAGGGTTTAGTAATCTGTAAGTAAGCATTTATGGGTGAAAGAAATTAAGGGTGGAGGTATGCAAGAGATGGGTTGCAGCTGGGAGTTCCTGGATATAGGAGCTAACCTTGCTGATTTTCGGGAGAAAAGTATTTGTCTTATTTTGGTGGTAGATGCTGCTGGTTTCCCCCCAGGTTTGTTGGGTTTTCAGTATCCTGACCTGTCTCCTGTAATCTTGGAACCCTGGAATGTCTGGACTGGCTTTTGACTATGGTATAGACTCTTGATCCCTGGACTTTGCTTATTGAACTCTCAGTGTTTGACCACTGGACTGGACCCTTTGACTTCGGTGTAGCATTTGCTATCAGTTTTTGTTTATTCTGTGGCTGAGTGCTATCTTTATGTTTTATGTTTTGGACTATTGAAACAGCCAGAAAGTAAATGCTATTTTAATTAAATTGTTTAAAACAAACTGGGTTTTTGTTTGGTTCATCTCTGCTGGAAATAATGGCAGAGCCCTGGCAACGTAACACATACCAGGAATAAAAACCACACAAAATTAACTATTATTATTATCATTATTATTATTATTTATTAACTTTATTTGTACCCCGCTAGCATCTCCCGAAGGACTCGATGCGGCTTACAATAGGCCAAGGCCTCAAAACACAACACAACAATACAACACCTAAAGCAAATTAAAAACAGTTAAAGCAATATTAACAACAAGCAATAAACAATACATCAAGACACTATAAAACTGGGTCGGGCCAGAGTAATGGGTACAAGATTAAAAGTGCTGATGTGACAGGAGGTATGTAGGATTATAGGGTAAGTGCAGTGTGTAGTGTGCAGCAATCTTAGTTCTAATAAAGTGCTTCTGGGACTTGGTATTGGAGATTCCTATTCTGGGAAGGCACATCGGAACAGCCAAGTCTTCAAGTTCTTTCTAAAGACTGCCAATGTAGGGGCCTGTCTAAGATCTTTGGGGAGGGTGTTCCATAGTCGGGGGGCCACCACAGAAAAGGCCCTGTCTCATGTCCCCACCAAGCGCGCCTGCGACGCAGGTGGAATCACGAGCAGGGCCTCTCCGGATGAACGAAGTGAACGTGTGGGTTCATAGACGGAGATGCGGTCACGCAGGTAGGATGGTCCCAAACCATTTAGGGCTTTGAAAGTAAGAACCTGCACCTTAAATTGGGCTCGGAAAATAAACGGCAGCCAGTGGAGCTCCTTGAACAGGAGGGTTGACCTCTCTCTGTAAGGAGCCCCAGTTAACATCCTGGCTGCTGCCCGTTGGACCAGTTGGAGTTTCCGAGCCGTTTTCAAGGGCAGCCCCGCGTAGAGCGCATTACAGTAATCCAATCTAGAGGTGACCAAGGCATGGACCACCCCGGCCAGATCAGCCTTCGCGAGGTACGGTCGCAGCTGACGCACGAGTCTCAATTGTGCAAAAGCCCTCCCGGACACCACCGACATCTGAGCCTCAAGCGTGAGCAATGAATCCAAGAGGACTCCCAGACTGTGCTAGTGTGTCCTCTGGCACTAGCTTTTAACTCAAAATGCTGCTCATATGTCAAAATGAAACTCAGACCAAGCAATGGCTCATAACTCAAAACGCTCACGTAAATAATAGTCAACACCTTTTTTGTCATCCTTAAAGAGTGTTTGCAATTTACCTGGAAAAGCAACTGCAGGTATCCTCCCAAATGTTTCACATCTTCTCTCATTTCATCATAAATATTTACAAATTCCTCGTTTTTTCTGAAACAGTTTCCCCAGTGCTTGGTTAGAAGTATAATCTGTTTGAAAGCTGACACAATGATGATGATGCAGGACTGAGCAGCTTGATCAGTCACAAAAACTAAAACAGAAAGGGAGGAAAAATTAGAAGGCCAATCACTTTGGGAAAGGAGTATATGCTTCCAGCTAATCACAAATGAACTGTGTAAGAATCAAAACATGGATTTGGGAAGAAAGTTGATCTTACAGTTGTCTTGACTGTCTTCATCTTGCTCATAAGCCTTTGTCAGAGCAATGACTCCAGTATGAATTGTGAACAGTGTCTCCAAAAGGCTCTGCGCCATGCTCTCCTCTTCTTCACTGGTATGTTCAAACACATCCAAAGCCGAACCAATCAGTTCCTTACAAATGTTAGGAAGGAATGATTCAGGTGCATCGGAGCTCAGGCTGGTCAGTTTATTTGTTGAGCCTGTGGTACCAAAACAATTTTAGGAAGAAACATACGAGCAAGAAAAATGAATAAGTAAATATTCTGGTGATCCCTTGCATAATCATTTCAGTCTTTACATATCCATCATTATAAGATGTGGAAATCTTATATGTGTGTGTGTGTATGTGTGTATAATCTTTAATTAAATGCATATCTACTTTTACATACATGAAATTAGGGTTGAATAGGGTAAGTCATAGGTAAGTGGGTCAGGTTGGGAGATTGGTACATGTCTATGGGGAAGGGAGTGGACTGATAGGTAAGAAAAGGGGAATAAGGAGTTGTGGGCGGGAGGGGGAGGGTTGGTGAAGGGGTTGTTGTTGACTTCCAAATCTCCTTCTCTGCGGCTTCCAGTAAAATATGTTCATGTCCATAATGCCCTCTCTAATCTTCTTTTCTCCTCTCTTCCAGTTCTGTCTTATTTAATGCGGAAATCTTTTTAAATCGGATTTCCTAGCTGCGGAAGGAAGGAAGGAAGGAAGGAAGGAAGGAAGGAAGGAAGGAAGGAGGGCCGTATCTGACCCCTTGACCTTAATTTGAGGACCCCTGGTTCATATGCTTGTGGATTTCAGTGGCTTCTCTGTGTAGCCTGACATGGTAGTTGTTAGTGCCTTTCATGTTCCTTGATTCGTGTTTGGGTGTTGTGTTTGGTGGTCCCTATGCAGACTTGTCAACAACTGCATGGTACTGTAAACTCATGCAGAAGTGAGAGGATCCCTCTTGTCTTTTGCTGACCATAGCATTTGTTGGATTTAGAGGGCAATAATAATAATCCATGGCGAAGTGGAGATGTGAACCCTGGTTTCTCCGAGGTCCCTTCTATACTGCCATATAATCCAGATTATCAAAATAGATAATCCACTTTATCTGCTTTGAATGGGATTATGGGTCTACACTGCCATATAATCCAGTTCAAAGCAAATAATCTGGATTTTATACAGCAGTGCAGAAGGGACTGGAGTTTTAGTCCAACTACATCAGCTGACTATGTGAAGAGCAGAAGTATATAAATACATGTACACACGTACCTGGTAAATAAGAGTTGTGGAGTCTCATCTTTACCTCCGACAAACATCCAGAAATCCTCTTGCTCTTTCTCAGACTTCTACTCCTCCTGACATTGAGAAAGTATTTATTATTACATGTTAACCTCTCTTCTCCCATGGCATAGGGTTTTCAATATGTTTCTGGATTTTTTTAAGTTTCTGAAATTCTACGTGTGTGACTTTATATGTGTGTGTGTTATTTATTTACTTTTACAGTACAAGATGAATACAGTAACATTTCTAAGACTGCTACAAACCATCCCTTGGTGAATATATTAGTCAGTGCTTGTACAGAAACCCAATAACAACCTTGGCTGCTCCATAAGGAAGATGAAGAAAAATGGCCTTAGTAAGACATTCCTCATGCATGTCCCTGTCTAGGTCAGGAGGGTTATAACTAATCTTCTTATCACCATTACAAACACAGCACTTTGCTTTCTTATTCTTCCTTGCAAGTATAGATACTGCCAGCTGGCAGCCAGTGCTATATCTAATACACCTATCCTTGTGGTTACTTTACACTCAAGATTAGTATATAGTTACTTAGAAATATTTTCATTGAAGGAAAGGATGTTAAAGAAACTATTTTACCTCTTTGTAGAAAAGGAAGAAACAGATGCATTTAAAATATCTGGCTCCCATTCATCAGTAGGGTCATTAAAAATTTCATCGGATTTGTTGGTGCTATTTGTCTGGAAGGAAAGAAAAACTATTGGCTCGGATCTAGTGACAAGTTTCCACAATTTAAATTAAAAAATCAACACACAATAAATACATATGCTTTTTAAGGCCCCTTCTACACTGCTATATAATATCAAGATTATCTGCTTTAAACTGGATTATATGGCAGTGTAGACTCAGATTAGATCGGCTTCCTCGATCCTATCAAATCAAAACATTTATTTCGGTCATTGACCAGCACAGGAATTAGTGTCACGTTTCCTTACAAACCTGGCATGTTTGGTACATTAAAAATATAAATACAACTACTAAAAACACAATATGGGTGAGGGAACAGAAGGGGAAACAGGGTAAAAACATACAATGTCCAGATCCATCACCAAATTGTAGATTCAGGGAAGACGATTACTGGACACACAGTTGACTTTTGGAACTAGTCATTCCCTGGCGGATTTTGTATGCTGCTGCACAAAACTTTGCGACATTGTAGGTTGTAGCTGAATTAGTATCCGCAAGTAGCAGGGAGGTATAAAATTGTCCTGAATGGCCTGGGTGCTTGTCTATCAGGGGTAAGATAAGCCTGGCACGGGTATCCCTGTAGAACGGACACTGAAGGGGCACATGTTCTATTGTTTCCACATGACCAAAGTCACAGGGGCAGAGTCTCTCTGGGAAAGGGATCTTCCGGTAGCGGCCTTCGAGTACAGCTGATGGGAGAGCGTGGCATCGGGCCAGGGTGAAAGCCCTGCGATGAATAGGAACCTCGATCCTATCATTCCAGAAGAATCTTAAGACATGGCTATTTGAGCGGGCATTTGAAAATACGGAGTAACGGATATAATAATGGAATAACTATATGGCGGAAGTGGACATTGTTTTAATGATTATCGATTGAAATATGTGTCATTATAATGTTTGTTTTTATTGTTGCTGATGTTTTTTATATTGTATATTGTAATTGTGTCCTTGGTGGCATTGAATTCTTGCCTTGTAAACCGCCTCGAGTCGCCGGAAAGCTGAGAGGGGCGGTATAGAAATGTGCTAAATAAATAAATAAATCCAGTTCAAAGCAGATAATGTGGATTATCTGCTTTGATAATCTGGATTATAGGGCACTGTATAAGGGGCCTAAAAGAACAGATCGGAGTTTTTGTCATATCACTAATTTATCATATCACTTTTGAAACCACAAATGCAGGATGTTTCAAAACACCCCTATATATGCAGATATGCAAGTCAGTTTCCTGAAAAGCTTCAGTTGTTGGTGTTATGAAGGGATGAATGAGAACATCCCATGCCCTCATGAAAGAGACTCAAGATTGTTCTCTTTTGTATAGTACTCAAAGCATGAGAAGCAACTGAGTGGGTGACTTGGTGAAAACTTGCATTTCTTGTTTCTCTGTTGTGCATAAAATTGTTTCAAATCAGTCTTTGCTAAGTTCAAGAAAGAGGCTAAAACTAGAACTAGCATGCAATTCTAGGAAAAATGGGAGCATATATAATACTTCATAGCATGCAGGGATACTGAATGAATGAGGACCAAAAGACAGAATACAGGCAATCTCCAAGTTACAAACATCCAACTTACAAACAACTCCTAGTTATGAACGAGGGTGAGACAACAGGAAGTAAGAGAAATCTACCCCTCAGAAAGAAAAGTTGGGCCCTAAATGGTTCTAGCCCAGCTTACCTGTCCGAACATATCTCCCCTTACGAACCACAATTCGTAAGATCATCTGGGGAGGCCCTGCTCTCGGTCCCGCCTTCGTCACAAGCACGTTTGGCGGGGACGAGAGACAGGGCCTTCTCAGTGGTAGCCCCTCGGCTATGGAATGCCCTCCCTAGAGAGATCAGATCTGCTCCCTCCCTCTTGACGTTTCAGAGGCAAGTTAAAACGTGGCTATTCGAGCAAGCGTTTACAAATACAAAGTAGCTAATATAGGAAATCGAATGACCTGACAATGGAACTGGAATAATGAGACGCTGATGATGTTGTTTTTATTGCTTTTGTGATGTCTTATACTGTTTTTTTATCTATATTATGTTTCATGTATACTGATTTGTTGGAAACCACCTTGAGTCGCCAATTGGCTGAAAAAGGCAGTATACAAATACAGTAAGTAAGTAAGTAAGTAAGTAAGTAAGTAAGTAAATAAATAAATAATAAAATTCACTCCTGAAATGAGTTATCATGGGGAAAAGGTGTCTCCACTGAAGCTGCATTGCCACTTCTTGTTTCTACAACAAGCCACATTTTTCAAAATCCAATTATCACAAAGACAGAAAGTGTGGTGAAATCTTCTGAGCAGTAAAACAAACCCCACAGGCATGTTAAGGCTTCCCGGTGCTATCTAAACTTTTTTTCAGTGTAACTCCATCTATCTATCTATCTATCTATCTATCTATCTATCTATCTCTGGAGTTACACTGAAAAAATGTACCTGTTCTGACTTACAAACAAACTCAATTTAAGAACAAACTTACAGAACCTATCTTGTTGGCTGTAATTTAAAAGAAATCTTCAGATCTCATTTAGTACTAATGACATAAGTTCTAATATCATTGAATCCAAGTCTCGCTTCTCCACAAATCAATGTAAAGGAATACTGCTACCCCTCAACCCGCAAATCTTTATGCAAACAGGAAAGTCTTCTTCACTAAACAACTTCAAACAAAAGGAGGGAGAGAGAAATGCACATTGCCCAGGCACTAACTTCAAGACAAAGACTGAAGTTCCCAGAAGAGAAGTTCAACTTTGCCTCTCCCTAAGCCAAGGTCCTCCAAGCTAGGTACCCAAGCTCCCATCTGCATTGGCATATAATGCAGTTTGAGAATGCAGATGAACTGCATTGAACTGGATTATATGACAGTATAGTCTAAAACACGGGTCCTCAAACTAAGGCCCGGGGGTTGGATACGGCCCTCCAAGATCATTTACCCGGCCCTCGCTCAGGGTCAACCTAACTCTGAAACAACTTGAAAGCACACAACAGCAACTATCCTATCTCATCAGCCAAAAGCAGGCCCACACTTCCCATTGAAATACCAATAAGTTTATATTTGTTTAAATTGTTCTTCATTTTAATTATTGTATTGTTTTTAAGTGTTTTTTGCACTACCAATAAGATATATGCAGTGTGCATAAGAATTAATTCATGTTTTTTTTTTATTATAATCTGGTCCTCCAACAGTTTGAGGGACTGTGACCCGGCCCTCTGTTTAAAAAGTTTGAGGACCCCTGGTCTAAAATAATCTAGTTCGATGCAGTTCAATCTGCATTATATGAGTATACACTGATCATATAATGCAGTTGAAACTGCATTATATGACAGTGTAGGCCCCTTCTACACTGCCACATAAAATCCAGATTATTTGCTTTGAACTGGATTATATGGCAGTGTAGACTCATTTATTTATTTATTTAAAACATTTATATTCTGCCCTTCTCACCTCAAAGGGGACTTAGGGCGGAGCACAGCATATACATGGCAAACATTCAATGTCGGGACACAAATTCACATACAATACATAAACATTAAAAAACATTGATCAAAATATTAAAATACACCAGTTAAAACCGTCCTAGTCATCCGCATCAAATCTAATTGGCCTGGTCATCTTTCCTATTGCCGCTTTATTGCCCTGTCCCAAAAGCTTGGTCCCACAGCCAAGTTTTTACCATCCTTCTAAAGGACAGGAGGGAGGGGGCCGACCTGATTTCACCAGGAAGGGAGTTCCATAGCCGGGGAGCAATCACTGAGAAGGCCCTGTCTCTCGTCCCCACCAATCATGCCTGTGAGAATGGCGGGACGGAAAGCAGGGCCTCCCCGGAGGATCTTAATCTCCGCGATGGTTCATAGGGGGAGATGCGTTCAGACAGGTAATTTGGGCCGGGGCCATTTAGGGCTTTATAGGCCAAAGCCAGCACTTTGAATTGTATCGACAATACATTAAAATACATCATTTAAAATAACACCATTTAAAACTGTCCTAGCCATCCACATCAAGTCCAATTGGCCCTGTCATCTTTCCCATTGCTGCTTCATTTCCCTGTCCCAAAAGCTTAGTCTCACAGCCAAGTTTTTACCATCCTTCTAAAGGACAGGAGAGAGGGGGCCAACCTGATCTCACCAGGAAGGGAGTTCCATAGCCGGGGAGCAATCACCGAGAAGGCCCTGTCTCTCGTCCCCACCAATCGTGCCTGTGAGGGCCTCCCCGAAGGATCTTAATCTCTGCGATGGTTCATAGCTGATAATGTGGATGATCTGCTTTGATTATCTGGGTTAAATGGCAGTGTAGAAGGGGGCCTAGATGGGTCTCCAGAGCTTTCACTCCAGAGCCTTCACTTTCTTTACAGCTGACGATACTGTTTATTGTTTTAATTAATGCTTTATGTACTGTTTTAATTAATGCTTTATGTATTTTAATTGTTGTGTATTATTGTAATTGTTTATATGTAGCGGCATCGAATCATTGCCAGATGTAAGCCATCCTGAGTCCCCCATCGGGGGTAGAAAAGAGGCAGGGTAGAAATACTGGAAATAAATAATAAATAAATTCTTTATTTTTTCTTCTTCTGCTATTGGATTTATGGCTGGCTCTCTGCCACACATCCTCAGGTATCTCTGTAAACTGGCCACAGGGGCATAGCTATGGGGAAAGTAACAGGTTTAATTCATAAGCAAACCTCATAGACTTCTTTCATTGCAGCCAGCTTGTCTTCAAACTTCTCCATGCTCCAGAAAGTTGTAACACCCAGCCTGATGTTACGGACCTGCACACAAGGGCCAGTGCCATTTTCTTTATCTGTCGCGTCATGTCTAATGTAAAAAAAATAAACTTACTTACATAGAGTATCAATAAAACATGGCCTCCTAAAACATTGGGAGAAGACCACACAGATAGCAAGGACAACTGTCTAGCAAATAGGTGCTGAAGTTTAAATAAAAAGCATACAGTTAGTCAAGAGCATTAAAGAAGTATTTTTGAAATATTAAAATCAATGGGAATATTACTGATTTTCATTAAATAGGGTTGCCTCAAGGACAAAATCAGCTGGTTTAGACTTATAGACACGGCCTTAATTTAATTATTAAACAAACAAGCACAGTTTCTAATGTTTTAGTTCAAATACGTACCTGCAAAACACAGTGTGCTTCTCCAGTTTACTGCTAATAGCATTTGCCTCTTTAATCATCATGGATAGTTTCAAAGAATTCCAGTTCGGCTCTGGAATTTTAATTCAGAAAGAAAATGGTTGTTTATAACTGAACAGTCAATGATACAAGACTCCTATTTATTTATTATTTATTAACTTTATTTATACCCCGCAAAATCTCCCGAAGGACTCGATGCGACTTACAAAGGCCAAGGCCGCCGCCAACAACAACATACAAATATGACAGTAAAACTCATAAGCAAATAATAAAACATCAAGCAAAAACAATAAAACACTAAAACAATGACATCATGCAATGTGCAGACAATCCTGGTCTCTGACAAAGTGCATTTGGGACGTGATGCCAGGAGTTTCCTAATCTGGAAAGGCACACTGGAACAGCCAGGTCTTCAGGCTCTTCCTAAAGATTGCCAACGTTGGGGCTTGTCTGATGTCCTTGGGGAGAGAGTTCCAGAGTTGGGGGGCCACCACAGAGAAGGCCCTGTCCCTCGTCCCCACCAAATGCGCTTGCGAGGCAGGTGGGATCGTGAGCAGGGCCTCTCCAGATGACCGAAGGGAACGCGTGGGTTCGTATATGGAGATGCGGTCACGCAGGTAGGCGGGTTCCAAACCGTTTAGGGCTTTGTAGGTGAGCACCTGCACCTTGAATTGGGACCGGAAAATGAACGGCAGCCAATGGAGCTCCTTAAACAGGAGGGTTGACCTCTCTCAGCCTGGCCGCCGACTCAGTTAACAGCCTGGCCGCCAACCGTTGAACCAGTTGGAATTTCCGAGCCGTTTTCAAGGGCAGCCCCACATAGAGCGCATTACAGTAGTCCAATTTAGAGGTGACTAAGGCATGGACCACCCCGGTCGGATAAATAACCTGGAATTAACCACCTTGCAAGTGGTCTGCTAGATATTACACGTATACAACACTTGAGTGTGTTCCTTTGTTAGAGGCACTTTTTAGTAAGTATGAAACCTATTTTAGGCCCTCAGTGTAAAATATCCATCAATGAGAAAAAGGATCTAATTATTGGACTCCTAACTAGAGATGGGGAGGACTGGGGAAAAATCAGAAAAATATGGGGAGGGGATAGTTTTTCCCCCATTTTTCCAGGGGGTTTTCAGGCTTTCCCGTCTCTATTCCTAACACTTCTCCACACTTCCTCTTATACATTTATTCCTACTGGTTCTGAGGATATTCTCAAAGCTTTCCTTATTTTCAACATTGAAGAGGCAAGTGCTGTGAAGACCCAGCATACACACAGACACTGGTCCCACCATCCTCTGGGATCACTAACATTGAGAAAATGAGAAGACTCATGTGTCCAAAAAACTAGGTGTGTGGCTTCTGTAATATTAATTTAAGGTTAACATTTATTATGGCATGAGCTTTCATTGACAATCGGCCACCTCATTGGTTGCATGGAATATCCAAAGTTTGTATCCAATTACTTGTGAATGTTGTTCAGAAAAAGTCTTCAATTCAGTTTCATCAGCATAGATTGATTTGCTTTCCTGCCTCTTCTGGATTCTGACACTGAGATCACAACAATGATCTTAAGAAACGTGAGCCTTATTTACAAATGCAAAATGTAATGCCTGCCATGTATTCTGCATAGCTCACGTGGATCGCGTAATTGGTGGGGACGAGAGATAGCGCCTTCTCAGCAGTGGCCCCCATCTGTGGAACTCCCTCTCCCTACTGTCCTTCAGGAGACAACTGAAGACCTGTCTGTGGGACCAGGCATTCAACTAGAGCAGTGGTTCTCTCTTTGGGTCCCCATGTGTTTTGGCCTACAACTCCCAGAAATCCCAGCCAGTTTACCAGCTGTTAGGAATTCTGAAAATTGAAGGCCAAAACATCTAGGGACCCACAGGTTGAGAACCACTGGACTAGAGGCATTGACCAGAGGACAGTGGCAGCTTGAAAAGGAAACTTGAACATTACAACATTGGATTTGTTTGGCTAGATCTTGGTTTTAGCGGCGTGTTAGTTGAATGTTAAATGAATTTTTGATAATTTTTATAATGTTTTAATCAAGCTTTACTGTTTTTGATCGAATGTATATGTTGACAGCATCACTGATGCTTATGTAAAGCTGCCCTGAGTCCCCTTATGGGAAAAGGGTGGGGTAGAAATGAAGGAAATAAATAATTAATGAATAAATAAATGTATTCTGACTTATGTTGGAGTCTGACATGGAGAGAACCCCTACCTATATTTGAATTTACTGCAAGTTGTATCAGTTTACAAAACAAAGGTGTGTTTGAGTACTAGGCAAAACCCACTATTTCATGCAAGCATAACACTCAGCCAAGTTGCTTCCCAGAAAATGGATGGAAAAGTGTTATACATACTTTGAGTTGTCATTATTATTATTATTAGCATGATCATTATTTATATGGCTAACAATCCACACTAAACAAGTTTAAAAAGAGCAATACAAAAGTTAAAAGACAATTAAATAGTAACAGTGTGATAAAAACAGAATTTAAATACAGTAATACACTAAAATGGCCTTTAAAACTTAAGGCCCATTGAATTCTAAGGAGCTTCCGTTTAGTAAACACTACATTCTGAAAGGCAGTTCATGCAATACTGAATGGAATATCAAAGAAGGGCAGAACATTGAGCAAAAATATGAATCTCTGTAAATTCAACATACACTTATTTTCTAGTTACTGTGAGGAAATGAGACTATCCCATATTTGAGATGCTTGCAACAAAAATGCTTTGGATTTCAGGGTTTTTTTTCAGATCTGGAATACCTCTATTTGCATATATGCACATAATGAGGTATCTCAGAGATGGAACCAAAGTCTAAACATAAAATTCATTTATGTTTCTTTTTTTCTTTTTTTTTCTTTTTTTGTCGTGTCAGGAGTGACTTGAGAAACTGCAAGTCGCTTCTGGTGTGAGAGAATTGGCTGTCTGCAAGGATGTTGCCCAGGGGACACCCAGATGTTTGGATGTTTTATCATCCTTGTGGGAGGCTTCTCTCATGTCCCCGCATGAGGAGCTGGAGCTGACAGAGGGAGCTCATCCGCGCTCTCCCCAGATTCGAACCTGCGATCTGTCGGTCTTCAGTCCTGCTGGCACAGGGGTTTAACCCACTGCGCTACCGGGGGCTCCTTCACTATGTTTCATATATTTTATATATATAGCCCAAAGGTAATGTTATACTCAAGAGTTTTAATAATTTGGTGTATGAAACAAATTTGGTATACACTGAAACCCTGAAAAGCAGCAAAGAGTGTCACTATTTCAGCCGCCTACAATTTTCAATTATAGCTAAGGAATGTTCAGCCCGTATTTTAATACAAGGTTGTGAAGCATTCCTTCACAATGTCTGTTTGAGAGAAGAAATATGATATTGATATTATTTGTTAGCAATAATAATGCTGGTAAATGTGTTGCAAAATTAAGTTGCACCTTTTTTTCTATTTCCCCGATTTTGTTGAAGAGTTTGAACTTCCTGAGCAATTTTCTGCTTCTCGGCCTCCAAAGCTTCAAGTATCTTGGCATGGCGGATTGTGTGATCTTCTAAAACCTAACACAAAACAAGGATTATGAGACTTTCCTGTGAAAGTAAACCAGCTTTTGAAAAGCAGCAGTGCTACTTAAATAATATAGTTTTTAATTCTTAGATTTCTCTACCAGACTTCTATTCCATCCCAGTTTAAAGCAAATATATAACTTGCCTTGCCTTAAAATGCATAAAATGTATACACTAGAAAACCTGCATTTAATATAAATGGATATAATAATAATGAATTGTTTCATCCATAATTCATACTTTGGAACTGGAGGTGATCGTGTTTAGACACAGAAACATGCATTTATCTGACTTGGCCACGGTGGTGCACGCTCTGGTTACATCCCGTATAGACTACTGCAACGCTCTCTACGTGGGGTTCTCTGAAGACTGCCCGGAAGCTTCAACTAGCGGCAGCCAGATTACTAACTGGAGCGGCAGCCAGATTACTAACTGGAGCTGGGTACAGGGAGCATACTACTCTGTTGCGCCAGCTCCTCTAGCTGCCAATCAGCTTCCGAGCACAGTTCAAAGTGCTGGTGTTGACCTATAAATCCCTAAACGACTCCGGCCCAGTTTACCTGTCCGAACGGATTCTCCCCTATGAACCATCAAGGTTGTTAAGATCTTCTGGAGGGGCCCTGCTCTCGGTCCCACCACCCTCGCAAGTGCGTCTGGTGGGGATGAGGGACAGGGCCTTCTCAGTGGTGGCCCCTCGGCTCTGGAACTCTCTCCTACTGGAGATAAGAACTGCCCCTTCTCTCCTGACTTTTAGAAAATTGATGAAAACCTGGCTCTGGAATTTAGCATTTGATGAGTAAGTCAATAACTTTTGACCACACGGACGGATGGTAATGAATAATGAATTGTGATTTTTCTTTGATGACTTGGCCTTAGGTAATTATATGACTGCTTTTTAATGTATTTTATGTATTAGTATGTTATGGGGTGTGATGTTTTTAAACTACTGTTCATGAATCTTGTTGTAAACCGGCCTGAGTCCCTCTCCAGAGGTGAGAAGTTCTAAATAAATAAAAGTTCTAAATAAATAATAAATAAATTTAATTTCAAGAACAAAGAACTAATTAAAACTATAGTCAGCCCTCCACATTTTCTGGGTTTAGAGGTACAGGACCTCTGCAAAAGTGAAAAACCATGAATAAAACAACACTTTTTATATCTAAGAGATCAGCTAAGAATCTCTACATCAAATGGAGCAGGTCAAAGTGTTCAAAACCCCAGTTCTGAGTGTACTGCATACTTACAATGGTTATCCTTAGAATAAATCCTTATGCTACATTTGCAGGGAGAGATTCAAAACATTTTCTTTCACACTCACATTTCCAAAGAGCGATGTTTAAAGAGGTCTCTGTTCTGTTCAATAAGATTCCAAATATCTGAGCCTGCACTGAATGCTTACATAGAGCAGCCCCAGGATAAGCTTTTGCAATGGCCCAGTTCTGACTGATACGTCAGCACTGCATCCAAGTTATATAAACTCTCACTTGGCAAATATCAGACAAGTTTATGAAAAGAGAAAGCTAGAGGACAATCGAGACGTTTACTTAAGGCTAGACAAGATAGAATTTAGTGAATCAGTAAGTTCTCTATCAAGGTACATTGTCCAATTGATGAGACAGGATGCTGGGGTCTGTTATTTTGCTTTTAAATGTACCTCTTTGGCAGCCAACGTTTCCATTTCCAAGCGCTTCTTGTTGAAGTTAACCTCTAGCTCAAGGCCTCGCTTAGCTTTCTCCAATTCTTGAATTTTATTTGCAGTCATTTGATTATTCATTTCCTGCAGTTGTTTCCTACGGGATTCTTCCTGCTAAGAAAACACAAGAGAACATGATTTATATGTATGTATGCATTTATTTATTTACAGTATTTGCATTCTGCCCTTCTCAGCCCACAGGGGACTCAGTGTACACATATATGGCAAACATTCAATGCCAATTTTGACATACAACATGTACAGACATACACAGAGTCTATTTAACTTTTTCTGGCCGCCAGGGGAGCTGTCGCTTTCATCGTCCATCTGCAACACTGATGAAGTACTTCCGCATTCCCCGCATGCTTTTTTGCTGGAGTGCTTTGCTGGAGTCTTTTTTTATGGCTTCATAAATTAGTTTATTTAGTCTCCCCACACAAGGTGGTACCTAATTTTCCTATCTGTTAACAGATGCAACTGTCTTTCGGGTTGCAAAGGTCGACAACAGGCTACACAATTGGTTGGAAACCCACTCCAACCCGGGCTGGCTTTAGTTTGGGATATTATTAATAGTAATATTAGTTAAGAAATACATTTCTCTTTTAGCATGTATTATTATTATTATTATTATTATTATTTCAGAAATAAGCTTCTTCTTTAGTTTGCAATATTCTTATAAGTTCAGCAATAAGTTTTTCCTAGAAGATTTATTATAATTATTATTATTATTATTATTTGGAAATAAGCTTCCCCTTTAGTTTGGGATATTATTAGTAATATTAGTTCAGAAATAAGTTTCTCTTTTAGCATGTATTATTATTGTTATTGTTTCAGAAATACGCTTCTCCTTTAGGATATTATTATTGTCAAGTTCAGAAATAAGCTTCTCCTTTAGTTTGGGATTGAGCCTCTTTTTATTAGTATAGCCAGTCCCTGAGTTACAAACATCCGACTTACAAATGACTCACTACCTCTGAGGATGCCTGCCATAGATGCAGGGGAAACGTCAGGAGAGAATGTCTCTAGAAAATAGTCATATAGCCCGAAAAAAAACCTACAACAATCCAATGATTCCAGTCATGAAAAGCCTTCGACAATACATTTCATGGGAAAGTCACAAGTCTGAACAGGAAAGCTTCACTCCTACATACTCTCTTTCCATGTAATAGGAGCAAACAAGTCAGGGTTCCCATCATATGAAAAGTGGGTTGTTGTAGGTTTTTTCGGGCTATATGGCCATGTTCTAGAGGCATTCTCTCCTGAGAATGCCTCTAGAACATGGCCACATAGCCCAAAAAAACAACAACCCAGTGATTCCGGCCATGAAAGCCTTCAACAATACATATGAAAAGTGTTCACATGTATGGGAAGCTCTCCAGTTCAATCTTAGTACTCTTCACATGTTGACTGATAGTAAGCTTATTTGTTATCAGCCAACAATGTAATGATCAGATCAGATCAGAACTGGACGACTAAATATAAGTCTTTTGGTGACAGTTGGAAGGTATTTTGGCAGGGCAGGAAAAGTCTTTTCAACCTCTTGAAAATAATATTTGTGTGTTCGCTCATTTCATATAACCATATAAACATAGGTTCTGTAGAATAATGCTCATACCAAAAGCTACATAAACTACAAAACATCACTTATACAAGTAGCTGGCAAAATGGCAAATGCAATTAATAAAATAAGCTTTATTGCTTCAGTGGAAAAAAATCATGTTCCTATTAATTAGCAGCACAACCCACTACCTATCTATATTATAGTTTATACCTATATATTCTTTCCCTCCTGCAAAGATGTTGATACAGTCAGACTACATATCCTCATCAGCACTTCAGGGATTTTTCTAATATTTTGAATTGACTGGATGGACTATTGCAGATGCACATGGTGACGAGACCTCCGGCTTCCCCCACTAAGAGTCGCTTTCTGTAGGTTCATGGCCATTCACTTTAAAATATTCATTAATGACTTACCAACCGTGCTTCTAATGATTTTATCCGGGTCTCATAATTTTTCTGCTGAGAACAAAGTTCTTCCTGAGCCATTTCTTTTGCAATTTGGATTCCTTGTATCATCTCTTCCTTAGCTTTCAGCTTCGCTTCTTCTATTTCTGATTCAAGTCTAGGAGCATTTATAAAAGCAACATAAATACTATACTTCCTAAAGACATTGCCATAGCTATTTTCATATCAGTTTTACACTCTAGATAGAGGAAAGGAGGAAAATATCTGTATATGACTGTACATTTCGATAAAAGGTCTTCCCAATCCACATTTGCTGGTTTATTTTATTTATTTATTTTATTTACAGTATTTCTATTCTGCCATTCTCACTCTGCAGGGGACTCAGGGGTGGATCACAATGCACATATACATGGCAAACATTCAATGCCATAGACACAAAACACATATAGATAGACACACAGAGACTATTTAACTTTCCAGCTTCATGAGGGTATGCTTTGAATTCTGGACACAGTGGGAGCTGTCGCTTCACTGTTCACTTGTGACACCAATGGAGTACTTCCTCATTCTTTCGCACACTGCTGGAGAGTTTTATGGTGTTGTAAATTAGTTAAATTAGCCTCCCCGCATAAGCAGTACCTAAATTTCCTACTTGACAGATGCAACTGTCTTTCGGGCTGCAAAGGTCAACAGCAAGCTAGACAAATTGTCAGGAGCTTACTCCGACCCGGGCTGGCTTTGAACTCATGACCTTTCGGTCAGTAGTGATTTTAATGCAGCTGACTCCCAACCAGCTGTGCCACAACCTGGTGGGCTTTTGCAGATCTGATTATTTATGAATTCCATTAAAATGTTCTCCCTAGGAATCTCTAGAGCCTCCATTCTGACTCTACAGTCAGCTTCTACCAGATTGACCATACAGTCACATTGCAGAACCTACACATTCCTAGAGAGGTGTTCTCTCAGGTAAAACACCATACATATTTTTTTACGGTTGACTACAACTCTGAAGGAGAGTTGCAATCTGGAAAAATAAAGGACGAAGTTCTCTTGTGGTCACCATTACCCACCCACCCACTTCCCTGGATGAGTCTTTAAAAGTTATTATAGTCTGAAAAAAACTCTTCTAAAAATGTAGCATCTGGCCAGGTTTGGAAAATAGAATTTCCAATAGATAAGCAGGCCTCTATCGAAAGATAAAACCAGAGTATAAAGGGCAAAATCAACTCCTAGAATTTGGACCAGTGGGGTATTGGCAACCAATGCAAGTCTTACAGCATAAAGTAATATGATGGTCTTTTTCTGAGCCTGTCCGATTATTATGGTTCACAGGAGAGAATTCCTTTTGGAGATGCCCCCTGCTCTGTCTACCTCTGCTTTGAGAAACCCCTTTGCTGGGCATACAAGTAAAAGGGTGAAATGCTCTTCCTTGAAATAATTACATTTATTATCTCAGCATTTAAAAATGAAAAGGCAATTCTGAAAAGCTGAAATAATGGACATTGAAGAGACTAAACACCCTAAAGCAGGGGTTCTCAAACTAAGGCCCGAGGGCCAAATACGGCCCTCCAAGGTCATTTACCTGGCCCTCAGGGTCAACCTAAGTCCGAAACAACTTGAAAACACACAACAACAATCCTATCTCATCAGCCAAAAGCAGGCCCACAATTCCTATTGAAATACTAATAAGTTTTTAAAATTATTCTTCATTTTAATTATTGTATTGTTTTTATGGGGTTTTTTGCACTTTTAAGTAAGATATTGTGCAGTGTGCATAGGCATTCATTCATGTTTGCTTTCAAATTATAATCTGGCCCTCCAACAGTTTGAGGGATTGTGATCTGGCCCTCTGTTTAAAAAGTTTGAGGACCCCTTGCCCTAAAGGATCCTGATCCCATCTCCTCTTGGAAGTTAAGCAGAGTCAGCCCTGTTTAGTACTTAAATGGGAAGTCATCAACTAATACCATTTGCTGTATGCTATATTTCAGAGGAAGGAACTAACAGAACTACTTCTGAATATTCCTTAAGAAAACCCTATTAAATTGGTGGGTTTGCCATAAGTCAACAGGTGTCTTGAAGGCACATATCCACAATGTTTTGGAGATCATTTTGTATTTTAAGATATGTGAATATACATTAGTGTTTTTATTTATTTTTATTTGAATTGTTCATCGTAGAGTCCTAAAAGCCTTAACCAGAGGTCCCCAAACTAAGGCCTGTGGGTCAGATGCAGCCCTCCAAGGTCATTTACCCATTCTAAATTTTAGTCTTTGGGTTGCGCTAAGTCTGAAATGACTTGAAGGTACACAACAATAACAATCCTGATTAACTTGACTATATCATCAGCCAAAAGCAGACCCACATTCCCCACTGAAATACTGGTCAGTTTATGTTTGTTAAAATTGTTCTTAATTTTAAATATTGTATTGTTCTTTCATGCTTTTTTGCATTACAAATGAGATATGTGCATTGTTAATAGGAATTTGTTCATTTTTTTCAAACTATAATCTGACCCCTCCAACAGTATGAAGGACCATTAACTGGCTCTCGGCTTTAAAAGTTTGAGGTCTCCTGGCTTAAACTTTTCATTTCTCAGTTTCCACATGTTTTCAAAATATAGAATAGAAAGGTACAACTGACTGGCATAAACATTTTTACCTACAACCTACAGAAAAAGGAACATGACATTTGGGGGTTTTTTCCATCTATGTATCATTGTGTGTTTGAAAAAAAAGGCATGCAATATTCATATCATAAGAAGGAAGAATATCTATTAATACTCACTGAGCTCTTTGTGCAGACAGTAATTCATTTTTTGCAAATTCAAAGCCCTTTTGACCATCCTCATGGAGACCAGCCCCACAAGATTGACTTTTTGTTTTCTGAACTTCGACTGGATGATTGAACCTAAAATAGTGGTCACCTCCAAGAATGATCCGGTCACCCTGTAAGATTCGGAAAATATTCATTGGGGGAATTAAGTTGTATTGCACCAAGGAATCCAGAGTCTACTAGAAATTACATTATAGCATATAGTTTAATGTATCTGTGCCAAAATCTACACATGAATGAATTTGTTCATGCATAATCCAGTCTACTTACATGATGTAGATCTGTAGGGCCCAAAATGCATTTCCCATTCACATACGTCTTTGCATCTTCCAGTGGGATGATACTTACAGCACCAGCTACATGTTTGATAATGCTACAAATAAAATAAATATTCTGTTATCACAACAAAATCTTACAATTAGGAAATATATGTTCATTTTAGAACATTCCCAAAGATCAAGATCTGCACAGATTATTATTTTCCCAGTATATTTTTGTTTTGCCATTTATTACATCAGAAGCTCCTTCTAAGACAACTCTCTTTTTGAAATATTGGGAGAAGTTGATGTTCAAGGCAAGGAGGGGGGATTGAGTTCTTGGCTTGCTGAAATTTATGAAACTAACTTCCCTTGTTCTTACAATCACAGCTATTACTCACACTGCAGCAGAGCAACCAAGGTTTTAAATATCGTATGTTGTTCGATTGACTTTTGTTCTTGTTGTGAACCGCGTTGAGTCGCCTATGGGCTGAGAAACTGCGGTATACAAGCAAAGTAAATAAATAAATAAAATAAAGATGCTTGAACAAAATGAGATTTTAAGAAGTTGCATGACTTGGTACAAAGATACTGCGAGATCCTAAGAACAGTCATGCTGTATCAAGCTATAACTTCATCTGGTTAAGCATCCTATTTTCCAAAGCAACCAATATATTTTTTCTAGGAATCAGAACAAAGAAAGGAAGAGTCCTTCTGGATCTGACCGAAGTACATTTATGTATTTATTTACTTCATTTCTACCCCACCTTTCTTGACCCCGGAGGGGACTCAAGGCGACTTATAAATCTGGCAAAAATTCAATGCCACAAAGGTAAACAATAAAACACATCTCTATTCGCACCATTGTAGTCAAATAAAATAAAATAGTAATAGCACAGAAATTGAGAGAAAAAGATCTGCCAAAAATAGAGGACTGGCTCATTAAAATAGCAGAATATATGAACATGGACATACTGTCACAACTATTAAAAGACCAGAATAAATCAAGCAAAACAGACTGGAAATCATTGAGAATGTATCTACAGGAGAAAATGAAGTTGAATAAGTTTAAAAAAAAAAAGGTAGTGTACAACCAACACAATAAGTTACCAGATACAACTAGGTAGCGGAACGTAAAGAAATGAATGCAGTTATGAAAGAATACCTCTCTGTGGAATGGACTGGAAGACCACAACTCCCAACTCTCCTACCCCTCTCATCCCTACCTAACCCATCCCCTACCCCAACCCTCACCACCCACCTTAGCACATCCCTCCCTTCCGCTATTCTTTCCTACTTTCCTATACATCCGATATGTTCCCCCTCTTTTTATTGTATTTCTAAAAGGTTCAAATAAAAATGATTAAAAATAAAAAAAATAAAACACATCTCAGCAAAATATAAAACAATCTAAACATATAGCAATTAAAATACATATCAATCAATCAAACAGATTAAAACCATATAAAATGCCGAGTCACTGTACATGTTCACACAATGGCCAGCCAACTACATATAGGAAACGAATCATCTAAACATGAGCGCCTCATCACTATCCTATGTTATACAACAACTGATGCGTAATAGGACACTGTTTCTGATACTGAAGGGGATTTATAGCCATCCTGACTAGTAGTCATTGATGATCCGAGCCCTTTCCTGTTGCTTCTCCTGGAAAATTGATGCTGAGAAGAATACTAGCTATAAGCATGAAAGTTTCCTACTACTATAATCAGCAGCTATCTCCAGTCTCACACACACTGTATTTACTGGCATACAACAACAAAATCACAGCACTTTATAAAGTTGCCTCTAGAAAAAAATTGTACACCTACCAATGGTCATCAGCAATTAAGATGCCAGAGAGCTGAATATCATGGCGTGAACTTGGCTTGCACCTTCCAACAGTCGTTTGTCCTTCCTTAATCATGTAAAGCAACATCTCAGAGAGTTGGGGATCTTCATTGAGATTGACCAAGTTAGGCAGACTGTTGTCCACCTTGAACGTAATACCTGCTTTCTAAAATGAAGGAGTTAGACAAGTGAGATATTCTTTTGGAGGGCCCAATGTAGTATGCTAAAGTTATTTATCTACCTTTAGAAATATAATAAAGGCAAAGGGGAAGAATGGCAGTTGGAAAAGTTCGATATTTTGCATCAACATCTGCATTTCTTTGAAAGGTTGGTACCTGTAACTCCATCGTTTCCTCGAATTTCTTCTTCTCTGCTTGTTCAAGTTTTTCTTTCCAAGCCCTTTTTTAATCAGAGTGAAGAAGAAAATAGTTGAGTTATATTATTTTGCAAAGATTTTTTCAAAAGTTATTAAAATTTTTAAAAATTGATACAACTAAGCAACCCTTGTGCCCTTCTGCTCCATAGATCAATATAAGTAATGGCCACCATCATCTTCTTATAACAGGAAGTTTGCAAATCACAGAGAATTGATCCATTTTGAAAAGATAACATTAGGTGGTTTTTAAAAAAAATATTAGTAATTTTGTAGCATTAAACCAAAACACTTGGAAGAACTTGATAACAACTTGAGCTTAACACTTATGTCACTTATGTCAACTTGGGAAAATGTCCAAAAAATAAAGTATGAAATTAATACAATGTTAATATACATTTTATAAGTGTATAGGTAGCTCAAGGTCTGGGAAAATGTTACTTAAAAAAAAAACTATAGATCCCAGAGTCCCTCAACCACCTTGTCCACTCGTAATGCTGGTTGGAGTGCTTTTGAATAGTCCAAATCTAAACTATTTCCTCTAAACAGTCCTATAAGAGATTGTGCTCGAAACGGGACACCCACAGGAACATGCCAATCAACGATGGACTTGCCCACATTAATAAGTTCTGATTTAATATTAATAAAACAAACAAGAAAATTGCCAGAGCAGCAATTCCACCTGATGCATTTATTGAAATATAAATAACTAGCACAAAATCAATTATCCTATACAATAAACATAGTATTAGCTAAGTATTGTTGCAAGGAGTTTTCCACACCTGGAGATTTCCACAGAAATATGTAGTCACGGCTTACATCCTAAATGTCCAAACATTTAAGAAATAGATGCAGAGATACGGCTTTTTAATTTTTAAGAATTAATGTACGTTTATTGATGAAAAGTTGATTAGCAGCTGCTCAGTATAGTCTGACGACAGATTAAACAATAGTGGGAATTTGCTCCCACTAAAATGAGTGTGAAAAGTTATCAATAACTGATTGAATTTCCATTAATTTCTGTGGGATTTAGGCCCCTTCTACACTGCCATATAATCCAGATTATCAACAGAGATAATCCACATTATCTGCTTTGAACCGGATTATATGAGTCTACACTGCCAGATAATACAGTTTAAAGAAGATAATCTGGATTTTATATGGCAGTGTAGAAAGGGCCTTAGTTGCACATAACCAAGTAGATCCAACCCTATGTATTTGATTTATTACACCTATGTACTGAATATCTATTTATGCATACTGTACCGAAGCAGACTGCATTGTAATTGTATTGTATTAATATGTACATAATGATAAGGGAGATTAGCAATTCACTTTACTCAGACATTCACAAGCTCCCCGACCTTTGCATCTCAGCCATCTCTCTCTCTTGATGGTGGAGTTTCATTCTTAGGGAGGTTATTTCTTGAACATAAGCTCTCTGCTTTTCAGGATCCACATTCTGAAGATTCTTTTGAGCCAATTTCAGTTTCTCAATTTCCGCCTTTAAGTCTGTATTCAGCAAGAAGACACAACAAAAGAATTCCTATATTAAACATTTTGGTGAGATGTCCTAGGTCAACGGACGCTGAGAGAAAAAAAAACATTTTCTAAGAATCAGCCTACAGACTCACACTGAAGATGGAATTCTTATCAAGAAGTTAAAGCCAATTGAATTTTTGGCCGTAATTTTCCAGCATTACTTTTAATTTTACATTTGGCCTTCCCACAGTTTTAATTGTGTGGTCTTATTGTTAATGTTGGTCTTATTGTTAATGTTGCATTATTTTATTGTCCATGTTTTATTTTAATTGCTTGTATTGTTGTTATTATTGCTTGTATTGTTGTATTTGGGCTCGGCCTCATGTAAGCCACACCGAGTCCCTTGGGGAGATGGTAGCGGGGTACAAATAAAGTGTTTATTATTATTACTATTATTCCAGGGAGCCATTGGTGGCACACTTCTTCCATGGAAGAAGTGCCAGCAGAACTGCTGACTGAAAGGTCAGAGGTTCAGATCCAGAGAGAGGGGTGAACGCAATCTGTCAGCTCCAGTTTCCTTTTTGGAGACAAGAGAGAAGCCTCCCACGGGATGATAAAACATCCGGGCATCCCCTGGGCAACGTCCTTGCAGACAGCCAATTCTCTTACACCAGAAGCAACCTGCAGTTTCTTAACTTGCTCCTAACACACAAAAATAGTCTTCCAAACAAGAATGCATAATATTGTGCCGCATTGTTATGACATGCAAAAATAGAAACTACAGCACAGGACAGAATTATCTAATTTCAAGGGAATTGGACTCTTTATTGAAGTTGCAAGACTAATTATTCTGCCTATCCAATTAGTAAAAACTAAGGCTAAATCCAACTGATAGCCCCAACTAGAATAAATACATTGAAACAATTGCTGAATGGTGAGTCAATGCTTATATAAATCCCACTTTTGGACGTGTCAGGAGCGACCTGAGAAACTGCAAATCGCTTCTGGTGTGAGAGAATTGGCCGTCTGCAAGGACGTTGCCCAGGGGATGCCTGAATGATTTGATGTTTTATCATCCTTGTGGGAGGCTTCTCTCATGTCCCCGCATGAGGAGCTGGAGCTGAAAAAGGGAGCTCATCCGCCTCTCCCTGGATTTGAACCTGTGACCTATTGGTCTTCAGTCCTGCCAGCACAGGGGTTTAACCCACTGCGCCATCGGGGGCTCCTTATCCACCGGGGGCTCCTTATCCACCAGGGTCTCCTTATCCACCACTGATAAATCCTGCTGATTTACTGAGTCTATTTTAGTTGAAACTATCAACAGAATTCAGATCCAAGTACTTAATTTTTTAAAAATGTCTAGTCCTTCAGGTGTAGAAACGTAAACAGTATATGCAAAAACATTCAACACACAGTTATCGGGGACCTGTGAATAGCTCCAAGTCTCCTTTGAGTTGACCAAAGGGGATTTGCACAGCAAAGTAACAAAGAACACATTTTGTTCTTTCTCTCAACATAAAGGCTTTGCAGTTGTCATTGCATTGAACAAATACTTCATATTGGCATACAAAAACAAAGATGCTTGCACTTCTGATATGTTTCATACACATATTTTCATTCATGATTTGGTAGATAACTTTCCAATTCTACTTTGCATGCTCTAGACCAGGGGTCCTCAAACTTTTTAAGCAGAGGGCCAGGTCATAGTCCCTCAAACTGTTAGAGGGCCAGATTATAATTTGAAAAAACATGAATGGATTCCTATGCACACTGCAAATATCTTATTTGTAGTGCAAAAAACACTTAAAATTTAATAATTAAAATGAAGAACACTTTTAACAAATACTAACATTAATATTTCAATGGGAAGTGCAGGCCTGCTTTTGGCTGATGAGACAGGATTGTTGTTATTGTGTGCTTTCAAGTTGTCTCAGACTTAGGTTGACTCTGAGCAAGGGCCGGGTAAATGACCTTGGAGGGCCGTATTCGGCCCCCAGGCCTTAGTTTGAGGACCCCTGCTCTAGACCAGTAGTTCCCAACCTTTTTTTTTTTTTTTTTTTTTGACCAGGGACCACTTTGACCAGGGACCACTCTCCAACATTAGACCAAAAGGTTTACAAATAATTTTTTGGGCAACTTTAGATTCAGTTTGGCTATTTGGAGTGCTGATTAACAAAACCGCATTATATAAACCACATCAGCTCAAGTTTCTGATACAGAACATATGCCATCCAGTTGTCGCCATCTGCTCACCCACAGAAAACCATATTTAATAATCTAGAGCTGATGTGGTAGTAATCTTTTGTGGGTAGTCAGCCTCTCCCCTCCTGACATCGCCATTGCCTTGGCACTATAAGAGGGTTTTGCAAGACCAGCTGCTCTCATTGCCACGTGGTTTTGAGGCAATGGTGTATCAATGGTGAGGCTCAGACTATATTTGCGTTCTTGTGGACCACGCATGATCCACGGACCACGGGTTGGGAACCACTGCTCTAGACTCCGGATTAGCAAGACCGTGTGAAATGGCACTTTTAAAGGAATATAATTACCTTGAATTAACTTAGCATTGATGTCCTCATTTACTTTGGCAATGTTGACTATGTAACAAGCTTGCTGAGCATAGCGAAGAGTACTAAGAGTTTCCTCTACATTTCTGGCAGCAGGGCTAACTGTGGCAATCATAGTAGTTTTCGAATTTCCACCAAGGCTTTCTTTCAACAGCCTTCAGTTAGAGGAAAAGACAAGAAAGATAAAGTACTTTTTCCCAATGAGGCCAGACAATATGACTTCCAACACAGTAACAATGAATTCAAATATAGCCACAAGTTTCCGGTTATGACTAAAGGTGTGAGTCAAGATAGTGACTTTGCCCATTATATTCTCTTTTTAGCCTGCCTTTTCTCCATAGGTATTATTTATTTATTTATTTACGACATTTATATGCCACCCTTCTCACCCCAAAGGGGACTCAGAAGGGCTTACAAGATATATATATACATACAATATACAGGGTTAGTCAAAATGCATAGGCCAATAAGCCATTCAATTGAATGGCTTATTGGCCTATGCATTTTGACTAACCCTGTATTATATTATTAGCATAGTACAATATCAGTATTATATATTGCTATATTGTACTATACCATTATATTGTAATATTATTAGTAATATTACATGTAATATAAAACATATAATTATAATATCATATTAGTAGTAGTAGTAGTATATTGTATTACATTATAATATTATAAATATTATATGTATATGTATATGTATATTATATTATATTATATTATATTATATTACATTACATTATATTTATTATATTAGTGGCATAGCACAGGAGACAGGGTGGAACTGTCTTCTGCCCCCCCCCCCTTCACTCTAGCCTAGAGCAGGAAGGGGACAAGGCCCCCAATTGATGACATATATGCAGAAGACAAGGTAGATCTGTCCTCTGCCCCCCCCCCCTTCACTCTGGCCCAGCGCAGCAGTTGGTGTTGGGGGAGCGGTCCCCAACTGTTGACATATGCAGGAGACAAGGTGGAACTGTCCCCTGGCCCCCCCTCTATTCACTCAAAACAAGCAGGACTCAAAACAATTTATAAATAAGATAAAAACATGCAGAAGCTTGTAAAAGCTTATCATTAAAATATAGTTAAATCGTTGAGAACATTTAATAGTTTAAAACATGAATAAAAATAAAAGAAAAAAAATTAAGAATAGCATACCAAAACATCAAAACAAAAACTGTATCATATATAAAATATGTACATACCATGTAAGGACAGATTCACGGTATGGAATGAATACCTTCTTCTTGTTCTGATTTTGCTCTGAAAGAGCAGAAATAACTTTCCCCAGAGTTAAAAGGGATTTGTTTATACTCACGCCTTCCTGTATAGAGGAAGAAAGGAGTAACCAAGATGGATCTATGTAGTACTTTCTTGTTCTGCACATTAGGTATTGCTGTATCACAATTTTGACTAAAGTTTATGCGGCACAGAGACCAACAGAGAAATTTATTCCACTGGAGAACAGCCTGACGCTCAAGAGAGTAAATTTTACATTTTACCTTCAATCTTTCTCCACTAGTCCGAGCTGCAGAGCAGCGTTCGCTACCTGCAAGGTCTACTAGATTAACACGACTGATAATTCTATGTTCATGTTCCTTCTTTTCCACAATATCTGTCTGAAATGTAAAAAAAAACCAAAACAGTTAGACATCTATTCCTATGTTGATGGACAGTGCCCCAATATCTCTAGTCTTTTTACTTCCCAATCAAAGACTATAAACAAGGAGATTAAAATATAATAATTTCATTCTGTAGATGAACTAAGGGTTGGGTGGTCGACAATCAAGTCAAGTCAAGAAATCACCAAGAAAGGGCTACATTTGACTATTTCTGCAACATGGGTTTAATAGTCTGAAATTGATGGAAACTCGTACACATACACACTTAATCACAACGTCCTTTTTCTCCTTCTTTCCTGTCTGTAGATTTCCTCTCTCAGCTTATCCTTCAGCTTAGCATCTGTGTCTTTTTCTGTTAGTAAACATCCTGTGTTTCTTTGTTTCAAAACAAAAATAATCTTTCTGTGCAATCTTTTTCCCTGACTGTAAATAGAAGGTCAGCTGCTGTCTTCTCCTTTTTGCCTTGTATTTTATTTCTGTTGTATTTTGAAATGGTCATATGACTGGTCAAATAAATAAATAGATATCTACATAAAAACTCCAACCATCACCCAAGTCAAAAAAGAAGCACCATTAAAGCCTTGGCAGACCGTGCAAAAAGATTCTGCGAACCCCACCTCCTCCAAGATGAACTGAACCACTTAAACTAGGCTTTACAGGCCAATGGATACTCCACCTCAGACATCAGAAGAGCTGCAAGACTGAGAACAAGCCATGAGAGTAAAAACAAAGATCCACCCAGAGGAGAAGTGTTCTTGCCATACATCAAGGGAACCACTGACCGCATAGGGAAGCTGATGAGGAAACACAACATACAAACTATCTACAGACTCACCAAGAAAATCCAACAAATGCTACATTCAGCAAAGGATAAGAGGGATCCTCTCACTTCTGCAGGAGTCTACCGGATACCATGCAGCTGTGGACAAGTCTACATAGGGACCACCAAACGCAGCATTGCCCAAACACGAATCAAGGAACATGAAAGGCACTGCAGACTACTTCAACCAGAGAAGTCAGCCATAGCGGAGCACCTGATGAACCAACTTGGACACAGCATATTATTCGAGAACACAGAAATGCTGGACCACTCCAACAACCACCATGTCAGACTACACAGAGAAGCCATTGAAATCCACAAGCATGTGGACAATTTCAACAGAAAGGAGGAAACCATGAAAATGAACAAAATCTGGCTACCAGTATTAAAAAACTCTAAAATTAGAACAGCACAACAACAGAGAGGAAACAAACAAGGACATCTAATCACCTCTCAACAAAAGATTGCTCCAGGCACTGCCAGGCAATCAAATGCTAATCAAGGTGGTCGGTTGAAACATTCACACCTAGCTCCAGCAGACAAGAGTCCTTTGTCTCACCCTGGTCATTCCACAGATATATAAACCCTTTTTCCTAGTTCCAACAGACCTCACTACCTCTGAGGATGCTTGCCATAGATGCAGGCGAAACGTCAGGAGAAATGCCTTTAGAACATGGCCATATAGCCCGAAAAAAACCTACAACAACCCAATGATTCCGGCCATGAAAGCTTTCGACAATACAATACAATAAATAAATTATTATTATTATTATTATTATTACTATTATTATTACTATTATTATTCTCCCTCCTATCACTGTCAGGTCAGCCTAATCTCCTTCTACCTCTGACCCAAATGTCTTGTCCTGGCAATGCTATCTTTTCCCAAATTCATTCACTCTTTCTCCTCCTCCTCTGTTTATCTCCCTTTAACCCCTTCTTCTTCTTTATGAAATTCACTTTACATTTCGTAGTCCCAACACCTAACCTGCATCTATAAAGACAGATCAAAATAAGTCCATAAATCATCTTATATTTTAGTGATCTTTTTAAAAACTAAATCATTTCTTTGCTAACACACTAAGACATCATGAACCATCTACTACCAGGATTCAATGGGAAGCCATTGACCATTTTTTACAAAGGCTGATTGCAGCTAACACTTGTAGGGTAGTTTTGATGAAGGAAGGAGTGTTGCTTTATGTTATATATTGTTTTCATTTTTTTTAGTTTTTGCATATTGCATTTTTTAGTTTTTACATACTATTGTTCCACCCAGAGTTGAGAAATAAATGTGAGGATCACCTTATTAAAGATCAAATTTTCATTAATTTCATGCCCACCTCTGTTCGATTCAAATTAGAACTTATTAGGACATATAAAACTACTTTTATTGTACTTGTGCTTTCACAATGTTTGCTAGGAATTAAACAGCACATAAACAAATAGGCTATGTGACGTCTATTGTGGTGGCAGGATCTGAGATCCAGGCACCAATCCACAGCCAGAGCAGCATGGTCGGCCGAGGCTTCATCCTCAGTGTCTGCCTTCTTTCCTCGGACTTGAGGGTCGGTCCACAGCAACAAAACAAAAGGAAAGGGGTGGCAAGAAGGAGGCAGAACCAAATGTCTTCTTGCTTCACTCAGTTCGGACCTTCCCCTCCCCCCTTTCCAACTTTTCCCAGTGGTCTTGTCCAACACAAAGCCACCCCTCACTCTCCCTCCACCAACTTCGAAACTAACAGTTAATAATAATAATAACAAAATAATAATAATAATAATAATAATAATAACTTTATTCTTATATCGCGCCTCCGTCTCCCCAAAGGGACTCGGGGCAGCTTACATGAGGACCAAGCCCAGTAAAAACAAAGGCTACAAAGTAACACAATTAAGAACGGTTATACTAGTGTTTTTCAGACTCTACTCCTTCAGATGCTTTGAACTTCAACTTTCACAATTCCTAACAACTGGTAAATTGGCTGGCATTTCTGGGAGTCCAAAACATCTGGAGGAGAATAGTTTGAGAAACAATGATCAGTCAATGGTTTTTTGCATATTTTCCTAATAAAACACATTAAGACTCTTTACACCAGGGGGTCCTCAAACTTTTTAAACAGAGGACCAGGTCACTGTGCCTCAAACTGTTGGAGGGCCGGATTATATTTTGAAAAAAACATGAATGAATTCCTGTTGCTATTGTGTTCTTTCAAGTCATTTCAGACTTAGGGTGATCCTGAGTGAGGGCCGGATAAATGACCTTGGAGGGCCGTATCCGGCCCCTGGACCTTAGTTTGAGGACCCCTGCTTTACACAGTATACAAAGAAGAAGAGGGCAGCTGATTTACTCAATTTCAAACACATCCAAGTATATTTTTTTCATACCTTTGTTTGTGTCATCACCAGGGTAAAAACAGAATGAGACCGAGAACTCTTGTCGTTCATGCCTGTGGCCGCAGTCGCTCTGTGTTTATTTCCTAACTGAAGCCAGCGCTGGTGAAAAATAAAGGCAAGTTCAGACACTTTGAGAAATCGCATTAAATGAACATTTTAAAAGACACTGGAACAAGTTTAAACTGACAAAAAACACAGCTATATTTAATTTAATTTTCAGTTTATCCCATGACTGGAAATATTTGATTTTAATGTGACACAACATTTGAATATATCTGCTGGCAACATGCACGAACACATATACAGGCAAATCTAAGAATGGGGGTAGAAACTCTTTGATAGGGGATGTCAATGGCCATTATCCCTTACCAGCCCATACTGACTGGGAATGGAAGCCCAACTCCATTCCCCAGTTCCTGCACCCTCTCCAAGGACTGCTGCTTTCTGCTAGCTCAGTGTTTCTCAACCTTCCTAATACAGTTCCTCATGTTGTGGTGACCCCCAACCATAACATTATTTTTGTTGCTACTACATAACTGCAATTTTGCTGCTGTTGTGAATTGTAATGTAAATATGTTATGCAGGATGTAAGTATCTGATATGCAGGATGTATTCACTGGACCAAATTTGGCCCAAATACCCAATATGACCAAATTTGAATACTGGTGGGGTTTGGGGGGTGGGGGGAGGATTGATTTTGTCATTTAGGAGTTGTAGTTGTTGGGATTTATAGTTCACCTACAATCAAAGAGCATTCTGAACTCCGCCAACAATGGAATTGAACCAAACTTGGCATACAGAACTCCCACGACCAACAGAAAATACCGGAAGGGTTTGGTGGGCATTGACCTTGAGTTTTGGAGTTGTAGTTCACCTACATCCAGAGAGCACTGTGGACTCAAACAAGGATGGATCTGGACCAAACTTGGCACAAATACTCAATATGCTCAAATGTGAAAACTGGAGGAGATTGGTGAAAATAGACCTTGACATTTGGGAATTGTACTTGATGGGATTTATATTTCACTTACAACAGTGGTTCTCAACCTGTGGGTCCCCAGGTGTTTTGGCCTACAACTCCCAGAAATCCCAGCCAGTTTACCAGCTGTTAGGATTTCTGGGAGTTGAAAGCCAAAAACATCTGGGGACCCCAGGTTGAGAACCACTGACTTACAATCAAAGAGCATTCTGAATCTCACCAGTGATAGAATTGGGCCAAACTTCCCACACAGAACCCACATGACCAACAGAAAACACTGTGTTTTCTCATGGTCTTTGGTGACCTCACTGACACCCCCTCACAACCCCCCCCCCCAGAGGTCCCGACCCCCAGGTTGAGAAACGCTGTGCTAGCTGGACTTCTGATATACTGCCTGGCATTTGCTAGATGATATACCCCATTGGCAATATCTTTCTAATCGTACCAGGATTCTAATACTAACTGCCTCTTCAGCTGTGTTAATATTGTATTAATAGTATTACTGTGTCACTAGTATTAAAACTGGCTTGTACCACTAACTTATGCAGAAGCACGGAAGATGTCAAAACTATTTTCTCCATTGCTCTACAATCTTTTATTTATAGTCACTGAAAACCAATAACAAAATTTTCACATATTAACTTGAAAAACATATTTATAATTCCAACTATCGAAATAATAAAACACTTGCCTGAATATCTGAATAAGAAGTAATAACATTCCTAAAAGGAAAAAAAAACAATAATTTTATCTAATAGGAAAAAATTAAATTGCACTTAAGAGAAATCCTACCAAGCTTGCAGCTTAAACATCAAATAGCTTCACATAAAGCTAACAGATGACTCAACGACAGATTCTACACACATTTCAAGTCCATACTTATGGGATTGTTAGAGGGAATGTCTATTTGATCAGTTGTTGACTTCTAGTGTTAATAACAATCAAGTCATGATGCAGGTCAGCACAGTAAAGACTTACACTGTCAGGTCTTCCACATATGGCCCAAAGACTGGATGTTCTCTCACACGAAGCTGTTTATCAGAAAAGACAATGATGGTCAGAGATATGATTCGGTCATATATAACAAAATTTGAAAAAAAAATCCTGTTCCTGTTTTGAAAGTGTTATTTCCTGTTTAATTGTGCAGTACTTACTTTGAAAGTAGCTGTTATACCCCAGAAACTCCATTTTTGTGGCTGCCACAAACTATGTTGTATTGGTTGAACCTCAATGAGATATTCAATAAAACAAATTACAGCAAAATGTGCTGCAGGATGTCCCACAAAAACAAAAAAAAATCCATGTTTTTAATTATAGAACCCATCAGAAAAATCAATTACACTATGTAACAAAAATCATGTTACATAGTATAATTGTTCAAAAACTACAGTTTTCCGTTCTACCAATTTTAAAAAAATTGAAACAAACTTGTTCACACTTTATTTTATTATAAAACCAGTAAAAGTTGTCAAAAGTGTTCACATAAAACAAAATAGTATGAGAACCAAACACTTTCAACGGGGAAACAAAAACAGCATATTCAAAAAAGTAGAGAGAAAAAGAAATGCCACCCTGCGGTTCAAGGAGATAAATTTTAAATGGGCTTCTTGTGAACCATATCTTGCTCATGCATGAGCATACCTCATACCTGGTAGATTACCATATAGAAGCCGCATGGTCCCCAAGAAAACAAATGTTGGTCACTATACATCCTTGCTAATGCTAGCCTAAGTATAAACATCTATTTAGAAGCTTATAACAACAGAAAGCACATATATGGTGCGAAAATAATAACCAGGATCCTATAGGAGCAAAATAATTAGCCAAATATACAATTTTGTGAGCTATTATACTTTCTCACCATTTAAATGGTAAATATTCAAGATGTAGCTCAATACACAAACAGATCTGCAGCAACTATCAGACTGCTTCTCTCGTCCAGAGTGAGGGGGGGGGGGGGGGAGAAGACAGTTCCATCTTGTCTCCTTCATCGGTCAGGACACCCCCCCCCCCCCTGCATCAACTGCTTCTCTGGTCCAGAGTGAAAAAAGAGGGGGGCAGAAGACAGTTGCATCTTGTCTCCTTCCTATGTCATTGGTTGGGACCCCCCCCCCCCCAGCATCAACTGCTTCTCTAGTCCTGAGTGAAAGGGGGGGGGGCAGAAGACAGTTCCATCTTGTCTCCTTCCTATGTCATCGGTCAGGAGCCCCCCCCCCCACCCAGCATCCACTGCTTCTCTGGTCCAGAGTGAAGAGAGAGGGGGGGCAGAAGACAGTCCCACCTTGTCTCCTTCCTGTGTCATCGGACAGGAGCCCCCCCCCCTCCCCACACCCAGCATCAACTGCTTCTCTGGTCCAGAATGAAGAGAGAGGGGGGCAGAAGACAGTTCCATCTTGTCTCCTTCCTGTGTCATCGGTCAGGAGCCCCCCACCCAGCATCAACTGCTTCTCTGGTCCAGAGTGAAGAGAGAGGGGAGCAGAAGACAGTTCCACCTTGTCTCCTTCCTGTGTCATCGGACAGGAGCCCCCCCCCCTCCCCACACACCCAGCATCAACTGCTTTTCTGGTCCAGAATGAAGAGAGAGGGGGCAGAAGACAGTTCCATCTTGTCTCCTTCCTATGTCATCGGTCAGGAGCCACCCACCCACCCACCCAGCATCAACTGCTTCTCTGGTCCAGAATGAAGAAAGAGGGGGGCAGAAGACAGTTCCATCTTATCTCCTGTGCTTTACTAATAACGTAATATAATATAATATAATATAATATAATATAATATATTGTATATACATATAATATTTATAATATTAAAATGTAATACAATATAATACTAATAATAATAAAATATTATAATTATATATTTTATATTACATGTATTACTAATAATATTACAATATAATGGTATAGTACAATATAGTAATATATAATACTGATATTGCACTGTGCTAATAATATAATATATTTTATGTGTATATATATCTTGTAAGCCGCTCTGAGTACCCTTCAGGGTGAGAAGGGTAGCATATAAATGTTGTAAAGAAATAAACAAATGGCAGTGGTGTTAATGAGTGCAAGAAGAAGGCCTGTCCAACCACTACTCTCACAAACCACAGCTTGAGCCTTTGTCTTCCAGCACAAAATGTGTGTATTTTTGATCATTTCTTTCATCAAAGCCTGACTCTATGGGATCTTTGAAGCCAAGCCTTTGTCTCTATCCCCAGCAAATGTGCAGGGCTGTCTGTATATCTAAAGGTGTTGTTGTTATTGTTGTTTTTATTTATATACTTCCTTTTCTCTCCACAAGGAGACTCATAAACTGTTAGTGTTCTCATAGACCAGGGGTCCTCAAACTACGGCCCGCGGGCCACTTCCGGCCCGCGGAGGAGGAGCGCCCCCCCACACCCACACATTGCCCCTCCCTTGGCTGGCTCACGCTATCCGTCAGGCCCGATGTTCAGCGTGCGCCAGCCAAGGGCAGCTGCTCTGCCTGGCTTGGTGCTTTACGCACAAGTAGGCCATGCGGGGCTGCTCCTCCCTTGGCAGGCTCACGCTGCCCATCGAGTCCGATGGGCAGCGTGAGCCAGCCAAGGGAGGCTGCCCCGGCGCTCCATGCAGTCATGCCGGCCACATGACCTTGGAGGTGTCTACGGACAACGCTGGCTCTTCGACTTAGAAATGCAGATGAGCACCACACTCCAGAGACAGACACAACTGGACTTCATGTTAGAGGAAAACCTTTAAGTAGGATAATTGTGGAAGATCCTGGGTGGGAGAAAGAACTCTTGTCTGTTGGAGGTAGGTATGAATGTTTCAATTGGCCACCTTGATTACCATTTCATAGCCTGACAGTTTTTAGGGAAAAACCTTTGTTGAGATGTGATTAGCTGGTCCTGATTGTTTCTTGTCTGGAGTTCCCCTGTGTTTGAGTGTTGTTCTTTATTTACAGTTATAATTTTAGAGTTTTTTAAATACTGGTAGCCAGATTTTGTTCAGACTAGAAATAGGAAGATTTCCCATTCTCTGCTCCTGGAATTACTGCCTAAAGAGGGCTAGAAAGAACCCCCTCTAAGGGCCCTTCCACACAGCAAAATAAGATATGTGTAATGTGCATAGGCATTTTTTTATTGATTTTTTTTTAAAACCTATAGTCTGGCCCTCCAACGGTCTAAGGGACAGTGAACTGGCCCCCAGTTTAAACGGTTTGAGAACCTCTGTCATAGACTAGGTCATACAAAACACAAATAGTAACTTACAGGTTCTTTCTTCTGTCCAGTTTCCCGCCTGAAGACGAGCAAGTCATGAATTTTTTCATTGTAAACTTCAAAATAACTCATTTCAAGATGATAAGCAATCTAAAGAAGACAAAAAAACACCAGAGGTTAGTTTATAAAGAAATGTAACAATCTTGAGTGTCTCAGTAAAAAGATGCAGTTTGAAAACAAAAACTAACTTTCTTTCAAATTATAAAACTGGTGATGGGCTCAAAGATGAGCTTCCTTTTTTCCAGGAGTATCAC
The DNA here is from genome assembly GCF_037176765.1 of Anolis sagrei. Classification (NCBI taxonomy): domain Eukaryota; kingdom Metazoa; phylum Chordata; class Lepidosauria; order Squamata; family Anolidae; genus Anolis; species Anolis sagrei. Next base: position 112,481,734 of record NC_090024.1, read on the forward strand.
AGGGATTGTGGTGCAGCCGGCCGAGTGTCAGCTGCATTAAGATCACTCTGACCAAAAGGTCATGAGTTCGAAGCCAGCCCGGGTTGGAGTGGGTTTCCAACCAATTGTGTGTAGCCTGTTGTCGACCTTTGCAACCCGAAAGACAGTTGCATCTGTCAAGTAGGAAAATTAGGCACCACCTTAAAGTGTGGGGAGGCTAAATTAACTGATTTATGAGGCCATAAAGAAGACTCCAGCAAAGCATTCCAGTGGGAAAGCATGCGGGGAATGCGGAAGTGCTTCATCAGCGTCGCAGATGGACGATGAAAGCGACAGCTCCCCTGGCGGCCAGAAAAAAAGTTAAATAGCCTCTGTGTATGTCTGTATATGTTTGTATGTAAGTAAGTAAGTAAGTATGTTTGTATGTCAAAAATTGGCATTGAATGTTTGCCATATATGTGTACACTGTAATCCGCCCTGAGTCCCCTGCGGGGTGAGAAGGGCAGAATATAAAAGCTGTAAATAAATAAATAAATAAAATCACCTAACAAGGACAGGATCACAGTATCATTAATACCTGTTGGGTTTCTGCTTCTTCTATTCGTTTAAAGAGATCTTCACAGAATCTCGGTGTTATTCCTCGTTCATCGTTCTCGAAGCCCATCATGCTGTAATGATAAATATTTCACTAATTAGCTCAAGGTGTTTTTCAACTCTGCAAGAGCAGATGTCTTTTGATCTGATTTCATCTGACTGGTATTTAAAAGATACCTACTTTAAAATAAATGTGCAAACTGTTCTGCAGAATACTGTAAAGTCTAATATGATTTTGGAACTGGAAAATTTAGCCATTTTCTCCAAAGCAAAGGAGAACAACATTCTCATAGATTTGTTTGGCAACTTGCTCATATATTGATCAAGGGACTACAAAATATAACAAATTATAACAAATTTGCTAACTGTATCCTTACTGGGTCAATTATAACAAATTTGCTAACTGTATCCTTACTGGGTCAATTATAACAAATTTGCTAACTGTATCCTTACTGGGTCAATTATAACAAATTTACTAACTGTAACCTTATTAGGTAGATTCAAACAACTGGGAATAAAGACTTAAAACATATTCTGCAGCGCACAGAATAATTGGGCTAAACTTAATAATAATCTATATAAACAAAAATGTAATGTTCATTTGTGGGATTAACATAATTCAGAAATCACTGGATGAATTGAGATGAAATTTTGACCCAATACTCCTAACAGTCCAACAAGTGTTCATCACCCCTAAAAAACAAAAAACAAAAACAAAACAAAACAGCAGAACAGACTTAAAAAACTCCAAAATACACCATATATATATATATACACACACACACACAAACTCATATACATATACATATACACATGCACACATACACACACAATTAACTTCACAATTCAGCAGCAGATCAGTTGCACAACTTCAGTGCTTTCCAGTAGCTTCTTCCTGCACAGTATTTTCAGTCAACTGCTCCCACAGCCTGCAGCCACGCTGGAACCTTTTACAGACACTTGAGCACATGCCCAGCCATTGTCAGTTTTACCATTGTCTTTCCCCCAGTCTAGATGATATTACCACAGCACAGTTATATCTTGTCTTAGCAGACAGGTTCTTTTAATTACATATAGCCTTCGACAAACAACATCACAGCACAAGGAGAAATATACACTGTACAAGACTTCCTTATATACAATTCATTTACACATAGCAATCTCTGATTGGTTCCCAACTCATTGACTCAACTCAAACCCAGGATTGCATCATTCGCAATTACCTGGACTAGGCCAGAACACATTCCCCATATACAATCAATGCATGACTCAGCATTCCCAATAGAAGCCCATTAGTAGTGCATGACTCAGCTATATTACATTGCAATACATTGTAAAACCTGACACATACGTATATATATACCCAAGCACACACAAATATACATGCACATACATCTACATACACACACATATATACATATACACATGCTGAAATACATACAGATAAACACAAATATGCATATAGACAAGCCCACACATATACACAATATATATATACACATATAAACACACAAATATATACATACATATATACACATCTACACACACATATGCACACACATATATACACCTATATATATACACACACACACACACACATACACAGATACAGAAATATATACACACACACAAAACACATATATACAGACTGGGACACAGCAAGGCATGGCAGGAGATGGCTAATAATAATAATAATAATAATAATAATAATAATATACTTTATATTCCACTCTATTTCCTCGGGAAGACTCAGAGCAGATTATAGAATACATATATGGCAAACATTCAATGCTGTTATACAATTAGCAACAAAGACAGCACATAGACAGAGGGAAAGATTTCCCTCTTTTTCATTTTTGGCATCTAGCCTTGGGGAGGTGCTGTTGTTCCATTTTCCATGCCGCTGATGCCTTCCTGATCAAATTGCCGGCATGTCTGCATTGGCGCCTTTTACCTCCCCGCCAAAGCGTGCTCACACACGCTCCTTAGCACACTAACCGTACTTCCCCAGTATATGTATAGTTTGTAATATAGCTCTGTATATTTGAAGGGCTGCCGAACAAGGCAGCAGCTTCACATGCTTGTGTTGGATTTTGTGTTTTTATTGATCTACTCACATTACTGGTTTCGAACTGCTAGGTGGGTAGAAGCTAGGGCTGATGGAGGGAGCTCACCCCAACCCATGGCATGAACTGCCAACGTTCAGATCAGCAAGATTTTTTGCAGCTGGCGGTTTTACCTGCTGTTCTACCGCGGCCCAATTTATTATGAATTATATTCATTTGTAGCCTCTAGTTACATAGTTAACCCTGTAAAATCCCTTTAGCATTTCAAAAGAAGTAAAATATTGCATATTTAACTGGTATGGTGTTATGCTGAGGCAATTCACACTGAATGATAAGCTATAGCAAGCATGTGATTTCGGTTAGCCTTCTGGTAATGGTACCAAGTTGTGTTAATAGCCCTTAACACAGTGGTTCTCAACCTTCCTAATGCCGCGACCCCTTATTACAGTTCCTCATGTTGTGGTGACCCCCAACAATCAATTTATTTTCGTTGCTACTTCATAATTGTAATTTTGCTACTTTTATGAATCGTAATGTAAATATCTAATCTGCAGGATGTATTTTCATTCACTGGACTAAATACCCAATACGCCCAAATTGGACTACTGGTGGGGTTGGAGGGGTTGATTTTATCATTTGGGAGTTGTAGTTGCCGGGATTTATAGTTCACCAACAATCAAAGAGCATTCTGAACTCCACCAATGATGGAATTGAACCAAACTTGGCATACAGAACTCCCATGAGCAACAAAAAAATACTGGAATGATTTGGTGGGCACTGACCTTGAGTTTTGGAGTTGTAGTTCACTTACATCCAGAGAGCACACTGGACTCAAACAATGATGAATCTGGACCAATCTTGCCACAAATATTCAATATGCCCAAATGTGAACATTGGTGGAGTTTGGGGAAAACAGACCTTGACATTTGGGAGTTTTAGTTGTTGGGATTTATAGTTGACCTACAATCAAAGTGCATTCTGAACCCCAGCAACGATAGAATTAGTCCAAACTGTTTTTTGATGGTCTTTGGTGACCACTCTGACACCCTCACAGAAGACCCCTCTCCTAACTCGCTCCCTCACCGAATGGTGGGAGAGCGAGGCAGGCGAGGCGGGCTTTGCGCGGGCCAGGCCCGCATGGAGGACCCTTCGCCTGCCTCGCTCCCTCGCCGAATGGCGGGAGAGCGAGGCGGGCTTTGCGCAGGCCAGACCCGCACAGAGGACTTCTTGCCTGCTTCGCCCACTTGCTGAATAGCGGGAGAGCGAGGCAGGACGCCTCGTCTGCCTCGTCCACTTGCCAAATAGCGGGAGAGCGAGGCAGGCGAGGCGGGCTTTGTGCATGCCAGGCCCGCACAGAGGACGCCTCGCATACCTCGCCGAATGGCAGGAGAGCGAGGCAGGTGTGGCGGGCTTTGCACGGGCCAGGCCAGCACAGAGGACACCTCGCCTGCCTTGCGCACTCGCCGAATGGTGGGAGAGCGAGGCGGGCTTTGCGCAGGCCAGGTCCGCAAGGAGGACATCTTGCCTGCTTCGCCCACTTGCTGAATAGTGGGAGAGCAAGGCCGGACGCCTCATCTACCTCATCTACTTGCCAAATAGCGGGTAAACGAGGCAGGCGTGGCGGGCTTTGCGCAGGCCAGGCCCGCACAGAGGACACCTCGCCTGCCTTGCCCACTCGCTGAATGGTGGGAGAGCGAGGCAGGCAAGGCAGGCTTTGCACGGGCCAGGCCCGCATGGAGGACCCCTCGCCTGCCTCGCGACCCCTCCAAAATGGCCAGGCGACCCCCAGGTTGAGAACCACTGCCTTAACACCTATAGAGCACTTTACAGAGTAATTCCATGTACATCACCACATTATTCAGCAACCCTGTCCTACTGTATACCATTATTTCCAAGAACTGTTAGCTCCATTTTAACACTAGTCCACTAGATAAAATATGTGCCACAGTCCATAGGATTTTAAGTGAATGAAATCCTTCCATAGGACAATGTATCTTGATTCAGTTGATTTAATTTCCATACCTAAAAGTAATTTTCTCAGCACTGCGGCAATTTCATTATTCGCTTAAATTTCATTCACTTAAAATCATGGACAAAGGAAACACTAGGAAGCAACACAGATTCAAAGCAACCCAAAAAGCAGCAACCTTCCAATACAACTTACGTGTATGACTTTCCCGAACCAGTCTGTCCATATGCAAAAAGGCAGGTGTTGTATCCTTCAAAGGCCCTTTCTAAGAGAGGAATTGCCAAGGACTGATAGACCATCTCTTGGCCTGCAAAGTTATGGCTCTTATCGAAAGACCAGAAGGAATAATCAAAGCTGAAACTGTAGGTTTGTTTTGTGTTTGGGTGGTTTACAACAGTCTCTTGGCCAGCCATGGAAATGATCTGGAACTTTTCTTCATTTTTCTCTCTGAATAAAGGCAGAAGGTTAACATTATTTACAGGAGGTAAAATTAAATGCAACAGATTAAGAATGCTCATAGCAAACTAAGAATTACATTTCAATTAAATGTGTTTAACTGATGTTCTAAAAAGAATTCTAATAATAATAAAATAATTTCTTTCTAAGAGCGAAGTTTCATAGAATCATATAATCAAAGAGTTGGAAGAGACCTCATGGGCCATCCAGTCCAACCCCCTGCCAAGAAGTAGGAATATTGCATTCAAATCACCCCTGACAGATGGCCATCCAGCCTCTGTTTAAAAGCCTCCAAAGAAGGAGCCTCCAAAGAATGCTATTTATTCTTTTACTCTGTTATTAGTATTATTTTATTACATTTATTATTTTACTCTATTATTATTATATTTACATTATTTTGCTGTATTATTATTACATTTACAGTATTTTAACCTATTATTTATTGTTTTAATCTATTTATTATTATTATTATTACATTTACAGTATTTTACCCTATTATTACTAATTTATTATTTTACTCTATTATTACTGTTTTTATTGCATTTCCGTTATTTCACTCTATTATTTTTATTACATGTACATTGAAGTAGGTTAGCATAATGGTTTCATCAGAGTTGGACAGTCTTATCTTCAATTACAGTTTTATGTAAATATTCAAAAACATTTCGCCTATTGATGCCTCAATTAATGTAATTTTATTGGTATCTATTTTTGTTTTGAAATTGACCCAAAGTGGATGCATTTCCCACCCTCGGCTTATAATCGAGTCAATACGTTTTTCCAGTTTTTTGTGATAAAATTAGGTGCCTCAGCTTATATTCGGTTCGGCTTATACTCGAGTATATACGGTACATAACTTGAAGATATGTGAAAGATTTAGGAGCATCCTGGACTTTGGGACAAGCAATACTCAACCTGTTCCACAGTGTTTGGACATAATGTTTTGCTACATTTTATCTTCCAAGAAGGACATAACAATTCATATAATTTGAGATATAATGCCTAAAAACTGTAGTCACATACCTGTCGCTGAAGGGGCGGACTCTCACAGCCACAGTAACTTTACTATTTTCAATTTTGAATGGGTCGTCTGTAATGCATGTGTCCTGCTTCGGAGTATCGTCTTGCAGCACAGACATTTGTTGGATAGATCTAGTATTTTCTTGCACCCTTCCATTTTTAATATTGAGAGCATGTGATGTTGTTTCAGAGCTCAATGTCTTATTTCTCCCAGCGGAGGTAGTAGAAGTCTGAGCATGCTGAACAGGCGTGCATTTGGGGGTAAATTTAGGTCCATCTGTCATTCCTTTTCTTGGTGTTTTCTGTCTTTCCAAATTTTTATTTTTAAGATCATCATCTTGCAAGTTGACTATTCCATTTTCCTTATGGAAATTCCTTTCTTTGGTGCACTTAACAGCAGATGTCTTATTATCAGGTTTTGCTGGAGTGAAAAGGGAGAACCGAGACACGTTTTCACTCTCGGAATCAGTACTTAGTGTCCTGTGTTTCAGAGGCGTGTAGCTCCTATAGCCGTTTGAACCAACCGGATCCAAAGACATATTATTTTTCATACTAGGATTTAGCTTTACATCCCTGCAGGGCGTAAGTGACTGAGGACCAGTCTTAACAGATGGAGTATGATTGCTATTCCTTTTTGCTGGAAACAAAGTTGTGTTGTTTTTTTGTGATAAAAGTGCAATGTTTCCTCCTCTCGCCTCATTGGCATTGTTTGTTTTGGAAGTCTCCGTTGATCCAATCCTCTGACGGCGCTGCAGGGTCAGTCTTTTTTCTGTTTGTGTATTTTCACCATCGCATGTTGCATTTATACTGGATTGTTCTTTGCTTGTCACCGTTCTTCTCTGAAGGGTCAACTTGCCTCCATTTTTAAGGGCAGGGGAAGCACTCGCCAGCTTGTTACAAGTCGAAAGCACATAGGTCCGATTGATTTCTTTCGTCTTATTCAAGGACTGGGACAGTGAGTTTTCCTGCTCATTTCCCGACACATCTGGTGTACATTGTTCTCGAAATCTGTCCCTAATATAAGCATTTTGGTGGGGATGTTGTTGTGCAGAAGTGCTAAGAGTTCTGACATGGCTTACGTTTGGAACTTTGTAGATAGGCATTGAAGCATAAAGCAAGTGGCAGTAACAGAAGTGAAATTGTCTTGTATGCGTTGTTTTTTTCCCCAAAGGACGCGATTAGCTGTTACTTTCTCTATGATAGAAAAGAAATATGTCATATGATCTGTTAAAAAAACATCATAGTTGCCATCCACACAAAACCTTGAATGCCTGTGTAACAAGCATAGCCTTTGTCAGGTTTTACAATGTATTGCAATGTAATATAGCTGAGCCATGCACTGCTAATGGGTTTCTATTGGAAATGCTGAGTCATGCATTAACTGTACATAGAACTTCATTTGGGGAATGTGTTCTGGCCTAGTCCAGGTGATTGTGAATGATGCAATCCTGGGTTTGAGTTGAGTCAATGAGTTGGGAACCAATCAGTGATTGCTATGTGTAAATGAACTGTATATAAGGAAGTCATGTACAGTGTATATCTCTCCTTGTGCTGTGATCTTGTTCATCGAAGGCTATATGTAATTAAAGAACCTGTCTGCTAAGACAAGATATAACTGTATGCTGTGGTAAGTTTGTAATATCATCTAGACTGGGGGAAAGACAATGGTAAAACTGACAATGGCCGGGCATGTGCTCAAGTGTCTGTAAAATGTTCCAGAGTGACTGTAGGCTGTAGAAGCAGTTTACTGAAAATACTGTGCAGGAAGAAGCTACTGGAAAGCACTGAAGTTGTGCAACTGATCTGCTGCTGAATTGTGAAGTTAAACTCAACAGCCTTAGTGCCATTCCTTGATATTCTGTCATATAACCCAGAATATCAAGGCAGCTGAATAAAATCCCACATTATCTGCTTTGAATTGGGTTATATGAGTCCACACTGCCATATATTCCAGTTCAAAGCAGATAATGTGGGATTTTATCCAGCTGTGTGGAAGGGGCCTAAGGCCCTATATCCCAGAAGATCAAGGCACAAAATCCCACAATATGTGCTTTGAACTGGGTTATCTATGGGCCCTTCCACACAGCCCTATATCCCAAGGCAGAAAATCCCACATTATCTGAGTGTGGACTGAGATATCCCAGTTCAAAGCAGATATTGTGGGATTTTCTGCCTTGATATTCTGGGATATAGGGCTGCGTGGAAGCACCCAAAGTCAAAAGGAAATAAAATGTTTATAAGCCAGAAATTAAACAGGTCTCAGGTTTCTTTCAAATATGAAATGTTTTTGGATAAAATCAACTAAAAATATTAAACACCTAAGGATTAAGAAAACACAGTGTAAGATAATGATAACATGGTATCAAAAGCCACATCAATTGTCTCATGTTACAAAAAAAACAACAATCAATATTGTGCTACTGTTGCATGGGTTGCTGCTATCATGTATTTTACTGTTTTTTGTTCAACTCTATTTTTATCCCAAATATTTCCTCCATCTTGTATTTCCTCCATCTTGTTCTTGGCTTTATGTGTGGTGCGACTGCGAAAAACTACACACAAAACAATATTTTTTAAAAACCTAAGAACGAGATGAAAACTGATTCTGCATTGTACTATTTTGTATTGGTTTATTGCATTCTTATGTTTTTATTTATTTAATTGTGATGTTTGTTTTGTTGTTTTGGTTTTATTTTGTTGTAATGTATTGTCGAGCTTGGCCTCATGTAAGCTGCCCCGAGTCCCCTTTGGGGAGATGGTGATGGGGTATAAAGGTTATTATTATTATTATTATTATTATTATTATTATTGATAAAAATAGAGTTGAAAAAATATTATTTACTCCGAAAAGAATATTTTCGGAGTAATAATGGAACACCTCAGAAAGCGAGAGTCCAAAAGTGGCAGGCTCAAACCCAGAACCTCAACCAATGGCTGATACCAAATGAGAGACTTCCCCCTGGGCACACAGAAGACCGGGCGACTTGGAAGGCGCTGAACAGACTGCGCTCTGGCACCACGAGATGCAGAGCCAACCTCAAGAAATGGGGCCACAAAGTGGAATCTACGACATGCGAGAGTGGAGAACAACAAACCACTGACCACCTGCTGCAATGAAACCTGAGCCCTGCCACATGCACAATGGAGGACCTTCTTGCAGCAACACCAGAAGCTCTCCAAGTGGCCAGCTACTGGTCAAAGGACATTTAACCAACTACCAAACTCGCAAATTTTGTATTTTGTCTGTTTGTTTGTTTTATTCTATCAAATTACCTTGCTTCTGTAAAGTGACATGCACAACCTGGAGATCACAACCAGACACGGTGAAGACATCTGCCCTTGCGCTATGCTACTCTGCTGCTGAGTATGCATGCCCAGTGTGGAACACATCTCACCACACTAAAACAGTGGATGTAGCTCTTAATGAGACATGCTGCATTATCAGGGGGTGTCTGCGCTCTACACCACTAAAGAAATTACACTGTTTAGCCGGTATTGCACCACCTGGCATCCGCCGGGAAGTAGCAGCCAATAGTGAACGGACCAAGGCAGTGACATCTCCAGCTCATCCCCTGTTTGGATATCAGCCAGCATGTCAACGACTTAAATCAATAAATAGTTTTCAAATGCTACATTCAGCAAAGGACAAGAGGGATCCTCTCACTTCTGCAGGAGTCTCTACCATGTAGCATGCAGCTGTGGACAAGTCGACATAGGGACCACCAAACGCAGCATTGCCCAAACACGAATCAAGGAACATGAAAGGCACTGCAGACTACTTCAACCAGAGAAGTCAGCCATAGCACAGCACCTGATGAACCAACCTGGACACAGCGTATTATTGGAGAACACAGAAATGCTGGATCACTCCAACAACCACCATGTCAGACTACACAGAGAAGCCATTGAAATACACAAGCATGTGGACAATTTCAACAGAAAGGAGGAAACCATGAAAATGAACAAAATCTGGCTACCAGTATTAAAAAAAACTCTAAAATTACAGCAGCACAACAACAGAGAGGAAACGAACAAGGACAGCTAATCACCTCTCAACAAAAGTTTGCTCTAGGCACTGTCAGGTCATTATATGCTAATCAAGGTGGTCAGTTGAAACATTCACACCTAGCTCCAGCAGACAAGAGTCCTTTGTCTCATCCTGGTCATTCCACAGATATATAAACCCTTCTTCCTAGTTCCAACAGACCTCACTACCGCTGAGGATGCTTGCCATAGAGGCAGGTGAAACGTCAGGAGAGAATGCCTCTGGACCATGGCCATACAGCCCGGAAAAACCTACAACAATCCAGTGATTCCGGCCATGAAAGCCTTCGACAATACAGTTTTCTAAGATCTACCAAGACACTCACTGGAACACCCCAGCAAGCAAGAGTCCAAAAGTGGCAGGCTCAAACCCAGAACCTCAACAATGGCTGATACCAAATGAGAGACTCATTCCTGGGCACACAGAAAACTGGGCGACTTGGAAGGCGCTGAACAGACTGTGCTCTGGCACCACGAGATGCAGAGCCAACCTTAAGAAATGGGGCTACAAAGTGGAATCCACAACATGCGTGTGTGGAAAAGAGCAAACTACAGACCATCTGCTGCGATGCGACCTGAGCCCTGCTACATGCACAATGGAGGACCTTCTTATAGTAACACCAGAGGCACTCCAAGTGGCCAGATACTGATCAAAGGACATTTAATTAACTACCAAGCTTGCAAACTTTGTGTTTTGTTTGTTTGTTTGTTTAAAAATGCAATGCAACTGTTTGGTCTGCTCCTGAAACGATAAATAAATATGTAAAGTGATCCTGGGAAGTCACTCTCTCTCAGCCTCAGAGGGAGGCAAAGGCAAACCCTTCTGGACAAATCTGGCCATGAAAATGGAGACCCCTTCTATACTGCCATGTAATCCAGATTATCAAAGCAAATAACCCACATGATCTGCTTTGTACTGGATTATATGAGTCTACACTGCCATAAAATCCAGTTCGAAGCAGATAATTTGAATTGTATCTGACAGTGTAGAAGGGGCCACAGTCCCTATTAACCCCAGCCAGCATAGCCAATGTAGGAGACTGTGGCCTTCAATGTGCCCAGCCTTGAATTACAAGGAAGCAAGGAAGGCATCAGAAAGGAGGCTTGGATTGCTCCACAACAAGATCCCCCCCCCCCCAATAAAAAATAAATGGTTCATTCCACAAAAGGGGAGGGAAGTGACCCCTCCCGCACTGAGACTTACCTATCCTCAAATAATCAACCAACAGACCTAAACCGCAGAAGCATCTCCAGCTCTCCGTTCGAATACGCCGCCGCCGCCTCTTATTGGCCGTGACTGTTGATGACGACAGCCGTGAGGCAAAGAGTGGTGTGACAACTATGATGTTTGGAGCTACACCTCCGGTTCCCAAGCGGAAGCGCCTGCAAGCCAGCAATGCAAGGCAGGGCAAAGAGATAAAATCAGACTGCAATAGATGACTTTCCATGGAAGCACACCTTGATCGAAAAGAGATGAAGGGTGGAAGAAGCTAAGCTTGTCCTTAAATGTGTGTGTGTGTGTGTGCCTTTACCTCCTATTGTATGCAACTGCCCTATATCCCAGGATCTGATCCCAGATTATCTGGCAATGTAGACTCATATAATCCAGTTCAAAAAAAATATAATCTGGAATCAGATCCTGGGATATAGGGCTGTGTAGATCCAGCCTAAGGGCCCTTCCCCACAGCCCTATATCCCAGAATATCTGCTTTGAACTGGATTATCTAAGACCACACTCAGATAATGTGCTGGAATATTATATACTTTATACTTCTTGAGTATTTTTTTTCCTTACATAGATTATTTTGTGTATTTTGACATCCAACAAGTATTCTGGGATAGTTTATAGTTATATAGGGCTGGGTAGAAGGGCCCCAAGTCTCTTTGTGTATATATATTGGCCTTGTTTATAAACCAAGAATAGGGTTTAGGACCATAGAATCATAGAGTTGGAAGAGACCCCATGGGCCATCCAGTCCAATCCCCTGCCAAGAACAGGAATATTGTATTCAAATCACCCCCGACAGATGGCCATCTAGCCTCTGTTTAAAAGCTTCCAAAAAAGGAGCCTCCACCACACTCCGGGGCAGAGAGTTCCACTGCTGAACGGCTCTCACGGTCAGGAAGTTCTTCCTAATGTTCAGATGGAATCTCCTCTCTTGTAGTTTGAAGCCATTGTTCCACATCCTGGTCTCCAGGGCAGCAAAAAGCAAGCTTGCTCCCTCCTCCCTGTGGCTTCCTCTCACATATTTATACATGGCTATCATATCTCCTCTCAGCCTTCTCTTCTTCAGGCTAAACATGCCCAGCTCCTTAAGCCGCTCCTCATAGGGCTTGTTCTCCAGACCCTTGATCGTTTTAGTCGCCCTCCTCTGGACACATTCCAGCTTGTCAATATCTCTCTTCAATTGTGGTGCCCAGAATTGGACACAATATTCCAGGTGTGGTCTAACCAAAGCGGAATAGAGGGGTAGCATGACTTCCCTATATCTAGACACTATGCTCCTATTGATGCAGGCCAAAATCCCATTGGCTTTTTTTGCCGCCACATCACATTGTTGGCTCATGTTTAACTTGTTGTCCACGAGGACTCCAAGATCTTTTTCACACGTACTGCTCTCGAGCCAGGCATTGTCCCCCATTCTGTATCTTTGCAATCTTTTATGTTAAGGTACCACACTCACACTGAGCCAGGAATAACTCAACCCTGATTGTAATGTTTTAAACTCTGATTTGAAGACTTAGGGCCCTTCCACACAGCCCTATATCTCAGGATATCTAGGAAGGAAATCCCACATTATCTGCGCATGGACTCAGATAACCCAGTTCAAAGCAGATATTGTGGGATTTTCTGCCTTGATATTCTGGGATATAGGGCTGTCTGGAAGGGAGCTTATATGTGAGTCTTTTTTTCTTATACAAAGCCCAAATATTGATAAAACTTGTGGGTTTAATTCCTCAAAGGAAGAAAGACATGTATCACCAATGCAAAGGAAAAACAAGAAGGGTGGCTGTCTTCTGCTGTGAAACACAAAACTGTGGCATATTAGAGACTAATATTTTTGTGGCAAGACATTCCATAGACAGATTATCTGTCTTGCTGTTCTAGGTTATATGGCTGTGTAGAAAGGCCCTTAGACTTAGCTACAGAGTCCTAATAGAGATACTTATTTAATCCATCCTCTCATAGTAATATGGGAATCAGATTCAGGGAGTACTTTAGATTTCTCAAGGACCACATCCATACTGCCATATAATCCTATTTCTGAATCCAGATTATCTGCTTTGAATTGGACTACATGGCAGTGTAGACTCACATAATCCAGTTCAAAGAAAATGCTGTAATCTGGATTCAGAAACTTGATTATATGGAAGCGCAGATCCAGCCTAAGGGAACTCTAGCCACCTCAGTAAACTACAAATCCCAACAGATATGGCCATTGAGGTGGCATCCAATTGCTATAGTGGTCTGGTTTAACTGCAGAAATGTACCCTCATATCTGTTTCTAGCATTGGGCCAGTTTGACTGCTTCTCATTTCATGTTGGAACAAATATGAGGCATCCACTGCCTTAACTAAAATAACAGAACTATCCATTTATTATTATTTGTGGGATCCTGAGCAACACTTAATTTAAAGTCCACACTTTCTTGATTCATGTTGCACAGGAACCCATCAATTTTCGAGCTTCCATACACCATCTGTTGTTCATAGGGCAGTGCATATATTAAATGTATTGTCGAAGGCTTTCATGGCCGGAATTACTGGGTTATTGTAGGTTTTTTCAGGCTATATGGCCATGGTCTAGAGGCATTCTCTCCTGACGTTTCGCCTGCATCTATGGCAAGCATCCTCAGAGGTAGTGAGGTCTCTGAGGATGCTTGCCATAGATGCAGGTGAAACATCTAGAGAGAATGCCTCTAGACCATGGCCATATAGCCCGAAAAAACCTACAATAACCCAGTGCATGTATTTAACCTGAAATATATTTTGCATCCAAAATACAAAGCATCTGATAATAAATCTTACTAAGCAAACTCCAGTAAATCTCCAGCCCATGGAATAAAGCAGAAGATTAAAATTCCAAGGTGTGAATATGAGAAATCATGTGATTTTGTACACAATTGAACTGAAGATTTCTGACATCCTACTGAATCATGGAATCAAATCAATGGGATTTGAAAGGGATTATTTTTAATTAGATTGTGGCCAAAGAATTATGAAGTACAAGTTGAAAAAGACTTTCCATTTACAAATGTGATATTTACACAAAGAGTACAGCTCATTGCTTCTGAAACGTGCTTTTGTCGTGTTTTCGGATAATGTCCATAAGGTTGTCGCCAGTCACAAGTCCCTTCTGAGACTCTTTACTCCTCTGCTGTTCTTTCCTCTTTTGGTCATGAAGATATGGAGAGTTTAATAACTGGGGAGGGAGGATGGTGCCCGTGGGTTTCACTCGCTTCACAACATCCCAGAACAGTTTCTTGCTGTTGTTGTTAATAAAGGTAATGGCCGTTCCGCTGTGACCGAGCCGACCTGCTCTTCCAACCTGAGAAATTAAAAGCAACAAACATTCACACCTAGCTCCAGCAGACAAGAGTCCTTTGTCCCACCCTGGTCTTTCCACAGATATATAAACCCATTTTCCTAGTTCCAACAGACATCACTACCTCTGAGGATGCTTGCTATAGATGCAGGTGAAACATCAGGAGAGAATGCCTCTAGAACATGGCCATATAGCCTGAAAAACCTACAACAACCCAAAAGCAACAATGCTTAAGGAATTCAGAGTTCGAAGGAGTGTGAGAATAGCTAAATAGTAAAATTGAGAAAATGCCTTAGCTGGGTATATTATTTACAATGGAACCCATTCATCATAGTTACATCTGAAAATGTCAACCCTTCACAAAACTACCACTGTATCTTGGGCAGCACCAAACCAAACATGACGTCTCAGCAATTACAAGATTGTAAGCCCATCTTTGAATCTCAAAACTGATTTACAAGGTGTCAAATATTTCCTGTATACATGAAACTGATTTAAAGGCTCAAGACTAACCCTCATTTAGGATAATTCCACCAAAATATAGCAGAGTACCTGGAGTAAACTTCATAACCAGCGGAAATGTACATGTGGTGAGAAGGGATAGCCTTCTAATCTTTAGGATGGCTCATGTTTACAGGGTCAAAACTTTGGGTTCAAAAATATTTATTAAAGTAAAAAAGAAATGCATTCTTGATAGAAAAGTCTTGGAGCTAACTAGTTTACTAAATCTCATCTTCTAAAGAAGGTAAAAGGTAAAAAAAAAAGTCCATGCAGCTACATTTTGCCTCTGTAGGCAAAATGTAGCTGCATGGACTTTTTTTTTTTTACATTTTACCTTTTTTTTACCTTTTTGCTTACAGAGGCAAAATGCTTCCTCATATGAATAAAGAAAAGCAGAAGAAGAATGATGGAAACCGTATGGCCTTCCCAGGGCAGTTCAAATTTAAACAGGAAGTTCCCTCACAGAATTACATTACTACGTCATCAAAGGGGGAGGAAGTAGCAGTAAAGGCAAAGCCCTTTAGGAAACATGCAGAGGAATGTGGGGAAGGAATCCCTGAGCTTAGCCCTGCCTCTAGTCTAGCTACTCATTGAGAACTGGAAACTTGATGACGCAAAGACTTGTGTAGTCCATGGATGAAACCCAACATTTTCCATCTTTTTATGTTAAGACCCAATTAGGAAATTACATTTATAACCCAGGAACAAAAATCGTATTGCATAGTGTTATTTACAGATTTGATTAATACTGTATACCCTTTCTGAGAATCTCTATATTTGTTGTGACTCAGCTGGAACCACAGAGTGCCTCTGATGAGGATGATGGGATTCAGGTTGACAATCTGGTTCAAAATGTCCCTGTTATAGTCAATGAGGAACAGGGTGTGGAAGTTCAGTTTCCCACAGCAAGAAATGAGTTTGTTGATACTGAAACTAGCCAGGTGCAGGTGCAAATTGACTCAGAAAAGGAGGACAGTTCTCAGCCTGATAATGAGCAGGAAGGCACTAACGAACAGACTGACCTTGACGAAATGGGAACCTTAGATCGTGCTGACCGTTTGGAATTCAGAGTTCGAAGGAGTGTGAGAATAGCTAACAAGAAGGAGGTCAGAGGCCAAAGAAACACCTTCATGTTTTGCAAAGGGTATTAATCTGTGTGTTTGGGACCAAACCTTTGTCAGAGCAACTTTTCGTTTAACCAAGAAACTTGCATTTTGCTTGTCTGGAATATCTTGCAGTTCTTGTGTTCATGGTCTCAGGACTCAGTCATGTTCTCATCGGATTTTGCTTTGCTGGTGCCTTTTTGGATCATGCTTCAAAGTGTTGTTTTGTATTGATCTTTTTAGAACATTACTTTTGCTTTTAAGAACTTTTTATCTTTTACTTTTTAATAAACTATAAAGACTTCTGGCAGTGTGCAGTTTGGTGTTTTCAGCAAGGTGAACCTATTCTGAGGTACGACAATATTCCCCAATGTGATTCTATAAGGCCAACTTTCGCTGGACCATAAAGGCATGCTGGAGGACCTAGTAAAAAAAAGATAAAGGTATTCCCCTGACATTAAGTCCAGTCATGTCTGATTCTGGGGTATGGTGCTCATCTCCATTTCTAAGCCGAAGAACCAGCGTTGTCCGTAGACACCTCCAAGGTCATGTGGCCGGCATGACTGCATGGAGCGCCGTTACCTTCCCGCCGGAGCGGTACCTATTGATCTACTCACATTTGCATGTTTTCGAACTGCTAGGTTGGCAGAAGCTAGGGCTGACAGCGGAAGCTCACGCCGCTCCCCGGAATCGAACCTGCGACCTTTCGATCAATAAGCTCAGCAGGTCAGTGCTTTAACCCACTGTGCCACCGGGGGACCTAGAGATCCCTAAAAAGGTGTTGTCAGGTTTACCAAAATCTCTTTTCCACTTTTGCAGGGTCCTATGAACCTAACACCATGAAATCGGAGGACCTACTGTATTTGCTATGCCAAAGTGATTTAATGTTTTCTCACAAAAGGGTATGCAATATAGTCTGTATCATCATAAACACAAATATTCAATATATCTGAATTAGTCTTGACTAATAAGTGTTAGTTAGTGTTCCATGTGAGAATGTAGTGCCAAACTACAAAAGGAAGAAAAACTCTTGATACAAAACAAATATTTCTACTTTTATCCAGCTTGGGCAAGTCGCATTTTCATAAATATGCTGAAAGCCGACACATGCACAAAAATCAGCTTCATTATTATTCTAAAAGATCACACATTTAAACATTTGTCAGGCATTGTCCCAGATTCAGGGGAGGCCCAAAGCACTGGAGAAAAACCCACAAGACTAGCCTTTCAGTGGTAAAACTATACTATAGAAACACCCAATAATAATGAAAACACAGATGTATATTTACCTGATGTACGTATTCATCCATACTAGATGGCATGTCAAAATTTACCACCAGCTTAACGTTGACAAGGTCAAGTCCACGTCCAAGGATTCCTGTGCTTACGACAACTTCATACTTTTCTTGGAATAGACCCTAATTCAAGGAACAAATATATAACATTTCAAGTAAGAGCTGCTTGACTGCAAGATATAAGAAATGAGGGTTTCAATAACCATTTTCAACTGCTAGGGACAGGAAAGCAAAAGCTTACGTCTTATATCAGAGCATTCCAAACATTCCATGTTGCTGGCACAGTTTTTAGACATGCATCATTTCATAAGACAGTAATCCAGTTTCACTAGCAAACCAGAGGTTAAACCAACCCCTTATATAAGATATAGACAAATATATAAATTGTAATAATGAAACATATGAGGACACAACATATATCACAAAAACATCATATCTTTCATTGATGTTTTTGAAAAAATGTATTATTTATTGAGTCTTTCACATAGACTCAGAGGTTTCCCGTTAAGTTCGCACAACACACTGAACTGTCACAACACATAGTTTGGGAAGCTCTGTGTTATGTAATTTTCTGACGTTTCAAATCAAACCTAAGAAAAAGACACAGAAAAGTTACGAACAAGCTAGCAATATCGCCTGATCACATCTGGAAACAAAAGCAACAAAAGGCGAGTAAGAAAAGAGTATCACTCCTTAGTATTTTAAGATAACTTCTTCCTAATTATATTCTCTGAATTCAAGTTCCGGAAAAGCACTTTTCTAACCAGCACTTGAAATGCTTGCTTGTGTTTTAAAACAGCCAAGAATAAACCAAATCAAGATGAAAGCAAAACATATAAAAATTCAGGAGAACCCAGTGTAGTCATGAGGGATAGTGGACAAAAAGGGATCCACTCATAATACTAAAACTGGGGTTATTCCATTGAAGCCAAATTAGCTATTCCAGGCAAATAAAAGAAAGCAGTTATCCACACAAAAAAAATACAGTTTTCTATCTCAAGATGCACTATTGCGACCAACTTGCTTTCAAAAAGTATTAGACAAAGTAATGGATAATTTCTGTTGTTATTTTAAGCCTTAAAGTCAGCTTTGCTTTACAATAACCATAGGAATGAGAGGCCTCCAAGAGACCCTGTTATTACTTCAGTTAACTACCAGTCACAGTGGCTATATATTATCTTTTTTTCTCAAAGACATTATGCTTCCAAATCCCAGTTGCTGGGGAACAAGAACAGGAGAGTACTATTTATGTCCCTACGAGCGCCCCACACACATCTGTTTAGCCATTGCACAAAAAAAAGGACAGCTCAACTAAATAGAAGGCTTTGTCTAATGCAGAATGTCTCTTTTTATATTCATCACCTAACTTTTTAAACATCTACTCTGCATACAGGGAGGCAGCTATCGTAGGCATAAGATTTTGGAGGCATTAAGTTGTTATTTATTGATCTTGCTATTACTGTATTACTGTATTTTACTGCCACATTGGGAAGAAGTACCTCTGGGACCAAGTCGCTCGAATTATATGGCAGCAGAAAGAGCATGTTACAACTACATTTCATGGGAATGATGAAGGTCAGAGGGGAGAGCTTTTCAGCATCTCGGAGAATAGACCAGTGTTTCTCAACCTGGGGGTCGGGACCCCTGAGGGGGTCAAGAGGTGGTTGCCATTGGGTCGCCAAAGACTTTCAGAAAGCACAGTATTTTCTGTTGATCATGAGGGTTCTGTGTGGGAAGTGTGCCCCAATTCTGTCATTGGTGGGGTTCAGAATGCTCTTTAATTGTAGGTGGATTATACATCTCACCGACTACAACTCCCAAATGTCAAGGTCTATTTCCCCAAACTCCACCAGTGCCCACATTTGGGCATATGAGTATTTGTGTCAAGTTTGAGCCACATCCATCATTGTTTGAGTCCACAGTGCTCTCTGGATGTAGGTGAACTACAACTCCAAAACTCAAGGTCAATGCCTACCAAGCCCTTCCTGTATCCTCTGTTGGTCATGGGAGTTCTGTGTGCCAAGTTTGGTTCAATTCCATCACTGGTGGAGTTCAGAATGCTCTTTGATTGTTGGTGAACTATAAAATCCCAGCAACTACAACTCCCAAATGACAAAATCAATCCTCCCCAACCCCACCAGTACTCAGATGTGGGTATATCGAATATTTGTGCCAAAATTGGTCCAGGGAATGAAAATACATCCTGCATATCGAATGTTTACATTACAATTCATAGCAAAATTACAGTTATGAAGTAGCAACGAAAATTTTATGGTTGGGGGTCACCACAACATGAAGAACTCTATTAAGGGGTCACGGTATTGGGAAGTTTGAGAAACATTGGAATAGACTGATATATTGACCCTACAGTATCCTCCCAGGATATGAAGCAAAGATGAGCTCTGAAATTATGCAGGAAGGCAGACAACAAATAATAACTTTGCCAAAAGAACCTACAAAGTTCAGCACTGCTTTTAGTCAAACCTTCTCACAGCACCAATTGAGAAAGATAAGTTTTATAAAATATTGATGCTTGAAATAAATGTTAAGAGTTACGAAGACCATGACAAAATGTGCATGAGCAATATCAAATGCATATGTAGTAGTCCTTATCTGAGGTCTATATGACCAGCACAGAATATTTTTAGGACTTCACATTCACGAGGATGCTTCCCAGACTCCTTCTACATTGACATATAATCTAGATTATTAAAGTAGATAATCTACATTTTCTTCTCTGAACTGGATGATATGAGTCTACACTCTCATATAATTCAAAGCAGATAATCTGGATTTTATATGGCAGCGTAGAAGGAGCCTCAGAGTCTGCTATCAATGTAGGTATAACATCATCTAGGTGGCCCTAGGTAGGCACACAAAATTGCATTTCTATCATTTCTAGCAAAACATTAATGACAGAAGTCAACATGGGGAAATGTCAGCTATTGGCAAATAGAGTTTATTAGGCTAACTAAAACAGATCCCAGCATATTATTATTATTATTATTATTATTATTATTATTTTACTGTCACAAAAACACCATATGTCACAGCAAATGAGATATATATGCTGGATTTCGTATCACAAAATCACAAGTCAAACACTTCCCAAGTGTCTAGGACTGTGTGATGATGATTATTATTATTAATATTATTATGCTATTTCTAACCCATCTCTCCTCATGACTCAAGGCAAGTTACAGAATAAATAAACACATAAACATTGTAAAAACTACACATGTACACATATTAAAAGGTATTTCTATAAAATACATACTGAAAAACACAGAACAGATATAACAATATTTAATATCTATTTTGTACCAACAATAGGCTTGCATGGAACAGTATGGTCATAGACTGATTCAGTAGTTGCAGTCCTGAAACTCAGTAAAGATCACGCTGTCATTCAGAAATGTGGAAAAGAACACAAATAATTAAGGATACAAACCACTGAGGAAATGGCTGCGGCCAAAATGTCTACAAACCTGTAATATGGTCGTTCTTTCTGTCTGTGATTTATCGGCATGCATGGATATTGTTTCTAAGCCTGTGATTTTATGAACAGCATCACTCAGAAGATCTGCACCCAGTTTACACTCCACAAATACCAGTATTGGTGGCTTGAAAAGTTTCTTATCCTAAGCAAAGGGAAACACCTTAAGTTATTCTTGCTTATAGAGACAGACAATGATTGCCCAAAGCAGTTACAGCTCATTTTATCTTCCACAGCATCCCATCATCCCAATGAAAGAGTAATGATTTTATAAAAGCCAAGTGGGCATATTACGTTTTGCAGTTATATATTTGAAACCATAACTTATGAGATGCACATTCAAATACAGGTTTCAACATATTTTATTATATCTTTAGGAGCCCCCGGTGGGGCAGTGGGTTAAACCCCTGTGCCAGCAGGACTGAAGACTGACAGGTTGCAGGTTCAAATCCAGGGAGAGGTGGATGAGCTCCCTCTATCAGCTCCAGCTCCTCATGCGGGGACATGAGAGAAGCCTCCCACAAGGATGATAAAAACATCAAATCAACCGGGCTTCCCCTGGGCAACGTCCTTGCAGACGGCCAATTCTCTCACACCAGAAGCAACTTGCAGTTTCTCAAGTCGCTCCTGACATGAAAAAAAAACCCGAATAGAAGAATGATAAAAGAAAGACAAGGAAGACTTAGGCCATTAATATAAAAGCTTTTCAGCATCACTTGCTCAAAAATACTATATATGTGATTTTGTACTATATGTTAGCATGAGGCCATGCATTAGTGATAGGCCACATGTTTTGTCTGGATATTCTAAGACTCAATCACTATCATTTCCAGATAAGAGATGAAAAAGACAGTTGCTTGTCATTATTATAATACTGAACTAGATGGGATGATGGTGTAACAGGCCCCTTCTACATTGCCATATAATCCAGATTATCAAAGCAGATAATTGACATCTGCTTTGAACTGGATTATGTGAGTCTACACTGCCAGATAATCCAGTTCAAAGCAGATAATCTGGATTTTATATGGCAAAGTAGAAGGGGCCACAGAAATCAGTAACACTAAACAATAGGCTGTTTCTATCTGTGTTACAGTTAGCAGAAATGTTTATCAAAGTGGATTGCAATTATTATTATTATTATTATTATTATTATTATTATTATTTCCAGTATTTATATTCCGCCCTTCTCACCCCGCAGGGGACTCAGGGCGGATTACAGTGTACACATATATGGCAAACATTCAATGCCAATTTGACATACAACATAAACAGACATACACAGGGGAGCTGCCACTTTCATCGTCCATCTGCGACACTGATGAAGTACTTCCGCATTCCCCACATGCTTTTGCTGGAGTCTTTTTTATGGCCTCATGAATTAGTTAAATTAGCCTCCCCACACAAGGTGGTACCTAATTTTCCTACTTGACAGATGCAACTGTCTTTCGGGTTGCAAAGGTCGACTACAGGCTACACAATTGGTTGGAAGCCCACTCCAACCTGGGCTGGCTTCGAACTCATGACCTTTTGGTCAGAGTGATCTTAATGCAGCTGACACTCAGCCAACTGTGCCACAATCCCGTAGCTGTGATGGTGGTGGTGGTATTTATGTCCCACTTCTCCTCTCCTAAAGGAGAATTAGCTCCCTTCTATATTGTCATATAATCCAGATTATCAAAGCAGATACTCCACATTATTTGCTTTGAACTGGATTATATGAGTCTAAACGGCTATATAATTCAGTTCAAATCAAAAAATCTGGATTTTATATGGCAGTCTAGAAGGGGCCTCAAAGTGGCTAACACTAAAAAGCATAAAATATTTCAATTAAAATCCAAAGCATAGAAACATAAAAATAGAATTAAATAGATGCATTTATATCTTTGCAATACAGGAGTCCCATTGTAAACAAACAGACCAATTATATTTCTCAGCTTCACACCACATCTCCAAATGTCCATGATTTGTAGAGGCAAAACTTGAGGGAACTCTTTCCACAGATACTCACATTTAAAATTTCAAACAGTTTCTTCTTTTTTGAAGGTTCCTCCACCCACAGAATAATCTGGCGGACATTGGAACATGGCTGGTTCTTCTCCCCAATGGTTATTTTCACAGGGTTTTGGAGAAGCCGATTTGCCAACTGCTCGATACCAAAAGGCATTGTGGCCGACACCAAAATGGATTGATGGTCTCTGGGGATATTCTCCAAAATATCTAGAACTTGCTGCTGGAAACCCATCTTCAACATAGTGTCGGCCTATTTAAACAAAGAGAAAAATGAATTCGTTGGCATCAGGTTTTAATATGATGTGCCTGGCTGAGAAAATATTGCTCTGAGCAATGCTGTTTAAGGTCCCATCTACAGTCATGTTGAAGGCCCCATCTACATCGCCATATAATCCAGTCTCTGAATCCAAATTATCAGATCTGAACTGGATTATATGGCAGTGTAGACTCATATAATTCAGTTCAAAGCAGATAATTTGGATTCAGAAACTGGATCATATTATTATTATTATTATTATTATTTGTACCCCGCTAACATCTCCCGAAGGATTCGGTGCGGCTTACAATGGCCAAGGCCCTCAATAAAACAACAGCATAACAAATACAACAATAAAACTCATAAGCAAACCAATAAACATTAAACCAATAAAACATTAAAACAATAACATCATGACACATTTAAAACTAAGGGCCGGGCCAAATGTAATGAATAAAATTAAAATTGCTGGACATGACAGGTGAAATGTAAGGATTTTAGGGTAGGTGCAATGTGCAGGCAATCTTAAATCTCTAATAAAGTGCGTTTGGGACATGATGCTGGGAGTTTCCTATTCTGGAAAGGCACACTGGAACAGCCAGGTCTTCAAGCTCTTCCTAAACACTGCCAACGTTGGGGCTTGTCTGATGTCCTTGGGGAGAGAGTTCCAGAGTCAGGGGGCTACCACAGAGAAGGCCCTGTCCCTCGTCCCCACCAAACGCGCTTGCGACGCAGGTGGAATCGTGAGCAGGGCCTCTCCAGATGAACGAAGGGATCATGTGGGTTCATATACGGAGATGCGGTCACGCAGGGGCTACCACAGAGAAGGCCCTGTCCCTCGTCACCACCAAACGCATATGGCAGCGTAGATCGTGCCTAAGAAACACCCACCCAACATTTTGTCTTCAAGACATAATACAGACTTACCTCATCCACTACAACTATTTTGATATTATGGAGTTCAACAGAACTTTGCTTTAGAATTTCTAGGAGCCTTCCGGGAGTTGCTATTATAACCTAATAGAAAAAGAGGGAGAAAACAACTTCATACAATAAATCAAAATTTCAAAATATTTAATTGATATAGTCAAATTCTTCCCTATGTTATCAAAACTCAGGCAAGCAGAGAAATAAAAGCCATTTAAGCAATGTAAATAAATTTGAATTCAAAACAATATGGAATAGTTTAAACAAATTAAAGGTATGTTAAACAACTAAACAAATGTAATTACAATCTTCCACAAGCAATGGAAGAGACAAGTTTCTTCAAGCAAATTGAAGTTGAATCCAGACAAGACAGAGGTCCTCCTGTTCAGTCGCAAGGCCGAACAGGGTATAAAGTCGCAACCTGTGCTAAACAGGGTTACACTCCCGTTGAAGGCACAGGTTCGCACCTTGGGAGTTCTCCTGGATTCATCACTGAGCCTGGAATCCCAGGTTGCAGCGGTGGCCAGGGGAGCTTTTGCACAATTAAAACTTGTGTGCCAGCTGCGCCCATACCTTGGGAAGTCAGACTTGGCCACGGTGGTCCATGCTCTCGTTACATCTAGGATAGACTACTGCAACGCACTCTACGTGGGGTTGCCTTTGAAGACTGCTCGGAAGCTTCAAATAGTCCAACGAGAGGCAGCCAGGTTAATAACTGGGGCGGCATACAGGGAGCATACAACTCCCATCTTACGTCAGCTCCACTGGCTGCCAGTTTGCTACCGGGCACAATTCAAAGTGCTGGCTTTGGCCTATAAAGCCCTGAACAGCCCCAGCCCAAATTACCTATTCGAATGCATCTCCCCCTATGAACCATTACGAAGATTAAGATCCTCAGGGGAGGCCCTGCTTTTCGTCCCGCCATTGTCACAGGCACGATTGGTGGGGACGAGAAACAGGGCCTTCTCGGTGATTGCTCCCCAGCTATGGAACTCCCTTCCTGGTGAGATCAGGTCGGCCCCCTCCCTTCTGTCCTTTAGAAGGATGGTAAAAACTTGGCTGTGGGACCAAACTTTCGGTACAGGGAAATGAAGTGGCAGTGGAAAAGATGACAGGGCCAATTGGATTTGATGCGTATGGCTAGGACGGTTTAAAATGATGTATCTTAATATTTTGATAAATGCTTTTTAATGGTTATGTATTGTATGTGAATTTGTGTCCTGGCATTGAATGTTTGCCGTGTATATGCTGTGCTCCACCCTGAGTCCCCTTCAGGGTGAGAATGGCAAAATATAAATGCTTTAAATAAATAAATAAATAAATAAATATTGTTTGCCTAGATTCAATAAAAGGCCTTAAAGAGTATTTTATTCTGAAAAGGCCCCTACTAGAAAAAGAGAGATGAGTTTTTCTACCTGAGAGTGTTGTTCTCTAGTTCTGCCAATCTGTTTTGATCCCAAAGCCGCCGCCACCCATATACAGGCAGTCCCCAAGTTACAAACATTCGATTTACAAACAACCCTTAGTTAAGAACGGGGGTGAGACAACAGGAAGTGAGAGAAATCTTCCTCTCAGAAAGGAAATTCACTCCTGGAAGAGTTATTATCATGGTGAAAAGGTGTCTCAGCTGAAGCTTTCTCACCAAGCCTCGTTTCCACAAAAAGTCAAATTTTTCAAAATCCACTTATCACAGGGGCAAAAAGTGTAGTGAAGTCTTCTAAAGAGAGCACAGAAAGCAAAGCAAACACCACAGGGGTGTTAACCATTCTCTATGCTATCCAAAGCTATATATGACTTGGCCACGGTAGTCCATGATCTGGTTACATCCCGTATAGACTACTGCAACGCTCTCTACGTGGGGTTGCCTTTGTAGACGGTCCAGAAGCTTCAACTAGTCCAATGAACAGCAGCCAGCTTGCTAACAGGAGCAGCGCTCAGGGAGCATACAACCTCCTTGTTGCACCAGCTCCCCTGGCGGGGACGAGAGACAGGGCCTTCTCAGTAGTTTGCTACCGGGCCCAATTCAAAGTGCTGGCTTTGGCCTATAAAGCCCTAAACGGTTCTGGCCCAACTTACCTGTCCGAACGTGTCTCCCCTTACGAACCATCAAGGACTCTAAGATAGTCTGGGGAGGCCCAGCTCTTGGTCCCGCCTTCGTCTCAAGTACGTTTGGCGGGGACGAGAGACAGGGCCTTCTCAGTGGTGGCCCCTCGGCTATGGAACACCCTCCCTGGGGAGATTAGAATCATAGAATCAAAGAGTTGGAAGAGACCTCATGAGCCATCCAGTCCAACCCCCTGTCAAGAAGCAGGAATATTGCATTCAAATCACCCCTGACAGATGGCCATCCAGCCTCTGTTTAAAAACTTCCAAACAAGGAGCCTCCACCACACTCCAGGGCAGAGAGATTAGATCTGCTCCCTCCCTCTTAATGTTTCGGAGGCAAGTTAAAACATGGCTGTTCGAGCAAGCGTTTACAAATGCAAAGTAGCTAATATAGGAAATCGAACAATTTGACAATGGAACTGGACAATGCTTGATAATAATGAGACGCTAATGATGTTGTTTTTATTGCTTTTGTGGTGTTTTATATTGTTTAATGTTTTAATCTGTATTATGTTTTCATATGTACAGATTTGTTGGAAACCAGTGTTGTCCGTAGACACCTCCAAGGTCATGTGGCCGGCATGACTGCGTTGAGCGCCGTTACCTTCCCGCCGGAGCGGTACCTATTGATCTACTCACATTTACATGTTTTCGAACTGCTAGGTTGGCAGAAGCTAGGGCTGACAGCGGAAGCTCACACCGCTCCCCGGAATCGAACCTGCGACCTTTCGATCAACAAGCTCAGCAGCTCAGTGCTTTAACCCAGTGCGCCACCGGGGACTCCAGCGAACACGTACACACATACAATTTTATGTTGTTCCAATATTCATGCAAAAAAAATCACCTTAACGTTCTGTTTCAGGCGATGAAGTTGAGGAGGTAAAGGCAATCCTCCAACTAGAAGGACCGTTCTCATGTTTGGTAGCCCAACCATGAGCTCTTTTGCCTGTTTCTCGATCTGGATAGCTAATTCTCTGGTTGGCGTCAGAATAAGAGCAGATGGTGCTTCTACCTAAAATAAGAAAAGAGTTACAAGTCACAATCCATTTTCGCAAAGAAAACTCTAATTAAAACATAAAGAGAACTGCTTAGTTCTCTTAGATCCCTTAGATCAGCTCAACAATTTTTATTTTCATCCAGAAGTAAGTAGGAATGACGTAGAACAATCAGAATGTGGCATTAGAGACTGGGAAGTGAGTGGGTGAACTCTTACAGAAATTGTATAAAGACCCATTCACACATCTAAATATGGGTTTCAGACATTAAAATGATTGTTGCAATGGATGGCATGGATGTTTGAATGAGTCATCAAAGAACTAGACCTTTTGTAGCAGTCAAAGAAATAATAAAACTGCATTTATACTTCACCCTATCTCTCCAAGGGGACTCAAAGTAAGT
Organism: Anolis sagrei; assembly: GCF_037176765.1. Classification (NCBI taxonomy): domain Eukaryota; kingdom Metazoa; phylum Chordata; class Lepidosauria; order Squamata; family Anolidae; genus Anolis; species Anolis sagrei. The sequence continues at coordinate 112,509,503 of NC_090024.1, forward strand.
ATAATATATTGTCGAAGGCTTTCATGGCTGGAATCACTAGGTTCTTGTGGGTTTTTTCGGGCTATAGAGCCATGTTCTAGAGGCATTTCTCCTGACGTTTCGCCTGCATCTATGGCAAGCATCCAGACTCAGGCAGGCCTTCAAATGCTAATGAAGGTGATCAGCTAAACATTCACACCTAACTGCAGCAGGGAAGAGCTCCTTGCCCCACCCCAGCCATTCCACAGATATATAAACCCATTTTCCTACTTCCAACAGACCTTCTCAACCTCTGAGGATGCTTGCCATAGATGCAGGCGAAACATCAGGAGAAATGCCTCTAGAACATGGCTCTATAGCCCGAAAAAACCCACAAGAACCTAAGTATAATATATTTATTTATTTACTTTATTTATATACCGCTTTTCTCAGTCCTCAGGCGACTCAAAGTGGTGAACAACATCGATACAAAACATCACGAGACAAGTATAGGACAATTAAAACAATTGTAACATAAATCATTAAACATCAGTATAACAATCATTAGCGCCTCAACAGTAAAATCACAATCCAGTCTCATCATCCATTATTCCGTATTCCTATGTTCAATTACACTGTTTAATCAAATGCTTGTGCGAACAGCCAGGTCTTCACTTTCCTCCGGAACGCCAGCAGGGAGGGGGCCGATCTGATATCTGCAGGCAGGGCGTTCCACAGCCGAGGGGCCACCACTGAGAAGGCCCTGTCTCTCGTCCCCGCCAAGTGCACCTGTGATGCAGGAGGGACAGAGAGCAGGGCCTCCCCATAGGAGGAGATGCGTTCAGAGAGGTAAGTAGGGCCAGAACCGTTTAGGGCTTTATAGGCTAATGCCAGCACTTTGAATTGTGCCCGGTAGCAAACTGGCAGCCAGTGGAGCTGGCGCAACAGAGGAGTAGTATGCTCCCTGAGTGCTGCTCCTGTTAGCAACCTGGCTGCCAAACGCTGGACCATTTGAAGCTTCCGAGCAGTCTTCAAATGCAACCCCACGTAGAGAGCGTTGCAGTAGTCTATACGGGATGTAACCAGAGCGTGGACTACCGTGGCCAAGTCAGACTTCCCAAGGTATGGGCGCAGCTGGCGCAGAAGTACTGCACAGTTAAATAGGAAATAATACTTTCAAACTAGGAACAGTTTTTTTTTTCAAAATTTGTTACATAGTGTTATCAGGGCCCTTCCACATAGCCCTATATCCCAAAATATCAAGGCAGAAAAGCCCATATTATCTGAGTGTTGACTCAGATAACCCAGTTCAAAGCAGATATTGTGGGATTTTTTGTCTTTATATTCTGGGATGTAGGGGTATTTAGAAGGGTCCTCACTCAGCATTTGCAAAGCTTGATACTCAAGCTTATTTTCCTTTTTGTGAAGTACAGCTGAAGCATTGTCCGTAAAATCCACTACAAACAATGTACATTGTTGCTAACAGATTTGTGTAAAAATGGGTGGCATTCAGAAATCTTTCACTGTTGACAATTTTGTGACCCCAACACTGAGCTAAGGGGACCCCATTTGGGGCCTGTATCCACAGTTTAAGAGGAAGTATTCTAATATTTCATAATATTCTACATCTAGGATAGACTACTGCAACGCACTCTACGTGGGGTTGCCTTTGAAGACTGCTCGGAAGCTTCAAATAGTCCAACGAGAGGCAGGTTAATAACTTGTGCAGCATACAGGGAGCATACAACTCCCATGTTACGCCAGCTCCACTGGCTGCCAGTTTGCTACTGGGCACAATTCAAAGTGCTGGCTTTGGCCTATAAAGCCCTAAACGGCTCCGGCCCAAATTACCTGTCCAAACGCATCTCCCCCTATGAACCATCGTGGAGATTAAGATCCTCCGGGGAGGACCTGCTTTCTGTCCCGCCATTGTCACAGGCACGATTGGTGGGGATGAGAGACAGGGCCTTCTCGGTGATTGCTCCCGGCTATGGAACTCCCTTCCTGGTGAGATCAGGTCGGCCCCCTCCCTCCTGTCCTTTAGAAGGATGGTAAAAACTTGGCTGTGGGACCAAGCTTTCGGGACAGGCCTTCGGATAAGCTGGCAGATGGACAAAGACAACCAATGACGACCAGAATAGGAAAGGACAATGACGATGCTAGATGGATTACGGATTATGAATTGGTGAACATTAACCACAAGATGATTTTATTGCTACTAGTATACTGTTTGATTGTTTTAGTTAGTAATAACTGTTGACATTATATGGTAAATTTGTGTATTGTATATTGTATTGTATTTTGTGAATTGTTAAGCATCGAATTGTGTCTTTTGTAAGCCGCCCTGAGTCCCCCCTAGGGGGTTGAGAAGGGCGGGGTAGAATAAATAAATAAATAAACCGGCAATAGGAAGATTACCAGGCCAATGATTTGACGCGGATGACTAGGGCAGTTTTAAATGGTGTATTTTAATATTTTGATAAATGTTTTTCATGTTTATGTATTGTATGTGAATTTGTGTCCCGGCATTGAATGTTTGCTGTGTATATGCTGTGCTCTACCCTGAGTCCCCTTCGGGGTGAGAAGGGCAGAATATAAATGTTTTAAATAAATAAAATAAAAAATAATCTTAACTGCTAGCTATGATCTCTTGTTTGAGAGATCCCTTTGCATTTCTTACTTTCAAAGCAATGGAATGAAAAGCAGAACTTCAAAGGAAAACAGCCACCAACCAACCAAAGGATCAATGTATTGTCAAAGGCTTTCATGGCTGGAATCCCTCAGTTGTTGTAGGTTTTTTGGGGCTATATGGCCATGTTCTAGAAGCATTCTCTCCTGATGTTTCACCTGCATCTATGACAAGCATCCTCAGAAGTTGTGAGGTCACAATCTCTGAGGATGCTCGGCATAGATGCAGGTGAAACGTCAGGAGAGAATGCTTCTAGAACATGGCCATATAGCCCAAAAAAACTACAACAACCCAACCAGAGAATCATTTCCCTAGAATTCTCAGTACAGCAAAAGATGAAATCCCATGGAGGATTTATTTCAGGAGCAACCTCCTTAAATGCCTTCACTGAAATGTGACACACAATTTCGACCTCTTCTTGAACTTTACCTCTCCCATGGCTTTAATTATAACAGGAAGCAGGAACGCAGCCGTTTTTCCTGAGCCCGTGTCGGCTGTGGCCACAATATCCCTGCCCAGTAATCCAACCGGAATCATTTGCATCTGAACCGGAGTTGGAACTTCATAGCCAGAGTTTTTTAAATTGGAGTTCAGAACATCAGGAAAGCCACAGTGTTCAAACTCTACTATAGGTCTTGCAATTCCTTGCCCTTGGACAACAATGCCCAGCTGCTGCTTTAAGTTGTCAATCTGCTCATCTTGAAGACTTGACACAAAGGCATTTTCTTCATACGCGTAAGGACCACTCGGAAAACTGGGGAGAGAGTCTGCTTTATTAGTAACAGCGAGTTCTAAGTTTTCTTTCTCCTCTCTGACACGTAAAAGGTGTTTGGCTTTACACTCCAAGCTGCAAACGTCTTCATCCGTCTTGTCGCAGATATACTCCCCATAGCGGCCACAGACCATACATACAGGTTCCCCAGGCTGTGGCCAGCGTTGGTTTTTACAGAACGATTTTATGGGCTCCTCCACAAGAGAACAGTTCTCTTCGTCGGCCTTTGCCGGAGACGATTCGGAGATCTGTGGCTCAGTGTGCCCTTCTACGGGTTTGAATACATTCGTTTCTGTAGCTGATACATCTCTTATATCCAACTTGGCATCTCTGAACTCTGTAACCTTTTCAAACAAGGACTCATCTGAAGAGGGCTTATTCTTTTTAGCTACGCAGGTCTCTGAATCAGCTGCACTCCGCTTGACTTTCAGAGATCTTGGAACAAACATTCTTCAGAAGCCTGTAATAAAAGCATACAGCAATTACCAGAAAACCTAAGGACAGATTCTCATCCATTCTTTCACTAACAGTTTCCGTTAATTAGATATTTCAGGTTACTGTGGATAGAATCTACATTTGATATATGTATTTTACTATATTATTATTATTATTGACACAAAAGCACAGTATGTCACAGCAAATGAGATCTATATGCTGGATTTCGTATCACAAAATCACAAGTTGGACACTTCCCAAGCGTCTAGGACTGTGTGATGTATTTTTGAATGATGCACACAGATCCAACCAAGTAAGGTGGCCTTTTGCAGTTATTATTATTATTATTATTATTATTATTATTATTATGTATGCATTTTATGTTGACATGTTTTGACTATGCTATAACCTGCTTCAAGCAAGGAGGAGAAGTAGGGAACAAATACAATTAATTATTATTTTATTATTCTACTTCCGGTCCCTTCTTGTTGGAAAAAAGGTCTCTCCTTTGCCTAAAATGGTCCAGGGGGGCTACAACATGGCACTATTCTCCCTCAAGTCCCTTAGGGGGCATTGGGGAGACATTTTAGAGACCCCATCTACACTGCCAAACCACTTTGAGTCGCCTAAGGGCTGAGAAAAGCGATATATATATATATTGTCGTGACAGGAGTGACTCCTGGTGTGAGATAATTGGCCTGCAAGGACGTTGCCCAGGGGATGCCTGGATGATTTTGATGTTTTTATCATCCTTGTGGGAGGCTTCTCTCATGTCCCCGCATTAGGAGCTGGAGCTGATAGAGAGAGCTCATCTGCCTCTCCTCGGATTTGAACCTGTGACCTGTCCGTCTTCAGTCCTGCCGGCACAGGGGTTTAACTCACTGCGCCACCGGGGGCTCCGGTATATAAATGAAGTAAATAAATAAATAAATTTTGATGAAAAACAAGTGGAGATAATTGCTTTTGCTTAGGAGAAAGCCAGCAGAATGAGTGTAGTCCCACAGGGGACTCAGGGCAGATTACAATGCATATAGGCATGGCAGACATTCAATGCCATTAGACATACAACATATATAAACAGACACAGAGGCAATTTACAATGTACTCCAAGAGTCTTGGATAGACCATTGTGGTCTCCAGTCGTTGTCTACCCCTTTTTAAAAGTCAAACGAAATGGTGGACGTCAATTAATCTAGCAGAAGCAAAGGATGTAATTTTATAATAGATTGTATGAAGTAACATCATTTTTATTTGCCTGATTGCCTCGCAATTCCGTTTCCAGTTAGCGAGCATTGGAAAAGTTTTTTCTATCCACTTCCTCCATGCCATGTATAACTAAGACCTCATCTACACTGCCATATGAAATCCAGATTATCTTATTTGAACTGGATTATCTGGCAGTGTGGACACATATAATCCAGTTCAAAGCAGATAATGTGGGCACACACATACAACATAGAATGTAATATGTTACAAGCATTTTAGAAGCCTAAAACAAATAACTTTTGCACAGATATTGTCTATATAACATGATTGAATTAAGTAGCAATGCAATATACATGAGGACACAGGGGCATGAGAGAAGTGGACACATCCACTGCATTTATACAGTGTGTCTACACTGTAAAAAAAATGCAGGTTGACACCATTTTAACTTCACTGGCTGAATGCCATGGAATTTGGTTACGGTTTTGGCCCAGTTTACTTGTCTGAACGCATCTCCCTCTACGTCCCGCCTCACAGTTTAAGATCATCCGGGGAGGCCCTGCTCTCGCTCCTGCCAACATCACAAATACGTCTGGTGGGGACAAGAGACAGAGCCTTCTTGGTTGTGGCCCCCGCCTGTGGAACTCGCTTCGCACCGAGGTAAGGTCAGCTTCGTCTTGCCTGTCTTTTAGGGAATAATTGAAGTCGTTGTTCTGCGACTAGTCTTTTGGACAGCAGGCATAAACAGCACTTTGGATATGGAATTCAACTGAAATGATGATATGGCTGTTAATACTGTTTTACTGTTTTAATTAATGTTTTATTTATTGTTTTAATTGTTGTGATATTGCTTTGTTATATGTGATGGCATCAAATTGTTGCCTAATGTATGCCGTCCTGAGTCCCCCTCCGGGGGTTGAGAAGGAACAGGGTAGAAATACTGGAAATAAATAAATAAATAAATAAATTGGAGTCTAGCAGAGAGAGCTAAAGGTCCCTTAAGAAACTACAACTGCCATGATTCCATAGCACTGAGCCATGGCAGATAAAGTGGCATCGAAGTGCATTAATTCCACTGTGTGGATGCTCTCTGTGACCCTGTCGATCAGGGCTTGAATTCCTGCTCAGTTCTGGAAAATCACTGAGTGGTCCTAGAGGAAGCATAGGCTGGATCTACACTGCCATATAACTCAGATTATCAAATCAGATAATCCACATTATCTGCATTGAACTGGATTATATGTATCTACATTGCTCCATAATCCAGTTCAAAACAGATAGTCTGGATTTTATATGACAGTGTAAAAGGGGCAACATACTCTCAGTCTCAAAGAAAGGGAAAAAAAACATGCTCTCTTTGAACAATTCGTGCCCAAAAAGCCCTGGGATAGATTCACCACAAGTCAGGCCCCTTCCACACAGCTCTTATATCCCAGGATCTGATCCCAGATTATCTCCTTATCCCAATGGAGACTCATATAATCCAGTTCAAAGCAGATAACTAGAGATAAGATCCTGGAATAGAAGGAGAGTGTAGAAGGGACCTCAGAAACTCTATCTGTGTATGACTCTATCCGGTGGTGCTCAACCTTTGAGCTTTCCAGGCTTTCGGACTTCAACTCCCAGAAGTCTTTGCCAGCTTGGCCAACTGTAAGGAATTCTGGGAGTTGAAGTCCAAAAGCCTGCAAGACCATAGGTTTGCGTTCAAAGAGCCTAGGATAAGGGAAGTGAGTGTTCATACCAGCATTAATGCGTCCCACCTTCCCGATCGCCTTACCGCGCTCCGGGTCCCCCAAACATCCGGGATTCCTCTCTCCAGGCGGCGGATGTAGCCTTCACTTCCGCCAGGGCCTCCTCACCATCTCTCTAGGCACGCAGTCGCATCATAGATTCCACCCTTTGCTCTTAGAGAGAGAGAGAGGGAGGGTTGACTGGTACATGCCTCACACTTCCGGCTCCGCTTCGATGCTGCTGAGCCAGAATGCAACTCCCCCCAGCTAAGGAAACTTTGGAGTTCACAGGGAACCCACAGGGAAAGCAATGTTTGGATGTTTCTGGCTGCCTTTTAAAAGTTCTAGGGTTGTTTTCATGCGAACGAAGTCCCATTTTCAAAAATGAAAATTGCAAAGGGAAAAACTGGTCAGGTTGTGAGATTTTCGGGCTGTATGGCCTGTAGCATTCTCTCCTGACATTTCGCCTACATCTTTGGCAGACATCCTCGGGGGTTTGTGCAGAGGTCTGTTGGCACTGAGGCATGTGGAAGGTATTATGGACCTGTGGAAGGTCCAGGGTGGGAGAAAAGAACACTTGTCTGTTTGAAGCAGGTGTGCATTAGCAAAGCTTGATGAGCATTGAGTAGCCTTGCAGCTGCAAAGTCAATCAGTGAGAGTATTTGCATAGAGGTCGCCTGGCTGTTGTTGCCTGGGGGACCCTTTGTTTGGGAGGTGTAAACTGGCCCTTGATTGCTTGCTGTGTTGAGTTCTGTTTCTGACTGGTGTTGTTTATTTACTGTCTTGATCTGGTGCTGTTTAATACTTGTAGCCAGATTTTATTCATTTTCATGGTTTCTACCTTTCTGTTGAAATTGTCATAGAATCAGAGTTGGAAGAGACCTCATGTACATCCAGTCCAACCCCCTGCCAGGAAGCAGGAAAATTACATTCAAAGCACCCCCAACAGATGGCCATCCAACCTCTGTTTAAAAGCCTCCAAAGAAGGAGCCTCCACCACACTCCAGGACAGAGAGTTCCACTGCTGAACGGTTCTCACAGGCAGGAAGTTCTTCCTCATGTTCAGATGGAATCTCCTTTCTTGTACTTTGAAGCCATTGTTCCACGTCCTAGTCTCCAGGGCAGCGAAAAACAAGGTTGCCCCCTCCTCCCTGTGACTTCCTCTCGCATATTTATACATAGCTATCATGTCTCCTCTCAGCCTTCTCTTCTACATTCTAAACATGCCCAGCTCTTTAAGCCGCTCCTCATAGGGCTTGTTCTCTAGACCCTTGATCATTTTAGTCACCCTCTTCTGGACACATTCCAGCTTGTCAACTGTGGTGTCCAGAATTGGACACAATATTCCAGGTGTGGATTAACCAAGGCAGAATAGAGAGGTAGCATTACTTCCCTGGATCTAGACACTATATTCCTATTGAAAGTGTCTTTGAGCGAAATTTGTAAATACTAAGTAAGTTTGCTAAGTTTGCTGTTGAATGAAATTAACAGCAAAAGAGAGACATACCCTTTCTCTGTAGAAAAAGAGCACCACGGAAGAAACAAGATGTGACATATTAAGGTACTTTCTTACACAGGATGCTTGTGGTTAACTTCAAAGGTTGTTTTTTGAAGCGCAGAGGCCGCATGTACAAGAAGGTACTTTCCATCAAAAGGTCAAGAGAGGGGGCTGGAAAGAGGGTACTTTCCATGATAAAAATGTTCTTGTTTACTTGAGGTTATATATTTGGTGGTCAAAAGCCAAGGGGCACGGCAGTCACTTGAAGGGTAGCACCTGTTCATGCTACCCGGCTGTCCGTCTTCTTCATGAAGAAACTAAAATAAACCTTGTTTTTTGATCTTTTTTTGGGACTGTCTCCTTCCTTTCGTGCTCCCACGACGTGGACCTAAAAAGACCCAATTTAGGGTCTCTAACACTATTGATGCAGGCCAAAATCCCAATGGCTTTTTTTACCGCCGCATCTCATTATTGGCTCATGTTTAACTTGTTGTCCACGAGGACTCCAAGATCTTTTTCACATGTACTGCTCTCAAGCCAGGCGTCCCCCATTCTGTATCTTTGCATTTCATTTTTTCTGCCCAAGTGGAGTATCTTGCATTTGTAACTGTTGAACTTCATTTTGTTAGTTTTGGCCTATCTCTCTAATCTGTTCAGATTGTTTTGAATCCTGCTCCTGTCTTCTGGAGTATTGGCTATTCCTCTCAATTTGGTGTCGTCTGCAAACTTGATGATCCTGCCTTCTAACCCTTCATCTAAGTCATTAATAAAGATGTTGAACAGGACCGGGCCCAGGATGAAACTCTGTTGCACTCCACTCGTCACTTCTTTCCAAGATGAAGAGGAAGCATTGGTGAGCACCCTCTGGGTTCGTCCATTTAACCAATTACAGATCCACCTCACCGTAGTTTTGCCTAGCCCACATTGGACTAGTTTCCTTGCCAGAAGGTCATGGGGGACCTTGTCGAAGGCCTTACCGAAATCCAGGTACGCTACATCCACGGCATTCCCTGCATCTACCCAGCTTGTAACTCTATCAAAAAAAGAGATCAGGTTAGTCTGGCATCCCGAGGGTTTGTGCAAAGGTCTGTTGCAAATGAGGCATGTGGAGTGTATGGTGGACTTGTGGAAGGTCCAGGGTGGGAGAAAAGAACCCTTATCTGTTTGAAGCAGGTGTAAATTAGCAACCTTGATGAGCACCGAGTAGCCTTGCATTGAGTAGTGAGGGTATTTGCATAGGTCGCCTGGCTGTTGTTGCCTGGGGAATCCTTTGTTTGGGAGGGCTATGTTGAGTTCTCCTATTTCTGAGTGGTGTTCTTTATTTACTGTCTTGATTCTGGTGCTGTTTAATACTGGCAGCCAGTTTTTGTTCATTTTCATGGTTTCCTCCTTGGTGTTGAAATTGTCCATATGCTTGTGGATTTCAGTGGCTTCTCTGTGTAGTCTGACATTATGGTTGTTAGAGTGGTCCAGCATTTCTGTGTTTTCAAATGGTATTCAGTGTCCAGGTTGGTTTATCCAGTGTTCTTTGCGATCACATCTCCCTCTGTGAACCAGCGCAAACTTTAAGATCTTCCAGGGAGGCCCTCCTCTTGCTCCCACCACCGTCACAAGCATGGTTGGTGGGAACGAGAGAGGGGGCCCTCTCTGTGGTGGCCTCCCGCCTCTGGAACCCCCTTCCTAGAGAAATAAGACAGGCCCCATCCCTACCCTCCTTTCGTAAGAGCTTGAAGACTTGGTTGTTTAAACAATTTCGCAGGCATATAGCAGGATTGGGAGGACAGTAGCTTTATAAAAAAGCACCTTGGTATCCCTACAGATGTCCCAGTCCTCAAACACTCTCTGCTTAATTTGGAAAAATGCTGCACTCCCAGAGCTCAGGCGGTGTTGTATTTCAGTGTCAGTATTGACTTTTGTGGAGAGGTGGCTGCCAAGGTAGCGGAAATGGTCAACGTTTTCTAATGTTACACCATTAAGCTGTATTTCTGGCATTGGAGAATTTTATTTACCACTCCAATTTTATTTACTACTCCACTTCAAATTTTGTGGTATTAATTTTGGAGAGAGGAAATCACAGAATTCTGCCCATCGGCAGGGAATTGCAGTGGAAGTGCCCGATATCCTAAATTATTTATCTGTTTCCCACTTGATTCCTGCATGAGATTTGCTCTGCTTTTTCCCTGCATTCCTATGGAGTTATACTGCCATTTTTTCCTATACATATTTCTGCATGAAACAAATTTCTGAATGCATCAAAACCTTTCAAGATTCTTGCACCCACTGAAAGCCAGCCCTATAAATTAAGGTGTCATTTCTCGCAGTTAGTGCATCATTCAGATTGGCTGTTGCCTAGAAACCCATACTTGCTTCAATGAGTCAATTGAAGGTGCCACTGCGCTCTCTCTGTTTTCCTTTAGCCATATTCCTTTTCTCGGGTTATTAAGTTTCAGCGCACTTACAAAGTGCCTTCAGTTTGCACCTCCTGCTCCTTATCTTTAAGGACCATGTGCCACTTTTTTATCTTCTTGGCTTGGCTGCTGGATCTTGAGCCGTGGCTTAGGTTAGAGGGAAAAAGCCAAGAGGTAAAGGTTTCATACCAAAAATAATGTTATCTTCACATAGATCAGGGTGCACAATTTTTTTTTATCCCTAAGGATTGTATTTGATGCAGAAAATAGTTATTCTTTTTTGCTTACTATGAAGGAATAGAGATTTTTCTTGGAAGGAGTAACTTCAAACAATGCAATGAATAAAAGAAGCAATTTTGTTCCAACTTGCCAGGCTCTGTGTAACCTTGATATGGAAGAACAAAGCAATCAGTGCTTGAAATGTATGCTGTGTGTTTGCATATGTACATGTGTGTGTGTATACACATACATACTTACACAAAAGCCAACTGTTTGAGAAGATAAATGGGCACATAACAATTAGGCCCCTTCTACACTGCCCTATATCCCTGCATATAGGGCAGCCCCCGGTTGACGCAGTGGGTTAAAGTGCTGAGCTGCTGAGCTTGTTGACCGAAAGGTCGCAGGTTCGAATCCGGGGAGCGGTATGAGCTTCCACTGTCAGTCCCAGCTTCTGCCAACCTCGCAGTTCAAAAACATTCAAATGTGAGTAGATCAATAAGTACCGCTCTGGTGGGAAGGTAACGGCGTTCCATGCAGTCATGCCAGCTACATGACCTTGGAGGTGTCTACGGACAACGCCGGCTCTTCGGTTTAGAAATGGAGATGAGCACCACACCCCAGAGTCGGACACGACTGGACTTCATGTCAGGGGAAAACTTTTACCTTTACCTACACTGCCCTATATCCCTGGATCTGATCCCAGATTATCTGGGATCAGATAATCCCGCCACCGGGATTGTGGCGCAGCTGGCTGAGTGTCAGCTGCATTAAGATCACTCTGACCAAAAGGTCATGAGTTCGAAGCCAGCCCGGGCTGGAGTGGGTGTCCAGCCATTGTGTAGCCCGTTGTCGACCTTTGCAACCCGAAAGACAGTTGCATCTGTCAAGTAGGAAAATAAGGTACCACCTTGTGTGGGAGGCTAAATTTAACTAATTTATGAGGCCATAAAGAAAAAAGACTCCGGGGAATGTGGAATGCGGAAGAACTTCATTGGTGTCGTTGATGGATGATGAAAAGCAGCAGCTCCCCTGGCGGCCAGAAAAAAAGTTAAATAGCCTCGGTGTATTTGTCTGTTAAACGTTGTTTGTCAAACTGGCATTGAATGTTTGCCATATATGTGTTTACTGTAATCCGCCCTGAGTCCCCTGCGGGGTGAGAAGGGCAGAATATAAGAACTGTAAATAAATAAATAAATAAATAAATCTCCTTATCCCAGATTATCTAGCAGTGGAGACTCATATAATCCGGTTCAAATCAGATAATCTGAGATCCTGGGATATAGGGCAGTGTGGAAAGGGTCATAGTCTGCTTTCTAAAAAGTATGGGTATTTATAGCCAGAGTTATCCATCCAAGCCCCTTCATGTGTACATTGGATATAGTTGGCTTGGCATCATAAGCGTCTGGACAACAAAGCCTGTGCGTTCTTTCTGGATGTTTACATGAATACCACAAAAGTGTGCTACTTCAGTCTGCATCCTCAGGCTGGATCTACACTGCTTTGTAATCTAAATGATCAAAACAGATGATCCACATCTTGTTTGATCTGGATAATATGCGTCTGCACTGCCATACGAACCAGTTCAAAGCAAATAATTTGGATTTTATAATGGCAGTGTAGAAGAGGCCAGAGTCTACACTGACATATAATCAACTTCAAAGCTGATAAATCTGTAGTTTCCACCTGAGTTAAATCTAATTGTTGACATGACAAATATTGCATAGCAAATTCCTATACACATGGGCCAGGGGTTCTGCAAAATGCATATGTTTTAACGATTATGAATCACCAGCACTGTTTGGCGAGGAAGGAAGCTTGAAATGTGCTATCATTTGTTGGTAGTGTCACACGCATGCACACACACTTGTGAGGTGTTTCAGGCATTCCATTATTTACATTAGAAAGGATATCTCTGCAAACTTGTAACATTTGAGTCATTCTTGTTTATACAAATATATAGCACTATCCTTCCAACAGGTATTTCTAGGGCAATCCACGGACAGCCAGAATGATCCCTCTGCATCTTTTGGGGGCCTGATTTGGACCTTCAGGTTTCTTGTTTGTTTGTTTGTTTTCATGTCAGGAGCGACTTGAGAAATTGCAAGTTGCTTCTGGTGTGAGAGAATTGGCCGTCTGCAAGGATGTTGCCCAGAGGACGTCCAGATGTTTTTGATGTTTTATCATCCTTGTGGGAGGCTTCTCTCATGTCCCCACATGAGGAGCTGGAGCTGATAGAGGGAGCTCATCCGTGCTCTTCCCGGATTCGAACCTGCAACCTGTTGGTCTTCAGTCCTGCTGGCACAGGGGTTTAACCCACTGTGCCACTGGGTGCTCCTGGACTTTCAATGATGCTGGACGAGAAACATTGATATGGCCAGGAGTCAAAATTGAGTCAGGATTTTTCTCCCAGGCGCCGCAGAGCAGCAGATGATCAAAACGTAGGCTAGACAGGAGGCTATTCATTGGAATGGCCATCTACAAGGGAGGACTGCTTGGGAAAAAGAGCCTCCTCATGCAGTGAGCATAAGGAAATGAATGAATGATGGAGTTCAGATTGCTCAACTGCATAAGCGGTATCAGCAGGGCAGTTAATCGGCTTCAAGTTTTACTCTGAATTTTAAAAGAACTATCCAGGGTGCTGAATTCCAGCCCCAAAATTAGTTCACCACTGCAGACAACTCCCTTAAATTTCAGACATAAAGCAACCTAGGCTGGATCTACACGGCCATATAATCAAGATTAGCAAAGCAGATAATCCACATTATCAGTTTTGGATTATATGAGTCTACACTCCCAGATGTTCCAGTTCAATGCAGATAATCTGGATTTTATATGGCAGTGTAGAAGTGGCCTTAGGAGGCCTTTAGCCTTCGCTGCCAAAAGTGCTGCAGGCTCATCAACATATAGCTACCATATTTATTTGTCATGTCAGGGCAACCAGTCAATTGTATTACATTTCTAACAGAACAAAACAAACAAACAGACAAAATACAAAATTTGCGAGTTTGGTATTTGATTAAATGTCCTTTGACCAGTAGCCGGCCACTTGGAGTGCTTCTGGTGTTGCTGCAAGAAGGTCCTCCATTGCACATGTGGCAGGGCTCAGGGTGCATTGCAGCAGGTGGTCAGTGGTTTGCTCTTCTCCACACTCGCATGTCGTGGATTCCACTTTGTGGCCCCATTTCTTGAGGTTGGCTCTGCATCTCATGGTGCCAGAGCGCAGTCTGTTCAGCGCCTTCCAAGTCTCCCAGTCTTCTGTATGCCCAGGAGGGAGTTTCTCATTTGGCATCAGCCACTGGTTGAGGTTCTGGGTTTGAGCCTGCCATTTTTGGACTCTCGCTTACTGAGGTGTTCCGGCGAGTGTCTCTGTAGATTTTAGAAAACTATTTCTAGATTTAAATCATTGACGTGCTGGCTGATACCCAAACAGGGGATGAGCTGGAGATGTCTCTGCCTTGGTCCTTTCAGTATTGGCTGCTACTTCCCTGCGGATGTCAGGGGGTGAAATACCAGCTAAGCAGTGTAATTTCTCCACTGGTGTAGGGCACAGACACCCCGTGATGATGTGGCATGTCTCATTATAGCTCCCGTGATTCCATAGCATAGGCCCCTTCTACACAGTCATATAAAATCCAGATTATCTGCTTTGAACTGGATTTATATGGCAGTGTAGACTCATATAATTCAGTTCAAATCAGATAATCTAGATTATTTGATTTGATAATCTGGATTCTATGGCAGTGTAGAAAGTGCCTAAAATGGAAGTTGAGATTATGTCAACCAGCTGTTTAAATACTATTTGCAGTCATTTCAAAATGCATGTTTTTGTGTTAAGGTTAAACTTGGAAACAAAGGTTTATCAGATCTTTAGTAGACATCCATTTATGTTTCAGTTTATGTTTGATATGGCACGTGCCTATGAGTATTTCTGAGTTTTCAAAGGCAGCTAATATCTGTTCTCATTTAACTGTGCAATCGTGCCTCATAGCCCCACAGGTAGCCAATTGTAACTTCCATTGGCATGGTGAGAATGTCATTTTATGCATACCACATGAGACTCTTTCTATTTTTAACTCTAATATATTTTTACCTGAGGCAAAGAAAAAGATATCCCTTATCCAGCACTCCAATTTCACAGATAGAAATAGACTTGACTTACAATTTCATTCAGTTTATATATGGAGAACTGTGAAGTGTCCTTATTTTGTAAATCACATTTCAGCTCTGAGAGTCTGGTATGAGTCCCAATGAGCATCAAGCCCTAGTGGTGATGTGCCATCCTATATCATATCTGAAAGTAGAGTGGAATGGTTTATAAGGAAATCTAGATCCAGACCCAGATTTCAAGGAATAACTCAGAATGTGTTTCCTGAGGTGGATGTCTCACTTTACTTAATGATAGGCCGGTTTTATCATTTTGAGAAACAAAATCATATTGCTATGTGTGCCTTAAAGAGCCAGACACAAGAATGTAATCAAAACAACAGTTTATTAAGTCAAAGTAAACAAGACTCAGAGACACTTACTTCAGTGCCTCTGGTCAAAACTCAAAGTTTGCAGCAATTTGCAGCTTGAAAAACGAACTTAGAAAATACACTGGATTAAACTGGCAAAAAATCCAGATTAAACAAGAGTTCTAGCAAAATGCACCAAAAACATACAGTTCAAAGATAAAGTCCAAACAAAAAGCCGTGAAGAGAAGCCGTCGTCCAAAAGCAGTCCAAAGTCGAAGAAGTCCCAGTTGAAGATACCAGAGTCCAGAAGGCAGCGTCGTCGTCAGAAACAGTCCAAGGTCAAGGAGAGGGGAAATCCACACTTACGAGAATCCAAGCCGGTCAGCACACGAAGCACACAGCAATCTGCAGTTCCAGGACCCAAGCCCAACAAGAGAAGTGGCAGCGACAGGACCCAAGGCACGAAACCAACACTTTGCCTACTGCCAAGTTCTATCACTCCAGTGCCTTCATTTATCCTACAACTCATCATCTGTTGATGAGTTGCCTTCCACCCCATCCTCATAGCTGTCAGCTGGCTTAGCTTCTACAGCTTCTTCGCCCATCCCTCCAACTCTTCCACCTTCTGTCAAGACTTAGATCACTCCACAATTCCATGGTATCATCAGCTTGCCAATCCCCTCCAGAAAATCCCTCAAAGGTATCACTGGACATGGGCTGCGTACACACATTCCTGATCTCCTCAACTTGTGTCCAGTCCAGTGGTTCCTCTTCATCGTCACTACTCCCTGACCCATTACTTCCAGTAAAGCCCATGAAATCCTCTTCCTCAGTGGGAGCAGTAAGTATGTCCTCTTTCTTTGACGCTCCTCGTCTGACTCTTGCTCCTGAGTAGTCCCCTTCAAATCTCTACTCCCAACTCCTTCCTCCTCCTCACTCATTTCACTGCCAGAGAAACCTTAGAAGGATTCCTCATCTGTTGGTGACATAAGCATCTCCTGGATTCTCTTCCTTTGCTGCTCTTCCTCTAACACCTGGGCACCTCGTTTTCCTCCTTTACTACTCCTACTATCAGTTGTAACGTTGCCAGCAGAGTCTAGTACAACACTATGTGTGTTGACATAGAACCAGAAAACCAGAATTAACACTTAATTGGGCTAAGGTTAGAAAAAATTCAATTTAGCTGCAGCAATTTGCAGGATGCTCATTAATGATTTAAGGTCACATCAATAATTGTATGGTGTCATAGGAACAAGAATGCTATGTGTTCGTTGTAATTATTGTGTACCTCTCAACATGTTTCCTGGTATGTGTTTGAGGTTTGTCTGTGGAGGAATAATTAAATGGTTATTTTTCTGTTTCCAAAGAACAAGTGATTCATTCAATTTCTGTTTTTGAGAGTAATGCATTGGGTACTATTCCAAGATAATAGGAACATGTTTTAATATGAATGAACGGGGGACCACCAACATTTACTTGGAAGCTATAAAATCTCCATGACAGGACATGGGTGCAATTTCTTTTCATCAAATGCTCTTTATAAATTGTGTTCCTATTCATACCCTTTTAAAACAAAGATTCTCCCCTTTAAATGGTTGAATATCTTCTGTTTATCCCAAGCAGGGATATTGGAACAAAGTAATTACATATCATCTTAACCAGAAGGTAAGTGTTTTGAAAAAGCAAATAGGAAAACATATTCTCTATAGATTCATTCTCTGGCATGCCTATAACATTTTAAAGAGCAATGGATGGACCCAACGTATTTCTCCTTGTTTCGCATCTCTAGTTCCAGCCAAATCTGATGTGATAACAGCATGACCTAATTCAGGTCTTCTGAAATCCCTGGAAAGAAAAGGAGAGATTTAATGCATATTAGGGCAGAGAAAGGGGAAGTGTTCACTCCTTCCTCTTGATCTTCTGAGCTGTGTTTCTTCTGAGGATAATTACTTCTAGATCCAGGGGGGAAATACATACAGAAAGAAGAGCTATAGGAAGGAAAACTTAAGTGGGCACAAAGGTCTGCAGCTCCACCACATCCTGCCTGTATTTCAAATTGGTCTTACCTTCAATTTATAGGATTTTACAGTACAGGTGACAGTTTTGGAAAATGGAAATCTCCATAACCTTTTGGAAAATGGATATTCATAACCCTTGGAATATCCTTGTTAGAAATCCTAACCTTTTGTAAAATATGATCTTCCAGAGAATAGTAAAAAAAATGCTTGAGGCAACCTTCTCCATTCTCTAAATATCCATTCACTAGTTCATGCAAGGCAATTAGGTTTCTCGGCTGTTAGACTGATATACCTAAACATCTCTTTGAACTGTTAGGAACAAAGATATGCCAATGCACAAAAAGCAGCAGAGTTTCAGAAGTGTTATTTCAGTTTCCCAAAAACATCTACTCTCCCTTAAAACATCTTGGTTTAAATCATGCTCTCAAGAGACGAAAAAAAAAGTAGTCTTTGTTAAAATAACATAGCTGTCTTACTCACAAACTTCATGTATTCAACATACAGGTACATTGTATATCAATCCAGTTACAGATAAGATTTGAAGTAGTTTTTCTGTGTAGATAACACAGGGCATCTTTCTTATAATCAACAGTCCAACGTCTAAAGCATCTCTCTGGTCTGAGAGTCTAATAGAATCTCTGTCTAGTCTGAAAATTCAATGGAGTCTGAGAACTAAAATAAAATCTGAGCCCTGAACAATCCCAGATCTGATAGAGTCTTTACAATCTGAGAGTCTAATGGCATCTCTAAAGCATGCTGTTTCTACAAACTTTTATAAATGGAGTCAGAATCTGAACAGTCCCAGATCTGGTCATGTGGTCTGCAGCCACTTCCACAACATAGAGTTAAGGAAAACTGCATACCAATACATACATCTGCAGGTTGCTGTTTACCTTCGTGTTACAACTCGGCTTGGATACTCGTGAGTGCGGATTCCCCCTTTCCTTGACTTCTGACTGCTTTTGATGACGACGCTGCTTCTTGGACTTTGGAACCTCGCAACTTTGGACTCGGCTTTCTTAGACTACGGACTTCATTTGACCACAGCTCTTTCTTCATGGCTCTTTGTTTGATTGTCCTTCACTTGCTTTGTGATTTTGCGGGATTTTTCAAGTACTCGAGTTTAATCCGGATCTTTTTCCTGGATAATACAGATTATTGCTTTAGTTTACTTTTCAAGCTAAAAGTACTGCTACTTTTGAGTTTTGGACCAGAGACACTGAAGCAAGTGTCTCTGAGTTTCTTTTGCTTTGTATTAATAAACTATTCTTTTGGACATACTCCTGAGTCTGGCTCTTTAAGGCAACTGGGTTACGACAGTTACTATTTCCAACAGATATTGTGCATTTGCAGGTTTAATTTTTGCAGTTTTGATTATTAATGAATGTGACGAATATGCCCTCTCTAGGGCCCCTTCTATACTGCCATAAAAGTCAGATTATCAAAGCAGATAGTCCACATTAGTCTACACTACCATATAATCCAGTTGAAAGCAGATAATTTGGATTTTATATGGCAATGTAGAAGGGGCCTGAGATATATCTGGATTCAAATAAAATGACAGGGAAAGCTTCATTTGCTGACTATTATTATCTAGGAAATTATGAATGAATTTTGAAAATGAATAGAAATGGGAACCTGCAGGTGGCCTTGTATGTCCTGCAGGCAAATATACGGTAGTGTTTAGATTGCCATTCTAGCAGCTGATTCGTTGACCTCCAGGCATATATTTTCTCTTTCGGATGCAATCACTGGAAGAATTTTCACATATAAAAATAAAACCCAGACAAAGCCACATTAACCTAGAGGTCGGTTCCACTTGAGTTGTTTTGACTTGTGAGTCAATTCTTATTGTTTCATTGGCTACAGTTAGTTAAAAAGAACATGCTTTGACAGTGGGAGGGAAATTGCAAAGAAAAATATCCTACTGTAATAAATAATCAACCACATCAGCAATTCCTCTTCCATTGCATAAACTCAAGTCTAAAAATAATACAAATAAGGAAGAACACATATCTGACCTAGTATTTTTCATGCAGGATGTGTGGAAAAACTAGGAATTCTCAAATAACCTATATCTGAATGTCGGTCTCTCCAATCAAATGGTTTGGAAGGCCATGATTTACAATCCCTTGAAATTATACTGGTCTCCTTGCCTCCTTCTTGATTTCACAGTAATAAAACCATTCCTTTTCAAAGGGGCAATATATGGAAATCCTTTATCAAATAATTCACAATTGTGCTTCAAAAGACGCATTTTAAACTGTGACTACTGAAATGTACTGAACCACTGATTTATGAAATTAACTACATTTCCAGATTAATGTCCAGTCTCTATCAAGGGAATATAGAGCCAACTCAGCCGTACAAGGTATCTGTACATGTCCAGTTCAAGTTATTATCTTCTGGAAGTTTGAACTCACTTACTCTGCAATTCTAGAAGACATAACTCTGAGGGATGCTTGGAGATGCAGTCCAATATTTGGGAAGGTTGCAAAGCCCTACCCTTGGCCTAAATCCAATTGTAATCTCAGGCCCCTTCTACACAGCCATTTTACATCCAAATTATCTGCTTTGAACTGGATTATATTCATCTGCATATAATCAATTTAAGGTGGAATCAGTTGACCCATTTAAGGTGGAATCAGGTGTTAAACAGGGATGTGCTATTGCCGCAACTTTATTCTCCATCTTCATTGTTATGATACTTCATCTTGTTGATGAGAAGCTTCCCACCGGAGTGGAAATCATCTATCGGACAGATGGCAAGCTATTTAACCTCAGCAGACTGAAAGCCAAAACCAAGGTTACAACAACATCTGTTATAAAACTCCAATATGCTGATGACAACATTGTCTGTGCGCATTCAGAAGGTCTACAACCACTCTAAACACCTTTGCAGAAGCATACAAGAAGCTTGGCCTGTCATTAAACATAGTGAAAAACCAAAGTGCTCTTCCAGCAGTCACCAGCCAATCCCTTTCCAATGCCAGAAATACAGCTTAATGGTGTAACATTAGAAAATGTTGATCATTTCTGCTACCTTGGCAGCCACCTCTCCCCAAAAGTCAACATACAACACCGCCTGAGCTCTGCGAGTGCAGCTTTTTTCTGAATGAAGCAGAGAGTGTTTGAGGACCTGGACATCCATAGGGATACCAAGGTGCTTATTTATAAAGCTATTGTCCTCCCAACCCTGCTATACACCTGAGAGAATTGGACTGTCTACAGACATCACATGCAACTCCTGGAACGATTCCATCAGCGCTGCCTCTGGAAAATCTTACAAATCTCTTGATAAGACAAGCAGACAAATGTCAGTGTGCTGGAAGAAGCAAAGACCACCAGTATTGAAGCAATGGTCCTCCGTCATCAACTCTGCTGGACCAGCCATATTGTCCGGATGCCCAACCACCGTCTCCCAAAGCAGTTACTCTATTCCGAACTCAAGAACGGAAAATGGAATGTTGGTGGACAGGAAAAGAGATTTAAAGATGGGCTCAAAGCCAACCTTAAAAACTCTGGCATAGACACTGAGAACTGGGAAGCCCTGGCCTTTGAGTGCTCCTGCTGGAGGTCAGCTGTGACCAGCAGTGCTGCAGAATTTGAAGAGGCATGAATGGAGGGCGAAAGAGAGAAATGTGCCAAGAGGAAGGCGCGTCAAGCCAACCCCAACGGAGACCGCCTTCCACCTGGAAACCAATGCCCTCACTGTGGGAGAAGATGCAGATCAAGAATAGGGCTCCGCAGTCACCTATGGACCCACCAGCACACTGATCCTGGAAGACTATCCTACTCGGACAACGAGGGATCACCAAATTTGGACAGCATACACCTAGCAACCCAATGTATGTCCTTCACTCAAAAGATTTTGATTTTTTCATTTGGGAGTTGTAGTTGCTGGGATTTATAGTTCACCTATGATCAAAGAGCATTCTGAACTCCACCAACGATGGAATTGGGCCAAACGTGGCACACAGGACTCCCACGACCAACAGAAAACACTAGAAGGGTTTTGTGGACATTGACCTTGAGTTTGGGAGTTGTAGTTCACCTACATCCAGGCAGCACTGTGGACCTAAACAATGATGGATCTGGACCAAACTTGACACGAATATGAAATTTATGGGGTCAGCATAAGTCAACAGCAACCCTAAGGCACATACAAATTCAAAGCACAAAAATGGTGGGTGTGGAGCTTTTTTTATAATCATCTGTGAATTTTGCTATATGCTTTCTTTTACAAATTAGTTTTCTTTTTCACAGCATTGTGCAGGATTAAAACTTTTGTAATACTTTATTTCTTCAATTGTAAGACACACTCCCTCCGCCTTAAATACACATATCTAAAAACAGGCTGCATCTTAGAATCACAGGTTCTTTATTATATACTACAGGAACAAAACTTTTTTCTGGTTGTGGTACTGAAATTAGTCTGTGTTTTACAATCGATGGCATCTTAAAATCAATAAAATATGGTTAATGAATAACAAAAGCAGTATAAATCATTTGACAGAACATTAAAAACTGAGGTTGGTATTTTTACTCAACACTGGAAAGAAAGCCAAGTAGGTACCAGTCAAACCTCTCAGGAGAGAACATTTCATAGACAGACGGAGCCTCTCTAGCATTGATGCAAGCCACGAGGAGAAAGAGGGCTGTCATGTTTTCATTCAATGTATGGGGGGTATTTTTTAAGTAAGGTCCGTTTTGTTGTAGACACTAGTAGTTCGCGCGCCCTTCTTTGATTACAGACGATTTGGTGGCTTCAGTTGAAGCGAGGATTCATGAAGAGGGTATTTTAAAATTGGTTCAGAGGTATGGTAAGTGTTTGAACAAACTTGGCAACTATGTCGAAAAATAGAGTGAAGTATGTACTTTCTGAAAATACATTTACTTTTTTGGAATAAACTTTGGTTGTGTACTTATGTTCAAATGGACCTTACTTAAAAAATACCCCTCGTATTTGTGTGTTTAATTAGTTCATAGTTTATGAAACAAGTCAGGGACAAGGGTTGTTTTGCTGACCAGTTCTCCTTAGAATTTTGTCATTTCAAATAATTAACTAGTCAGCCCAGGTCGTTACCTGGACTTTAGTCTCTTTAAGAGAATTGATCCATCTCTTGTCAAAAAGGTTGCAGAACTGTGGGCAGAAAATTTGAGTACTGGCATAGCTAAGGATGCAGCTCACTGGCTTCAAATTACAAGAATTTCATCCTTGCTACCTGGAGCATTAAGTGTTTAACCTTGCAACAGATTCATTTTTTTTTTAAAAAATGGTAACCTTTATTAGGAGACTGACTTTGACTCCTTTCAGTACATCCATAGCCTTTTGCTATTCTTTCTTTCTTTCTTTCTTTCTTTCTTTCTAATATTTATAGCCCACCTTTCTCAGCCATACGGCGACTCAAGACAGGTTACAGATTGGCACAATGTGATGTCAAGCATTCATAAAAGTGCCACTAAAAACAATCAACATTACAATATAAAACATAAATAAAAACTGTTAAAGCATATAATCATCGGTGTCATCTTGTTAAAAACGTTATCCAGTAGCATCGTCTGGCCATTCCATGTTCATCATTCATAGTTCCATGTTATCTATTCTGCTGCATTCTCAAAAGCTTGCTCAAAGAGCCAGGTCTTTACTTTTTTCGGAAAGTCAGGAGGGAGAGGGCCAATCTAATATCCCTGGGGAGGGAGTTCCATAGCCGGGGGGTCACCACTGAGAAGGCCCTGTCCTTCGTCTCTGCCAATCGCACTTGCAAGGCAGGTGGGATCGAGAGCAGGGCCTCCCCAGACAATCTTAAGCTCCTAGATGGTTCATAGGAGGAGATACGTTCGGACAGGTAAGCTGGGCCGGAATTGTTTAGGGCTTTATAGGTTAAAGCCAGCACTTTGAATTGTGCTCGGTAGCAAATTGGCAGCCAATGGAGCTGATGCAACAGAGGAGTAGTGTGTTCACTGAGCACTGCTCCTGTTAGTAACCTGGCTGCCGCCCTTTGGACCATTTGAAGCTTCCGAACAGTCATCAAAGGCAATCCCATGTAGAGCATGTTGCAGTAATCTATTTGGGATGTAACAAGAGCATGGACCACCATGACCAAGTCATACTTCCCAAGGTATTCTTTATGAGTATTGGATTCAATTTGCATGTGCTCAAAATAAAGAACTATTGCTTAAATAATGATTTTTCTTTCTTGGCTTAAAGGCACCAGATCCTGTCTGATCTTGGAAATAAGCCAGATCAGTTCTGACTGGAATTTGGATGGGAGACCATCAACAAATTCTAGGTGCTGTAAGTGATATCCCAGGACCCTTCCACACAGCCATGTAACCAAGAATATCAAGGCAGAAAATCCCACAATATCTGCTTTGAACGGGGTTATCTGAATCCACACTCAGATAATGTGGGATTTTCTGCCTTGATATTCTGGGATATTGGGCTGTGTAGAAGGGCCGGCTGTGTAGAAGGGCATCTCCCCTTATGAACAATCTAGGACAGTGTTTCTCAACCTTCCTCATGTTGTGACCCCTGAATACAGTTTCTTATGTTGTGGTGACCCCCAACCATAAAATTATTTTTGTTACTACTTCATAACTGTAATTTTGCTGCTGTTATGAATCATAATGTAAATATCTGATATGCAGGATGTATTTTCATTTACTGCATCAAATTTGGCACAAATATCCTATATCCCCAAATTTGAATACTGGTGGCCTTGGGGGGATTCATTTGGGAGTTGTAGTTGCTGGGTTTTATAGTTGACCTACAATCAAAAAGCATTCTGAACTCCACCAATGATGGAATTGAACCAGTCTTGGAACACACAACTCCCATGACCAACAAAAAATACTGGAAGGGTTGATGGGCGTTGATCTTGAGTTTGGGAGTTGTAGTTCACCTACATCCAGAGAGTAATGTGGGCTCAGACAATGATGATCTGGAACAAACTTGGCATGAATACTCAATATGTCCAAATGTGAACACTGGTGGAGTTTCAAGAAAATAGACCCTGACAGTTGGGAGTTGTAGTTGCTGGGATTTATAGTTCACTGACAATCAAAGAGCATTCTGAACACCTCCAACAATAGAATTGGGCCAAACTTCTCACACACAACCCCCAGAACCAACACAAAATATTATTTTTTCTGATGGTCTTTGGCGACCCCTCTGACCCCCCCTCATGACCCCCCCAGGGGTCCCGACCTCCAGGTTGAGAAACGCTGATCTAGGACCTTAAGATCATCTGGGGAGACCCTGCTCTCGTTACTGCCTTCGTCACAAGTACGTTTGGCGGAGATGAGAGACAGAGCCTTCTCAGTGGTGGCCCCTCCCTATAGATTTTAGATCGGTCACCTCTCTTTTAACATTCCAGAAAAAGTCAAGACGTGGCTTTTTGAACAAGTGTTTCCAAATGCAGAGTAACTGCCCTAGGAAAATGGAATGACGACAATGAGACCGGACAACATTTTTAACAAGGAGACACTATGAATTTATATTTATTGATTTGTTTAGTTTTTATTATATGTTATGTTTTTAATTATATTTATGATATTGTAAACATTGAATTTTACCCTGTTAAGTGCCTTGAGTTGCCTACGGGCTGAGAAAGGCGGTATACAAATACAGTAAGTAAATAAATAAAGTGCAATAAGAGGTAGGGGCTCTGAACACAATTGCTGGCCCATGTTCAGAGTTCCCTCCTTTCAGGACATTTCTGCCTCTTTTCAACCCTGGAACATGTTATGAGCTCCAAGGCACTCTTAGCACTTTCCTCCAACACCACAGTTCAAAAGCCTTGACTAGTACAAAACTTCAAAAACACAAAGAAATTGCTGTAAATCAATTTTGACAGGCTACAGCTCACTGATTAATTTTCTCTGTGAAAATTTGGTTCATATAATGCTTCCATAGCAAATAAAGCCCATGTTTCTATAAAGAGGTAGAAATGTCTGTGGGCCCTTCCACACAGCCATATAATCCAGAATATCAAGGCAGAAAATCCCACAATATTTGCTTTGAACTTTTCTCAGTGCAAGCAAAAGCCACTCCTTCCTTGGATTTGTCCTACACTGCCCTATAAAATCTGGATTATCTGCTTTGAACTGGATTATATGGCAGTGTAGACTCATATAATCCAGTTCAAAGCTGATAATGTGGATTATCTGTTTTGATATGGCCCTAGTCGCCATGTGGATAGTTTAGTTCTTATGAAACAGAGCCTACAGTAGTATTCCTTGGCAGTCTGCCATCAAAGCACTAACTTGCAAGATCAGACAGGCTCTTTGGGGTGTTTAGGCAGGCTATTTGATGAAGAAATGTAAAATAATACAAGTACCAACCAGACCTGACCTTGTTTGGCTTCCGAAATCAGATGGGATCTGGTACCTTTAGGATATTCAAGCAGACTACTTTATGAAGACATATCATATAATACCAGCACTAACTAGAACTGATTCTGCTTAGCTTTCAATATTAGATGGGATCTGTTGGCTTTAGGGTGTTTCAGCATTTTAAATGTTGTGATTTTATGTGCTGTGTTCTGTTTATATTGATGTACTAGCTGTCCCCTGCCACGCGTTGCTGTGGCCCAGTCTGGTGATCTGGAAAATAAAGTAATGAGAAAGTGTTGGTTTCTAATATATGTAATTCCTTTAGGCTTGTGAGTAAACAGTATGTCTTGTTGTTTCTTTGTCAGTGTTGATGTGGAGAGTGTCTGGTTTGCCTACTCTGGAATATGCAACATATCATAGTCCTTCTTTAAGGGTCTCTTTCAAATCTATGATACTATATCTGTGTGTGAGAGAATCATATCTATCTATCTATTTTATGACTGGATGGCTCTTTGTCAGAAGGGCTCTGATTACATTTTCTTGCCTTGGTGAAGAGAGTTGGACTGGAGGGCCTTAAGTATTTTCTGTTGGTCATAGGGGTTCTGTATGGGAAGTTTGCCCCGTTTCTGTGGTTTGTGGGCTTCAGAATGCTCTTTAATTGTAGTGAACTATAAATCCCAGTAACTACAAATCCCAAATGTCAAAGTCTATTTCCTCCAAACTCCATCTGTGTTCATATTTAGGCATATGGAATTTTTGTGTCAAGTTTGGTCCAGATCCATCATTGTTTGAGTCCACAGTGCTCTCTGAATGTAGGTGAACTACAACTCCCAAACTCAAGGTCAATGCCCACCAAACCCTTCCAGTGTGTTCTGTTGGTCATGGAAGTCCTGTAGGTTATGTTTGGTTTAATTCCATCATTGGTGGAGTTCAGAATGCCCTTTGATTGTAGGTAAACTATAAATCCCAGCAACTATAACTCCCAAATGTCAAGGTCTATTTTCCCCAAACTCAATCTATGTTCATATTTGGGCGTATTGAGTGCTTGTACCAAGGGTGGTCCAGCTCCATCATTATTTGAGTCCACAGTGCTCTCTGGATGTGGGTGAACTACAATTCCCAAACTCAAGGTCAATGCCCACCAAACCCTTCCAGTTTTTTCTGTTGGTCATGGGAGCCCTGTGTGCTACGTTTGGCCCAATCCCATCATTGGTGGAGTTCAGAATGCTGTTTGATTGTAGGTAAACTATAAATCCCAGCAACAACAATTCCCAAATGACAAAATCAATTTTTTGAGTGGAGGACATAGATTTGGTTGTTAGGTGTCTTGTGTCCAAATTTGGTGTCAATTCCCCCAGTTTTTGTGTTTTGATGGTATCACAAATGAACATTACATTTTTATTTATATAGATTGTATTGCTGGGCTTGGCCTCATGTAAGCTGCCCCAAGTCCCCTTGGGGAGATGGTGGCAAGGTATAAATAATAATAATAATAATAATAATAATAATAATTATTATTATTATTATTATTATTATTATTACATACAAGCGCTGACCAAAGCTGACCCTACTTAGCTCCCAGGAGCAGATGAATTCTGGTGCCTTTAGAGTATTCAGACAGTACTTGAAGAAGACACGTAAAACAATACAAATACCAACCAGAGCTTGTTTATCATTCAAGATCAGATGGGATTTAGTACCTTTAGGATACTCAGATGACTACTTGACTCTGCTTATCTTCTAAGATCTGGCAGGATCTCCTTGGGGCTGTTTAGCCAGACTATTTGAAGGAGACATATACAATACCAGTACTAACTAGAGCTGAGCCTGTTTAGCTTCCAATATAGATAGGACCTTGTGCCTTGAGGGTGTTTAGACAGACTACTTGAAGGAGACCATAAAAATACAAGTACTGCCTAGAGCCTACCCTGACTGGCTCCCAAGATCAGATGGAATCTGGTGCCTTCAGGATATTCAGATAGTCTACTTGAAGAAGACGACAGATAAAATATTACAAACAGATGGGATCTGGTGCCTTTTTAGGGTGTTTAGGCAGTTTACTTGAAGAAGACATAGAAAATAATACAAGTACTAATCAAAGTTGCTTCGTTTCCAATATCAGATGGGACCTGGTGCCTTTAAGATATTCAGGCAGTCTTATTTGATGAAGGCCTATACAATAATAACAACCAGAGCTGACTTTGTTTAGCTTCCAAGATCTGGTCCCTTTGGGGTATTCAGTCAGAGTACCTGATAAAAAATATACAGTGTGTTGTCAAAGCTTTCATGGCTGGAATCACTGGGTTGTTGTGAGTTTTTCAGGCTATATAGCCATGTTCTAGTAGCATTCTCTCCTGATGTTTCACCTGCATCTGTAGCAAGGACCCTCAGAGATTTGTTCAGAGGTCTGTTGGAAATGAGGCAAGTGGGGTGTATGTATATATATGTATACACACACACACGCACACGCACACACACACTAGCTGTCCACAGCCACGCTTTGCTGTGGCCTCAATCTGGTTCCTTCCTTCCCTACCTCTTTCCTTCCTTATCCCCCCTTCTTCTTTCTCTTCTTCCTTTCTTCTCTACCTCTTTCTTTCCTTCCTTTCTTCTCTCCTTCCTTCCCTCTTTCCCTCCCTCCTTCTCTCCATCCTTTCCTATGTCTATTTCCTTCCTTCATTCTTTCTTTCTTTCCTTCCTTCTTTCCCTCCTGCTTTCATTCCTTCCCTCTTCTTTACCTTTTCTCCTTCCTTCCTTCTTTCCCTCCCTTTTGCCTTCCTTCCTCACTTTTTCTTTCCCTTCATCTTTCCTCTCCTTTCTTGCTTCTCTACCTCTTTCTTTCCTCTTAAAGTTGGTATGGCCAGCCTTAAGAGGGGGTAGGGTCAGGAGGGGGAGGGGTCAGGGGAGTTGTTTTCACGCATGCATTGTATCACCATTTAGGGTTTTGGGGTTTTTTTAGTCCTTTACACTGTGTTTTTCAGTATTTTAATGAGTGATGGTCACTTGTTAGTCTGTTAGGTGTCTTCTGGCCAAATTTTGTGTCATTTCCTCCTATGGTTTTTGAGTTATGTTAATCCCACAAATGAACATTACATTTTTATTTATATAGATACTAGCCGTCCCCGCCACACATTGCTGTGGCCCACATGGGGGTTCTGTATAGGAGGTTTGGCCCAATTCTATCATTGATGGGTTTCAGAATGCTCTGTGATTGTAGGTGAACTATAAATCCCAGCAACTAAAACTCCCAAATGTCAAGATACTCCACCAGTGTCCACATTTGGGCATATTGAGTATTCATGTAGTTTGGTCCAGATCCATCATTGTTTGAGTCCACAGTGATCGCTGGATGTAGGTGAACTACAACTCCAAAACCAAAGAACACTGCCCACCAAACCCTTCCAGTATTTTCTGTTGGTCATGGGAGAACTGTGTGCCAAGTTTGGTTCAATTTCATCGTCAGTGGGGTTCAGAATGCTCTTTGATTGTAGGTGAACTATAAATCCCAGCAACTACAACTCCCAAATGACAAAGTCAATTTTTTGAGTGAAGGACATACATTGGATTGTTAGGTGTTGTGTCCAAATTTGGTGTCAATTCGTCCAGTGGTTTTTGAGTGATGTTAATCCCACAAACGAACATTACATTTTTATTTATATAGATATATCTGTGGAATGTCCAGACGGAGAGAAAAGAATGCTTGTATATTTGAATGTGTGAACATTGCAATTGGCCAGCTTGATTAGCATTGAGTAGCCTTGCAGCTGCAAAGCCTGGCTGCTGCTACTTGGGGGCATCATTTGTTTGGGAGGTGTTAACTGACACTTGATTGTTTGCTGCCTGGAATCCTCCAGTTTCTGAATTGTGTTCTTTATGTGCTGTCTTGAGTCTGGTGTTTGCATTTTTTTAATACTGGTAGCCAGATTTTGTTCATTTTCATGGTTTCCTCCTTTCTGTTGAAATTGTCCACATGCTTGTGGATTTCAGTGGTTTCTCCGTGTAGTCTGACATGGTGGTTGTGAGAGTGGTCCAGCATTATAATATGCTGTGTCCAGATTGGTTCCTCAGGTGTTCTGCTATGGGTGACTTCTCTGGTTGAAGTAGTCTGCAGTGCCTTTCATATTCCTTGAGTCGGGTTTAGGTGCTGTCACTCCTTCCCACCTGCTACTAAGTGGAGTGTCCAGGGTGGGAGAAAGACCTGTTTTCTGTTTGAATGTTTCACCTGCTACTAAGGAGGCCGTCGAAGTCCTGAACCGGTGCCTGGCCGCTGTAATGGTCTGGATGAGGGCGAACAAACTGAAATTAAATCCAGACAAGACAGAGGTACTCCTGGTCAGTCGCAAGGCCGAACAGGGTATAGGGTTACAGCCTGTGCTGGACGGGGTCGCACTCCCCTTGAAGGCACAGGTTCGCAGCCTGGGTGTGACCCTGGACTCATCGCTGAGCCTGGAGCCCCAGGTTTCAGCGGTGACCAGGGGAGCATTTGCACAGCTTCGGCTCGTGCGCCAGCTGCGCCCGTATCTTGGGAAGTCTGACTTGGCCACGGTGGTACACGCTTTGGTCACATCCCGCCTCGACTACTGCAACGCTCTCTACGTGGGGCTGCCCTTGAAGACGGCCCGGAAGCTTCAGCTAGTTCAGCGCGCGGCAGCCATGTTGTTAACGGGGGCTGGACGCAGAGAGCATACAACGCCTCTGCTGTCCCAGCTCCACTGGCTGCCGATTTGCTACCGGGCCCAATTTAAGGTGCTGGTGTTATCCTACAAAGCCCTAAACGGTTCCGGCCCAAAATACCTTGCAGACCGCATCTCGGCCTACGAGCCCACGAGGGCCTTGAGATCATCCGGGGAGGCCCTTCTCTCGGTCCCGCCTGCCTCACAGGCACGTTTGGCGGGGACGAGGGAGCGGGCCTTCTCGGTGGTGGCCCCCCGGCTGTGGAACACCCTCCCTGCTGAAGTTAGACAGGCGCCCTCCTTGATGGCCTTTCGCAGGAGCCTAAAAACATGGCTCTTTGAACAGGCCTTCAATTGAGGATAGTTAAATTGACAATGGAACGAACTAGGACTACGAATTTCGGCTATGACCCCAGGACTTGACGAAGCGGATTTTTAGTGTAAGTGTATGTTATGTGGTATCCGTCTGGTTTGTATCGTCTTTATTTACTGTATATTGTCTTCTGGTTGTTGTTGTTCACCGCCCCGAGTCGCCTCCGGGCTGAGAGGGGCGGTCAATAAATGCAAGTAATAAATAATAAATAAATAATAAATAAATGTCTCCTCTCAGCCTTTTCTTCTTCAGGCTAAACAGGCCCAGATCTTTAAGCCACTCCTCATAGAGCTTGTTTTCCAGACCCTTGATCATTTTAGTCACCCTCCTCTGGACACGTTCCAGCATGTCAACATCTCCCTTAAGTTGTGGTGCCCAGAATTGGACACAATATTCCAGGTGTGGTCTAACCAAGGCAGAATAGAGGGAGAGCATGACTTCCCTAGATCTAGACACTAGACTCCTGTTGATGCAGGCCAAAATCCCACTGGCTTTTTAAAAAAATCAAACCTCTCAGAATCAAATAATAATAGACTGGATTGTTGTAGGTTTTTTCGGGCTATATGGCTATGGTCTAGAGGCATTCTCTCCTGACGTTTCACCTGTATCTATGGCAAGCATCCTCAGAGGCAGTGAGGTCTGTTGGAACTAGGAAAAAGGGGGTTTATATATCTGTGGAATGACCAGGGTGGGACAAAGGACTCTTGTCTGCTGGAGCTAGGTGTAAATGTTTCAACTAACCATCTTAATTAGCATTTGATGGTTTGGCAGAGCCTGGGGGAAAATTTTGTTGAGAGGTGATTAGATGTCCTTGTTTGTTTACTCTCTGTTGTTTTGCTGTTGTAATAAGCAGTTATGAAGATGTGTTAAGGACTTCTGATATAGAGAAGCAGTTAGTTAAATAGAGCTCAAGTTTTAAGGAACATAAAGAAGGCTAGTGTTGCCTTAGTTCAGAATATAATTCAGCCAAGAGTGTGTAAAGCAAGTAACATGTTTGTGAATGTGAAACATTGATAATTTATTCAGAAAAGTTAACCAAGTAAATGACACTGACTGTAAGCCTCAAGATTGCAACAAAAATACAAATATAACCACAAGCGTTGGAACCAGATGTTATAAATAAACTGTGATACTTTGTTATACACAAGAGTGTTTCATTGCCTGTGATATAAAGTACAAAGGCTTAACAGTACACAGAAAGTCCCAGCCAATATAAAAGAAGAAACTGAATCAGTATAAGGTAGCAAAGAGGTTTTTAAAGAGGAAATAGTCTCTCTCCCTCGCTACACCACTCCTCATAGAGCTTGTTCTCCAGACCCTTGATCATTTTAGTCACCCTCCTCTGGACACGTTCCTGCATGTCAACATCTCCCTTCAGATGTGGTGCCCAGAATTGGACACAATATTCCAGGTGTGGTCTAACCAAGGCAGAATAGAGGGGTAGCATAGAATCATGGAATCAAAGAGTTGGAAGAAACCTCATGGGCCATCCAGTCCAACCCCTTGCAAGAAGCAGGAATATTGCATTCAAATCACCCCTGACAGATGGCCATCCAGCCTCTGTTTAAAAGCTTCCAAAGAAGGAGTCTCCACCACACTCCGGGGCAGAGAGTTCCACTGCTGAACGGCGTGACTTCCCTGGATCTAGACTCTTGGACTAATTCCTCAACACGCTTCTGGAATGAGCTTCATTCCAAATAGACTGGAACATACTTAGTCCTAATCTTTTTTTTATACTCGTTTTAAACCACTTCATTGGATGTGTTGCAATAGCAGATTCGCAGATTAGTTTAGTGTTTACACCTTATTTTATTTTTCTGGTTATTTAATATTTAATGTTGATTTTACTTAAGTGATATTTGTCTTGACTGTTCTAATGTAGCACAAATCCTATGTAAAATCATACTACGTATTTTTGATATTAATATTGAAATCTGAAATATATACAGAAAGTCTTTACTTGATTGATGCAAGCCAAAATCCCATTGGCTTTTTAAAAAATCAAACCTCTTAGGATGAAATAATAATAGAGTTGGAAGAGACCTCAAGGGACATCTAGTCCAACTCTCTGCCATGCAGGAAAAGCACAATCAAAGTATCTAAACAAACCTCTGAAGATGCCAGCATAGATGCAGGTGAAACGTCAGGAGAGAATGCTACTGTACAGCCTGAAAAACACAACCACACGATAAATATACAATAACACCCAAATCCCAGGAAAATGAAAGCGGCGTCCCTTCTGACGCATCGGCTCTAGACGGGCTTCCCTCGCTGTCGGATGTTGATGATGATGATGATGGTGGTGGTGGTGATAGTTTCTCTAGGCGCCTATGGCATTGCCGAGAGGAAACTACTACCCTGACTCCCCCTTTCCTTTTCCTTTGGTTTCGCCCATCGCGCCCACCGCCTCCTCTTCCCGGGCGGCTCCTCCCAAAACGCCGCTCGCGATAGGGGGGAGCCCAAGCCAAGCGTGCGCATGCGCCCTTTGCGCCGGCTGCCCCTGCTCCTGTGTTCCCAGTCCAGTGCGGCAGGCGCGAGAAGGAAAGGAGGAGAGCCGTGGAAGAGACCAAGTTGAAAAAGAGGGGGAGGAGGAGGCTCATTGGGAGCCGAACCCTAGGAGAAGCAGCAGAGGAGGAGCCAGCGCCACCCCCGCGAGCGGCGTTGGTTTCGCCCGGGGAGCCGGTCTGGAGAGCTGGGACGTCTCCCCGCCTTGGCTCCTGCAGGAAAAGCCCAGCCGCCTCCCTTCAGGGTTTGGGAAGGCAGGAAAGGAAGGAGCTGTCAGGAAAGACCGCGTTTTGTTTTCTTGGAAAGCCAAGCGAGACAAAGCGCCTGGAGAAAGGGAGGAAGGACTCAAAGAGGACACATTCCTGTGCTGAGGGGATTCCTCTTCCATTCAGGCAAATCTGGGCATTCTTTGGGCCTGGCATCATGTAAAATAGACCATTTTGCGGGGAAACAGCTCTATCTATAGATCTCTCTCTCTCCTGAGGGAAGTGGGAGGACAATGGGGGATGCTGTGGAGGCCAAGGAGCTGCGGAAGACGTTCATTGTCCCAGCCATCAAGCCCTTCGACCACTACGACTTCGCCCGGGCCAAGATCGCCTGCAATCTCGCCTGGCTGGTGGCCAAAGCTTTTGGGACAGGTAGGTTGGAGGCGGGAGAAAGATGCACACACCCACATACACATCCAAGGGAAATCTTGGGTGTTTTTTTGTTTGTTTGTCATCCAACTGCAAGCCAAGAAAGGGCACTATAGACCCTTTTCTGTTTGGACAGAAAAGGATTGACAGTAGGCCCTTCGTAACCACCAAGGACTAAGTTATTGTCTTGAAGCGATTTGGAGCATCTACAGATTTGGGTATCCACCCACCACAGATACCCCAATCCGTAGATGCTCCAGACACCTTCTAGCACACCTGTAGCCAGAAAAAACATTCAGGAGGGGTTGAAACTACCCCCCCCCCCCCCCCAGATATCTGCAAGCCAAGAAAGGGCAACATAGACCCTTTCCTGTTTGGACAGGAAAGGATTGACGGTAACCACCAAGGTTTGGTCCTATTCTTCGACTAAGCTATTGTCTTGAAGGAATCTGGAGCATCTATGGATTTGAGTATCCACCCACCACAGATACCCCAATCCGTAGATGCTCCAGACACCTAGCAGGCCTGTAGCCAGAAAAAAACATTCAGGAGGGGTTGAAACTCTCCCCCCCCCCCCCCCCCGAGATATCTGCAAGCCAAGAAAAGGCACCGTAGGTCCTTTCCTGTCCATACAGGACAGTAGGCCTTTGGTAACCACCAGGGTTTCATGCTGTTCTTTGACTAGGCCATTGTCTAGAGGGATCTGGAGCATCTACAGATTTGGGTAGCCCAATCCATAGGTGCTTCGGAAACCTTCTAGCAGGCCCATAGCCAGAAAAACATTAGGTAGGAAACTTTTCCCCCCTGCAGGCCACAAAGGGCACCATAGGCCCTTTCCTGTTTCGACAGGAAAGGATGGACAGTAAGCCCTTGGTAAGGCTTGGTCCTATTCTTTGACTAAGCCATTGTCTAGAAAAGATCTAGACAACAGATACAACACCCACCACAGATACCCCAATCCGTAGATGCTCCAGACACCTTCTAGTAGGCCCATAGCCAGAAAAAACATTCAGGAGGGGTTGAACCCCCCCCCCCCCCCGCGCGCCCTGAGATATCTGCAGGCCAAGAAAAGGCACCATAGTCTTTATCTGCATATAAAGAGATATCTGCAGGCCAAGAAAAGGCACCATAGTCAAGAAAAGGCCCTACTATTGACAGTAGGGCCTTGGTAACCACCAAGGTTTGGTCCTATTTTTTGACTAAGCCATTGTCTTGAAGGGATCTGGAGCATCTACAGATATGGGTATCCACTCACCACAGATACCCCAATCTGTAGATGCTCCAGATACCTTCTAGCAGGCCTGTAGCCAGAAAAAACATTCAGAAGGGGTTGAAACTCCCCCCCCCCCTCCCCGAGATATCTGCAGGCCAAGAAAGGGCACCATAGGCCCTTTCCTGTTTGGACAGGAAAGGATTGACAAGCAGGCCTTTGGTAACCACCAGGGTTTGGTCCTATTCTTTGACCAGCCATTGTCTTGAAGGTGCCTGGAGCATCTACAGATTTGGGTATTCACTCACCACAGATACCCCAATCTGTAGATGCTCCAGACACCTTCTAGCAGGCCTGTAGCCAGAAAAACATTCGGTAGGGATTGAAACCTTTCCCCTCTGCAGGCCAACAAAAGGTACCATAGGCCCTTTCCTGTTTGGATAGGAAAGGATTGACAGTAGGCCCTTAGTAACCACCAAAGTTTGGTCCTATTCTTTGACTAAGCCATTGTCTAGAATGGTTCTGGAGTATCTACAGATTTGGGTATCCACCCACCACACATCCCCCGATCCATAGATGCTCCAGACACCTTCTAGCGGGCCCATAGCCAGAAAAAACATTCAGGAGGGGTTGAAACCTTTTCCCCCCTGAGATATCTGCAGGACAAGAAAAGGCACCATAGGCCCTTTCCTGTTTGGACAGGAAAGGATTGACAGTAGGCCCTTGGTAACCACCAGGGTTTGGTCCTATTCTTTGACTAGGCCATTGTCTAGAAGGCATCTGGAGCATCTCTGGATTGGGGTATCCACCCACCACAGATACCCCAATTCATAGATGCTCCAGACACCTTCTAGCAGGCCCATAGCCAGAAAAAAACATTCAGGGGGGGTTGAAACCTTTCCCCCCCTGAGATATCTGCAGGACAAGAAAAGGCACCATAGGCCCTGTTTCAACAGGAAAGGATTGACAGTAGGCCCTTGGTAATCACCAAGGTTTGGTGCTATTCTTTGACTAGGCCATTGTATAGAAGGGATCTGAAGTATCAAATTCATCTCGTGCCTTAAGCTTTTCCTGTGGGCTACCACATTTTGGCAGCTTCCACTATGGTCATTTTTACTATGGGCCCTTCCAGACAGACCCTATATCTCAGAATCTGATCCCAGGTTTTCTACATTAAACT
The DNA here is from genome assembly GCF_037176765.1 of Anolis sagrei. NCBI lineage: Eukaryota > Metazoa > Chordata > Lepidosauria > Squamata > Anolidae > Anolis > Anolis sagrei. Next base: position 112,545,806 of record NC_090024.1, read on the forward strand.
GGATTATGTGTGTCCCCACTGCCAGATAATCTGGATAAACAGAAAACCTGGGATCAGATCTTGGGATATAGGGCCTGTCTGGAAGGGACCTATGTCAGCTATTGCAGCTATTGCAATGATATTGTGGATTATCCGCCTTGATATTCTGGGTTATATGGCTGTGTGGAGGGACCCACAGATGCAGGAGAAATGTCAGGAAGAAAATGCTGCTAGAACACAGCCATACAGCCCAGAAACCACCCAACACCCTTAGGGCCCTTCCACATAGCCCTATATCCCAGAATATAAAGGCAGAAAATCCACATTATCTGAGTGTGGACTCAGATAACCCAGTTCAAAGCAGATGTGGGATTTTCTGCCTTGATATTCCGGGATATAGGGCTGTGTGGAAGGGCCCTTAGATAAATTCATCGCCATGGCAAGGGACCCTATTTTGTGAGATGAAGAGATCTCTCAGCTGGGTGACTTTCTATAATAAATTTGGCTATGCAGCAGCAGACTAAGGCCCATTCTCCACTGTCATATAATTCAGATTATCAAAGCAGATAATCCAGATTTTCTGCTTTGAATAGGATTATATGAGTCTACACTGCCATAGAATCCAGCTCAAAGCAGATAATCTGTATTTATGGCAGTATAGATGCTCCTCAGAAAGAAAATAAGACTGTTTAGTAATTCCTATTTTCAGGAATCCATGGAGACAGAGGGCCAGCTGTATTCAACAATGAACCCACAAAAATGCCTTTCAAATTATGATAAATGTATAGGATTTCCAATGCAGTCGGATAGGTAGCGATGGCCTCCCTTTCCATCCCTCCCTCCTTCCTCTCACTCTTCCAGTTCATAAAATACACACTGTTTTTCCATTTGTGAGCTGGCCCAGAAAACTAGGGAGGCTGTTAGTTTCTGGTGTGTGGAGGGTAAGCCTGCAGTCATTTGCGGAAGGGATAGGATCAGGAGAGAGGGGGGGAGGAGGATTTCATGCCACTTGTCACCTTTCATCATGGAGATGGGTTTCCCCCGTTGTCTGGATGCATCAAGAGTATTCCTTGAATGCGCTTCACAAGGTGAGAGGCTGCCACGGTGCTGACAGGCCTCGCAGAGGGAACAAATCTTGTCACTGTGGATACGTTAACCTCAAGGGGGAAACCCTTTCAGACAACTGGGACAGCTGCATATTTAAATATTTTTTTAAAATACTACTTTATAAAGGTGGGACTGTGTGGCATGCTACTAACAGGGATCTTCCCAAAAAAAGATATGGCAAAAGTAGCAATTCATGTGTCTTTCCCCTCCTATGAAATAACAACAGGAAGAGGTTCTTGCAGTTCTGCCACTGTTGCAGTGAAGCCAATGTTTTGTTACATATTGTAACAGGAAAAAATTGTGTCCTGTTTCATTCTTGAACTGGCCACATTGAAACTGTCAGTACTACAAAGGCTTTCAAGGCGCCTCTGTTCATGTGCCTTAATCATCACCATGGTGTGCAGGTTACTCATCGCTTGGTGATACATCATGGTCAGAATTAGTACTTTATAGTGTACTCGCCCATAAAAATATTGTTGTTGTTCTTTTTATTAACTGATGGAGCTGCGTGATACTTTTAATGCTTTGCAAAACAGTGGGTTTTTCCGGCTTGTCTCTAGTTACTATAGAAATGCTGATGTGTTGGAAATCTGACTGAGGGAAATGGTAAAAAATATTTTTCTGTAAAATTTAATTCTGCAGGCACAGTCATGAAAATAGTTTAACTTATTGTAAGGGTGTTGAATTCATTCTTGTCTGATAAACAAGTGAAACAGGATTCCTGCATTTCCATCTCGAGATCACCAAGATAGATGACAATAGTGAGGTGGAGATAAATCAGGAGATGTATTTGAATGCGTGAGAAAGTCCTCTTTTTCAACTCTCTGGAACTTATTTTTTAGTAAACCTGGATATAGTAGCAGTTTGAGGAAATATTGGTGTGGGTTTGATTTTTTCATGCGCAAAAAGAGGAGCCCCCGGTGTTGCAGTGGGTTAAACTGCTGAGCTGTTGAACTTGATGACTGAAAAATAGCTGGTTTGAATCCGGGGAGCAGGATGAGCTCCTCCTGTTAGCCCCAGCTTCTGCCAGCCTAGCAGTTTGAAACCATGCAAATGTGAGTAGATCAATAGGTACCGCTCCAGTGGGAAGGAATGGCACTCCATGCAGTCATGCCAGCCACATGGCCTTGGAGGTGTCTATGGACAATGCCGGCTTTTCAGCTTAGAAATGGAAATGAGCACAAACCCCCAGAGTCAGACACAACTGGACTTAATGTCAGGGGAATACCTTTACCTATAAGAAAAAGAAGTGGTGGTCTGAGAATAATAGAATCATAGAGTTGGAAGAGATCTCATGGGCCATCCAGTCCAACCCTCTGCAAAGAAACAGGAAATTCACATTCAAAACACTACCCAACACATGGCCATCCAGCTTCTGTTTAAAAGCCTCCAAAGAAGGAGCCCCCACCATGGTCCGAGGCAGAGAGTTCCACTGCTGAACAGCTCTCTCACACAGTCAGGAAGTTCTTCCCAATGTTCAGGTGGAATCTCCTTTCCTGTAGTTTGAAGCCATTGTTCCACATCCTAGTCTCCAGGGCAGCAGAAAACAAGCTTGCTCCCTCCTCCCTATGACTTCCCCTCACATATTTTTACATGGCCATAAATATGTATGGAAAAGTCATAGGGGGGAGGGAGCAAGCTTGTTGTCTGCTAGGAAATGAATGCACTGTTGGCAAGAGCAGCATTACCTGCAACAGAATACTGTGTAGCTGTGAAGTGCTTCAAGGTGTGAATTGTGATCAGGTTCCAGTAAATGTTCCAAGTTAACATAGAAAGATAACACTATGTAACATGATTTTTGCCCCTGGGTTATAAATGCCATTTCCTAATTGATTCTATTTTTTTTAAAAAAAAACATGGAAAATTATTAAACTGCAAAAACTTTGGTTTGCAGGAACCTGCACCACATTTTGCTATAGTTTTTCAATGACTATCTCAGAGTCTCAACATAGTTGGTGGCAGCCACAAAAACAAAATTTCAAAGTAACTTTCAAAGTAACTACCACACAATTAAACAGGAAATAACACTTTCAAAACAGGAACTTTTCCACATTTTGTTACATAGTGTAATAGGAAATGATAGCAAATATACATAACAAAAGAGTATAATACATTATCTTCTTTGAAAGGAGCAAAATTTCGAGGACATGTCATGGACAGAAAAGACAGTTTTGACAACCTCTCTTTGTTACTGTGTAAAAATGAATAGCATCTTCACAAAGAGCTCCATGGTATGCACATACTACCAAGGAACAACAAACCATTATCACAGTGTGAATGTAGCTTTTGTGGTTGTGTCTCCATATTAAAGCTAACATCTCAAGTGGCTATCCCTTTGAGCCATCCTTTACTACAGAAATAAATAACTTGTTTCGTTACATTTATCATGCAATGATTAGTTGGGTTGTTGTAGGTTTTTTGGGGCTATATGGCAAGCATTCTCTCCTGAAGTTTCACCTGCATCTATGGCAAGCATCCTCAGAGGTAGAGAGGTCTGTTGGAACTAGGAAAAAGGGTTTATATATCTGTGGAATGACCAAGGTGGGACAAAGGACTCTTGTCTGCTGGAGCTAGGTGTGAATGTTTCAACTGACCACCTTGATTAGCATTTGATGGCCTGGCAATTGTTTGGTGTGGCTTGTTAGTGCCTGGAGCAATTTTTTGTTGAGAGGAGATTAGATGTCCTTGTTTGTTTCCTCTCTGTTGTTTTGCTGTTGTAATTTTAGAGTTTTTTTAAATACTGGTAGCCAGATTTTGTTCATTTTCATTGTTTCCTCCTTTCTGTTGAAATTGTCTATATTCTTGTGTATTTCAATGGCTTCTCTGTGTAGTCTGACATGTTGGTTGTTAGAGTGGTCCAGCATTTCTGTGGTCTGAAATAATATGTTGTGCCCAGGTTGGTTCATCAGGTGCTCTGCTATGGCTGACTTCTCTGGTTGAAGTAGCAATGATTAGTTATTTTATATCCTGCCTTTCCTCCAGTGAGCTCAAGTATATAGCTTTCCTCTGCATTATTTTGTCTGCACAACTCTGAGATATAACAAGTTGGAAAAGAAGGTTTGACCCAAGGTCAGTGGCAAGTTTCACCTTTCCGTGGGAACTTCTGCCTCCCAATTCCCACTCCAACTCCCTAACCTTAGCAACACATTCTTTACCTTGTCCCATTCCATCATTTATTCACCTGAAGATTCATAAGCATAATATTTTCCTTGAAAGTAGTAACAATTTTGGCTTATTTTTGATGCTGAAAAATATGATCTCCATCAAGAGTGACATGTCTTACAGTTGCAGTACCAAACATGAACCTCAAATGCTTTGTTGTTTAGGCATCCTGGGTCAGCCACAATGTTACTTCACACTTGCTGCCCTTCACGTGTCGAAGGAAGAGACACCCATAGTCTCACACCAGTCTGTGAATGTCTGTTACGGAAATGGGCAACCTGTGCCTTTCTGTATATTTTTGGACTGCAGATTCCATCAGACCTAGGCATGGATGAAGAGGGATGCTAGAAGTTCCAGTTCCTATCCTAGCATACTGTCTAACTTCTGTTTTTTTTTCCAAAGATGAAATGATTCTCCTAGCCAAGAATGGGCAACATCTTCTTTTTCTTTTTCTAGTGAAGATTTTGTTTAATTGAAGGCAATCTGTTTGGGGCTGCATTTTTGTTGTGGGCAGAGCTGAAGCCAGCAGTGAGCGATTTTACTTTTTTATTCTTTCTTTTTATTACCACTCTGCTTATCCCCTTCCCTCACCCTTTTCTTAGCAAGCTGTTGAGGAAGTAAAAGATCATACTTACAGAGAACTTTACCAATCATGTATGAAGAACTTTTGGAATTAGGCTGAGGGTCATGAATTGTCCACCTCTGTCTTGAACCATACAACTAACATGTCATATTTTTATGCGTGATGTGTAAACTTCAGTGATGACACCCGTAACCTTAACCTGTGGTCCCAGAAATCAGTTTACCTTTCCTTGTTGAATATTTTTCTTCTTCCCTCTCAGCCTGCAAATCATAGTTTAATTGTCCTCTTAAAAAGGACCTTTTGGGAAATGGAAATCTCCATAACCTTTTGGAAAATGGCATTCATAACCTTTTGGAAAAATCAGGAATCTCCTTGAGAAGAATTAAAAACCCACTTGAGTCAACCTTCTCCTTAGTGGTAAATAGGCCTGGGTAACAACGGAAAAATTTGTTTCTAAAATCGATTCGTTTTTTGGGGTTTTTTGCGTTTTGATATTTAAAAGAATTCCGAAATTTTTCTTTTAAAAAGTTCGATATTTACGAAATTTCGTAAATGTTAAAAAAATTACGAAACAAATACGAAACAATAACGAATCGATTCGTTAATGGCGGACGCGACCGCGCAATACGCTAAAAAACCTCTAAATGGGACAGGGGGAACTTCTGAAGCTTCCCTCTCCCTCTGTTGTTGACTGTTGGTGTGATATTATAATTTTTTTTCACTAATTAAACAAAAAACAACGATAAAACTTGCCCCAGACATGCGGAAATAATAACGAAACGACTTCAAACCGATAACGAAACGAATACATAACGAATCCGAAGCATTTACGAAACGAATTTAAAAATTTGTTTCATTTTTAAGTTGCTTCAGAATGGTTCGTTATCGCTTCGTTATAAAAAAAACGAATTTTTAACGAATTACGAATTAACGAAGCGAAACCGCCCAGCTCTAGTAAATATCCACCAGCATTCATGCAAGGCAATTGGGTTTCTCAGCTGTTAAACCGATAAACCTAGATATCTCTTTGAACTGTTAGGAAGAATGATGTGCCAATGGACAAAACACACACACACACACACACAGCAGAGTTTCATAAGTGTTTTTTCAGTCGCCCAAAAAGCATCTACTCTCCCTTAAAACATATTGGTTTAAATCATGCTCTCAAGAGACAAAATAAGCAGACTTCTTTAAAAGTAACATAGTTGGTTTATTCACAAACTTCATGTATTCAGCATACAGGTACATTGCGTATCAATCCAGTTACAAATAGGATTTGAAGTAGTTTCTCTGTATAGGTAACTCAGAGCATCTTTCTTAGAATCTTAACAGTCCATAGCCTAAAGCATCTCTCTGGTCTGAGAGTTTATAGAATCTCTGTCTAGTCTGAAAGTCCAATGGAGTCTGAGAACTAAAATGGAGTCTGAGTCCTGAACAATCCCAGATCTGATAGTTTTTAGTCTGAGAGTCTAATGGCATCTCTAAAGCATTCTGTTTCTACAAACATCTATAAATGGAGTCAGAGTCTGAACAGTCCCAGATGTGGTCACATGGTCTGCAGCTCCTCCCACAACATAGAGTTAAGGAAAACTGCATACCAATATACACATATACAATACAGTAAGCAATCTGAATTATATACATAACAAATAACTAGTGGAGGTTTGAAGATTGCTATTTCCAGCAGGACTTATTCTTCACTGAGTTGCTCTCTTCTTGCAATGTGTGTCACAGATGTCTCATCTATTAATAGCATTGTTTAGAAAACCAGATTGAAGTAACCACAAAACGTGTGACAATTGCAGACTGAAACTCTGAAATATATGAGTAGAAATGTTTGCATGATTTATAGTAGCATGCCATTCCTTTAGAAAGGTTTCTGAGAGTTAGAGAGGCTGGTACAGATTGTTGAGGCCTGGCACTGTGCTTTTTGTCTTTGTTGATAAAAGAATTATTTGTCAAAAGTTCTGGATATACTCTGAAACATTACTTCAAATAAAATAGTAATGACATTTACAAACAATTCTTTATGACAAAATGATAGAGATTTTTAGAGGGTCTGCCATTTCTGCAAAAGAGAGCAGAACTAGGGCCCAAGTAAAGAAATTGAGACCTTGGTTGAGTTAAGGGACACAGTACTGGTAGCAAGTGGGAGGAAGGACAAAAGAGGGTGGGCAGGCAGAGAGGTGGTATATCAATAAGCCATTGGTAAGACACAAGACTTAGGATGTCAGTGTGGGCTGGAAAAAAGAGACGCAGAGGCAATCATCCCATTGGAGCTTCAGTTGCCCAGGAGGGGAAAACAAAAGAGGAATAATAGCAGTGCCTTCCATTGCCTTGATGAGCAGCTCTTGCGATTTCTACCAGCTCCTCTACTTCTAAGAGCAGTTCCTGAACATCTTCTGACTCACCTAGATTGATTGCCATGGGGTGCATCACTTGAGATGGTGTTACAGCATTTGGAATCAACCAGTGAATTCGAGCAGATGAGCAGTCAGTTTTGGTGGCAGTTGACTGTGTGTTTCTCCCTCCCCACAAAGACTCAAGAGATCTTGAGGAACCAAGTGAATTTCACCCTACACCCCAACCTGAGCAGGGGCCTGGACCTCTTCTTCCAGGATAGTAGCCTATAGTAGTAGATCTGATGCAGAGATCTGATTTCAATTATTTTGGAGATCCCATAAAGGCTATATGCAATATCTATTCAGGAATCTTACAACTCTGATACTAGAATCAATGTATAATGGTCAAATATGCTGTAAAGGAGCGAATGGTTTAATGGCTCTGTCCTCAAATGAGATAAATTTAGTCTTACCAAAAATGATTAGATTCCAAGACTTCAAGATTTAAAAAATTATTTACCCACAGACATTTTTTATAATTTCTTAAATCTTGGAGACTTTGAATCTAACAACATTTCTTCGAGGCATCTCTCCTTTTAAGTACTATTTCTTTTAGAAGTATTTTTATTTTTTGTTATTGGAGAAATTCTCAACATACCTTTGATTTATAAATGTTTAAATTGTTTTTAATGGTTTATTTTTATTCTCTTTAACTCTCTGTTCTGTTTGTATTGATTTTACTTGTATGGATCCCTGAAATCCCATGATATAGGGCAGGATAAAATATTTTAGTAAATAAAGTTATAGTCAGCAGAGAAATCCACCTGACAGAATGAGCGTGTGCTGCTTAAATGTTTGCTGTCTGGACCAATGTTTGAGGGGGTTATATCAGTAGTTCCTTATCTGTGAGTGCCCAAAGATTGCTGTCCATGGTGGTGGAAGCTTCTTTTTGCCCTGGCAGCACGGAAAATCTGGGCAAAACTAATCTCTGATATTGCAGTCGACTGTGCTGGGGATGCTTTTAACTAATAGTGGCTGTTTATGTAGTTTTAATAATGCTGTTTCTATTTGGTTTTACCTGGTTTTTAATTACGTAGGTGTGAGTCCATACAGTATGTAGTATTTTAAAGGTGCATCTTGCCATCAATACATGTAGCATTTTAATGATTTATAGGATTTTATTGTGTATTTTATATTGTATTTGGTAATCTGGTGTTCATGTATTTACCTATTTGCCCATGATCTAAGCATCAAATAAACTGAACTATATTACAGTTCCTGATGGTGTTGCAGAAGCAGATAGTTCCTTAAAGCAATGGAAAACCATACTGCTGCTTCTCAATGGAAATATATACTGCTGGTATATATTTCCTTGGGAGCAAATCCTGTTGAATGCCACAGAGTTCACTTTTGAGAAAGCAGAATAGTACTTCAGCAGTGAAAATTTTCCGGTTACTATGCCACTACAGTGTAGCAAAATGTAAGCTACGTCTTTACCGCTGGGGCCACTATAGCTTGTTAGATGCACCAGAGGAGCAGTAGCAAACTATCTCAAAGAACTACCAGTATGTCCATATTTAGTTGTTTGCAATAATAATTTGTTAGACAGGATTATGAGGGCATAGGTTAGGATGCAGCATTTTTGTGCATTTAGTTTAGCATTTTAATAATATACCAGCTCCAGGGGTTCTTGTATAAGAACTGACAGATCTCTTTCGATCTTACTTCAAACCTAGTTTTAGGACAGAGACAGTATTGACTACCTTTGCAGATTATCTTCACTGGAAACTGAAAATAGGAACATGTCTCTGTTGTTTCTGCTGGAAACTTTGATGTCTTTTGAAACCATCAGTTAGAATGGAACTTGGAGAAACTATTTTACAATGGCACCATCACATCTCTGGAACAAGTATATATGGTATTGCTTTTCTACCTGAACTAGCTGTGGCAGCTTTGTCTTTAAATGATTGCTTGAGGTCAGTGGCTGAGGGAATACATTGGTACTTCATCCAAACATGGTATGGTTGCTCATAGCAGGTGGGCCTTCTTTCCCAGAAAAGAGGTAGAAAGATGTGTTCTGGATGGTTATTTTACCCGCTTTGGGAAAAACAAACAAACAAACATGGGATTTTACTGCTGTGGATCTAGGTCTACTTGTTGATAGAAGTCATAGTCATTGGTGCTTGTAAATGGCTCTAATACATCATCTGCCTGTCTTTCTTGAAAGGAGACCACTTACACATCTTGAGTGCATTCCCAACTGGACTCCTATAATCTTCCATGTGAGGATTCCCCTTGAAGACAGATTGAAAATTTCTGTTGGTTCAGAATGTAGAACTGTCATAATTATTGGTATTAGACATGTAATTGCAACATTCTTGGAATTTCACAGGTAGCTAATTAGGGTTGAGCTAAATGCAGTGTGCTGTTTCCGACTTTTTAAAAGCTCTGTATAGATTCAGTTTGAAATGTGTGAGGGATGGTCTTATCCTACATGTACATATTATATGATGTACTCTAGTAGTAGATCTTGCAACAGGACTATATTAAAGGTATGAGACGAATGCAAATGATAGTGTTTTTATTGGTACTCCACATTCATTGTAAGTCACAAATCCTGGTCTGTTTAAGCCAAGGCTGGACAGCTGTAGCCTGCCAGTTATTTTTGGCCTTTAACGACATTAGTCTTACTAAACTTAATCAGTGGTAAGGGATTATTGGAATTTCAGCTCAAAAACAACAAAAGTTGCCCACCTCCCATTTAGATGCACAATTAAAAGCTTTTCAAAGGATGCGTTTTCATTGTGTAAATATACTAACATTGACGTTATTCTTGGTATATATCTGCTGAATGAGTTGTGGGCTTATATTTTAACCTTTCCTTTATTATTTAAATTCCATTTGCATATTGCAATTGCATTTAGAGATCCTATGAAAATTATGAAGCAGACAGTTCCTTAATGGATGTTAACTATAGCTGGCCCTCCACATTGGTGGGTTTAAGTTATGTTGATTTGATTATTCATATATTTGATTAATATGTTCACGCTAGAGGTGCAGTGGTACAATGGGTTAAACCTTGAACGTTGGTGGTTCAAATCCATGAGATGGGGTGAACTCCCATCTGTCAGCTCCAGCTTTCCATATGGGGACATGAGGGAAGCCTTCCACAGGATAGTAAAACATCAGGGCGTCCCCCTGGGCAACGTCCCTGCAGACGGCCAATTCTCTTACACCAGAAGCGACTTTTATCATGTCAAGTTGCTCTTAACACAATTAAAAAAACTAGGAATATCTACATCTTCCAACATGACTCTGTGAGAAATCTCCCTTGAAAATTGACCATAATATAATATCTAGAGACTTCTAGAGTGATCATGTTCTTGGAGTCTCTAAGACCCCCCCCCCCCCCCCCCAATCATGATTCTCTGGTGAACTTGCAATAGAAGTCAATCTTAGATTCTTTGGGGGACCTAAAGATGCCTAGAGAGATGCTCTTTCCAGTAAAAAATAGGGTCTTTTCCTACTTTTGTAGGGGTCTTTCGGTTCTAGCCCCTATAAAAGTGGTGAGTCTACTGCAGTGCCATAGTTCCATCTCCATTATCTGATCGCTTGCTTTGGGGGATTTTCCATCAGTAGATCATTGGATCCTACTCTGCGTACATTTATATCTCTAAATATTTTTAAAAGGTAACCCTTTTCCTATTTGCCAACTGAAACAGCTGTCTGTTTTTCCTTTTTAATCTATCTATGCACTTTATTTTATAATTATTTGATTATAGTTGCCATTTTTAGAGTTATATGTGTTTTGTGTTTACTTTGCTTATTTTATTGTTATTGAGTTTTTGTTGTCTGTGTTTGTGTTTATTATTATTTGTTTCTATTTTCTTTGTTGTAAGCTGCTTTGAGTCCCTTTGGGGAGAGGGAGTGGAATATAAATAAAGCATTACTATTATTATTATTATTATTATTATTATTATTATTATTATCATCTACCCATCCATCATCTATCTATCTGTCTATCTCTACATTTCTATCTTTAGTACTTATACTGCATTACGTACATATAGGACTGCATTAAGATTAAGATCAACTTCAAGGCTTCTTCTTTCTTTCTTTCTTTTTCTTTTTCTTTCTTTCTTTCTTTTTTTTTATTTGCAACATTGGGAGACTTTGCTGAGTAACCATGAGAAACCGTGCTTTTTCCATGGCAGTGACACTGCCATGGAATTTTCTCTTGCTCTGAAACCCTTCAGCATTTTCTTCCATTTCATCTGTCAAGACTGTGATACTCTTGTAATGTGTAACACCTAGCTCTGTGTCTACAAGTTTAAACATGGAACATGTTTTGGTCTAGATTGTGGCACGGTGATGGTTATATTATATGTTTGTTAGTTTTAGAAATTGCTTGTGTTATTAAAGCTGTATTTCATGGTTTTGTGGTTATGCCAAATTTAGCCCTGGGAGGAAAACAGAACGTTGAAATTATTGCTTATATTGAAAGCAGCAAGCAGTATTCTACGTAAGACATTGTTTCTTTGCCAGCTGCATGAGGTAGAGTGCCTGGCATTTTTATCACATATTTTATTGGGATTTTTTTTGTCCTGTATAGAGCAGAGGTAGAAGAGAGCCTTTAGTATGCTTTCATGGGGAGTTCTGCTTAAATTGCAATGATGAGGCAGAAAATAGCTACGGGCCACCTGTGTGTTAATATATTTATTTATTTATTTACTACATTTATATACTGCCCCTCTCAGCCTAGGGGTGACTCGGAGCGGTTAACAATAGGCAACAATTTGATGCCGGTACAGTTACAACAAATTAAAATAATGATAAATACTTTAAAATACTAACGGCAATATAAAAACATAAAAATCATACACAGCATTTAAAAACATTGTTAACGCATCTCCAGCTCAAATCATTGTCCAGTTGCATTGTCAATTGTCCATAATATCATATCTCTATGCCATATTTGGGAAGGCCTGTTAAAAAAAAGCCAGGTTTTTACCATTCTTCGAAAGGACAGGAGGGAGGGGGCTGATCTTATCTCTCTAGGCAGGGTGTTCCACAGTCGAGGGGGCACCGAGAAGGCCCTGTCTCTCGTCCCGCCAACCGCATCTGTGAGGAAGGCGGGAGCGAGAACAGGGCCTCCCCAGAAGATCTTAGCATTCTGAATGGTTCGTAAGGAGAGATACGTTTGGATAGGTAGGTTGGACTCATCTGAATATAAAATTCCATAAGCAACCACACATGTCTTGAGAAATAAGCAGCAAAGCAGCCCATCTTTTGCCCTTATTGTGCAGTACAGGACACCACAGTAGCTATTTATGGCCTTTGTGGCATCTGTGTCAGGTGTGTGCAAAGTCTAATAGGTTGAATTTCAGATGCTAAAGGAGCTTTCCAAGGTGCTATCTCCAAAATACCTCATTTCCTGTCTGGAAAAAAACACAGAATAGATTTATCATTACCAGTGACATGAGAGCCTATGGCCATCCCAGTTGCAATGATTTTTTTTTTACTTGTCTTTAAAGCATCTTTAGGCAGGCATAAGATAGGCCATGCTCCTATAATCAAGAGTTCAGATTCTTTGTGGCCAGTGCTTTCTGAAAATGGAACACAAATTACTTCCTGATGTTCCCTCCCTCCTGCTCACTTGACTTGATAATCTTAAACCTACACTATACTTAGGGCAAGTTAGCACACAGAGATTGCTAGTTAAAACTCCTCATCTTTACAGTCAGACTTTTTTGGGTGGGGGGAGGGGAGAAGAGAAACCAGCAGAACATTCATTTACAGAAGTTAGTTAGAGGTTGTTAGTTTATTGTGAAACTAGCTGTACCCGGCCACGCATTGCTGTGGCTCTCAGAAAACAGAGGAATTGCAGACACGAAGCAATCTGGGCTAGGGAACTCTTCCCACCAAAGGTTTCCTGCTGGCTAGTAGAAGCCAGGCTGTTAAGCTGCAAGGTGGTATGGAAAATAAAGTAATGAGAAGCAGCCACTGAAGCTGTAAGGCTTTTCAGTTACATTCATGCTGGCCAAAACACTCAAAAAAGCCTCTTTGAAACAGAGGCTGGGTGGCCATCTGTTGGGGGTGCTTTGAATGTGATTTTCCTGCTTCTTCACAGAATGGGGTTGGCCTGGACGGCCCACCGGATGTCTCCCAACTCTAAGACTTTCTGATTCTATATTCTTCTCTTCCCTTCACCAGTTTCTCCCTTCCTTCCTTCCTTCCTTCCTTCCTTCCTTCCTTCCTTCCTTCCTTTCCTCTCTCATCCCTGCCTTCTTTCCCTTCCTTCCATTCATAATCTTCTCTTCTCAAATCCTTTTCTTCCTTTCTTCTCTCCTTTCCCTTTCTTTCCCCTCTTTCCTCTGGGACAGTTTGTAAGGGTTTTTAAAGGGTTTTTTGAGGGGGGGGGGACGGTGAAAGGGGGGATGTGGTGCCTAAGTGGGACAGTTGCTGGCCTTCCCATGGTTCACATCCTCCCTTCACCCAAAGGGGGGGGGGGGTGCAGCCGCTCCTGCAGTCAGGCTTGCCTTGCAATCCTCTGGTCTTGGGGGAAGAGTTGCCTGGTAGCCACATGGGCCTCATGGAGCTGCTGCGGTGGCTCCAGCCGCTGCCGGGGCTTGCCTCGCCAAGCCCCCACCCCTCCGTTGGGCCAGGCCTTCTCCTTCCTTCCCTCTTTCCTTTCCTCAATCCCTCCCCTCCCCAAAAGAAAAAGCACTCTGCCTTCCTGCATGGAAAGGGACTCCGTAGTGAGGCTTCTGTTCCCTCACAATGGTTGGTGCTTCATTCTTCTCGCGCAATGGGGAGAGGGGCTTTTGCGCATGCTCTGTAAGGCATTTTTCTTTTTGGGGTGTTTTAAGTGATTTCCCCTTCATTTTTTACAAGTTTTTTTTGTTTGAAAGACGTAGAGCAGATTGAAATGTGTTTTACTGCCAAATTTGATGTCAATTTGTCCAGTGTTTTTTGAGTTCTGTTAATCCCACAAACGATAATTACATTTTTATTTATATAGATGGAAGTGAGACCTTCGCTCTTCTAGTTCATCAGTGTGGAATTGTTTTAAAAGTTTTACTAATACAGTATCTACAATGCACAATCAGTGTTCCTGTGAAAGAACGGATGAGTCAAACATTTAAGTATAAAATACCCATAGCATTATGAATCAGGAGTTTCAAAGAGTTATTTGAGACCTGTCCACTGGAACATCAGATTATTTCTTTCTTAATCCCAAATCACAAAATCCTTTTCAAGTGCTTTTCAGCTGAAAGGTAATAGTGTCAATCTGACAGAGCTAGCAGAAAGGAACACTAAAATGATCAAAGAGCTGAAGCATTTTTCTCACAATGAAAAGCTAAAGATATTGAAAAGCTAAAGACATTAGAAGAAGAAAAAGGCATGCTGGAAAGAGAGAGGGTGGCTATGATCATTTCATAAGTCTTTAAGTGATCTCTCCACATCTACTAGGATTTGGAGGTCGTCTCAAAGGAATTGAGAGGCTGGAGGTTCAGGAGAAACTTATGCAAGCACTTCTTCATAGAGTGTGTGGATCAGGTACCAGAAGTCTACAGTTCTATTCACTAGACTTGTGAAGATGAATTTGCCACCCTGCCTAGGACTACATGAGTCCAGTTTGGCGCTAGGAGGGTTCAGTCATGCATGACTTCAAAGCTGTACCAAACCAGTGTGAGAGTTGCTGTGGTATTCTATTTAAAGGGATGAGATTTGGGAGATCCAGGTTCAGATATTCAAGAAGTGTGTGTCTGTGTCATGCCATATTAGCTGTCATAGCGTCATTCCATAAAATTCTGAGATTTATTTAGCTCCTTTTTGTAGATAGGTAGACCTCTAGAATCATAGCGTCATAGTGAGGACCCCACTATCTCTTAGGATGCTTGCCATAGATGCAGGCAAAACGTCAGGAGAGAATGCCTTTAGAACATGGCCATATAGCCCAAAAACACCTACAACAACCCAGTGATTCCAGCCACGAAAGCCTTCGACAAAACTTGCTACCACTTTTATATTCATGGTTCCAAATCCATGAATGAATTCTTTAAATACATGGATTATTTGGGTTCGATGTTTAGAAGATTTAAAATCCATTGTTTGAGCTTATGAGAGTTATCTTTATTTCAACCTAAATAGTTCAGGGATATTAAATTTTGACAAAATAATTTTCCATATGAATGAGCTTCCCGTTGTTACTTTTTAAGACTGAAAATAGACCTCATTTCCATATGTTAGTGCAATTTTTAGGCAATGTGTTATTTCATTTTTGGCATTTGTCTTTTATGTTGGCACATATTCTGTATTTTACTTTTATAGTATTTAGTAAGAGCAAGCTACTGTAGGATTCCACTAATTGATTTGATATCTATTTTTTTAAATAAGGTTAATAGTGACTTTAGCTCATTAATACCCCTTCCCAGTCAAATCCTTGAATTGTAGCAAGTTAATCTACCAAAGTGGGATTACATTTAGAATGTATTCTGCAAAAGAGAAAACTTAGACAGCATTTCCTAGTTTCAAACCTGTCTGTATAAATAAGGTAATGTGTTTAAAATCCCATAATTTTCTTTAAATCCTTGGATTCAGCAGGCATTGAAGAAAGACCTCTGCAGCATAAAATGACTTTTCATTTGTCAAGATAGAAATAACATTGGATATTAGATTTACAGAAGTAAATTACAGAAGTTTCTTCAGAAAATCTCAGAAAAGTATGGAGACGATATGGGCAAACTGTGGTTGCAGGGCTGCGCTGCTCTGTTGTTGTTGATGGCTTTGTTAATTTGTATCCCACCTAACTTCCAAATTTGTTGGAATTAGCAATCTTCTCAAGCCTCCACTAGTTATTTGTTATGTATATAATTGCTACTCTATTGTATATGCGTGTATTGGTTTGCAGTTTTCTTTAACTTCTTTGTTGTGGGAGGGGCTGCAGACTATGTGATCAAAACTGGGCATGTTCAGGAGTCACTCCATTTTTGATTTCAGATGTCTGTAGATTACAGTAGGAACAGAAGTATGCTTTAAACTTTAATGCCAGAACTATATGCTTATAGACAAGACAGAGCGTCTATTAGACTCACAGAAAAGAAAGATACTTTGGACTATTGATTCTAAGAAAGATGCCCTGTGTTATCTACACAGAGAAACTACTTCAAATCTATTTGTAACTGGATTGATAAGCAAAGTACCTGTATGAATACATGAAGTTTGTGAATAAACCAATTATGTTACTTGTAAAGAAGTCTACTTATTTTGTGTCTTGAGAGCAAGCTTTAAGGGCAAATATATTTTAAGGGTGAGTAGATGTTTTTGGGCAACTAAAAAGGAACACTTTTGCATATATGTGCATATACAACCTTTCAAAAGGTTGTGACTTCTAACAAGGTCATTCCTTTCCAAAGATCCTAAAATCTCCAAAAAAAAGTCATGAAGATTTCCATTTTCCAAAAAAGTTATGTGACCAGAGGGTTTTTTGTTTTGTTTTTTGTTTTTTGTTTTGTGTTTTGTTTTTTTGTTTGTTTGTTTGTAGGATATGGTGTTATTCATGTTGTCCCCTACAAGATTGGTTTTCAGTCCTCAGCCTCTATAGACCCTCTTGACTGCCATTTTCCCCTAAAAGTCTCCAGGAACAATGGTTCCATCTTCTAAATAGGCTACTGATGTGTGTGTGTGTACACAATTTAACATTAAGGGTCACCCATGTTTTTCAAAATCATAAACAGACTTCTGGCCGCTTCTAATATATTCATTCTTTGTGTGTGTGTGTGTGTGTGTGTGTTTTCAATCACCCCCGCCCCCCAGTGTTGTGTTGGCAGAGGCAGCCCTAGGTAATTTTCAACGGTAAGCAAACAGTATTTTGCCCCCCCCCCCCCAACCAATCACTGATATATATTTTCTGTTCGTCGTGGGAGTTCTGTGTGCCATATTTGGTTCAATTCCATCATTGGTGGAGTTCAGAATGCTCTTTGATTGTAGGTGAACTATACATCCCAGTAACTACAACTCACATATGTCAAGGTCTATTTTCCCCCAAGAGTGCCCCTGGGCAAAATCAACTATACTGCAAATGCTTACTTTGCGTAATGAGTTGAGCCGCCCCTGTTGTTGGCTGTATGTTTAGGGCCTTTTACCTGTTGGAAAGTAACCATTTGCACCAAACCCATGTCCCTTGCATTCCAGAGACCTTTTCCCCCATGTACACTATCTCTCCTTCATTTCTTTTAGCCAACTACAGTGTCTATTTTCTCACTAGTCTTCCTTATAGTCAAACATGGCAGAGCGTTTGGGTGAGAATTGTCCTGTGCACCTCCTTCAGAATTAGCATTGGTCTCTTGTCCACTTCTGTGATGAATGTCCTCCTTATCTGGTCCCTGAGGTTTAGTGGATCCCTGTTGACAGCTAAATCCATGAACTGAAACTTCCTAGACCAGTGGTTCTCAACCTTTGGGTCCCCAGATGTTTTGGCCTCCAACTCCCAGAAATCCTAACAGTTGATAAACTAGCTGGGATTTCTGGGAGTTGTAGGCCAAAACGCCTAGGGACCCACTGGTTGAGAACCACAGCCCTAGACAGAGTTGCAGTTGATAATACTCTTTACATGTTGCAAAACGAAATTTAATAGTTTTCCTTTAAAAATTCATAGGATAGTTAAAATAAACTAATCATGATTGGGGTTTCCTCACAGGTTTGTCCTGGGTTTGTTTTGATAGCTCTTTTATCTTCATTCTGCTGTTATTTTTAATGTGTTCTCCCAACACTCCGGCATCTTCAGGAAACAAGTATATTTCTGTTTTGATCCCATACTGGGAGAAAGCCAGAATGTTAATAAAGAAATCTGATATCACATGGCATTGACGTTGTAAACAGGATGTCTCCCTTCATCCATCAATCAAGTTTTGTTATAAGCCATGACTAGTACTATAAAAGAAAAAGCATGCAATGAGATTGATCAAAATAAATAGGGAAGACAAGGAATAAACAGATTTCTTTTCACATGAGAGAAGCTGCTGGTTTCTCCCGAGGTTTGTTGAATAGAATATAGCAACATTAAAAGTAATAATCATTTCCTCATTTTCATCTGTGTTGCACCAGAACTTATTTGGGCATGTCACATAAAAAGAATGAATACTTATGCAAATCACAAGCCCTCTTTGTTCTGTTTGCTTACCTTTTGTGCCATAATAAACATATTTTGCATCTCCACAATATTGAATATCCTGTTTATGTCAAGTAATAACAATGCAAAGTCAATCCATTTCAGTTATAGGATGTTACCTAACAAAATGCAGACAAGTCCATGGAAGGTGAATACTTCTTCATAGTACTGTATATCAAGGGATATGTGTTTCTACAAATAATAATAATAATAATAGTAATAATAATAATAATAATAATAAAAAATCTTCATGGCACAGAACAAAACAAATTCCTTGACACATTTTTTCACTACCACAGGTGGTATTCTGATGTGTTTTATGGCAGTGAAATGACTCCCCGCATAAATACATATATTATGAAAGAAAGCACTTAGTCCTGCATAACTTACCTTGGGGTATTGTTCATTACTGATTTTTTTTCTTTCAGAAAAAGAACTCTAATGTATAGGCAGTCAGGATTGATATACTGCATGAAGCAGGGATGGTGAAGCTATGCCCCTTCAGATGTAGTCAGATTTTCCAACTCCCTATCATCGTGGCTTACTTTCTCATTAGGGTTTCAGGGGATATATTTTTTTATGTACAAAAATCTACATTTATTCACATACAACAATCTACATTAATGTATTCATGCCAAAATCTACATTTATTCAAATACAATCATGTCAGCTTCTTCTGGAACATCGTCATAATATTATATCAATAATATTTATTTATATTTAATTATATAGTAATATTACTATTTTGAAATTCAATGCATCTGTCGTATGTTGCAATAGATGTACTACCAGTAAATGCATCCATCTGGCTGATGATATAAACTGGGGCTTATTTTTGGGATAGGGCTTATTTTACAAGGCTTCTTAAAAAATCATGTTAGGGCTTATTTTGAGGGAAATCTATATAAATAAAAATGTAATGTTCATTTGTGGGATTAACAGAACTCAAAAACCACTAGACGAATTGTCACCAAATTTGGACACTAGACACCTAACAACCCAATGTATGTCCTTCACTCAAAAAACATTGATTTTGTCATTTGGGAGTTGTAGTTGCTGGGATTTATAGTTCACCTACAATCAAAGAGCATTCTGAACCCCACCAACGATGGAATTGAACCAAACTTGGCACACAGTTCTCCCATGACCAACAGAAAATACTGGAAAGGTTTGGTGGGCAGTGTCCTTTGGTTTTGGAGCTGTAGTTCACCTACATCCAGAGATCACTGTGGACTCAAACAATGATGGGTCTGGACCAAACTCTACACGAATTCTCAATATGCCTAAATGTGAACACTGGTGGAGTTTGGGGAAAATACAATCTTGACATTCGGGAGTTGTAGTTGCTGGGATTTATAGTTCACCAACAATCACAGAGCATTCTGAACCCCACCAATGATAGAATTGGGTCAAACCTCCCACACACAACCCCCATGTGGGCCACAGCAACGCATGGCAGGGCACGGCTAGTAGGATATAAAGAAGTGACCTGAATCTGCTTTCTGAGGGTGAAGATTGTTCTTGGCATACCTAAATTTGTAAAGTGTACCAATTTTTCTTCAGTGACTTTATAGGTGGAGGCCACTTAGTGCAAATGATGGCCATTCTTCTTTTACTCTCAGCTTGTGCCCATCTGTTCATGGAAAGAGGCAACCAAGTGGAAAATAAGATTTTGTGTAACCTCCTATTTTAAATGGTGTCATGCAGGACTTTTCACCCCCGCAGACAAGCCATAAATAATATGCAGGGACACGTTTTTTACTCTTAAGTGATAGTATGTGTTTTCCTCTGCAAACAAAAAAAAAACCCTATAAATTTAAAAGAAGCAGTGGTAGATTTCTTTAGAACATGTGAACAAAGTGAGCAGAACGAGACTGCAAAGGCAGTTCAATTTCCCACAGGGCAGTGTCTTTAAAAGAAGTCTGCTCTTGCAATTGTCTTTTTGGTTTCAAGGTGAACCTGGCTTTACAGTTAGGGAAGCAGAACTTTCTCTTGCCTCCCTGTCATCTCGGTCACTGGTCTTGGATTCCAGCAATTGACAAGACCTTGATGAAGACTTTCACTGCATCCTTACCTCCTCTCTCTTCCTTAGCTTAATTGCCTGCATCCACAGGCTGGACCCAAATTTGAGAATGGTTATTCCAGCAAATTGTTTTTGTTCTGTCGCACGCTGGGCCTGTAACAGCTGTCTTTTCTATAGGACGTAAACTTTAAGCCCAACAGGAAGCCAAGGTGCCTCAAAGAGAGGTTTCCAGGGATTTTTCTGAAGTAATGGTATTTAGAGTGTTTAATGATACAACAAAGTCTTTATTATGGAACACACAACAGATCTTCAATGGTTCAAACAACACTTCAAGGCTTTCTTAGTCTAGTCCTCAATGGACTGGTACCTGACTTTAATTAACTGTACTTTCTCTGTAGGAAAAAAAAACCCTATTTAACCTCTCCCAGGCTGTTTGCTATGTATTCCTCATCGGTGTGGGTCCTACTACTACGGATTCCAAATGCATCTGGGTATCGAGTAGACCTACCAGCTGAGGCTTGTAGATATTTCAGATGGAGTTCCGTTGATCTGTAGTGTTGCCCTCCCACAGAGAATTCTTTGAAAACCTCAGGGTTGTTTTTCCTCTGATTGCTTTGAGGCTGAGAGGCTGTGAGCTCTCAGCCAGAGCCTTGGGATCTTTTCCCTGGAATTTCTGTTTCTGTTTTCCTGGATGTTCTGGAGAAAAGAAGCTTTTCTACGGGATGAGCTGGTCTGTGTCCTATAGTTTATTTTCCTTATGAGAAACTGACCAAAAAATGGTTCCTTTCCCTCCCAGAGTCCTGAACAAGGGGCAGAACCAAAGCTTACTTATGATGGACAGGAGGCCTGCCCTATGACTGCAAACAGATAACAGAAAGAAAATAAAGTTGGAGCTCCTGGTTCAGACGTACCAGCACAGTTTTATTATATTTATTATTTATTTACAGTATTTTTATTCCGCCCTCCTCACCCCACAGGGGACTCAGGGCGGATTAAAATGTACATATACATGGCAAACATTCAATGCCATAGACACACAACATATATAGACAGACACTCAGTGGTTATTAACAATCCAGTTTTTTTCATGAGGGTAGTCTGACCACCAGGGGAGCTGTCGCTTCACCATCCATTTGTGACACTGATGAAGTACTTCCTCATTCTTTGCATGCTTGCTGGAGATTTTTATGGCCTCGTAAATTAGTTAAATTAGCCTCCCCACATAAGTGATACCTAAATTTCCTACTTGACAGATGCAACTGTCTTTCAGGCTGCAAAGGCCGACAACAAGCTACACAAATTGGTCAGAAGCTCACTCAGACCCGGGCTGGCTTTGAACTCATGACCTTTCGGTCAGTAGTGATCTTAATGCAGCTGATTCCCAGCCAGCTGCGCCACAGTCCATAGCAAATCCCAGCCAGTTTACCAGTTGTTAGGATTTCTGGGAGTTGTAGACCAAAACATCTGGGGACCCACAGGTTGAGAACCACTCATCTGTACAAACATCTTGAGAATTTTTCTGTGTTCTTTGGTAGTATCCCCAAAGAACTACATGTACAACTAATCCACCATAACATTTCTTATCATGTATTCTCTAACTCACCTAACAATGTTGTACTTCTGTGCAACATCTTTCCACCTGGTACATTTTGGATCTGTTTGATTACAGCAACTCCAGCCAGTATAAGACATAGTACCATTGATAGAGAAAACTATATTTTGAGTAGGGAACAGGTTTTTAATTATTTTGACATTTTCCCTTTAGTGTGGAAAATAAAATCTTTTGTTAGTTGTATTTATAATTACCAAGTTTTATGGCGTCTAGGTTTGGGTGTATTTCCTCCTATATTTTTAAGATTTGCAAGAAGTTTAGCAGTTTGCATAGGACATATTCCACAGTCCTTTTATGTACTCCTTTAGGTATTGGCACAGATACATTAGGTCAGGGATGTAGCTTCTGCTATACTGACATTTTTGCTGCAGAGCTGACAATTGGCCATATTATCTGGCACTGGTGAGGATAGACCAAAACATCTGGACAGCTTCAAGTTGCCTACCACTGTATTGAATAAAAGAAGAAAATACTCTTTGTTGATCTTTCCTGTTGCTAAGGTTTCACTGTTGCTTGTGGTTGAGTACTCACTACTGTCTTTCCACCCTTAATTATGCTCATAATATACTACTAGTCTGGCTAATGTTCATTTTAAAGTAATGTCATGTTCTGGGCTTGCTTTTGTAGGGACAGAGCTTGGAAGTACTATCCTTCAGGCAGTGGTCATGCTGACGAAGATATTTCTGTTGTTCAAATGTGTGTGTGTGTGTGTTTTTCCAAGCACTGAAAGGGTTACTGTCCCTGACTTTCTACCTTGTCAGCTGTGCAAACTTGTGCCAATTACTTGACAGAAAGTGCATCATGTATATGTCTTGTCCGTTTTCTTTAAAGGGTTTTGGGGACATGGATTTCCATATAATTCTGGATCTATTTTGGGGGCTGGTGTGGCCTGCAGGAGGTCTTAAGTGGGAGAAGGTAACCTTCTGATCTAAGCATTGAAAGACAAAATAGCCCTACCCAAGTGACCAAGAGTCACCCATCAATTTATTGCAAAATCTAATGTTGCCTAAATGATTTTACCCAGAAGTAGGTAGCCTGATCCCATCTAATCGGTTCCCTGTTGTTAATAATAAACAGATACTGTCTGGGATGTTTTCACATTTTATAATTGCTATACATATTTTGTAAGGAAAATGCATTAAAAATCCAAAATTTCCACAGTGATAAAAATGATAGCATTCTCTTACAGTATTTATTTATTTATTTATTTATTTATTTATCGTGTCAGTGCAACCAGTCGATTATATTACATTTCTAACAGAACAAAGCAAAAAAAAAAACAGACAAAATACGAAAATTGTGAGTTTGGTAGTTGATTAAATGTCCTTTGACCAGTATCTGGCCACTTGGAGTGCTTCTGGTGTTGCTGCAAGAAGGTCCTCCATTGTGCATGTGTCAGGGCTCAGGTTGCATTGCAGCAAGTGGTCAGTGGTTTGCTCTTCTCCACACCCACATGTTGAGGATTCTCCGAAGGTTTGCTCTGCATCTCGTGGTGCCAGAGCGCAGTCTGTTCAGCGCCTTCCAAGTCACCCAGTCCTCTGTGTGCCCAGCGGGGAGTCTCTCATTTGGTATCAGCCATTGGTTGAGGTTCTGGGTTTGAGCCTGCCACTTTTGGACTCTCGCTTGCTGAGGTGTTCCGGCGAGTGTCTCTGTAGATCTTAGAAAACTATTTCTAGATTTAAGTCGTTGATGTACTGGCTGATACCCAAACAGGGGATGAGCTGGAGATGTCTCTGCCTTGGTCCTTTCACTATTGGCTGCTACTTCCCGGCGGATGTCAGGTGGTGCAATACCGGCTAAGCAGTGTATTTTCTCCAGTGGTGTAGGGTGCAGGCAACCCGTAATCATGCGGCATGTCTCATTAAGAGCCACATCCACTGTTTTAGTGTGGTGAGATGTGTTCCACACTGGGCATGCGTACTCAGCAGCAGAGTAGCACAGCGCAAGGGCAGATGTCTTCACTGTGTCTGGTTGTGATCCCCGGGTTGTGCCAGTCAGCTTTCATATGATATTGTTTCTAGCACCCACTTTTTGCTTGATGTTCAGACAGTGCTTCCTGTAGGTAAGAGCACGGTCCAGAGTGACTCCCAGGTACTTGGGTGCGCTGCAATGCTCCAGTGGGATTCCTTCTTACAGTATGTCTAAATTTTACAAGCCAAAAGATATCCCCCATAAATCATGCAACACCATACAGTTCTTCTGTTAATTCCTGAGCTTAATTGTGTTCTCTAGAGTGGATCAAGAAAAGATTTTGGACGCCTGTGATCTGGTCCTCCCACATATTATATGTGTGTGTGTGTGCGTATAAAGTTCACAGCTGCTTTGAAGATCAGGGAGTAGGAAATAGTAGAATAATCTTCCAAACTCAAGCTGTGATCTGAAACTGTGCAGCCCAGACACACATTGAACATCTGAATAAGAACTAGTCGAGACTGACTGTCTGGTCTTTGGAGGGTAGTGGGAATGCACCTCACTTGCTTTTTAAAAATCAACCCTCAGTATGGCAATATTCCTCAACCCAAGGTCCTACAGATGGCTCAAAAATACAACTATCCTCAAATCTCATGATGGCTAGAGTTGGTGATAATGATGATTGCAATATGACATATCTACTGGTCCATCAGATGTGGGGTGGCTGGTGTATGGTAATCCCTTTACAAAGTGAACCTAATTTAGATGGTGATTACTTTTAGTGATATTTACATTTAGGAAACTAAGCAGGGAGACCACAAGGGAGCACCAGGTGATGCAGTCTATTTTCAGAGAAAGGAACTGACAAAACCGTTTCTGCGTATTTCTTACCTGAGAAAACAGGTGACTTGAAGGCATATATCATATATGCATACATATTTGCACATCGACCAAACCTACTAAAAAGCCAGTCTATTTATTTATTTATTTACAGTATTTATATTCCGCCCTTCTCACCCCGCAGGGCGGATTACAATGTACATATACATGGCAAACATTCAGTGCCATAGACACACAACATAAATAGATAGACACAGTGGCTATTTAACATTCCAGCTTTTTCATGAGGGTATTCTGGCCACCAGGGGAGCTGTTCCTTCACCGTCCATTTGTGACACTGATGAAGTACTTCCTCATTCTTTGCATGCTTGCTGGAGATTTTTATGGCCTCGTAAATTAGTTAAATTAGCCTCCCTGCATAAGCGGTACCTACATTTCCTACTTGACAGATGCAACTGTCTTTCGGGCTGCAAAGGTTGACAGTCTAGGGCTGTGTGTAAAGTGGTTGGCCTGAAAACCAACTTGAAGGGTCCCATTTGCTGCAAATTATGGGCTACTGTGCAGATCAAAATCAAAGACAGCATTGTCATCCCTCTTAGTACAAAGTTAGTCCTTGTCAAGCTTTGCGAGATGAGGAGTGAAAGCTGCTCTTCTAAGCTGAATGTTCCCCTTCATTAAAATTATGGAATCTGGAAAACTGCACCTCTGTGTCGTAATAATTGCAACACTGTTCCTGTGTGTTACAATTCTTTTAATATATTCTGCCTAGGCCCTTTTTCTGACAATTAGACTCTTTAAAAATATTCAAGGTGTTTGTCTTTTTCCCTTTCTAGAAAATGTTCCAGAGGAGCTTCGAGAACCATTTTATACAGATCAATATGACCAGGAACATATTAAACCTCCTGTCGTTCATTTGCTGCTATCTGCTGAACTCTACTGTCGTGCTGGGAGTCTAATTTTGAAGAGTGATGCTGCCAAACCACTCCTTGGCCATGATGCTGTTATTCAAGCCCTGGCACAAAAAGGCCTCTATGTCACTGACCAAGAGAAACTGGTAACGGAGAGAGACTTGCACAAGAAACCCATTCAGATGGTGAGTGTTGGCATTCGATGTTGGTTCCTAAAGCAAGATACATTTTCCCAGTAATATTAGTACTACAATATTTCTGTTTTAAGTTTATACTTGCACCTGTATTAAAAATTATTTGTTAAATAATGTGTTAAACCAAATTACATTATTTTTGCAACATTGAAGTAGGGAGGTACAAGAGTTGGAAGCACTTTGTTCTAAAGCTCTTACCCCCAAAACAACTTGTCTGCTGTTGCCAGTTTCGCCCAGCCACAGGCAAATTGTGCAGCCACAGAAGAATCCGGGGAGTGATCCTGTTTCCACAGGGTCACAGCTACACCAGGAACGCCTGGTTTAAAACCCAGAATGAACTGAGGGTGCATTGTCAGAATTCTTTGCAGTGCACAGCAATTCTGTTGCTCATCATGGCAGATGCCCAACGCTGGCAGATGAATAGCTGAGGAAAAAGTTCCCCGAGGGTGGGAAGTTCTGAGAAAACAACTGGTGTATGTTGTGTTTCTTTTTATTGCTCTGTGGTTAATGGCAATGTTTTTCCATTTTTAAAAAGAAGCTTACAAAAGTACAGATAATACAAATGTGTATTTCCTTTCTCTTTTTTGAGATTTTTAAAATATTGAGTGCAAAGAACTATAAAAAAGAGTATTGTGTGAATGTTTGCAATCAAGCTGTCATACAAAGAGTTGTTAATTTTGCAGAAATATAAAATAAGGGCAGCTGTACAGACAATAAAGTGGCAGTTTCCGAGGGTATTCTTCTGGAATAAAAGCTGATCTGGGGAAAAAGGGAAGCAGTACAAATATTACAATATACAAAATGTTTGGGTTGCTGTGAGTTTTCCAGATTGTATGACCAAAACTCACAGCAACCAAGTGATTCCGGCCATGAAAGTCTTCAACAACATATGGAATGATTGTTTTCTCTGTATTTGCTTCTCTGTATTATTTCTCTTCTTACTCTTTTTTTCTTGGTTGCCTGGGATTTTGTTCAAGATCCCTGGCAACATGAATAAAATACCTTCCTGAATGTGTAACACGTTGTCACTACCACTGCTGCAATTTATCAATTATATATCTGTTTTCTTTTGCCTTATGGGCAGATTATACTGAAAAGTGAAATGTTACTAGAGAGATGAGATGTTCAGAAACTTGGAAGCCATAGGAAGACGCATCCACTCCAGATTCGTTTTCAGACAAATCATGACATTGATATATGCACCACTCATTTTCGTATCCTGTGCTTCATTCATAACTTGGTTTGCATTGGCATTATTCAATGTATTTTTGAAATTTAAAAGTATAAAGGCCTTGTACAAGCAAAATTGTGAATTTGCTGTTTAGCAAACCAAGAGCCATAGACTGTTTCACCCTGTGTTGCCTACGCTTGTGTACAAGAATGTATCTGAAGCCCCCAAAGCCCCCCCCCCCCCCGAAATTCTCCTGATGGTCTGTGAAAAGGCTTTACTGGTACATTATTTAAACTGTTACGTTTATTCATATCATCATCTGATCACCATGCTCAATATATCTCATATATATTGGGGTAACTTGGGGTAACGATACAAAAGGTTTGCTAGGGTAGACCCACTTTCACTCAGACTCACCCCCCCCCCCCCAATCAAAATCCTGGCTATGGGCCTGCTTGTGTATCTTGATTTTTTCATGTGAGTAAGAGAAGGGGGGGGGGGGGAGGAAAACAGAAACCAAAAATTGTATAATAAGCAGTGTGAAGTTTATTATTTGGATATCACAATAATAAAGGTTAGGTTGACTGTATAAGTGGATTAAAAACTTAATATGGTGTTGAAAATGTTGAACTCCATAATATTGCACCAACATAATCAAAAGGCACACCCATACTCTTCTCATTAAGAAGACCACAGTCACAAGGTGCAGAAATGCATCTTGGGCTTTGAGTATTGTGTATATTCAATGGATGCATAGAAATTATCGTTGATTTGTGTAGAATAGGGATGCGAATTGTGACGCCCATAGGTTGCTTTGAATCTTCATTAAGATCACCCACAGGTTATGCTACCCCCTTCAAAAATGGATCTGAAAAAGTATTTTCTTGCAGGAAAAAATGTTTAAAACAAGTTGTGAGGCTGTACATAAATGCGCTGTAGAACTCCATACCTAAATCTCAGAATAACCTGAAATGTGACATATTGTTACTTCTGGTTGCCAAGATTATGAATTGCAGCTCCACAGAGTTCCAGAAAAGCCAGAAATGGGATGGTTTAGGCCCATCCTTGCTGCAAACGGTCTTACATACAGATCTCCATATTATGAATTAGTCGAGCCTTCACTAAATAAACATTTCAGTTATTCCTTTCCCCCCTTAAGTTTTGTAGGTTTTTTTTCCCCTGGGCCTTCACATTTGTAATCCAAAATTGTACTTTTGTGGTTTCATTTAAGCAGCTACCGACTGAGTTATCTCCTTAGTTGTAGCATATGCTTACTAATCCTGTGACCTGGGTTTTCAGCTTTATGAATAACAGTGGCTTAATTCAATATGATAAATAGCACTAAACACAGATGTCTCTCACTAACATTATTTATTACAATCTCCTGGAACACAAAGCGGCATATGGCTTTAATGGCCAGATACTTAACCAAATAGAAACTGTCCTTGGCTCTGGAGGAGAGAATTCACATACCGACTAGCTAGAGCATTCCCTTCTATCCTTCCACAAGGACTAGTATCATTAAGGCCTTCTGAAATTGGGTTTTAAAAGAAGCAGACAATGTCAGCTTCTCTAGGAGACACACAGGAGGCACATAACCAGCAATCCCCATCCTTTTGTTGTACATATTGTGGATTCTGTTGAATGCTTGCTATGTTTACTATGTACTTCACTGACAAGCTACTATGTCTTGTAGCATTTCCTAACAGGATGGAGGAAAACCAGAATGGGTTGAAGGTTTCCTCCTTTGGTGTGTTTGAGACAAACAAGGAGTGTTTAATACCTGTACTGTGGGAATTGCCTGAGGCCAGTCTCATCACTAATTTCTTTCCCACAAGTGAAAGCAGACTAAAAACAATCCAGGAGTTTCTGACTGGCAAAAATGAGTTCTGCCATGGAGGAAATAATGCATAAATAAAATATTTGTGGTCTTTTGATCATGTGATTTAGACTGCTCACCTTTGACTTTTACTGTACAGCCATAATAACATTTTTCCAGAATTACTGTAAGTTTTTCGGGTTGTATGGCCATGTTCTAGAAGCATTCCCTCCTAACGTTTCACCCACATCTATTGTAGGCATCCTCAGAGGTTGTGAGGTCTGTTGAAAACTAGGAAAATGGGCTTTATATATCTGGAATGTCCAGGGTGGGAGAAATAACTCTTGTCTGTTGGAGGTAGATGTGAATGTTTCAATTGTCCACCTTCATTAGCACCGAATGGCCTACCAGAATTGCTTCAAACCTTTTGCATGTGGATTGTATCCTGTGAATTCAGATTCTTGAATTCATAAACTCTATTGAGACAACAGGATGCAGGTTGTTATCAGGCCTCTGTGTCTGTATGTTCTCTCTTTTACAAAGCTGACATTTCAGGTTCTGTTTCTCGAATAAATTATGCACATTAACAGCATTCAAATAAAAGCTGTCAATACCCATTTTAAAAAAGTAAAACAACAACAACGAAGGATTAGCAGAGGTCCAAGAAAAAGTTTCAGGAGCAGACATCTTTCCAGGACAGCTTAAGTAGAAGGAGGAATACTAGGTACTTAATATGTTTTTGAGTAGCAGCTTTACTTGACAGAGAAGCACTTTGTCCTAATATGGGAACTGTGGTTGTAAGATGTATGGAGCGATAATGTAAATATTTTGACTGTTGGCACATACACCAGTGCGAGGAAGGGTAAGGGGACTATAATATATGCTTAAGGGCTACTGTCTTTACCAGTCAGGATGAAGCATGGCTTATTTTACTTATACTCTTTTTAAAAATTATCATTTGGATCTGGCTAACTGGATCTGTGGACAGAAATGTCACAGTTGCTGTCTTTCTCTCCAGAGGTTGTATAGGAATATGTGTGATCTGCCCCATATGCTGTTTGGCTGTAATTCCTGTGGTGGGAAAGCAAAAGTCTGCATTTCAACAACTTTGAGAGAGTTAGATATTTCCCATCACTGGTGTATGTAGCAGTGGATCCATCTCTGGTTAACAACCTTTGATCCTACAGGTGTTTCTGGTCTTCAGCTCACAGAGTTGTTAGTTGGTCAAATTGTCTGGGGCTTCTGGAAGCTGAAGTCAAAAACCTGGAGGATCAAAAATTGGGAATCATTGGGTTATGTAGATACCTTCCCCAATCTGGTGCGCTTCAGAAATAGGGACTGTATGTTTCATAATCGCCTTGCCAAGGATGCTGATAGGAGATAAGATAAGAAGAAAAAGGGGATGCAAAATATTGGATGAGGAAGACTGGGTTGAGTGTTCTCTTTGAATCTTAAAATGTTTTACCTTTGAAAGAGACATAATAGTGTAAGTTTCCTAACTGAGTAGATGAATTACTGAATAGCTTTGGATACTGTACTACTGTCTATGTCTCTGAAAGGATGGTATGCCATCTGCACTACAAGGAATCTGCTTACTACGATATTCATACAGGTTGTTCCAATGTATCAATTCAATTGTATTAGCTGTATCCATACTATTAGAAAAGCATTCCTTTAATTCTTTTTCAAAACCTTAAAGAAAAGAAATGAATGGCTGATATTGTTCAGCCAGTGCACTTTTTACTGGATGGTTTTGTGTTATAGGTCAATATATTGATTTACTCAATAATTTCCAGTGAATTTTGTGAGTGAGCAGAGCTCTTGGAGGGGGAGGGGTGTCATCCATAAGACCAGGGGTCCTCAAACTTTTTAAACAGAGGGCCAGATCACAATCCCTTAAACTGTTGGAGGGCCAGATTATAATTTGAAAAAAACATGAATGAATTACTATGCACAGTGCACATATCTTATTTGTAGTGCGAAAAACACTTAAAAGCAATACAATAATTAAAATGAAGAACAATTTTAACAGAGATGAACTTATTAGTATTTCAATGGGAAGTGCGGGCCTGATTTTGGCTGCTGAGATGGGATTGTTGTTGTTGTTGTGTGCTTTCAAGTCATTTCTGACTTAGGTTGACCCTAAGCGAGGGCCGGGTAAATGACCTTGGAGAGCCGTATCCGGCCCCTGGGCCTTAGTTTGAGGACCCCTACATAAGACCATTAAAAAAGACCCCAGTACCCGTTAGCTACCTGCCACAATAGTCTGACTTCTCCCCAAAACACAAACACACTTTATTTTTCTGCATTAGAGGTCTGTTCAAGCTAGATCAGTAGTTCCCAACCTTTGAGCCTCCAGGTGTTTTGGACTTCAACTCCCAGAAATCTCAGCCAGTTTACCAGCTGTTAGGAACTCTGGGAGCTGAAGTCCAAAATGCCTGGAGGCCCAAAGGTTGAGAACCACTGAGCTAGATTATGGACTGCTAACTATTTTTGCAGTTCACTTAATTCACATTGTTTGCAGCTGTCCTTGCTAAACTGCTAGAATAAGTAGATATGATCCACCAAAGTATTTACATTCCTGAGTGCAGGCACATTTGATTGTTCGGCATAGTTGAATTGTGTCCTAACTGTTAAAAGAGATTCTGGACAGAATCCTATTAAACAGCAAACACAGTCTGTTATATTGCTTGGATGTGCTTGTGATCAAGCTTGTGAATGAAGGTCCCTGTGATGGTCCTACATAATTGAGCATAGTTTCTCACATCCAGTAGCATCTGTGGCTCCCAGATTATTGGGTGATGAATCCCTTTCTGGTTTTGGATAGCTTTTAAGGAGCTACCCAAAGTTCTGGACCTATTTGAGAGTAGGGTCCAGTACCTTGGACAACGCCTTTAAAGAATAGACTGAAAGCTGGTTGAACTACTGCTCTACATGGCAGCTGCTACTACTTCCACCATGACCAGGTCAGTCATCTCTGTTCCCCACACAGTCATATGAAGTTTTACTCTTCAGAGTCTAACTTCTGTGTACATCTTTACTTTGTAAATTTAAGTTTTTCAGTAGACTGTAGGTAGGAGGAATACTAAAAATACATACACTAAGTTTGGGTATTGGAATAGCCACTTCTATCCACAGGCAATATTCATTCAGTTCGGTGGATTTAGTCTGAAGTAAATGGCCAGCATGGCCAAGAGCTGATTGAGATGACAAAAGTCCTGCTTCCAGAGCTGTACTAAACCCAAAATCCTACTTATCTAAAATATTGCTTATCTAAAAGTGTTGACACTATCCTTGCTTAGGTTTAACTTTGTGCCAGCAGTTTTGCGCGGTTCTTAAACCGGGAAGATTTGGATTTGGTATAACTTGATTTTTCCTTCAGTCTGCCCCTTTTCTACCCTAGTTGGGTTGAGATCAGCTGGCAGATCAGCTGTGTTGTCCAAAGAAGGTTCTGCTGGCAGAAGATCGGTTCATCTGACACAAGAGGCTTCTTCTTTTTGATAACCCCACACAGCTGGCAAATCTTTGCATTAGGGTTGCACTGCAAATTAGTATAGGGTTGCAGCCTAAGGCTCAGATGCTTGCACTGCTTTGAAGCTTATGCAGTAATCCGAGCAAACCATTTATGTCACCTACTAACCTACTTAATAAGGCTGTTGCAAAGATAAATAAGGATATTGTAATCTGGGATAGTCTCCGTGGGAAGGGGTTGGCAAAGATATATTAGGTAATTTGAAAGGATTTTCTCTGAAGGGAAGTCCGCATACAGGAAAAACCAGCCATGCCTGTGCTATATAGCCCCCAAATCCTGAACAAATGTATACTTTGCTTATTAAACATATACTAATTCTCATGTTAGTTTTTCAGCATGAGAACTGTTTATTTTAAAATGTTGAAATGTGGGTAACAACATTATTAATCAGGTGCTGCTTTGAACATACCCAGTGTAGCTTCATTTTCACATCTTCAGACAGCTATCAAGATCTATTGCCAATGCCCATCCAGGGTCCTACTACAGTTCTTCCTCTTTCACTTAAAACCAGGTAGCCACTGATCTAGTTTTGCTGTAAGCCATTTCGTTTCCACGGTGCTCCAGAGGAATTTGGGTCTGACATAAAGTTAAAATGTCAGGTGCAGGGGAGATTTCAAATGGCAACAGATCAAAAGAGAACTGAATTGACTAAGATAAGACAAGAGTCCCAAATGCCAAGGGGCCTCTCAGGCCATGAGCTGGTACTGGTTAGACTCATGGTCCTGTTACCTGAACAAGTGCAAGGATATATAGGCTGAATATTCCTTGTCCGTAATGCTTCAGATCAGAAATGTTTGGGATTTTTTTCCAGATTTTGATATATTTGCATCTGCATATTCATACATAATGAGATAACTTGGAGATAGAACCCAAATCTAAACATGAAATTAATTTAAATTTCATATATATACCTTATGCACATTCATATATACCTTATGCACATTGCATCACACCTTTACTTTTTGATTGTTGTGATTTTATACAATACTAGCCATCCTCTGCCACTTGTTGCTGTGGCCCAGTCTGTGTATATGTGTTTTGTGTGTGTATATATGCGTATATGTGTTTGTGTATATATGTGTGTGTGCACGTGCGGTTTTGCGCATGTGTTGCAATGTATTTTTAATTTTTTTTTGGCTTTTAAGTCTCTTCTGCTGTGTTTTTCTGTGTTTTTATGAGTGAAGGTCACTTGTTGGCCTGATAGGTGTATTGTGTCCAAATTTTGTGTCAATTCGTCCAGTGGTTTTTGAGTTATGTTAATCCCACAAATGAACATTACATTTTTATTTATATAGATTTTCATAATGTTATGCATGAAACAAAATGTGTGTACATTGAACCATCAAAAAGCAAAGGTGTCAGTATTTCAGCCAACCAGGGTAACAAATTTGGAGTATTTTGGATTTTGGAATAATAAGAGGTATGTTATGTATACATCTTTAAACTGACAAACATTTACCTTCTTAAAGGGAAGAGTGGTATGCATTTGGATATTCACATAAATGAAACCAGCCTTCTATGTATAGTGCCATAGGATGTTGACACTTTTTAGACTTTCTGCCTGTCATGGTTAAAAGGTCTAAATAAGTTATATGCTTTTTCAACTTATCCTGTTAGAGAGGCCATAAGGCAAAGCAAAAAAAAAAAAAAGCTGCTAAAGCTGCTTGGGTAATCAGGGTTTGCGTTTGCATTAGGTTGAATTACTATGCCATAGTGGGTGTTTCCTGCAGGTTGCTCCTCTTTTCTCAGAGGAACAATTAGCTTTGTTATTAGAGTAAGAAGGGGAGAAGGGGGAGCTTTGTTATAATGCAATTAGTGCTGAGGCTGGCCTTTTATCTGGCATTTGCAAAGTTGGTGTGGCATTTTTAACAGAATGCACATGTTAGATAGCAGACCTCTGTGATGATATTATTATTCTGCCTTCTGGTATTCTTTTTTCTGGTAAAAAATGTAGAATGTTTTGTTGTAGGTTTTTTCAGCTATATGGTCATGTTCTAGAAGCATTCTCTCCTGATGTTTTACCAGCACCTATGGCAGGCATCCTCAGAGGTTGTGAGGATGGTCCATAAAGGATTACGATTCACATTTTGAAAGCCTTTGCAAGGTTGATGAATGCCATGTATTTTTTCTTGGAGCTATCGTACAGTGAAGATCAGATATACAGTCCTTCTCGAGGGTTAGAAGCCATTCTGGGATTACAGGAGGATGTCTTCTGAATTTGTGGGAATTTTTGCAAGAATTTTCCCAGCAAAGACTAAAAAGGGATTCCTTGATAGTTTCCACAATCTGTTCTTTTTCCTTTTTTGAAAAATGGGATGATGGCATCTTTGAAATCTGCTCGGATCTCAATAGTCCACACTTTTTCAAAGAGCTGATGGAGTTGTTGTGTCAGCTCAGGTCTCCACCCTCTTTAAAGATTTTGACAGGGATCCCATCAGTTCCACTGGCTTTGTTATTTTTAATAGGTTTATGGCTTTACTGACTTCCTCCAAGCTTGTTGCTGTGGGATTATGGGCATACACAGATACTGTTTGTGTTATAACACTTGTATGAGAAACTGCTTTTAGTGGGTAACTGAGAGCAGAAATGTGGAAGAAAGCAAGAAATCTCAATGCTCAATTGCTTTTAATTGAGAAAAGAGCCACCAGGCCATTGTTGAAATGTACATTGTCCTACATACTGGGTTTGTGTTGAAAAAAGTTCCATAATTGTCAGATTAGATGTCACTACTACCACCACCATTGGAATGACTGGCCATGACTTGTATATACTTTGTTATATTGCAGAAAATGAACTGTCCTGGTTCCAATCTATTAAGAAGGGATTCTCATTGTGAAAATCTAAATTGTTACCTCTAGGATAATAAAGGTATTTCCCAATGAATCATGTTCTATCCCTCCCCCCATTTTTTTAAGCCTTATACCATCTGTGTTTATTTTTCTGCTTTAACTTATTCTGCTGTATATTGGTCATGAGCTGTCATATATAAGACACTTATAGGCTACATAGGCATGAACCATCTTGCTCTAGTATAGTCATTTGACTGATTTTTCATATGATCAGAGCTTGGCCAAGCTGGCATTACATTCAATGGCGCATTACAATTGCCTGACTAAACTTTGATTTTGCCTCTCTGTCAGGCTGAGACTAGCAACTCACCAGCCTCTGCCTGATAGAGGAGCTGTGGCTTCCCAACTGGCCTCATTCAGGCTCTGAATGATACCAGTTGGGAAATCTTGCCCCTATGACAAGAGTTTGCAAGAAAGAGAAAGCCCACCGAAAGAGAAAGCCCACCGAGAAGGCCCTGTTCCTCGTCCCCACCAATCTCACTTGTGATAGAGATGGGGCTGAGAGCCCCCCCCCCCCCCGACACTTCTGCTTCCCAGGCCTTCTACTTCTCTGGCTGGAAAAGAAGGAGAAAGCCACCCCATCCTTTTATTCCCAGCTGCCTTCTCTCTTATCTCGGATCAGCTGAAGGGCAAAGGAGAAGTAGCATCCCCCATCAAGCCAGGCTGCAAGTGGCATTGCATCTGCTTGTAAGGCCGAACAGGGCATAGGGTTACAGCCTGTGTTAGATGGGGTTACACTCCCCCTGAAGATGCAGGTTCGCAGCTTGGGAGTGATCCTGGACTCATCGCTGAGCCTGGAACCCCAGGTCTCAGTGGTGGCCGGGAGAGCTTTTGCACAATTAAAACTTGTGCGCCAGTTGCACCCGAACCTTGGGAAGTCAGATCTGGCCACAGTGGTCCACGCTCTTGTTACATCTTGAATAGATTACTGCAATGCACTCTACGTGGGGTTGCCTTTGAAGACTGTTCGGAAACTTCAATTAGTCCAGCGGGCGGTGGCCAGATTACTCACTGGAGCGTCATACAGGGAACATACCACCCCTCTGTTATGTCAGCACCACTGGCTGCCGATCCAGTTCCAAGCACAATTCAAAGTGCTGGTTCTGACCTACAAAACCCTATATGGCTCCGGCCCAGCGTACCTGTCTGAACACATCTCCTTCTACATCCCGCCTCGGAGTTTAAGATCTTCTGGGGAGGCCCTGCTCTCGGCCCCATCTCTATCACAAGTGAGATTGGTGGGGACGAGGAGCAGGGCCTTCTCGGTGGTGGCCCCTCGCCTGTGGAATTCACTTCCCGGGGAAATTAGGTCATCGACATCCCTCCTCTCTTTTAGAAGGAAACTAAAAACATGAATATGGGACCAAGCCTTTGGGTAATCTGGCAGATAGATAAAGGACAATGACGACTAGAATTGATAGGATTTGACAATGTGGAATGAACTTACGGATTCTGAGCTGGCGAATGTTGAATATTAGAGCGGTTTTTATTGATTGTGTTGTATAACTTGATTGTTTTAACTGTTTTATAATTGCTGTTGATACATGTTTTATCTTATTGTCTGTTGTTGGCATCGAATTGTGCCTTTTGTAAGCCTCCCTGAGTCCCCCCTCGGGGGTTGAGAAAGGTGGGGTAGAAATGCGTGAAATAAATAAATAAAATGTACCCAGCTGGCAGTGGGCACAAAATGGATACCAAAACCATTTTTGGATTGAGGTATGCATTACAATCAATGGCGCGCTATATTCGAATAAATACAGGTAATTTTCCATGGTCAGCTTTTGATTCTTCCAGTCCACCAACTTGAAGGCATCCTTCATATCTTTTGCCTTTTCTCTCTTTGCCAGATCCTTTTATTTAGTCCATAGAGAGATACATGACTTTATTTTGTCATTTTCACCTTGCCTTGGTAGAGGAAAATTCCAACAGTGGTTAAAAGCCCATTTTGAAATGCACAGGCAGATTTCTGTAAGGCATTGCCAAGTGGGGTATGGAGACACAAGTAGGAAGATACCTGTGATTTACGTTAAGAAAGGAAAAAATAGATTGTTATTAACCAATGGCTGGTTCATATGTCAGTGGAGTGGTGTTAATTATCCAAGATACTGAACATATGTTGCAATTATGATTCAGCACTTTGGACAGCTCACTTCCAGTTCTGACACTGTCATTAGGACAGTAGTAGCTTTAGGAGGGCTGGTGCATATCACAGTTCTCCAAGAAATCCATATTATGTGGAAAATGCAGTCTTGTCTCCTCCCTCACTCCAAAATGCAACTAGCTATTATAGCAGGGGTCCTCAAAATAAGGCCCGGGGACCGGATACGGCCCTCCAAGGTCATTTACTCGGCCCTTGCTCAGGGTCAACATAAGTCTGAAATGACTTGAAAGCACACAACAACAACAACAATAACAACAACAATCCTATCTCATCAGCCAAAAGCAGGCCCACACTTCCCATTGAAATACTAATAAGTTTATATTTGTTAAAATTGTTCTTCAGTTTAATTATTGTATTGTTTTTAAGTGTTTTTTTTTCTTCACTACAAATAAGCTATGTGCAGTGTGTATAGGAATTCATTCATATTTTTTTCAAATTATATTCTGGTCCTCCAACAGTTTGATGGACTGTTACCTGACCCTCTGTTTAAAAAGTTTGGGGACCCCTGTATTATAGCTATTAAAATATACCACAAAAACAAGTGAGCTTTTTTGAGTGAAGCATCAGAGGCTAGAGTGGGTTTGAAAACATTTTCTAACATTTGATACTGACCCTCACGAATGATCCCTACCCATATTCATGACTTCACAAAAAAAGAAAGCATGTATGTGATTTAAATTTGTAATGTTCACAGGTTACAGATCTGATTTTCCTTTGGATTGCATGAATATATAGAATTGAAACATTTGCTGGAGGCTATTTATTAGGCCTGTTTGATCAAGAAAAATTTGTTTCTAAAATCGATTTGTAATTGGGGTGTTTTTTTGTTTCGATATTTAAAATATTTACAAAACTTTCCAAAAAAATGTTTTGTTATTTACGAAATTTCGTAAATATTTACAAAACATTTTGTAAGTGTGAATGTTGCAGTAATGGTCACCTTGATTAGCATTGAATGGCTTTCATTTCTCCCACCCTGGACACTCCATAGATAAACTCCATTTGCCTAGTTTCCAACAGACCTCTGAGGATGCCTGCCATAGATGTGGGCAAAATGTCAGGAGAGAATGCTTCTGGAACATGGTCATACACTCATACAGCCCTGAAAACTCACAGCAAAAGAGCCTGGATGGATGCAGCCTTCAATTTGTGGCAATCAGATGGTATTGGTCTCATCTCAGGCGGGCCACGGAGGCAGAGCCGGCGCTGCAGGAATCCCCTCCCCGGCTCCTGCGCTCCGGCTCCGGCTCCTGCGCCCTCCTCCTCCTCCTCCTCCCAGCTGTGTTGCAGGAAGTGCCAGGAGGAGGAGGAGGAGGAGGAGGGCGCAGGAGCCGGAGCCGATTGGATGGCGCGCGGAGGCCAGTTGTAAGGGTGAGCGCGCGCGCGCGCCATCCAATCGGCTCCGGCTCCTGCGCCCTCCTCCTCCTGGCACTTCCTGGCTGCAACACAGCTGGGAGGAGGAGGAGGAGGAGGAGGAGGGCGCAGGAGCCGGAGCCGATTGGATGGCGTGCGGAGGCCGGTTGTAAGGGTGAGCGCGCGCGCGCGCCATCCAATCGGCTCCGGCTCCTGCGCCCTCCTCCTCCTCCTCCTGGCACTTCCTGCAACACAGCTGGGAGGAGGAGGAGGAGGAGGAGGGCGCAGGAGCCGGAGCCGATTGGATGGCGCGCGGAGGCCGGTTGTAAGGGTGAGCGCGCGCGAGCGCCATCCAATCGGCTCCGGCTCCTGCGCCCTCCTCCTGGCACTTCCTGGCTGCAACACAGCTGGGGGGAGGAGGAGGAGGAGGAGGGCACAGGAGCCGGAGCCGATTGGATGGCGCGCGGAGGCCGGTTGTAAGGGTGAGCGCGCGCGCGCGCCATCCAATCGGCTCCGGCTCCTGCGCCCTCCTCCTCCTCCTCCTCCTCCCAGCTGTGTTGCAGGAAGTGCCAGGAGGAGGAGGAGGAGGGCGCAGGAGCCGGAGCCAATTGGATGGCGCGCGGAGGCCGGTTGTAAGGGTGAGCGCGCGCGGGCCGGGCGCCCAACAGGCAGGGGCGGTGCTTGGCTCACTGGGTGTGCGCTCGCCCCGCCCCTTCGCCCCGCCCGCCCCATTTACAAAACGGGCGAAAGCTCGTAAATACTGTGGGAGTTGCCGTTTCGATATTTAAAAACCCTTCCGGGTTTGAAAATATGTTTTGTTATCGTACCGTAAATGCAAAAATTAACGAATGTTTTACGAATTACGAAATTAACGAACGAAACCGCACAGGCCTACTATTTATACTTTTCTCTTTTGCATAAGCCATCTTGAGTTTCCATTTAATCTGTCATTATAATGTAGTGGCCAGAGTTTGCAATCAGAAACAGGGAGACCCAGGTTCAAATTCCCCTTCAGCCATGAATCTCACATTAAAGACACTCATTGGATTTTGGTCTCTACTATTTCACAGGAATGCAAATTTGCTAATGTGTTACTATTTTGGCTATAATATTCACATATATAGGTTAAAACAGTGTTTCTCAAGCTTAATCCATATTCCTGGGACTAGCATCATATGTGTGCCCACTGAACACAACATCTTTCTCTCTTCCTTGGAAATTCATTTCGGACTGGCATACAATAGTGTATGGACCAGCACCAGTTTACAAACCACCATTTTGAGTAGTACTGAACTAAACAACATTTGTTAGTACTTCAAGAAATATATGTATATGGGAGTTTTTGTTGTTTTGGAAATGTAACTATTTAAAAGAAGATCCTATTTTAAATATTTATAGAACTGTATTTTTTCCCTTCTACTTTTTTTTTATTATTATTATCCTAGGCTATCTTTACTGTCTCTGTGGGTCTAGTGTATAAATGAGAACTGAGCACTTACTGATTGATTACATCAGAATGAGCAAAGTTGTCTTCTTATCAATGTTCTCTTACTTAACTACATTACACTGTTTCTTTCTGTTTGTGTACCTAATGTTTCACTTCCCAAACAAGCTTTGAATTCCAATTTTAGCTTCGTTTTAGATTACAAGTCAATTGAGACTAGAGGAATAGATAGCTCAAATGAATGAATAACTACAAGGACACAGATGTCTTTGTGAATAACACAATCCTACAGCTATATTTCCATATCACAAGCAGAAATAAATCCCCAGACCTGTGGATTGTAAAAATATCTCTCCTTAGAAATGTTTATATCAGTTCTTTAGTTGTATATTAAGTCATTTCACGGAGCTTATTTTATCTCCTGGGAAAAACATTCAGTCTGAGCTCTCCCAGTTTTATTGATAAAATAGTCATACAATCCTTAATTTTTTTAAAAAACTGTTATTTGAGTAGATCCTGAAGAACTGAACCATTAGGCTTAGGGCAAACCCTAGAGCACTTGGTTCCAATAGTGTAACATGTTGACTGTGGGCAGGATTTGCTGTTAGTTCAATACATGTTCATTGTTTCTTATCCAGAAATCCAAAACGCTCCAAAATCCATGTAAGTGGTTGAAATAGTGAAACCCTTCCTTTCATAATACCAAATACTGGCAATGAAGATCCACATAGTTAAAGCAATGGTATTCCCCATAGTAACCTATGGATGTGAGAGCTGGAACATAAGGAAGGCTGAGCAAAGGAAGAGAGATGCATCCTTGAAGTGCCTGGCTTGACTCTGAAGGAGCTGGGAGTGGTGACAGCCAACAGGGATCTCTGGTGTGAGCTGATCCATGAGGTCACAAAGAGTCGTAAGCCACTGAACGAATAAACAACAACAATACCAAATATAAGTGCTTCTTTCTACCTTTCAGTGCATACTAGAGACAGAGCCTAGAAGTATTCTCTTCCAGATTTAAACTAATTCTAGTTTATCCTTTATTGTTGTTGTCTGCCTTCAAATTGTTACTGATCTGTGGTGAACATTGCTGAGC
Organism: Anolis sagrei; assembly: GCF_037176765.1. NCBI lineage: Eukaryota > Metazoa > Chordata > Lepidosauria > Squamata > Anolidae > Anolis > Anolis sagrei. The sequence goes on from NC_090024.1 coordinate 112,587,062, forward strand.
TGGGGATCTAACCTTGGTCTCCAGAATCAAACCACTACACCACACTGACTCCTTATATCATTATTCTTAAATCTTGGGAGGGGGGAGGAGGCATGGAGGGGGTTGTTCACTGCATGAACTTTTGTAATCTAAAGTCAAGGACAGAAGTGTTTATTGAAATAATTCAATTAGAACTGCAGTTTTTGACTCTAATTTGTTCCAACAAACTACAGCTTAAAGTAGCCACTGTTTTCATTTGGAAGCAATTGCAACTAGTTTAAAATAAGGAAGTAAACATTGGGTTACTTTAAGTTTTCCGGGCTGTATGGCCATGTTCCAGAAACATTTTCTTCTGACATTTCACCCACATCTATGGCAGGCATCCTCAGAGGTTGTAAGTCTGTTGGAAACTAGACAAGTGGGGTTTATATATCTGTGGAATGTCCAGGGTGGGAGAAAGAACTCTTGTTTGTTGGAGGCAAGTGTGAATGTTGCAGTTGGCCACCTTGATTAGCATTGAATGGCCTTTCAGTTAAGTAAACATTTCTTATCTCTTCATCCTCTTATATGAATCAAACTTATTAATACCTTTTTTCAAATACTTTATTTCAGCATCACAATACCCTATCACAAAGGCTATGTTGCTTATACCTCCGATTATAAAATAGGCGAAGAACTCCCCCGCCCCCCCTTTACAGATACATGAGTGAGTGTGAGGGATTTTATGATGGAGATTCTGAGTGCGAGAAAGCTGATAGTCCAAAGTTCATGTCCTTTGACCTCAATTATTTGTTGGTGCTTAATGCTTTATAGGGCGGAAATGGTATTGCTGGGCCTACACTTGTTGAGACTGGATTCTTAATCTCATATTGCATGGCATGTGATGTACCAGATATGATTGGTGTCTGTATGGACTTGTTTCTGCTGTTTTTCAATGCAAAAATCCTTATGCACAGCAGATTAAGGGTTTAGGTTAAAATAGCTTCTGAAAAATTGACCTTCATGTTTAGTGAGGTCTAACTAATTTTCAGGAAGCACTGAACCCTATTTACAAGTGGAACTCGATTAGCTACAGTTCAGTGCATGTTGTAATTATTACATACAGCAATAGATTCCAACTATTTTGCTGAGGGCGTCCGCCAATGAAATTTAGTTGGACTTCTTTTTTTCCTAACTAGGGTATCACTTTCCTCTCCCATCTCTGCTCCACTACCACTTTAAATATGAATTTAAATATGAATTTAAAGTGCTAAAAATACTTCCTACGTAAATGACAGGCAGCTGAATTATAGAACCCAGGTGATATTATAGAGGCTTGGTTCATAAGGCAAAACCTTGTGATTCTGACAAAATTGATTTTAAAATTACTTGTAAAACTGTATCATTTGTGGCAAGTAAATGCATGAGTAGTCTCCTGGCTCTGACTTTATATTTCTCATGTGTTGGGCATGGTGCCGTTGCACAATTCTGAACTGGTATGTGATACTAGCAATGACAGAAACAGCTTCTAATGGTTCATCCTCCAGGGAAATATCAGAATAATATTTTCCTATTTATTGATTAAGCTTTCCAAATTGCTTGCCATGAAGAACAGACATTAAAGTAAACATATTTGGATTGGAGTCATTTTATTAAATAAAATTTCCCCCTTGAGTTCAGTTTTGGATTTGAGGGATCCACACAAAAGACAAAGCAAGGAAATACAGGGTGAGGCAGCATAACTTCCTTTTTTAAAATGCGTGCCATTCAGTCAGTTGAAGACACGGCGGAGCACTAGTGGTCTCGTTCGAGAGGCGGGAGTATAAAGTTTTGTCCTGACACAATTCAGTCGCCATCATGCGTTGGAACAGTGAGGAGCGTGCTTTTGCCGTTGAGGCCTACTTTTCGAGCGGATTTGGAGTGGCCGGCCCGCTCTCCAGATTTGGCCCCTTGTGATTTTTTTCTATGGGGTTTTTTGAAATCCCATGTTTATGTGAACTGTCCAAGGACCCCACAAGATTTGAAGAACAACATCCAGGAAGAAATTACCAACATAACGCCTGCTATGCTGGCAAGAGTCATGACAAACACCAGAAATCAGTTTACTCAGTGTATGGAGAATGAAGGATGTCACCTACCTAATTTGATCTTCAAAACTACGTAAAACAAAACTTTAGGTATGTGCCTACATTATATAAAAAATAAAAGTTTCTGATTGGATTTTATTAAGTTTTGAAACAAGGAAGATGCTGGCTCACCCTGTATTTCCATTCGTGGCTCCCCTGTTTGCTCTTCCCTAAAGGGATGTACTGTGATAGCTTGAAGGGACAAAGATCTAAATGTTCTGTTCATAAAGTGTAGGCCTTGTTCATTTAGAAGATTTAGCTGTTTCACAGTTAACTTCCCTCTTTGTTTTGCTACATTAGAAAAAAATAGCCTTAGTTTTCATTAAGCTATAATATAGTGCAAACACAAAGTTTGCCAGGAAGTGAATGAAGGATATGGATTCTTTGTCAGGGCAGATTCCAGTCTTCAGACTTCCTACCCATGGATGGAAATGGGAAATCTGTGCACATCAGATTGCATCTTTTGTCTGACGTGTGCATTCTCCTCTCTGTATCTTTTAAAGTTATGTCTGTGCTGAATTGGTGCTCACCAAGTTTAATCAGAATTTGTATCCATCATTAGAAGCATATTTGCAAATTCTAACTTGAACTAGCTGTTGGGGTTCAGCCTGTGTGTGAACCTGAACCTGATTCTCTGATTGTATTTCCTGATGCCAATGTAGATGTCAATGTGAATTCTGAGGCCAATTTAGATTATGATGGTTTGAGTAGTGAAAATCCTACAACCTTGGAAAGTGAAAGTCAGAATTCCCATGAGAACATGCATTCTGAGCCGAGCGGAGACGTTTCACTCCCTTTTCCTCCCAGTTTTAGTTCTCCAGAGAATCTGACACCTGGTCCCCCTAATGAGGATAAGCGCGGGCAGATTTGGCAGAGCCGGGGTGAAGCACAAAGTTTACGTAGGTCAGCCAGATTGAGAGAAATTCAAACAAAATCTTCAGGCGTGTCTTGCAATAGATTTCTCAGCCTTAAGTATGCCTGGCCTGAATGCAGCTTCAGACCAGACATTGTTCCAGAATCATGTGCAAGCTTTTCCAGGTCTCCTGATTCAAGTGGCCTTGTTACTCGGAGGTTTTCTAGTTGTTCCAAGTACGGTTAGTGGATTGCTAACAGGTTCCAGGATTCAGCAGTTTTGCTGTGGATTTCATGATCTTGTTTGTGGACATTCCTTGTTCCTGATTTTCATTGTGACTTTTTATCTTTGCATATTTCTTCTATTTTATATTCATCTTTCATCAATAAAAAAGCATTGTTTTCCTGAAGTCAAGTGTGGTGGATTGTTGTCTGAGGGTGCAGTTTCCTGCTCTGGGTTGCAACACTAGCAATATCTAATATCTGAGGAAGTACATTTAAGACTATACATGTTTATGCTCCCAAATCTCAGTCTCAAAGATGCTGTAAAATCTCTTTGCATATTGAGCTCTCCATCCTTGGGGATTGTGAGCGCAAATATAATGAGACATCCTGGTTGGTTTTAAGCAACAGATTGAAGGGATAATTTGCATGTCAAAGGGGAGGAGACAGAAGGAGCATGTAGTCATGGTATTTATGAATAAATTGGCTCGTATCGTTTTTTAAATGCCAGTAAATTTAGGAATTGAAAATGAAGCTGTTTGTGCTTCCTATAGCCAATAGTATGCATTTTCAGCATTCTCTGTTCTGGGACTAGCTAAAGATTTGATCTCTTTTATTTCTTAGTGTTACAGAATAGTTAACTCACTTTGTCATGATTAGATAATCCTTGGAAGTATTTTATTATATGCTTGAGAACCTGAAATATGATGGTTGAGCAAGCAGGATAGGGCCTTTTAGAAGGCGAGGGATGGGTTTTTTTCACACCAAAAGAATCACAGTTGAAAGATCTGGAATCCTCCGCTCTCATCATCCATCAGTCCCCATTGACCAGAGGCCATGGCTCATTGGTACAGAACCACAAGGGCTGAGGTTCAGTCTTTGCCATCTTCCTTACAAAGGGTCAAATAGTGATTGTGAAGGCCTCTCCTGGGTAAATCTGTAGGATGTTTCCACGACAATTATAGTAGAATCCTAATGGTATAATACTAATGCCAACAAATGCAGTGTAGATGTCACATTGACCTGGGGTGTCCAAACGATGCACCCAGGCTAATGTGGAGTAATCTGGAATAAAGCTGTTAGTGCAGTTGCACTAGCCTCAGCCTGGCCTTTTTAAATTGCCTTGAACAGGCAGGATTATTTTAAATATATATGTGCTATTGTGATTTTTATGCTTATATTGCTTATATTGAGAGCTGGACCTTAGGGAAGGCTGAGCGAAGGAAGATCGATGCTTTTGAACTGTGGTGTTGGAGGAAAGTTCTGAGAGTGCCTTGGACTGCGAGAAGACCCAACCAGTCCATCCTCCAGGAAAAAAAGCCCGGCTGCTCATTGGAGGGAAGGATACTAGAGACAAAGTTGAAGTACTTTGGCCACATCATGAGGAGACAGCAAAGCCTAGAGAAGACAATTATGCTGGGGAAAGTGGAAGGCAAAAGGAAGAGGGGCCGACCAAGGGCAAGATGGATGGATGGCATCCTTGAAGTGACTGGACTGACCTTGAAGGAGCTGGGGCTGGTGACGGCCGACAGGGAGCTTTGACGTGGGCTCGTCCATGAGGTCACAAAGAGTCGGAGACGACTGAACGAATGAACAACAACAATTGCCTTGTTAATTTTATGTTTATGTTGTTTACTCTGCATGTATTGATGATGTTACTTGGAAACCGCTCTGAGTCCCCTTGGGGAAATACAGCGGTATATAAATAAAGTTTTGTTGTTGTTGCAGTTTACACCCAGGTTAAAAAAATACCTGCAAAGATCCTGATCTCCTTTGAAGATCCAAATCTTTACAGGTGTCAAGGCAGTCTGGGAGATGGGATTGCAGTGCTTCCTTACTCTCCTTGTCCCCCACCCACCGCCCAAATGATGGTGTGATGGATCTTTGGAGACTGAAGCAGCGTGTCCTTCTCTAAAGCTCTGTCACATCACTGTGGGTGAAGAAGGAAACAAACAGCCATCAGGAACAGTGAGGACACTTTCTCTTTGTTTTGGAATTAAGCAGGGCAGGAACGGTAGGGAGAAACTGGGACTGTGGCGCAGCTTGCTGGGAGTCAGTTCACTACTGACCGAAAGGTCATGAGTTTCGAAGCCAGCCCGGGTCGGAGTGAGTGTCCGACCAATTTGTGTAGCTTGCTGTCGACCTTTGCAGCCCAAAAGACAGTTGCATCTGTCAAGTAGGAAATTTAGGTACCGCTTATACGGGGAGGCAAATTTAACTAATTTATGGGGCCATAAAAATCTCCAGCAAGCATGCAAAGAATGAGGAAGTACTTCATCTGTGTCACAAATGGTCAGTGAAGGAACAGCTCCCCTGGTGGCCAAAATACCATCAAGAAAAGCTGGAATGTTAAATTGCCTCTGTGTCTGTCTATATATGTTATGTGTCTATGGCACTGAATGTTTGCCATGTATATGTACATTGTAATCTACCCTGAGTCCTCTGCGGCGTGAGAAGGGCGGAATATAAATACTGTAAATAAATAAATAAATAGATCTGACTATGCCCAGCTGTGCTGATCTGATGTTGGTGTGGCTGGCCCATATGGCTGCTTCCCTGCCAATGAGGGACCTGCATGTGGCCATAAAATGCAGTGTGGACGGGCATTTTAATGCCACTTTGTTCTGTATTTTGTGCTGCGTAGATGCGCCCTAAAGTCAGAATGAACCTTCTTATTTGTGTTAAGGCAGCGTAATCTGACCATATGCCTCTTCCTTCAAGCTTTGTTTGCTTCCAGAATTGGAATTGGGGTAGGCAGAAGTAATAAAAAAGCAGGACAACAGTAAAAATGATTATGTTAACATCATTCATTTTGCATCACTTTTACCAAATCCCATCTAATTTTGAAAGCTAAGCTGAATGGGAGATTCTCAATTAATATCAGACGTTTCAAGCTGTACTTCAGAGTATACACCTCTGAGTATCTCTTGCCTAATAAAACCTAATGAAATTCATAGGGTCTCCATAAATTGACAGGCAATTTGAAGCAACACGCATGTACACAGAGTGTGCAACATGTGCTGTTTAGGAGCATCCTTTGAACATGGCTTATTTAAAGCAACAGCATTTACTTCTGGCACACCAAGAAGTCCTTCATTGTGGCTGATACTTAATTATAATTACCATTTAAAATGGCAAGATGTTTCAATGACTTGGTGCAACCGTTCCATCCCATTCCCGTCCTCAGTGCTTGAACTCTTTCCCAGTCACTAGGCTTTCCCTTTTGTCTCGCCAATTGCTGTGCTGGCCTGTCACAGCCTCTTATTCACTCGATGGAAATGTTCGGGTCAGCTTTCTAGTAAATCTGTTAGTCTGCAGCTTATCAGTTTGACAGGCTGGTATTATGATAATGACCAAAGGGGACACACATTTTAATGTGATAAGGATATTTTTCACCTGTCCATCTCTATTTCTCTCATGTCACTAATACGTTTGTTTTAAGTAGGAGCCTGGGAAATGTCCCGCTGAGACCTCCTAACCTGGTTTCCTGTAAAAAAAACAGTCTGACAGAGTCTATCTTGTCACTTTCGACTGTCTAGTGCTGATGTATTGCCCTTTCAGAACCTGTTAGAAACAATTAGATGTCCTTGGTGGTTGCTCTTAAGCCTCCTTGGAATGTGTTACACTTTCTGCTCTTTCTAAATATGCCATTTTAGGAAGCAATCTAGAATATTTATGAAAATGAAGAAGATAACATGCAGCATAGGAGTATTTGAGGATATTAGATTAAAGGAACCAGTACCGTTCCAGGTAACAATAAGATTTAAAAGTCATAGAATCATAGAAACATAGAATCATAGAGTTGGAAGAGACCTCATGGGCCATCCAGTCCAACCCCCTGCCAAGAAGCAGGAAAATCAGAATCAAAGCACCCCTGACAGATGGCCATCCAGTGTCTGTTTAAAAGCTTCCAAAGAAGGAGCCTCCACCACACTCCAGGGCAGAGAGTTCCACTGCTGAACAGCTCACACAGTCAGGAAGTTCTTCCTAATGTTCAGGTGGAATCTCCTTTTTTTTTTTTAGTTTGAAGTCATTGCTCCACGTCCTGCACTCCAGGGCAGCAGAAAACAAGCTTGCGCCCTCTTCCCTATGACTTCCTCTCACATATTTATACATGGTTATCATGTCTCCTCTCAGACTTCTCTTCTTCAGGCTAAACTTGGCCAGCTCTTTTCCCTGCTCCTCACAGGGGTTGTTTTCCAGACTCTTGATCATTTTAGTTGCCCTCCTCTGGACACATTTCAGCTTGTCAATATCTCTCTTCAGTTGTGGTGTCTAGAACTGGACACAATATTCCGAGTGTCCAGTTCTGTGTCTGGACAGGAAAATGGTGGTGGCCATCAGATGGTGTTGACCCTTGACTTATTAATGGGTCATATCAAAATCCATAATTGTGGCCACAAAACATGCCCTTGACCTTATCATGAAGTCGACTTATACACAAGTATATATGGTAGTTATTACACTTCTTCTACCCCCATGCTATCTTAACTACTTGGAAGGTGAACTGGTCTGTAAGATGAAGATCAGGATGTCCTTACTATTCTTCATTGAATAGAACCGATACATCCTAATCTCAAGAGGAAATATGTTTGTGTGCATGTGTGCGCGTGCACATTTTCTGCACTGTTGAAACAACAGCAGTGATTAGCCATCCCTGACTATCTTTTGGTTTTATCATCTCAAAAACTGCACTTGGGCAATTTTAAATTTCACATCAAAAATGTAGAACTAGAGATTTTATTTTATTTATCATGTCAGGGGCAGACCGAACAGTTGCATTGCATTTTTTAACAAAACAAACAAACAAAACAAAACACAAAGTTTGCAAGTTTGGTAGTTGATTAAATGTCCTTTGACCAGTAGCTGGCCACTTGGAGTGCCTCTGGTATTGCTGCAAGAAGGCCCTCCATGGTGCATGTGGCAGGGCTCAGGTTGCATTGCAGCAGGTGGTCAGTGGTTTGCTCTTCTCCACACCCGCATGTCGTGAATTCCACCTTGTAGCCCCATTTCTCAAGGTTGGCTCTGCATCTCATGGTTCCAGAGCGCACTTTGTTCAGCGCCTTCTGTTCTGTCGCTCTCTGGGCCTGTAAAGAAGTTCCTTTAAAATAGGACATGCAGCCTTTGCCCAGCGGGAAGCCAGGGCCCCCCAAAGAGAAGTTCTCAGGGATCTTCCACCACAAATGGTCTTTAGATGGCTTGTGAAGTATAACAAAGTCCTTTATTAATGAACAATCAAACATAAACTTTTCTTGTCTTCAATAAAGTTAAACAAATGCTTCCAGGCTTTTATGCAACTGGTGGCTTCCTAATCTTGTCCTCGAAGGACAGGCAATTGTCTTCAGTATCTGTTTCTTTTACTTTAAAGAAAATCCCTTTTTAACTTCTCCCAGGCTGACTGTAATCTAATCCTTACTGATGTGGGCTCCGCTACTGGGTCGATCTGCATCTCGAATGCCGAGTGGACCTACCAGTAAGGCTAGTAGATTCTCCAGCTGGATTTTTGTGGTCTTCCAAACTGTTTACCCTCCAAAATTCCTCAAGGCTTTAGAGCTGTTTCCCTGGAAATCTTTGGAGATCTTTGGATGCTCTTAAGACTGTTATCTCCCGGAAAGTTTTAAGGGTTGAAGCTTTTGTACAGGAAGCTTGTTCATGTCCTCTACATTAGCTTTCCTTACTGAGACTAACTAAAAATGGCTCCCTTCCCTTCCCAATTGCCCTGAGTAAGGAGCGGAACCAAAACTTAACGATGACTTGCCCTATGACTACAACCAAAGGAAGCCACCTATCTGCAGAGTCTCTGAAACCTTGGACTGCAAGCAAACATTTAATACAAAGCAAATAAAATTGGAGCTCCTGGTACAGCCGTACCAGCACACCTTCCAAGTCGCGCAGTTTTCTGTGTGCCCAGGAGGGAGTCTCTCATTTGGTATTAGCCACTGATTGAGGTTCTGGGTTTGAGCCTGCCACTTTTGGACTCTCGCTGCTGAGGTGTTCCAGCGAGTGTCTCTGTAGATCTTAGAAAACTATTTCTTGATTTAAGTCATTGAGGTGCAGGCTGATATCCAAACAGGGGATGAGCTGGAGATGTCACTGCCTTGGTCCTTTCACTATTGGCTGCTACTTCCCAGCAGATGTCAGGTAGTGCAGTACTGGCTAAACAGTGTAATTTCTCCAGTGGTGTAGGGCGCAGACACCCCGTGATAATGCGGCATGTTTAATTAAGAAGTGACCAGAACTAGAGATGAATTGTAACACATGTATGTATTTGATAAGGGTATGTACAGGGATCTAGTCCTTAATAATATTTTGATTTTTGCATTCCACTTTTACCTTATTCATTCAAAACACAGGAATCCACATAACATCTCTTCTGACATAATGTTGGCTGGCTTTCTAAACCTGGTTCTGTCCAGGTTGATTTCCATCACACTACGGCTTGCCAGACTATTGTCCATTTGGGCTAGGGTATATTAGAATTATGATGCAAAATGTCTGGATGGTGCCAGAAAGGAGAAAGCTTGGTTAGGTTATTAAACTGCATCTTGTTCAAAACAACCTGTTGAGTCATATGTCTGGGAACATATTTAAACTTGGGTTTTCTTGGCCTGTTCATCAGCAACGACTGCTTAATTGGAGGAAAAAATGTCAGCAAAATACTGGATTGTTTTGGCTTCTAGTGAAGTACAACCCTCCTCCTCCTTGCAAAACTTTTTAGTTTTAACTTCTCTGTTATGTGGTGTGTGCCATCTGCCCTCAAAAAAGAAAAGGAAAAAATACAATTTCTGTAAGAGGGGTGCTTCAATTTTAAGGAGGTATTTCTTTTTAAGTAGAATTCAGTTGTAGCATAACATAACACTTGAATTGTGCTTTTTAATATTGACGCCCATTCCAATTTCAGGTTCATTTGTATTTGATCACACACACCCCAATAAAACCTGTGCCTTGATTATTTTAAGCTATGAATAAGTCATGCTTTACATCATCTCATAAAAATCTATAAAGTAGCAAAATTTAAAAATCCATCATGGTTTCCAAAAAAGGGGGAGTTGGAAGAACCCCCAGTACTTCCCATTAGTAATGTTATATAAGAACCATTTAGTTTCCATGGTGATAGGCTTCCAAGGTAGAAAGGAAGCCTGCCTATTTGGGAAGTGATTTCTTTAGAGATCAGTCTGTTATATGTTAGAGGTATACTGTACTCTGCAGGTAACAATCTGGTATTTCTTTGGTTTGTAACCACAAAGTAGACAATCTCCTGCATTCTTTCATAAACATCATAAAAGGAAAGGCAAGTGGAAATACTTGGGTTTCTTATAAGAAAAGAAGAACCTAATGCAAAAAAGCATGAGCTTAGAATGAAGGAATTCTGAATCCAGATATTTGTTTTGGGCAGTAGCACTGGACAAAGCTCCAAGTTTTTTCATGTGAAAATCTATTTCCAGTTACCTCCAATTGTTCTTAAAAATTCAATCCAACCACTCTAAATTACATGTAGAAATTAAATTACAGCAGTTGAGTTGGAGGTGGGAGGGAAGCTAGGCTAGAGAAGAATGAAACGTCATTTTGATGCTGACATTGTAGGATCATGAAGATTTCTGCAATTAACTTCTTTCAAGCATGGGATTTGATGCAGCATCTTCCATTGTATATTACTTTGTAATGTCATATATTTTTTTGGTTGCAGTGGGATACAATATTTTGGAAAATGGGATTCATAACATTTTGTAAAATGGCCTTTGAGAGAAGAGCCCAAAACCCCTTTTGAGTAGAATCTAATCTTGTGGTATACAACCAGATATAATTATGCAAGGCAATAATAATAATAATAATAATGTGCGCCAGCTGCGACCGTACCTCACAAAGGTTGATTTGGCCGGGGTGGTCCATGCCTTGGTCACCTCTCGATTGGATTACCGTAATGCGCTGTACGTGGGGCTGCCCTTGAAAACGGCTTGGAAATTCCAACTGGTCCAACGGGCGGCGGCCAGGATGTTAACTGGCGCTCCTTACAGAGAGAGGTCAACCCTCCTGTTTAAGGAGCTCCATTGGCTGCCATTTACCTACCGAGCCCAATTCAAGGTGCAGGTGCTTACCTACAAAGCCCTAAATGGTTTGGGACCTGCCTACCTGCATGACCGCATCTCCGTCTACGAACCCATGTGCTCACTTCGTTCATCCGGAGAGGCCCTGCCCGCGATCCCACCTGCGTCGCAGGCGCGTTTGGTAGGGATGAGGGACAGGGCCTTCTCTGTGGTTGCCCCCCGACTTTGGAACACTCTCCCCAAAAGGCATTAGACTAGCACCCACGTTGGCAGTCTTTAGGAAGAACTTGAAGACTTGGCTATTCCGATGTGCCTTTCCAGAATAGGATAACCTCCAGCACTCTGTCCCAGAAGCACTTTATTAGAGTTTGATACTCTCTGCACATTGCACTTGCCCAGAACTCCAACATACCACCTCACACACCCAGCACTTTTAACCTGGACCCATCATTGGCCCGGCCCTGAATTTATTGTGTAATAGTGTAATTTTTTGTTGTGTTATTGCTTATGTTTTTAATTTCCTTGCATTGTTATTGTTTGTTGTTGTTATGTTGAGGCCTTGGCCTTTGTAAGCCGCATCAAGTCCTTCGGGAGTTGCTAGCAGGGTACAAATAAAGTTTAATAATAATAGTAATAATAATAATAATAGTACTTTATTTATACCCCGCTCCATCTCCCCCAGAGGGACTCGGGGCGGCTTACATGAGGCCACACCCAACAATACAATAAACACAATATTACACAAAAACATAACACAATATAACACAAAGCATAACAGTACCAAAAAACATAAAATGCAAAACCAAAATAATAAACGAAACAGCAGTATAAAATCGGACATTAAACACACAGGAATTACACGTGCAAGGCCAAATTTAAGGATAAAAATTTAAAATTTTAAAACACTGGGAGATTGGGCAATGGAAATTATTGGGGAGGAAGATCCGGATTGTGGAAGGAATTAATTGCACGAACCATAAAATAAAGCGCGTCTGAGGTCATTTGTGCAAAATTTGCTCAGGGAGTGCCTTACATTCAATCATTGAAGGCACATTGGAATAACCAGGTTTTCAAGGCAATGGTTTCAGTTGTTAGACTGAATAACCTGTTATCTCTGATGTGTTAGGGAAAAAAACGAGTTTTTGCCAGTGCATAAAAACAGCAGAGCATTTGAAGTGTTTTTCAGTACTCAAAAATATATATTCCCCATAAAACAACTTATTTTATATCATGCACTTAGAAGACAAAATGAAGTATACTTGGATAAAAATAACATATTTGGTTTATTCTCATGTATTCGGCATACACAGGTACAAAACTTATCAGTCCAGTTTCAGATATGTTTGAGATAATTCTCTGTGCCATCCAGTCAGGGCATCTCTCTTATAACAAAACAGCTATCAACAGGTCAAAAGGAGAGAGAGGGAGAGAGAGAGAGCATGTGATCCGGAGTCCCTTTTATAACTTCTCAGAAACCAAAGAGTAAAGGAAGCTGCATGTCAGAACATACATATAAACTGTAAGCAACAGATAATCATAGATAAACATTACTAGAGAAGGCTTGAAGAAGGTTGTCATTTCCAACACTACAGACAAAATATTAAATAGATATTAGAAATAATGTCTGTGTTTCTTAAAATATTTGAAAGGCTTCCCTTTTATAGTTTGAGGAATTTGATCATTTATGTTAGAATGTCATGAAACTGCTTTTTTGCCTTAGACAATAATAATAATCATCATCATCATCATCATCATCATCATCTGGATTATTGATGTCGCCATACCAGGTGACAGTCACATTGAGGAAAAACAACAGGAAAAACTCAGCCACTATCAAGATCTCAAAATCAAACTGCAAAGGCTCTGGCATAAACCAGTACAGGTGGTCCCGGTGGTCATTGGCGCACTGGATGCCACGCCAAAAGATCTCAGCTGGCATTTGGAAACAATAAACATTGACAAAATCACGATCTGTCAGCTGCAAAGGCCCACTTTATTTGGATCTGTGTGCATCATTCGAAAATATATCACACAGTCCTAGATGCTTGGGAAGTGTTCGACTTGTGATTTTGTGATACGAAATCCAGCATATAGATCTCGTTTGCTGTGACATACTGTGCTTTTGTGTCAATAATAATAATAATAATAATAATAATAATCGCTTGGGGAGTTTTCGACTTGTGATTTTGTGATATGAAATCCAGCATATAGATCTCGTTTGCCGTGACATACTGTGCTTTTGTGTCAGTAAAATAATAATAATAATAACAATAACAACAACAATGCCTTTCTATACAGCAAATATTTCCTTCCCATTCAAAATGTAGAAATTGTGGATAGCTCCCCTCTCCTCATAATGTTGACATGAACCTTTTGCCATGAAGAAAGATGGTTGGCTCTTGTGTTATGCCGGGTGCAGTTTTATCCACTCCTCCTCTCAGTTTTCTGTGCCTTGTGTTGAGCTTGACCTTCAAGGACAAATGCTGCCTCCAGGGAGCCTTTTATAAGAAAATGCATGTTTAGGCATTTATCTATACAGCTATCTTGCACACATATGCAGGTCATTTAATGTACTCATAATTGCAGTTTCTCTACAGCAAAAAATCAATAGAAATGAACTTTTCGTAAAGTTTCCCATATAACTATGGGCACTTTTGTAAAGTTGTAAAAGTGAACTACAGAACAGTTCAATGTAGCATTTAGTTAATACACAACATTTTATTATGTCCTTGATAGCCACCTTGTTTTGGTCCCTTGCTTCACTTTCAAAGGAGAGCTCAATAGAAATGTAAGGAAAACAGGTTCTGTGATGTTTCCTCTACATGCGTCATCTCTTTCATCAAGTCATAGTTGGATCTCAAACCATATTGTCAAAGAAATCTGTCCTTTGTGTCCTAAATTCTCAGGAGAATAAAAACTTGGTGTCTTTAAGTTCTCACTTTAAGGAATATTGTGACCTTTCGCCCCTCTGACTTGTTCTTGTTCTTACTTGGATGCACCCAACTCTACCCTAGAGAGAAAGCAACTAGTGAAGCAAAACAGAAAATGGATTATGGTGTGCATGCAATTGCTTCACAAACTTGTCATCTGTGTTGATTTTCATTTAGTAAGGAGGATTATTCTCACCTGGATTTCAGGAAAAGTACAGTTAAGTGTTGCTGCCAGTTGGTGAGGAAAATGCAGCTAATTCGTTCAAGAAATTGCATGTATAACATATTCAGTTATGACTTCTTTGGTTGCCATTTGTATTCCAACCCTCCTTGGGAACTTGGAGGGTTACATACACTCCACATTATGCCTAAATATTAAACCTTTTGGCTATAATGTGCCGATTTTGTCATGATTTTAAAAACTGTTTTAAGCTCAGGAGAAGCTTTCCTCAAAAAGTTGCTGGGATGCTAGGTTGGTGGTGCTGAAAGTCTTTTAAAAGTCCCTACTTCTTTCACACTTGGCCAAGAGTCAAGCATTTGCGCAGTCTCCTGTGTCTTGTTACTATTAACTTGGTCTTTATAGTTCCTTACTTCATAGTGCCATCATTTAGACCAGTGGTTCCCCAGATGTTTTGGCCTTCAACTCCCAGAAATCCTAACAGCTGGTAAACAGACTGGGATTTCTGGGAGTTGTAGTCCAAAACACCTGGGGACCCACAGGTTTCTGAGAACCATTGATTTAGACCAAAGCTTTGTGTTGTAAAGACTGCTGCTTCTGCTGCTTCTGCTGCCTCAGACTGCTGCTTCTGCTGCCACAGGGGTCCTGGATCCTTCCATCCAGCTTGGCTGTTCCTTGGGCTACTTGTGAGTAGGAGAAGCCCCAGGCCCTTTCCAACTGGGTGTGACTCAGCAATCCTCCAAGGAGGGAGTGACTATAAAGCTGTGTTGCACCTGCCTTGGCCTAGCCTCAGACTGCTGCTTCTGCTGCCACAGGGGTCCTGAATCCTTCCATCCAGCTTGGCTGTTCCTTGGGCTACTTGTGAGTAGAGGCGGTCCGGTTCCGGTATGGCGGTCGGCAGCAGCAACGCTGAGCTGCGCTGACGAAAAAGATACAATCTTGGGCAATCCTGGAGAATCCCTCCCCCCCCCCCCGACCACCAAACTAAGGGGTGGGAGGTCAACACCCATTGCGGCCTGGCCGAACCCGAGTGAGAGCTGGGTGAGCGTGGGGGCCAGAGAGAGAGAGCAAGAAAAGGAGAGGTAGGCGAGGGGACGCCGCCGCCATTCCAACGCGGCTACCTCTTCAAGGAAATCTGCCTACCTGGGCCTGGTCGGCCGTCCGGCTTCCCGAGCTCCAACTCGGGGATTCGGGTCCCGCCAAGAGCCCCCTGCGGCGCAAAGGAAGGGAGAGGTGGCTGCCGCCGGACTACTGCGGCTGGGCCGCTGTGTAGCTTGCTGCGGCTGCGGTCGCCATCTTGGCGTCGCTCCGGCGAGGAGTAGACAGCTGGAAGGAGAGGCGGCTAGGCAGCCAGGAGGCTGAGAGGAGGCGGGCTGCTGCCGCCGCCACCACTAGGGGCCATCCTATTCCCCCCCCGGAGTGTTTCCACAGCAGCCGGCCCGAAGCTGCCAAGCCGCCAAGACGCTGCTCGGCTGGCGCCCTGCTGCCGGAGGGCCTCTGAGACGCGGACCATCGCTCTGCGCCCCCCCCTCCTGCTGTTCCAGAGGAAGAAAAGAAGGAAGCAAGGACCAGCGGCTCACCAGCAGACCGGCCAGGACCACCGCGCCACGCCCCTGGGCCTTACCACCTGGGCAAGCCGTGTGCAGACCTTCCTTGTGCTGTTCCACTCTGTGCTGACCGACATTGTGTAGACCTTTTGTGTTGACCTTTCTCTGTGTTAACCAATCTTGTCCAACTTGTGCTGACCACCACCGTGTTGAACGTCTCCACCTGGCCCTCGCCATCGGGCGAGCGGCGGATACCTCTTCTCCCCTCAACCTTCACTGTGTTGTTGGGTAGCCGCTTTTTGTGTAGACCGACGGTGTGTTGCCTGTGCAAGCTAACCGGATATAGACCAACTGAGCTGACCGCCACTGTGTCGACCACCTCCGGAGGCCCATCCGCTGTCTAACATCAATCGTCTGTAGTTTACATCTGAACCATAGCACTTTTGCCAACTGCCAATCTCTTGATTACCGTGTTTACATATTGCGAACATCGCATGTTATAGTTCCGCCCTATCTTTGCTGCTAATGTGGGAATAAGAGCATAACATAGCACTTTAAAGGCGCCTGCCTCTGTTGCCAACTGTTTTGCACTTTGTCCCTTCCCCGATTCCTCCTGCCGCACTTTAATAGCATTGAGGGCTAAGTTTTGGGCTTGTTGCACTTTAATGTCTTGCTGCACTTTGGGTTCCTGTACTTTGAGGACTGCCCTTGTGGCCGTGGATTTTGCTACTGTTACTACTGCTGCACTTAAGACTCCAGCACTCTAGGGACCACCCTGTTTTGCGGTTGAACGTTTACCACCTGTGTTTGCCATCTGCTGAAGTGTGTTGTCTCCATCCATGTGGCCCCCCACCCTCCTATGTATATTGTCTCTGATGCTGTTGACTGGTGGAAGAAGCAGGGGAGGAAGTGGGTTGGAGCCTGTGGGGAACAATGAGGAGGGGAGGGGGGATAGAGAAGGCCAAGGTGATTGGCGGGAAAGAACACCAACATTTAAAACATCTGATGAAATGGAGGTTAAGACCCTGGTCAGGAGCGGCGGCATGGAGGAGGGGAGGTGTTCCACTGGCCGAGGGGCCCCCATGGAGGTCGTGGTGGGAAGGAGGAGACGCGGGAAAAGGAGACCTCGGGTTCGGCCGGATTCGGACCATTTGTCCAAAACATTGAAAGTTCCAACTCGGTCTCCCAAGGTGGATTGGTGTGGCCAGGTGAGCGGACCCTCTGGACTGAAGGTTGTGCTGTTGAACGCCAGATCTGTCAACGGAAAAACGACCTGGATCCAGGACCTAATCCTGGACGAGCGGGCAGATCTGGCGTGCATCACGGAGACCTGGTTGGAGGAAGCTGGAGGAGTAGGTCTGACCCAGCTTTGTCCCCCGGGCTTCTCCGTGCAGCACCGGCCGAGATCCGGAGGGCGGGGAGGCGGGGTCGCAGTGGTCTATAGAGATTCCATCCATCTGATCAGGTGCCCCATCCCGCAGACCGCAAATTTTGAAAGCGTCTACCTGAGGGTGGGTGACCGGGACAGTATAGGGATTCTGTTAGTGTACCGTCCACCTCGCTGCGCTACAGTCTCCCTACCTGAGCTAGCGGGGGTGGTCTCGAGCCTGGCGTTGAAGTCTCAACAGCTCCTTGTGCTGGGAGACTTCAACATCCATGCCGAGGCAACCCTCACAGGTGCGGCTCAGGACCTCATGTCTGCCATGGCAACCATGGGGCTGTCCCAACAAATATCTGGCCCCACCCACTGTGCTGGACACACATTGGACTTGGTTTTCTGCCAGGGATGGGAACAGGGTGGCGGTGTTGAGGAGTTGTCCATCTCTCCGTTGCCATGGACCGACCACTTCCTGATCAGATTTAGGCTCACTGCGCCCCCTAACCTCTGCAAAGGTGGAGGACCTATTAAGATGGTCCGCCCCAGGAGGCTGATGGATCCGAAGGGATTCCTGACGGCTCTTGGGGATTTTCCCGCCACCTCGGTAGGTGACCATGTCGAAGCCTTGGTGGCTCTCTGGAATGGGGAGATGGCCAGGGCTATTGACATGATTGCTCCGGAACGTCCCCTCTCAAGTAGCCGAGCTAAACCAGCCCCTTGGTTTACTGAGGAGCTGGCAGTGATGAAGCGAAGGAAGAGGGAACTAGAGAGCGTGTGGCGTTCGGATCCGAGCGAGTCAAACCGAGCACGGTTTGTGTCCTTTCTTAGGGCATATGCCGCGGCAATAAAGGCCGCAAAGAAAACTTTCTTTGCGGCCACTATTGCGTCTGCAAAGAACCGTCCGGCGGAGTTGTTTCGGATTGTCAGAGGTCTTTTAACTCCCACCACTGCAGGTGGGAGCCCTGACAATTCGGGCGCGCGCTGTGAAGCATTTGCTCGGTTCTTTGCAGACAAAGTCGCCTTGATCCGTTCTGGGCTGGACGCCGCGTTAGATGCAGACTCCGAGAATGTAACGAGAGCACCTGCTTGTCCTATTTTGATGGATTCTTTTCAGTTTGTGAAACCCGAGGATGTGGACAAGATACTTGGAGGTATGAGGCCCACCACGTCCATCCTAGACCCCTGCCCATCCTGGCTTCTGAGGGAGGCCAGAGGGGGATTGGCTGAGTGGGTAACAGTGGTGGTGAATGCCTCCCTTCGGGAAGGCAAGATTCCAGCGAGCCTAAAACAGGCTATTATAAAGCCGCTGTTGAAGAAGCCATCACTGGACCCCACTAAATTGGACAACTTTCGGCCTGTTTCCAATCTCCCCTTCCTGGGCAAAGTCATGGAAAGCGTGGTGGCCTCACAACTCCAGGTATTCTTGAGAGACACGGATTATCTGGATCCGGCACAGTCTGGTTTCAGACCGGGGCATGGTACCGAGACGGTCTTGGTCGCCTTAGTGGATGATCTGCGCCGGGAGCTAGACAGGGGGAGTGTGTCCTTGTTGGTGCTCCTGGACCTCTCAGCGGCCTTCGATACCGTCGACCACGGTATCCTTCTGGGGCGCCTTGCGGAAATGGGTCTTGGGGGCATTGCTTTGCAGTGGCTCCAGTCATTTCTGGAGGGTCGCACCCAGAAGGTGTTATTGGGGGACTCCTGTTCCGCACCACAACCTTTGACTTGTGGGGTGCCACAGGGTTCCATACTGTCCCCCATGCTGTTTAATATCTACATGAAGCCGCTGGGTGAGATCATCCGGAGTTTCGGGGTGCGGTGTCATCTGTACGCAGATGATGTCCAACTCTGTCACTCCTTCCCACCTGCTACTAAGGAGGCTGTCGAGGTCCTGAACCGGTGCCTGGCCGCTGTAACGGTCTGGATGAGGGCGAACAAACTGAAACTAAATCCAGACAAGACAGAGGTACTCCTGGTCAGTCGCAAGGCCGAACGGGGTATAGGGTTACAGCCTGTGCTGGACGGGGTCGCACTCCCCTTGAAGGCGCAGGTTCGCAGCTTGGGTGTGACCCTGGACTCATCGTTGAGCCTGGACCCCCAGGTTTCAGCGGTGACCAGGGGAGCATTTGCACAGCTCAGGCTCGTGCGCCAGCTGCGCCCGTATCTCGGGAAGTCTGACTTGGCCACGGTGGTACACGCTCTTGTCACATCCCGCCTGGATTACTGCAACGCTCTCTACGTGGGGCTGCCCTTGAAGACGGCCCGAAAGCTTCAGCTGGTTCAGCGCGCGGCAGCCATGTTACTAACTGGAGCGGGTGGCAGGGAGCACACAACGCCCTTGTTGTCCCAGCTCCACTGGCTGCCGATTTGCTACCGGACCCAATTCAAGGTGCTGGTTTTGGCCTACAAAGCCCTAAACGGTTCCGGCCCAAAATACCTTTCCGACCGCATCTTGGCCTACGAGCCCACGAGGACCTTGAGATCGTCTGGGGAGGCCCTTCTCTCGATCCCGCCTGCGTCACAGGCACGGCTGGCGGGGACGAGGGAGAGGGCCTTCTCGGTGGTGGCCCCCCGACTGTGGAACACTCTCCCTGCCCACATCAGACAGGCGCCCTCCCTCATGTCCTTTCGGAGAAGCCTTAAGACATGGCTGTTCGAGAGGGCATTTAATTAAGTGCTAAACAACAAAACAATACGGTAATGAGAACTGGAATGGAACAAGGAATATGAGATTGGCTATGATTCCACTAAGAGACGAAGCGGATTTTTAGTGTAGTCTGTAATTTGTTGTATTGTTTATATGTTGTTGAAAATGGCTTTTGTAATTGTCTTTTATGTGTACTGTACACCACCATGAGTCGCCCTTATGGGCTGAGAATGGCGGTTAATAAGTGCATCAAATAAATAAATAAATAAATAAATTGTACCAGCTAAATCTCTTCCTGACATCTCTTAAACTTCAAATGGGAGACTGTAGTACAAGTTGAATAACCATTATCCAAAATACTTTGCATTGGAAGTGTTCCCTATTTTGGAATACTTATGTAGGCATAATGAGATATCTTGGAGATGGGACTAGAGTCTGAACAGGAAATTCATTCGTGTTTCATATACACCTTACACACACGACCTGAAATGTCTGCACAATATTTTAAATAATTTTGGAAATAAAACCAAGTTTACAGCAAAGGTGTTACTATCTCAGCTACCCATGTGGACAGTTTTGGAATATTTTTTATTTTGTAATTTACAAATAAGGGATACTCAACCTGTACCAACAATAGTTACGTTCCAGATCCTGTTCTCCTTTGAGGCATAGCTGTTCTGTAGCCATGCAACCTCATTACTTTTGATTTAGAAAATAATAATAATAATAATTATTATTATTATTATTTATACCCCTCCACCATCTCCTCGATGGGGACTCGGAGTGGCTTACATGGGGTCAAGCCCAAATAACATATTACATCAAAATAAAACCAAAACATAAACAAGCAACATCATCAAAATTACATGGAAAAAAACGACAATAACAAAATAGCATTACAATAAACAAAAACACAGTCACAGTAAACAGTCGGCGGGCTGTACAGGATAAAATGTTAAAAACTCTAATGAGATAAAAATAGGAGCAAGTTATTTTCAGGGAGCTCATAAAGATACACAGGGTTGTGAAACTAAACTTCCCATTTAGGGGGTGGGGGGCATGTAAATATATCTAGAGAGCAAAAAGTTCCCCATATATTTCTGGAAATTTTGAAGAATATTCTGTCAGTGGTTCAGACTTCGTAATATCTTCTGGTATGTTATTTCTAGATGAAATGGTGTGAAGATAGATAAAAAAAGTAATTCAAATACATCAATTTAGTATTGCACTGTTAACTGTTTCATTTTGAGCAACTGAACCATCTAATGTGTGTAGCTCAGATTTAGTATAAACAGTGTTTTAAGGATAATTCACGGCTAATTCAGTAAACATTTTGCTTAATAGTAACCTGCCAGCCATAGTTTATGTTATGTGATCCTTCTTCTATGAGATAAACTTGGATTGCCTCAGCTAGATGACATTTGTCTTGTTTAAAGTTGAACCTCAAAATAAATATACCGTATTAATGTATTTTAATGTAAATTAAATGCTTTTACTCTTTGTGTATTGTGAAAAAAGAACCGGGCGTGTTATTTCCAGAAACATTTAAATTATTTAAACAAGATTCTTCTAAACAAAGCCACTTAATTCCCAAATAGCAAACAGAGGAAGCATTAGCCATGGTGCTTGAGAATAATTGTAATTCAGGACTCCGTAAGCTTCTTACCAAGCAGACCTAAATCTCCAGTATGGCTGAAGCTTCTGGATTCACACAAAGCGAGAGCAATAATTACAGAAGATTTCAGAGATTATTTGACAGATCAAATTTAACTCCAAAAGATCCAATTGCAGCATTGGTAGCATTACTACTTTTTAAAGACCACTTCCAAATTCAACATTAAGAAGTCAAGATCTGTAATGATTTAAGATTAAAGAAAGGCTAATACCTCGCCCCTTTGCACTTTCTGTTTCCTCGCTGTTTTGTAAGACCATAAGTACATGATATGTAGAGTCATGAAGCAGTAGAAAGAACTTACTGGTTAAGACTGGAGAGGAAAGAATCATATTGTAATCCACTCTGAGTCCCCCTTGGGGTGAGAGAGTGGGCAGGGTATAAATACAGTAAATAAATAAATATTTTCAAAGCTTTGTACACTGCAAAAAGAAAGCTAGATCTGGTGTTCCCTTGCAGAGCTGGGAAACTTTTTGCTCTCTAGATATTTTGGGTTTCTGCCCCTATAACCTCCAGCAAAGGGAAGGGACTTTGGAAGTCTACAACTTTTATAGTGTTGACTATTGATCTATTGTGTTGACTGTTCTCATTACTGTTTTTCCATATGTGCGTGGTGGTGTTTTGTAATGCTGCTTATCATATTTACTGAGCTGGTGAGTTTCACAGTTTTTGAGTACTTGAGGTACTCATTGTCATGGTCAATCATCTTGTAGGCTTCCATTTTTCGTTGAAATATTGAACTAATTATTACATTTTATATCAACTGATGAAGCATGAAAGAGCAGGATGTCTCAAAAATGCTAGTGATTAAATCACTGATAAGCACTACCTTTGTCTCTGTTTATTACAGTGAGCTTCTTCCTAGTATCTTAAAATTCAAAATCGCATATCTATATAAATAAAAATGTAATGTTCGTTTGTGGGATTAACATAACTCAAAAACCACTGGACGAATTGACACAAAATTTGGTCACTACACCCCTAACAGACCAATGAGTGACCATCACTCATAACCACTACCCCCTCAAAAAAAACCTGTGGAAAGGACTTAAAAACTCCAAAAAGCTAAATGATGAAAAGCTAAATGACGATACAGAAAAAAGGGAGGGAAGGAAGGGGAGAAAGAAAGAAGGGAAGAAAGAAAAAGGAAGGAGAGAAAGAGGGAGGGAAAGAAAGAAAGAAAGAAAGAAAGAAGGAAGCATGGAAGCAAAGAGCGAAGAAAGGAAGGAAAGAAGAAGAGAAGAAAGAAGAGAAAGATAAAAGAAACGAAAAAGGGGAAAGGAAAGAAAGGTCAAGAAGGAAGTAAAGAGAGAAGGACAGAAAAAAGGAAAGGAAGGAAAGAGGGAGTGAAGGAAGGAAGGAAAAGCAGAAAAAGAGGGAGGGAAGGAAAGAAGGAAAGAGAGAAGGAAGGAAGCGAAAAGCAAAAGAAGGAAAGAGGTAGAGATGGAAGAAAGGGGAGAAAGAGGGAGGAAAAGAAAAAGGAGGAAGGAAAGAAAGAGGTAGGGAAGGAAGGAGAAAAGGACAGAAAAAGGAAAGGAAAGAAAGGGAGTGAAGGAAGGAGGGAAAGAAGCATAAAAAAAGAGGGAGGGGAGGAAAGAAGGGGAGAGAAAAGAAAGGATGGAAGCAAAGAGTTAGGGAAGGAAGGAAAGGTAGAGAAGGAAGAAAGGAGAGAAAGAAGAAGGAAAATAAAAAGGGGGAAGGAAAGAGAAAGTAGAGAAGTAGAGAAAGAAGGAAGGAGAGATGGAAAGAAATAAGGAAATAAAGGAAGAAGGGAAAGAGGGAGGGAAGATTGGCCACAGCAACGCGTGGTGGATACAGCTAGTCTGTATAAATAAAAATCTAATGGTTGTTTATGTGATTAACATAACTCAAAAACCAGTGGATGAAGTGACACCAAATCAGGCCAACGAGTGACCATCACTCATAAAAACACTGAAAAACACAGCAGAAGAGACTTAAAGGGCCAAACAAAAAACAAAACAAAAAATACATTACAGTGCATGCACAAAACCACACACACACACATATATGCAAACACACATATATACAAATATATACACACATATATACACACACAAAAGACATATACACAGACTGGGCCACAGCAACACATGGCAGGGGATGGCTAGTCTAAATAAATAAAAATGTAATGTTCATTTGTGGGATTAACATAACTCAAAAACCACTGGACGAATTGACACCAAATTTGGACACAATACAGCTGTCAGGCCAATTAGTGACCATCATGCATTAAAACACTGAAAAACACAGCGAAAGTGACATAAAAACAAAAAAATACAATGCATGCACAAAACCACATATATATACACAAGCACACATATATAATACACATATATACACATATACACAAATATATACACACACAAAACATGTAAAAATGTAATATTCATTTGTGGGATTAACATAACTCAAACATAACCATCACGCATGAAAACACTGAAAAACACAGCGAAAGTGACATAAAAGCCAAAAAAAATACAATGCATGAACAAAATCACATATATATACATAAGCACACATATATAACACACACATATACACAAATATATACACACACAAAACATATATACACAGACTGGGCCACAGCAGCACGTGGTAGGGGACGGCTAGTATGCAATAATTATTTTGTATTTTTACCTATACTTTATTGGTACAGCTATACTTCCATGGTATTTGGGCTTTCATTGTTCAATTTAAAGTCCAGTTGCCTCTTCTAGTTTCCCCTGACTGGCTGGAAAAACTATACAAAGACTTTTTTCATTCAAGTCTTCCCTTTGCTATAAATTTAATAATTTACCTTAAGATATTATCTCCAGTATCTGCTGAGTATTGGAGCTGAATACTGCTAGCATTATTATAGGATTCCTAAGCACTTTTCAGTATTAAAATAATAAAGACGAAATCTCACAATTCCCTATTATTTCCTTTCCTAGATAGCCACAGTGGGGAGAGGGTTTACATAAATACACTTTAATAACTAATTTAATGGAAGACCTGCTGCTTCTTGTTACAATTCTGTTAGCCTTTTATTAAGATCATTTTTCAATTTTACCCATGGAAAAAAGTTTGGATTTTTGGGGTCTTTTATGGATAGCATGTATCTTCCTTCATTCATACAATTGCTTAGGGAATTGAAAGTGATGGCTTAATATTTTTTCAAGCAAGTAGTCTCAACATACCTGTAACAATTTCTCTTTTTCAGAGTGCTCATTTGGCCATGATTGACACCCTGATGATGGCATATACAGTGGAAATGATCAGTGTGGAAAAAGTCATTGCATGTGTACAGCAATATTCCTCCTTCTTCCAAGCCACAGATCTACCCTATGACATAGAAGATGCTGTCATGTTCTGGATAAATAAGGTAAGATCTGCCACAAATATGCTCCACATTGAAAATTCTTCATCCTTAAGGTACTTAGATAAATCAGGCATCACAGAAGGTCACTAAAATCAGTTGGTGATGAAGTTTAGATGGAAACCAAGTCATGTTCTCACATGGTGAACCTACAATTTATTGGGAAGAAGCTAATGTTGCTCCAAGTATTTTAGTTATTTTAAGACTCCTATGTAACAGTGATCTCACTCCATGCATAATAATCATATTTGAATGCCACTATAACCCCGGATTTTGTTGGAGTCATGTTGAAATGGTAGGCACACCATGGCCCAGACTCCTTTCATAGTTTGTGACATCCAGACCAGGCACTTTGGTTGATCTCTTTCCCAACAAGCCAGAGTCCTGAATTATGGTTTTGTTCCTGGCTAAGCACTCTGGCTTCCTAGGAAAAGAAAGTCAAGGGCTGGTGTGGACCTCACAATGAACAAGCTATGTCTCTAAAGCTTCACTTTTGACACTTCTGTTAAGCAAGTAAAGATCCATGTATCACTGGATATCTGCTGAGAGAAAAATGCCAAGTCTCCATTTCTGAGACTAGGAGGAAGGTTGGAATTCTTCATTGTCACCAGAAGCAATTAGGAAACCTGCTACAAAACAGGAGCTTCTTTGTTGAGTTTCCAGGACCAGAGAAGCAGATGGCGGAAACAGAAGAATGGCCTGCCTCAGCGGAGTGTGCTTGCCCCATCCATGTTCAACATTTACACAAATGACCAGCCACTGCCAGAAGAGACAGAGAGTTTCATCTATGCTGATGATCGTGCCATTACCGCTTAAGCAGCGAGCTTTGAGATGGTTGAACATAAGCTCTCAGAAGCTCTAGGTGCTGTTACTGCCTATTACAGGGAAAACCAGCTGATCCCTAATCCATCTAAAACACAGACATGTGCTTTTCACCTTAAGAACAGACAAGCATCCCGAGCTCTGAGGATTACCTGGGAAGGAATCCCACTGGAGCATTGCAGCACACCCAAATACCTAGGAGTCACTCTGGACCGTGCCCTGACTTACAAGAAGCACTGTCTGAACATCAAGCAAAAAGTGGGTGCTAGAAACAATATCATACGAAAGCTGACTGGCACAACCTGGGGATCACAACCAGACACAGGGAAGACATCCGCCCTTGCGCTATGCTACTCTGCTGCTGAGTATGCATGCCCAGTGTGGAACACATCTCACCACACTAAAACAGTGGATGTGGCTCTTAATGAGACATGCCGCATTATCACGGCTTGTCTGCGACCCACACCACTGGAGAAATTACAGTTTAACTGGTATTGCATCACCTGACATCCGCCGGGAAGTAGCAGCCAATAGTGAAAGGACCAAGGCAGAAACATCTCTGGCTCATTCCTTGTTTGGGTATCAGCCAGCACGTCAACGACTTAAATCAAGAAATAGTTTTCTTAGATCTACAGAGACACTCGCTGGAACACTTCAGCAAGTGAGAGTCCAAAAGTGGCAGGCTAAAACCCAGCACCTCAACCCGTGGGTGATACCAGATGAGAGACTCCCCCCTGGGCACACAGAAGACTGGGCGACTTGGAAGGCGGTGAACAAACTGCGCTCTGGCACCACGAGATGCAGAGCCAATCTTAAGAAATGGGGCTACAAAGTGGAATCCACGACATGCGAGTGTGAAGAAGAGCAAACCATAGACCACCTGCTGCAATGCAACCTGAGCACTTCTACATGCACAATGGAGGACCTTCTTGCAGCAACACCAGAGGCACTCCAAGTGGCCAGATACTGGTCAAAGAACATTTAATCAACTACCAAGTTTGCAAACTTTGTGGGTTTTTTTTATCTTTTTGTTTTGTTTTGTTCTGTTAGAAATGTAATACAATGGTCTGGTTGCCCCTGACACAATAAATAAATAAATAACCAGAAGCAATAACATGTGGTGACTGATAATGTGGAAAGCTGTGCTATGGGTAAAATGTTGGAAGGAACCTAGTTAGGCCATTTTCCTAATTTCTTTTTGCATCAGTTAGTAGCCATTAGCATTTAGTCATGTGACAACAGTGTTTGACCGAATTTAAAGTGTGTTGTTGTCAGATGGTTCAACGATTGATAAATGGAGTTAATATATATACATGCATGTATTCATGTTTGTACTACCTAATTCTGAAGACTGTGGGTGGTAAGTAATAATATATCAAAACAACAATTTAGGATCAATAAACAGATGCGTAGCAGTCTTTCCAAACAACTATGCCTATAGCAGGAGGTTCACATGCAACATGGTCACAATAATTCTTTTCGTTTCCTTGCATAGTGAAAACGCAATAGGATAAAGATGGCATCTTTTAGATGATTTAATTGACAGCAGTAAGTGAGAAGGACTCAGACCTTCTCTAAGGCATGCTGAGATTGAGCAGTTCAAAGCTTTGAAGATTAACCCTATTTCTCTTGTAAGATTTTTTCCCTGAAAGCTCAGAAAGAAGGAGAAAATGCCCTTGAAATTTTAGCATTGTACTATGCTATACAATACAACATATGTCAAGGGTATTTATTTCCTTCTTTCTTACTGAACATTTACCAGTCTGCCTGTGTATGTGGATGTGACTGTGTGTGTTAATGTAATTGACTGCGTGGGGAAGAATTTTTTCTTGATATATTGAATATTATCCATACATTCTTACAGTGTGTGTATATATATCTATATCTATCTATATCCATATCTGTGTGTGTTTTCTGCCAATGCAGTTCGTGCCCTCCAAATAGGATGTTCAGCCTCACAACTCTGTGTGTTTTTATAAGTTCCATATAAACTTTCTGCTCCTATTTTATCCCATTATAGTTTGTTAACTGTTTTTTATCCTGAATATGTGGCCCGCCCATTGTCTTCATTACCATGATTGTGTTTACTGGAATGTTTATTTTATGTTTTTTTTGTTTGTTTTTTTGTTTTGTTTTCCATTTTAATTGTCATTTTGATGATGTTGTTGTTTGTTGTATATGTTTTGATTTTATTGCTGTATTATGTTTTGATTTTATTGCTGTATTATGTTGTCCGGGCTTGGTCCCATGTAAGCTGCTCCGAGTCCCCATCAGGGGTGGGGTAGAAATAAAGATTATTATTATTATTATTATTATTATTATTATTATTATTGATTTAATGGTTTGTTGGCTCTTATGTAGCTTGAGCTTCCGCTGTCAGCCCTAGCTTCTGCCAACCTAGCAGTTCGAAAACATGCAATGTGAGTAGATCAATAGGTCTACTCCGGCGGGAAGGTAACGGCGCTCCATGCAGTCATGCCGGCAACATGACCTTGGAGGTGTCTACGGACAACGCTGGCTCTTCGGCTTAGAAATGGAGATGAGCACCACACCCCAGAGTCAGACATGACTGGACTTAACGTCAGGGGACTACCTTTACCTTTTTATGTAGCTTGATGGATGTGGACCAAATTTGGCACATACCTTTCATAGTGCAACATAAAATAATTTCAGAGTTATGTTTTGGGGTGATGGCCCAGGAAAGAAAGGAAGGAAGGAAGGAAGGAAGGAAGGAAGGAAGGAAGGAAGGAAGGAAGGAAGGAGCAGGTAGGCAGGCAGAAAGCAAAGAAGCAAGCAAGCAGAGATGGACAAGGTATATGGAAGAAATGGAAGAAAAGAAAGAGCCACAAAGAAAATGCAAACATGAACAATGCTGGGTATCTACCCAAGTTCTTGATGTTGTTGACATATATTGCATATTCGTATGTTGCATCATGTATTGTATAATAAATTGATATTGAAATTATATTTCAAATTATATTAAATTATTTTTATTTTTACAGAAGTTTACACTTCACAAATTTGACTTTTACTTTCTGTTCTGCAAAAATGCCAAACCCTTTTAAAACTAATGCTATTTCATTTGACAATTTAGGTAAATGAACACTTAAAAGACATCATGGAACAAGAGCAAAAACTGAAAGAGCATCATAGTGTTGAAACTCCGGGAGGCCAAAAGGTATGTATAGAGGAAATAGATTTAAGAAGCACCGAGAATCAACTGAAACTATGAACTTTTTACTATAGTATGTGTCTTCCTCCATTTCTATATAATATGGTATATGAGGAAGTTCTTGGAGAATTTAGTTTTGCATGTAAAAGTAGTTCCCAACAAATATAATGTCCTTTTATTTAAAAAACTAGGTAAACTTCCTTTGTTTGAGTAATGTGGTAAAAATCAGAATTTGGGGAAGTTTTTTTTTCTGGAATTCAGCTCCCAGGATCCATCTAGTGATATAACGACCACTGGCAGTGTTCGTTTAGGAATTCTGGTGCTGTATCTCCAAAATGTAACTTTTTTTTCTAGTAAGGACTCAGTCCATTATGTTATGTTACTTTATTATTGAGTATTAGAAGCGAAATACCACAGGCGAGCTGACTTATTATATCAGTGCAAACCTGCTACCAGAGAAAAACTCATTTTGTACTGTTCCAAACAAAATAGTCCTGGGAGAATCGCATGCCTGTCAACTGCATGCACTTGCTGTTATTCCATATGTACAGTGTAATGTAATTATATTATTGCAATAGCATACTTAAGCCTGAGGAGCACAGACCTTATCTTTTGCCAGCAAATATGTTCCCCTCTGTGGTGTGAATTTAGTGTTTCCTGTTATCATCCAGGTATTGATGTAGTTGTCTGACGTTATATTATTTTAGCTGTACCGATTTTTTTCTGATTTGGGTTAAATAATAATACTCCTAATTAAATCAGTATTTTTTCTCTATATTCCTTGAAAATGGAGAAGAACCTATTTGTGGAAGTGGTGTAAAAATAACCTTTCAAATAGCAAGTGAAACAAAATTGAGATCTTTTTAAAATGGTTCTTACATTTTTCTGAGTAGACTGTTGTCATATTTGTGCCCGAAGTAAGCACTTCAAAAGAGCATTAATCCAGAAGCTATGCGTAAACCCTTGCTCTTTTAGAGACTCCAAAATGAGCACCTAAGTAGCTGAATCACTTCCTGCTTCTTATTTTTTAAATAAAACCCCAAACATTCCCTGCATAAAACCTGCCAGAAAAGGAAAGGAGTAGAATTCAACCTTTCTTTCTCATCATTTCTTTGGAAATGTGCCCATTAAATGCAAGACTATATTTAAAATTACACATAGTATAAGTCACAATATAATTATTAGATTTTAGGTGCTAGAGCTAATTGATTTTTTGAAAAAATAAACAAAATACTATTTCTGATTGACCTGAATCCAAACTGTATGCTTAAAATGGGACTCATGAAATCAATTGGCAGAATTAATCGTGATTACTTGTTCCATAGGTGGGGGCGCCTCAAGAATGCTCCTCAGGGATTGGCGCTCTACGCAAATGCGTAATGTACCTAATGCTTCAGCCACCCCAGAGGGCGGAACTCTAGTTGGGAAAGAGGATCTTACGTTGTTCCCTGCTATAGCTGGGGGCACCTCAAGAGCGCCCCCTCAGGGATTGGCACTCTACGCAAATGCGTAATTTGCCTAATGCTTCAGCCACCCCTGTCCATAGGATATCACCATGATTGGATCTCATCATTACATGTTGGACATCAAACCCATCAAAATATTAGCTCACATATAATGTAATACTATGGTTGGTTAAAGATTTATTGGACAGTTTGCTCACACCACAAGACATCTAAAGGTGCAAAAAAAGAAAACTTTTTTTCCCCAGCTCCAGCAGACCTCACCTCTGAGGATGCTTGCCATAGATGCAGGCGAAACGTCAGGAGAAATGCCTCTAGAACATGGCCATATAGCCCGAAAAAACCCACAAGAACTGGACGAAATAATTCATTATTTTAACTGACTAGAAAAAAAGATGATTGCCCAGTCACAGTCATAATGAGAAAATAACAGCATCCATATCCCTGACTGTTACTCCAAGTGTTATCTACATATGATTGATTTGTCATATCTGTCCAATTCAGATGTGCACAGTGTTGCTGATTTCATTAAATTCTCAGCCTTAAGATGAGTCCATTATTTTTTGGTTCCTCCCCACAATCCAGTTTGCTCCATTTTCCTTAGAGTTCATGACTAACCATACTATGTATCCTGCTTCTTTGCCATATCCTGTATTGTGCCATTCAGAGTTAGGCATCCATCACAAACATTTTTCTGCACCAGCTTATGCTAAAGTTGCTGACACAGGCACATAAATTCAGCTGTCACTTCTGATGACTTTACTCTCCCTTTTTGCCCTGTCCACCCTCCTCCGCCCATGGTTTGCTATTTTATATCGGGAAACTAAATTATTTGCTTCATTGGAGATTGTAATTAACTGACTCAAAACTGGGTCAAATAAAGGAATGCTAGTGGGCTAAGTCAGATCAGTTCATAGATTCCCCTTCTTCACAAATAAATACACACATTGTTCTTCATTATATCTTTAACCTTCACTTTGAGTTGTAATTTTTCTTCCCATCTTAATGAAAAGAGCATGAAATTGCTTTTGTAGATAATCTGCAAGTCCATTGTGAAAGTGTATTAATATTATTTCTATTAATCTGTGTCACAACTGTAAATAATTTAGCAAAGGAAATACCATTGACCTTGATAGGTTCTCCTAAGGATAAGCTGGAAGTGACTTGAAGGCACACAAAAACAAAAGCAAAACACCAGTCTTCCACATATCCTGTAATTTAAATATAATTCTCTCTCTTTGGTATTCAGAGGAAAAGGTGTCCCTCAGTGTTTCCTGTCTTTGGTATTTGAGTTTCCCAAAATGCAGGGGGGAAAGGTCATCTCCATTCTACCACTTCCCTCCTTTAGAATCATAGAGTTGGAAGAGATCTCGTGGGCCATCCAGTCCAATCCCCTGTTCAAGAGGTAGGAAAATCACGTTCAAAGCACCCCGACAGATGGCCATCTAGCCTCTGCTTAAAAGCCTCCAAAGAAGGAGCTTTCATCACAGGCCGGGGTAGAGAGTTCCACTACTGAACAGCTCTCACAGTTAGGAAGTTCTTACTAATGTTCAAGTGGAATCTCCTTTCCTGTAGTTCCACGTCCTAGTCTCCAGGGCAGCAGAAAACAAGCCTGCTCCCTCCTCCCTATGACTTACCCTCACATATTTATACATGGCCATTGTGTCTGCTCTCAGCCTTCTTTCTGCCCAACTCTCTAAGCTGCTCCTCATAGGGCTTGTTCTCCAGACCTTTAATCATTTTAGTCGCCCTCCTCAGAACACATTTCAACTTGTCAACATCTCCCTTCAATTGCAGTGTCCAGAATTGGACACAGTATTCCAGGTGTGGCCCCGGTGGCGCAGGGGGTTAAACTGCTGAGCTGCTGAACTTGCTGATCGAAAGGTTGCAGGTTTGAATCTGGGGAGCGGCGTGAGCTCCCACTGTTAGCCCCAGCTTCTGTCAACCTAGCAGTTTGAAAACATGCAAATGTGAGCAGATCAATAGGTACCACACTGGTAGGAAGGTAACAGTGCCCCATGCAGTCATGTTAGCCACATGAACTTGGATAGTGCCAGCTCTTTGGCTTAGAAATTGAGTTGATTTTTTCAGAACGTTAAACAATAGGAACAACCTCCTGAAGACTTCCCAGCAGACGTAGTTTATTGAGATTTTTATAGAAGCCAATGGAGTTCTCCAGGAGGATTTGATATGCTGAGAGCAGATGTAGATCCATTACATATAAATGTGTAAATAAATAATATTGCAATTGTAGACATAAAATGAAAATGAAATCAAATCTATCTGCCAGAAAATGTTTAAGTGGGAACACAACATTAATTCTGTAGCCTGCACGCTGATCTATTGTTAGCCTCAGTTTCCTCATACACACTTCTCAATTTACAACTATAACATCTGTGACCCTTCTCCCTTGATAGGTCTTATCAACAGTCAGCATCTTGTTTCTAATGGCTCCTGGAAATTTACTAAATCAAGATCTTGCTATTTCAGCTGCTGTTTGTTTTTAGTCTCCAAACCCACCCGTCCCTCACTCCATTCTGGAAGGCCATTCAGTGCAATAATGTAGATACCTGGCTTGGAATTCACCATCCATCCACATTTGTCATTTAAGATCTCATAAACTCAGAATAAATATTGAGATGCCATGGTGTTTGGATCAGAACTGAGTTGAACACATCAAAATTAATTCCTGTTTTCTCCATTTTAGTGGAAGAACTTAGATTATTGCTAGTATTAATCCTGGCCCATCCGTTATGAAATTAATACACGCAACCAGAGTTATGCCTATTGCATTCCAAATAATTGCTATAGATGCATCTGATTCAAACACGGTGACACTGAAAAATATATAAATAAATAAATAAATAAATAAATAAATAAGCCACTTCCTCTGAGGATGCTTGCCATAGATGCAGGCGAAACGTCAGGAGAAAATGTCTCTAGAACATGGCCATATAGCCCGGAAAAACCTACAACAACCCAAAAAAGTTCATGTTTTGAAACCATTCTCCTTCAACAAGTAAACCCAGCTATGGTGATCCTTTTGCAGCCATCTCTCCTTTGGTACTAGGCCCAATTGTCGGGGGCTCTGCACTGTGATCATTACTTCTTGCAGTGACTCCCATATCGGCAAGGTGGCAAATGTGCTCTGGGTTTTAGTCTGGGCTTTGAAGGAGCTGACCAAAATTTTAGTTCCAAGTCTGCATGTAGTTTTACACAAGGACAGCCTCACAAAAGTGAAATCGTTTGTCTCCCAATATTCACCCATTAATCCCTATGGCTACAACTCCACAGCCTATTTGTACCATTGGGTACGTTGTTGCTGTCGGCCTCCTGCACTGCTGTTTGGCATCATAAAGTTCTGGTTTATATAAAAAGTTATATCAACTTTATACAATTTTATTGCTTTCACAGGAAGCTTTGTCAGAGCAAGGTAATTCTGACAAAGCTTAAATAGTTCTATCTTCTTAAAATCATTTTCTCGTGGAGTTATAGCAAAGGAGCTTAAGGTTGACAAAGCAGAGATAGTATCAAATTAATTCTTGGAGAAACCTGATTTCTAATTTAATTGATGTCAGTTTGGTCCCTTTGCAGCTGTCCTTCCTGAACACATTCAGTTATATTAATAGTGAAGTATATCTTTTTTTCCCCTAACATATCATGCTTATAGACAGAATGATTTTTTTTGAAAAAAACATGGCAGCTTATATAAAGATGAAATATATTAATATAGGAATCATGAAACATTGAAAAATTAACCAGAACCTATCAAAAAACAATTGCTGTTTTCCAGGATTCCAGGGACCAGCTCCCTATTCGTGCCCATTGGATACAAATGTCTCTTCCTTTGTTGGAGACTTGGTGAGGAATCGGCAGCCAATGGGCACCAATCTAGGGGTGCCAATCTTTGAGTGGCAGTGATCTGAGCAAAGTCTCAAGCAAGGGGGAACAAACATTAAAATCAAGGAGGTTGACCTTTTAATGAACTAGATCCAGCTTGTGAAGAGTTTTAAATGTCGAAGGGCCCTTCCACACAGCTCTATATCCCAGAATATCAAGGCAGGAAATCCCACAATATCTACTTTGAACGAGGTCATCTGAGTCCATACTCAGATGACCCAGTTCAAAGTAGATATTGTGGGATTTTCTGCCTTCATATTCTGGGATATAGAGCTGTGTGGAGGGGTCCAAAGACAGTACTACAGTAAACCCGGGGGGGGGGGGGATCAGGGGTGTAGGAATCATGTAACCCATTGCAGTTTGAGTGGCTCTCTTGAAACTTCCAAAAAAAAACCCCCATAAATCTGAAAAAAGATAGATTGGTGGGATGGAGGAAGGAGATACATTTTTGTTTCTGAATTAACAATAACTGTTCTGAATAAGGTGCAATATCCTCTACCTCTTTTAAAAAGCTTTTTTCCCCCAATTTTTAAAAGAATAAGAGGAGGGAGTTGGTACGGACACCAGAGGATGCCAAGCCTGGGAATCCAGATCCCCTCTGAAGTTTGCCCATCCCTGAACTAACTAATGCTATACATTTATGAAGGACAGGAGTTTAGAAGCTTAACTGTTTCATGCTAGACTAAATGCACACTCCAAGCGCTGTTCAAATGTTGAATGTATTGTATTCTACAGCCTGTCTCAACCTAGTGCCCTCAAGAAGTACTGGTGAACCACAAGTCTGCGTACATGATCCCTACCTGATACGTAATGTTTGTGATAGCCTGACTGTACAGGGAGAGGAAATTTCTCACAGATGCTGAAATCTTGCATCTGAACACAATGTACAGGGCTGATGATGGTGGCTAGTACTGGACTACTTCTGTTATGAACCCAAAGAGGTTCCTGTTCTTTGTGCAGAGTGTTCAAGGAATAGTAAGGTAGTTTAGACCAATGAGACACTCAAGAGACCAAATTTGGTTTTAACACTATTCATGTAACATTTATTGAAATACATTCATCACAGAATCATATCAGAATCACATCAAGAGAGAGCTCTCATGCACACACATATTCACGCATACTCACGCACACACAGGCCTTCTCCAGACAAAGATGATCAGCTTTCCTCTGAGAAGGTGTGGACGTTCCCGTTGCTGCGGACCAGGAAGCGTGCATCTTCTTGGTGTCCCCTGCATTTATAGGCAAAAATCCATTTTTCTTCTTCTTTTCTTTCTTATAATCAGGTTGTTCTGTTCCTTTAAAGTCCGTTCCAATCCAGGACATCCTCAATCCAGGCCTCATGACTTATGGGGTACACCTGCACACTCCTTACTTACTTGACCACACACCTTATTGTTCATTGTCATTCAGTTATGCCTTGCTGCCTCCTTGCTTTGACTGCCAAGGCCGTCCCATATCATGCCTTGAGAGAACTCCATGTTGGTTTTCCTTTCAGCTTCTTTAGCCCTGTTCCTTCTGTTCCTTTGCATGCATCCAAACATTCATTCTTTACACTTCTACTGCTGCCCATTTATTGGAGATGCTTCAGCATCCCATCCAACACCCTTCACAGTATTATTTTTATTTCTTTGATGTTCAAGGACCTTGTTTTTATTTCTTCCATGTTTAAGGATCTTTTTCATCACAAGAGTGTTTTAGAAAACATTGGTTGCCTTTGGAAGAACAAACAGATCTCTCCCCGCCTCCCCCTTCAAGCTTGGTTTCCCCAGGTCCAAGAAAAATTAAAAGCCGGGTCTGTTCAAAGTGAATTGTTCATTCCTCTTTCTGGTCTGCACAGTTTGCTTCAAATATTGGAGTTTTTTCCTCCACTGTTTTGAAAATGGAGGTTTTGTACAATTTTTTTCATTTCATATTGTTGTCCAGAATGTGGTTTAGGGGTTTGTTTGTTTTTTTACCATTTCCAAAGTACTGCTGAGAAAATAAATATTTATCATCATTTTTTTCAATGTGTTAATTAAAATATCTTGTTTAATGTTTTAAACAATGTGCATTTAACAAATTAGATTTAACATTGCTATTTTCTTGTGATTAGGAATTGCTACAAAAGTTATACAAAAGTTGCTGCTTCTATTGCTTCACTTAGATGATTGATCTTATGAACTCTAATATTGAATTAATTGATTTATGATGAAAGGTATTAGAAAAAACAGTGCTACTATTCTAATGATAAAGGGCAGTGCTTTATAGAAGTCTCTATTTCAGAGTGATAACTATTCTGTATAAATATGCTGAAAGGTTCAAAATATAGCTCATTAATTTCACAAAATCTTTTTGTTAACAACTTCTTTATAATGAATGAATATGGTGGTATTCACACATTGCAATTAACTATTTTTGCATGCAACTTCATACATTAATGGAATACAGTTGTAATTTCTGGTCAAAGTATCCCTTTTTCTTTAGCTTTTTGCTCTTTTTTCTCCCTACTGCTTCCTCTGAAGTCTCCTTCCAAATGGTTTTGGAAACTGGTTCCTGTAAGTTTTCTCAACTGTTTCACTTCAATACATTATTTTTAGGAATGGCTCTGTTCATGTCATGTTTGTCCAGCAATACATTTCATTTCTCCTTCTTTTCTTCCCTGAGTACTTTTCAGGAGGATCCTTTACAGGGATGATTTGTGATAAACAGGGAGAACTGTAGTTTTCATTATGATTATGAATAAGTCCTAAGTTAATTGACATATTATTTAGTTAATGTGGACATGATGAAAGGTCTATCCGTCTTTTCTTCCAGTGTGGATCAAAGGAAAAGAATGGAAGCTTCTTTGAATTAACCATTGTGTTTTCCAAATATAAAAGGAAACATTTAGTTGGTCACTTGTTGGTCACTTGTTGGCCTGATAGGTGTATTGTGTCCAAATTTGGTGTCAATTCGTCCAGTGGTTTTTGAGTTATGTTAATCCCACAAACAAACAATACATTTTTATTTATATAGATATACAGAATGGACATGTGCGTTTCCCAAACTGAGAAATGCAAATAAGCGTAGTTTATCATCTCTAATGTCAATGGGGATTAGCATCATTTTTCTTTCATTTAGGTGATAGATTTTGTTTGTTTGTTTGTTTGTTATGTCAGGAGCGACTTGAGAAACTGCAAGTCACTTCTGGTGTTGAATCAGAGCCATTGTACAGTTTTCTCTTCTGTTTTTCACATTACTTAGTTCCTTAGAAGCTTTATGTTGTTCTTTAGTCTCTTGAGAACTCTATGGTTGTTGGTCTCCTACTGATGGATTAAAATAGAGTCTGTGCACAACTGATTGAAATTTCAATATAGTCTGTGTGTGGCTGATTAAAAACTGGCTGAGCTCCAAGTGGAGTTGGCAGTGGGTTTTCCTTCAACATGAAGCTGTGTTTTGCTTCTGTGTCTAAATCTATATAAGTTTTATTTAAGAAATGCATATGGTTTGAAAGCAAGCTCTGTCTATCTTTTGCTGGTACTATGGAATTTTTAAAAAACTGCCATTCACATCTGTTCTTATATATGTTTCTGAATGTGGATCTGTGTTGACTTTTCCCCTCCTCTTTTTTATGTGACAGGCTCGATACAGGAAGGAACAAGCTCTGCTTAAGCAGCTGCCCTGCATCCCATTGGTGGAAAATCTGCTAAAGGACGGTACAGATGGCTGTGCTTTAGCTGCTCTGATCCATTTTTACTGCCCAGATGTAATCCGGTTGGAAGGTGAGAACAATCTTCCTGCTTACTGATACTATCACTGCTTACTAGAGAATAATCAGAGACCTTGCTGGCTGGGGGATTCCGAGAGCTCTAGTCCAAAAAGGTCACTTTTCCAGAGATTTGAGAATAATGTTACATTTTCATTTGATCCTGATGTATTTTCCCAGTTTTCTTAAACAATGCTGATCTAGGATCATTGTGCAGAAGCTGTTGTGCAAAAGCCCCAGCAGAATCCCATTGGGAAGTAAATGCTGAGTTGGAGTTGCTTGATTCCTTCTCCAAACATGTGTATGGACAGCTATCCATTCCTTCCACACTGGTGGCAGAACAGTTGCTTTTCTACAGCTGACATTCTGGTGCAGTCCCGCCTCCTTATACTTAACCATAGCCTTCTTTGTCTTCAACACAGTCCTAATCCTCAGTTTCCTTTGTGTTGTTTAAAAACCTTAAATAGCTACCTAAACTAGACCATCTTAATATATAAAAAGCTAATGGTCGTTGTTAGTAGCCTAAAAACAAACAAACTATGGGGCCAACTGACATCAAATTTGGCCTCCAAATTTCTCATACTGCAAGGTATGACCAACAATTAAAAAAACCCAAAACCGTTAAAACAGCTTTACAATTCTTAAAAAATAAAAAAAATACCTTACCACGCATGTGCAAAACCTAGCACAGGCCTCCAAAGAGACACAGGGTTCAGTAACAAATCTCATACTCCAGGCCTGGGCCTACTTGGGCCCTCCAGGCATTTTGGACTTCAACTCCCACAATTGCTAACAGCCATGCTGTTCTGGCTGTTAGGAATTGTGGGAACTGAAGTCCAAAATGTCTGGAGGGCCCAACTAAGCTCAGGCCTACACAGATATACAAACAACACACACATGCACATATCTACACAAACACATATGCACTCATATATACATATACACATAAATATATATATATATATATATATATATACACACACACACACATATATATATACACACACATACATAACACATATATACACATGACAGTGCCTACTGTCAGGACATCAAATGCTTATCAAGGTGGCCAATTGAGACATTCATACCTACCTCCAACAGACAAGAGTTCTTTCTCCCACCCTGGACCTTCCACAGATATATAAACCCAATTTTCCTAGTTCCAACAAACTTCACAATCTTTGAGGATGCTTGCCACAGATGCAGGTGAAACTTCAGGAAAGAATGCTTCTAAAACATGGCCATACAGCCCAAAAACCCTACAACAACCCAGTGATTCCGGCCATGAAAGCCTTCAACAATACATTAATAATTGTTTGTGAGTATTTAATCATAACCCTGGGTTTTGGATATGCCAAGCAAATATTGCCACCTTGTTTGTACAAAGAGAAGAGAGAAGGTGCTCTATGTACAAGTATTTATCTCATGCATATCATTATTTGTGAAGCTATCATTTTTGACTTCTTATTTATTTATTTACAGCTTTTATATTCCGCCCTTCTCACCCCACAGGGGACTCAGGACAGATTACAGTGTACACATATATGGCAAACAATTAATGCCAATTTTTGACATACAAACATATACAGACATACACAGAGGCTATTTACCTTTTTTTGGCCGCCAGGGAGCTGTCGCTTTCATTGTCCATCTGCGACGCTGATGAAGCACTTCCACATTCCCCACATGCTTCCCCGCTGGAATGCTTTGCTGGAATCTTCTTTATGGCCTCATAAATCAGTTAATTTAGCCTCCCCACACTTTAAGGTGGTACCTAATCTTCCTACTTGACAGATGCAACTGTCTTTCAGGTTGCAAAGGTCGACAACAGGCTACACACAATTGGTTGGAAATCCACTCCAACCCGGGCTGGCTTCGAACTCATGACCTTTTGGTCAGAGTGATCTTAATGCAGCTGACACTCAGCCAGCTGCGCCACAATCCTGGTGTGGTGTTAATGTGTTAATGACTGTAGTGTTTAGACATCTATTAAGAATGGGAATTGAGGTTGTATTGGGTAACCTTTTTTGCCATTTTTTGTACTATGTAACAGTTTGCCGTATTGAAAAAATAGTTTGTATATATTTGGGGGGGGGGGGGGGGTGTAATGACCAGGCTAATAAAATGTAAGTCCAGAATGGGCTTGTGCATCCGTCAAAATGTTTTGTAAAACTTTTTGAAATGAATTGTAGTGTTTGCTTAGTTCTGAACTCCTAAAAACAAGACATTTCTTTAATACTGAGTATGTAGGATCACTATTGAAGTTCCAAAATCTCTTTCCTGTCAAGGCTGACTGTTTAGAAATAAATTAAAAACACAATGAAAAGAGGAGTGTTAGGTTAGACTAATTCAGTACCTACCTACATCTTTTTCGTTATTTCACAGATATCTGTTTAAAGGAAACCATGTCATTGGCTGACAGCTTGTATAATTTGCAACTAGTTCAGGAATTTTGTCAGGAGTATTTGAATCGATGTTGCCATTTCTCACTTGAGGATATGCTGTATGCTGCTTCTTCAGTAAAGGTAACAAAAATAATGTTGCAATATGTTTATGTAATTCTCCACGGGAAGGAATATATAGATTTATTTTCACTGGAATTCTTGTAGGATTCTGGTATGTTAGGTGTGATTTATATTTACTATTCATCTATGTGCATATGTGTGGAAGTATATGTGTGTGCTTTATATACCAGTATTCTCATTGGATAATTTCCTTAATATGCTTGTCACAACTTCCATCATTTTCTGGGTTATATATTTGTTTCCTGCAGTTCTGACATATCAGGCACACTTGTTTTGAATTTGGAAAGGTTTACTTTGCATGAATAAAGCTTGTGGTGTATTTTAATGGGAAAAAGAGCTTCCTTTTGGTTAGTCCCAATGAAAATGGACCCATTCATTCTACTGTTGAATAGTGAGTCAATATGTAGGCAAATCTCATTGCAAGTTTAATTCAAAGACACCACACTTCAATGTTTTCTTAGAAAAAAGTTTGACTGATATGAAATAAAATCAAAAATAGTTTATTGTACGGGCCCAAGGCCATGACAAAAAGCACCACACGCGCACAATAGTATCCTCGGAGTACAGGCACCAAAGATGCTAAACAGAAACCATAATATTATATCAATTTATGATATTCTTGCTATTCTGTTTTTCAATTTTATTTTTATTAATATATCTCCCCAAGACTTTAATGTTTTGATTAGTTTCTTATATCAGACTTGTTATCAAATGGTTTATGGACTGATACCAATACTTTGAAGTAGCCCAAGACATCCAAGGGTAGCCAGTATAGTTGTCACACCATAGTGTAATTGCATGTCGGTTTATTTAGACCTGAGGCAGGTTATGTGTAAGCGTACAACCACTTTTCTTCTCCCTTAGTAGCAAGCAATGATTAAACTATAAAGCTTCTGCTTTCCTGACTTGGAACAGTTCACACTATTTAGCCATTTTCAAAACATGGTTTATTATCCTGAATACTCCAGCTAGTTGCCACTTTTGGACAAAACAAGAAACTATGTTAATTTAAACCAGGAAACTAATCCTGGCTCATACAAAGAAAGGGATCTGGGGACAATCAGAAAGATTGAGAAGCGATCACCCACACTTGTTCATCCAAGCCTGGTTTGATTCTAATTTACTGAGCAGATTCTTACTGTTGTTTACCAGTCTAGTTGGAGAATGGTTTGCTTCAGCCAAAATAGAAAGCAGAGAATTTCCATAGGAAGAGAGCATATGAAAGTAAAATCTTGGCTTGTTGTCACATGTAAACCATTTAAAGCATGGACTTTGAGGATCGACTGTAATTTTCTTTCTTAGTAGTGCTATTTTTACCCACCTTCAGAAGCTGCATCTTATGATTCACTGCAATAGAGTGTTACATCTGTTGTAGCATAATGATTAATTTATAATATGCATAGTGAATGCAAGCTGTGGCTGCATAATATATATCTTTGTTTCTTATAATGTTGACCAGAGCCTTTTACTTTAAAAGTCTTCTATCCAAATTTTATCAATAGCAGAGCTTTTATAGGGGAGAAAACTCTATAACTTTCTTGTTTGCAGTAGATAGATTGTAATGAAGTTCTGTACAAATATAATTTACATAATTTGGACCCAAGGGGGAGGGAAGCTTTGAGTGAAGAATCTGCAATATGAGACACAGAGTTCTATAATCTATATAAATAAAAATGTAATGTTTGTTTGTGGGATTAA
Organism: Anolis sagrei; assembly: GCF_037176765.1. Lineage (NCBI taxonomy): Eukaryota > Metazoa > Chordata > Lepidosauria > Squamata > Anolidae > Anolis > Anolis sagrei. The sequence goes on from NC_090024.1 coordinate 112,629,306, forward strand.
CAGAACTCAAAAACCACTGGATGAATTGACACCAAATTTGGACACAAGACACTTAACAACCCAATGTATGTCCTTCACTAAAAAAATTGATTTTGTCATTTGGGAGTTGTAGCTGCTGGGATTTATAGTTCACCTACAATCAAAGAGCATTCTGAACCCCACCAACGATGGAATTGAACCAAACTTGGCACACAGTTCTCCCATGAACAAAGGAAAATACTGAAATGGTTTGGTGGGCAGTGTCCTTTGGTTTTGGAGTTGTAGTCCACCTACATTCAGAGATCACTGTGGAATCAAACAATGATGGATCTGGACCAAACTCTACACGAATACTCAATATGCCCAAATGTGAACACTGGTGGAGTTTGGGGGAAATAGAATCTTGACATTTGGGAGTTGTAGTTGCTGGGATTTATCGTTCACCTTCAATCACAGAGCATTCTGAACCCCACCAATGATAGAATTGGGCCAAACCTCCCACACAGAACCCTCATGTGGGCCAAAGCAATGTGTGGCAGGGGACGGCTAGTATTAATATAGTGGTAGTTCGAATATGGGCATTGTTGTTGTTATGTGCCTTCAAATTATTTCCAATTTATGGCAATCCTAAAATGAGCCCATTAGGGTAGTTTCTGAGGCTAAGAGTGTGTGACTTACCCAAAGTAACCAAGTGGGTTTCCATGACTGAGCAGGATCTCCAGATTTGTAGTCCAGTGCTCAAACCACTACATAACACTGGTAACCACAATACCTGGATGGATTGTCTTTGTTTTTTAACATATATGAAAAGAGGCAGGGATTCCCATGGCAGGAAGAATGGCAACTGGGGATTGGTTTGTTCAAGAAGCCAATCCACTGCAAAGACACCCCCTGGGAGGGTGCAGTTCAGAGGAAACAATGATGCAGATATGTTGTTGAGGTTTTGATTAAACCCAAGTGTCCAGTTCTGTGTGAGACAAAGGCGTAACACTCAGAAGACAAAGGTGCTTATCTTAGACAATCAAGGTTTTGGCTAATAGTATAGAAAGTTAATGAATGCACATCTCTTAAGCCCTCTCTTCCATGGGAGCGGTAGCCTCTCAGCCTTAGATTAAATGGACAAACATTCTGAGCTTATGTTGTTAGAAAACAAGATCATCTATCTATGAGGGTTGAATGGAAAGTAATGTCTCCACCTTCATAACTCCTCAACAGATGGCAGTACTGGTATGCGGCAGGTACTGGCTTGTTCTGTAGACTCTCCTCTACAGTTCAATTTTGGCAGGAAGCCTTAACATTGAACGGTTGTGTTGTTAAAGTGCGAAGTATGGAATCCTGCCAGACAGTTGGTCAATTCGACTTAAGCAACGTGCAGTCATTGAATTCTTGACAGCAGAAGGTGTCACCCCAAAGGAGATTCATCAGAGAATGAATCTCCTTCAATTACAGACTCATTTGAATCAGAAACAGACTCGGGCTCAAATGGTCTTTAAATATGTAGCTGTACCCATGGAAATTTCCAGGGACCAAGATTGCCCATTTATACAACAATTTTTAACCAGGGGCTACAAAGGACACATGTCCTGTGAGCTACACAGTTCCCATTCCTATGTTGAATAGAAAAATTATCTGATGGTATAAACAATTCCTTATATTCACAGTTTCCTTTTGTCATTGTAATATTTTCTCATTTGAGATAAATTAAGGGAAAGAACTGACTGCTTCCTACCAGTTCTGCCTCCGCTCACAGCCCATCCAATGTTTATAGCAAAGGAAAATGTGTCCTTAAAATTACAAATCCTTACAGCATAAATTTGAAGAAAAATATTCCATTTTCTCAATTATTTTTGCCATCAGTGTAGCATTTTTTTCTTCATGATGTCAGCATATCCAGTGGGTTTAGTCTATAACCAGCTTTATGCATAATTAGGTCATCTCTTCCATTGCTGCTGCACTGCTCCTCTTGTGGCATTTCACTTTTTTGACAGAAAGGCCAAATCCTCACAGACTTGGTATTGTCCCTGGAGAGAAGAATAGAGTCAAATTCTAAAGCAGCAGCTACTCACAATGACTAATGCGGTGAATTTTGTGAATTCAGGATTTACAGTAATGTATTGGGTTGATTTTTAAAAGCATTTCTTTCCTGCTCCATCCTCCAAATGCAGGATCCCACAACCACTGTTAGCCCTCCCAAATGTCACAGGTTCAAAGGTGAAAGGACATCATTTAGTTGCTCAGGGCATCTTAATCATGCAGAAATTCATTGGGTCACCTGTGATGTGGCTGCAGATTATATACTCCCTGTTCACAAAATGTGTGGTAGGGTTTTCTTTGATTTGCTGGTGAGACTGTTAAAAATTGCATTGTGTTCATGTTTACATGCTTACATAGTATTGCTATTACATTTCTTACAAAGACATATAAGAAGATGCAGACATGCTTGCATTTGAATATTGCATTTCTGTGACTTCCTTGAAGGTTTCATATTTATTTATTTATTTATTTATTATTTAGCACTTTTCTATACCGGTCTTCTCACCTCCGACGAGGGACTCAGGCCGGCTTAAAACAGAGGGGTTCATACACAATAGTTACAACATCACATCCTATAAAACTCTAATATAAAACACATTAAAATACAGTCATATAATTACATAAGGCCAAGTCATCTGAATAAAATCACAATCCATCACCATCCGTCCGTGTGATCAAGGGTTATTGACTCACTCATCAAATGCCAGGTTCCAGAGCCAGGTTTTCACCAACTTTCTAAAGGTCAGGAGGGAAGGGGCAGTTCTAATCTCAAATGGGAGAGAGTTCCAGAGCCGAGGGGCCACCACCGAGAAGGCCCTGTCCCTTGTCCCCACCAGACACGATTGCAAGGGTGGTAGTACCGAGAGCAGACCCTCTCCAGAAGATCTTAGCAACCTTGATGGTTCATAGGGGAGAATCCGTTCGGACAGGTGAACTGGGCCGGAGTCATTTAGGGATTTATAGGTCAACACCAGCACTTTGAATTGTGCTCAGAAGCTAATTAGCAGCCAGCAGAGCTGGCGCAACAGAAGAGTAGTATGCTCCCTGTACCCCGTTCCTGTTAGTAATCTGGCTGCCACTCATTGGACTAATTGCAGCTTCCAGGCAGTCTTCAGAGGCAACCCCACGTAGAGAGCGTTGCAGTAGTCTATACGGGATGTAACCAGAGCGTGGACCACCATGGCCAAGTCAGACTTCCCAAGGTACGGGCGCAGCTGGCGCACAAGTTTTAATTGTGCAAAAGCCCCCCTGACCACCGCCGAGACCTGGGGTTCCAGGCTCAGCGATGAGTCCAGGATCACTCCCAAACTGTGAACCTGCACCTTCAGGGGGAGTGTAACCCCGTCAAGCACAGGCTGTAACCCTATGCCCTGTTTGGCCTTTCGACTGACCAGGAGTACCTCTGTCTTGTCTGGATTTAGTTTCAATCTGTTGGCCCTCATCCAGTCTGTTACAGTGGCCAACACCGATTCAGGACTTCAACAGCCTCCTTAGTAGCAGGTGGAAAGGAGTGACAGAGTTGGACATCATCTGCGTACAAATGACACCGAACCCCAAAACTCCGGCTTTGGGAGATATGTGTTTGCTTGGAGACCACAGATACTTGTGCTTTAGTTTTCTTTATGAACATCATGAAGTGCCAGTTGGCTTCTTCATGCTGAACATTTTGAATTTGAGAGTTTGTTTTCTGGGTGGTGGCTTCTTTCTGTCATTTCCCCTAGTTTTGGTATTATTTCAGAGATGAGTTAAGTCTTGCCTGTTTCAGCAGACAGGTGTTTTCCCACCCTCGTACCCCATGGAGCCCCCTTATAACTCTCCTCCTGTTAGGTGTGGTTTCCTAGAATATTTCTACTTAGCCAGACAAGGGGAGACAAGCCTGAACATGAACATTCAAAACCAAAAAAATAGGCATCTTGTTCTGATTTTTTTCTTTCTCTTTTCTATGTTCATTTCTTACCATTTCTGGGTACAGGGTGAGTCACTGGGGTTTTACAATGGCCCTTGCCCTGTGTAAATCTGAGAGATCTGGTGACAACCAGGATTATAATATATGTAGTGTGCCAGGAAACCATTGCTTTCATTCACCAGTTAACACCTCAGCATCTTGAGGGTTGTCTTGGCCAGTTTATCACATCTCCTTTCTGGCATCACAATAACTTCCAGTAACTCTCTCTATCATTCATATCTGTGCTGTCGTGCACTGGGCCTACGACAATGTCTGTTTACAGGACATGTTTTCTGTATGCCCAATGGGATGCCGGGATGCCTCAGCTAAAGGGTCCCATAGGTTTCCCAACACAAAGTTCTGTAGAGACTCAAAATAGGTTCAATTAAGTTCTTTATTAAGGCTTAAATCTTTGACAAATGAATTAAATGCTATATAATCTTGAAAAACTAGTAGCTTTCTCGATCTGCCAACAACGGACAGGCAACTACTTGATAAACTGTTCCTATCTTCTTTAGGGAAACCTTCTGACCCCTCCTTGGGCAATATTTCTTTACCCTGCTGGCATGAGGCCCCAACTCCCAGTTGCGTTATGGATAGCCCAAGTGGTCCCTTACCAGGCAATGGTTGCTGTAGATCTGCCAAGCTGGTGTCCTGTAGATTTGCCCCACAAAGGCCGTGGAATCATTCCTTTATTTTCCAGCAAAGCTGGCTATATTCCCCCAGCAAAGCTGTGGAACTGTAAATTTACTCCCTAGCAAAGCTATAGAGGTTTTCCTTTTTCCCCAGCAAAGCTGTAACAAGTGAAGCTTTTTACAGGTGAGGTAGAGAAAAGCCCACACATCCTGCTGTAAAGCTCCAAACTGTGAGACTGAACTAAAAGTCCCCTTTTCCCTCCAAAACTGGGGAAAGGGGCGGATCTAAAGGCTCTAACGATGATTGATAGGTTGTTGGTCCTATGACTGCAACTTGGGGAAAGCTACCCAATTGCAAAATGCATGGCCCAAATGGATTCATGCAAACTAACAGTGCAAGAAAAAAAATTCAAATCTCCTGGCACAGCCGTGCCAGCACAATATCATTATCTATTCATTTGGCATTCTGCAATATGTTCTTTCTTCTCTTTGTCCTTCAGAGACCATTGCTAAAACTGAACTTGTCACCTCATCACTATACCCACAATGTTTGCATTACTGTTTTACTGTTTTTAATGATTGCTTATGTATTGTTTTAACTATGATTTATGTTCAATTGTGGTTTTATTATTGTAATTGTTATGTAGTGGCATCGTAACAGTGCCCATTGTAAGCCGTCCTGAGTCCCCCTTCAAGGGTTGAGAAGTGAAGGGGTTAGAAATATGGTAAATAAATAAATAATTTACTGTGAATATTCTGACACATAGTCTGACTATAAAGGTCTGTTTCTAGACACCTCCATCATCTGAGGAAGTAAGCTTAGGGTGCATCTACATTGTAGAATTCATGCGGCTATGGAATCATGGGAAGTTTCCTGTGGTTTAGTGAGTCATCAACACTGTTTGGCAGTGAACTACAACTTTTGTGATTCCATAACATTGTGCCATGGCAGTTAAAGTGATGTCAAACTGCATGAAGTCTCCAAAAAGTTAACTACCAACTTGGTTTTCTCTAAGTTGCTACAAAATCCCCATACCTCTGGAGTATAATTCAAAATTAACAAAGGAGCAATACCTTTACTGACCACTGAAATATACAAAATGTGTTTCAGTTTACCTATAAAAGGTATTGATGTTTTATAGATGTTGGCTTTTACTGTAGTATTCCCAGCATGGCTGCACATGAATAGGTCTTCTGGAGTATAGACTCCTTAAAGAGAATCTTAACAGCAGGAAGAAAGGAGCTCTGGTGGTCTTAATAGGAAGAATGCATTTCAATACAGATATAAGGATGTGAAATGCTTCTATAGCTTAGGGGATATTGATTATGCTCTGCTTCTTATGCTGTTCATCCAGACTGCTTCGATTGACTGTCGCTGTTCTGTCTTTGTTTTGTTTAACTGCTATTCCTCTAAGAAATGTACCACTTCTTACCAGGCAGCTGGTTTACATCATATCTGCAGTATGTGCAGACTGCAGAGCATAGGATTTCTGCCTTTGGCATTTGGACTTGGTGCAGTGAGCATCATTGGCACCCAGAGTAATGTCTCTTTGATGATTGTAAGCTATATTTGCTCATTCGTGGAATATGCCACCTATCTGAAGAGCAGTCAAAAATCAACTGCATCTTAAATGCACTACTCATTGTGTCATTTAAAAAATACAGTTCCTAAATATTGCATTGAGGTTGAAAAATTGCAACAAGAGAACAAACTGGTTTGGCTCTACTCATTAATTTAGTGCAAAACCAAAGTAGGAGATAGATCAGGAATTCTTAATGAGGGATCTGTGGAAAGATTTCAGGGAGCCTATGAGCTTAAATTGAAGGGGGGAAAATAATTTATTTTGTCTGACCTCGTAACTAAAATATAGAATTTCTGTCACTTATGAATGTATTATTTATTTCATAGCACATTACAGTTGTTGCATTTCTTGAAAAGCCACTTTTATTTATTTATTTATCGTGTCAGGAGCAAACCAAACAGTTGTATTGCATTTTTTAACAAACAAACGAGCAAACAAAGCACAAAGTTTGCAAGCTTGGTGGTTGATTAAATGTCCTTTGACCAGTATCTGGCCACTTGGAGTGCCTCTGGTGTTACTATAAGAAGGTCCTCCATTGTGCATGTAGCAGGGCTCAGGTTGCATTGTAGCAGGTGGTCTGTAGTTTGCTCTTCTCCACACTCGCATGTCATGGATTCCACTTTGTAGCCCCATTTCTTAAGATTGGCTCTGCATCTCGTGGTGCCAGAGTGCAGTCTGTTCAGCGCCTTCCAAGTTGCCCAGTCTTCTGTGTGCCCTGGGGGAGCCTCTCATTGGGTATCAGCCATTGGCTGAGGTTCTGGGTTTGAGCCTGCCACTTTTGGACTCTCGCTTGCTGAGGTGTTCCAGCGAGTACCTCTGTAGATCTTAGAAAACTATTTCTTGATTTAAGTCATTGACGTGCTGGCTGATACCCAGACAGGGGATGAGCTGAAGATGTCACTGCCTTGGTCCTTACACTATTGGTTGCTACTTCCTGGCGGATGTCAGGTGGTGCAATACCAGCTAAACAGTGTAATTTCTCCAGTGGTGTAGGGCGCAGACACCCCTTGTTAATGCAGCATGTCTCATTAAGAGCCACATCCACTGTTTTAGTGTGGTGAGATGTGTTCCACACTGGGCATGCATACTCAGCAGCAGAGTAGCATAGCGCAAGGGCAGATGTCTTCACTGTGTCTGGTTGTGATCCCCAGGTTGTGCCAGTCAACTTTCATATGATATTGTTTCTAGCACCCACTTTTTGCTTGATATTCAGGCAGTGCTTCTTGTAGGTCAGAGCACGGTCCAGAGTGACTCTCGAGTATTTGGGTACGCTGCAATGCTCCAATGGGATTCCTTCCCAGGTAATCCTCAGAGCTCGGGATGCCTGTCTGTTCTTAAGGTGAAAAGCACATATCTGTGTTTTAGATGAATTAGGGATCAGCTGGTTTTCCCTGTAATAGGCAGGTTGAAAAGCCGCTTGCACTCATCCATTACAGTGGTTGTCAGACCTGATACAAGATCACACCCTGCTGTGTACAAACTATTGTGTGACATGCTGATGTTGAGTACCATCTGTTGCTACACTCTGAGAAGGGTGTAGCTGACAAAGGGGTGAAACAAAAAAGGTTAAGGATGCCTGAGTTTATTTGTGAGGATTTTTTCTTGCAAGACTTTAGAATGTGTGCCAATAAAACCCAATCAGGACCATCAGAAGTTGTTCCATATCTGTGTGTCCTACATGTAGTTTTAGAAGGATTTTCCCAGAGTTCGTGAAATGTTATTGTTCAGCCTACAGCAAAGACACTCAAAAATAGGCTGCCTGAAAAACTGGGACTTTAAAAGCATGTTTTCTAATTCTCAATGGAATTAGCTAGGAGTTTTTCTTTTCTTTTCCCCTTCCTTAGTTTTCTGAACACGGTATAGATCTAGTTTGTTGGCAGAGAGGAGATTGGATTGCCAGGTGAACTAAGGGACAGGAAGAGCTTGTACAGAATAAGGAATTTCAGCAGGTTTTGCTCATGTGAAATTTCCGATTTTGCACAATCATTAAAGGAAGAAGAGGCCTGTCACTTATTTCACCTGACAAGCATTCCCTCAGTATTTCTCTCTGCCTGTACACATTATTGTTTTAGTTCTCTTCTATGTTTCTAACTCTGCAGCATTTTCCCATTCCCAGACTCTCCACTTGCAACTTAAATCTCTCTCACACTTAAATTTGACAAAATGAAAGCTGGAGAGGGTTCTGTACATAGTTGTGTATAAAAGGAAATTTCAGCAGTTTTTACTAGGAGCCCCCGGTAGCGCAGTGGGTTAAACCCCTGTGCCGGCAGGACTGAAGACTGACAGGTCACAGGTTCAAATCTGGGGAGAGCATGGATTAGCTCCCTCTATCTGGAGGGGCCCTGCTCTCGGTCCCACCACCCTCACAATCGCGTCTGGTGAGGACAAGGGACAGGGCCTTCTCAGTGGTGGCCCCTCGGCTCTGGAACTCTCTCCCATTGGAGATTAGAACTGCCCCTTCCCTCCTGACCTTTAGAAAGTTGGTGAAAACCTGGCTCTGGAATCTGGCATTTGATGAGTGAGTCAATAACTCTTGACCACATGGACGGATGAGGATGAATGGTGATTTTATTCGGACGACTTGGCCTTATGTAATTATATGATTGTATTTTAATGTTTTATATCAGTGTATTATTGGATATGATGTTTTAAACTATTGTGTATGAATTTCTGTGTTGTAAACCGGTCTGAGTCCCTCGTTGGAGGTGAGAAGACCAGTATATAAAAGTTCTAAATAAATAAATAAATATCAGCTCCAGCTCCACATGCGGGGACATGAGAGAAGCCTCACACAAGGATGGCAAAAACATCAAAACATATGGGCATCCCCTGGGCAACGTTCTTGCAGGCGGCCAGTTCTCTCACACCGGAAGCGACTTGCAGTTTCTCAATTCGCTCCTGACACAACAAAAAAAAAAAGCAGTTAACAAGTGACACTCGTTCAAAGCCTTCTAGACAACCATTAAAGATACTCTCACCCGGTTTCACTCTAGCAACCCTAGGTAATATATTTTTGGACAGTCTTAAGTTAATCTGAGAATTTGAGGCACAAAATGACTAAAGAATTAACCACCTCTGCTGAAGTTCATTTTAAGGGAGACTCTTGGTTTGCTTCTACCGTAACAAGAGGCTTCCAGATTTCTTTCTATGCATCACCACTGTGTTTCAGTCTCAAGATGAGTCTTCTTCATCTTGGAATTTCCAGATATCTTTGATAATATAACCTTGTTGGATGGGAGATTCCAAAGGTTGTAGACCAGATCATTTGGAGGATAATACGTTGGGGAAAGTGGACTAAGAAGAGGCATGATGGAGGCAGTGTGACTCATTGCATTGCCAGTGAAGTTGTTCGATTTGCGTCATATCACTTCCACTTCTTATTCAGAAAACAAGGAAACCACTATACAAGTATGTGTGTGTGTGTGTGTGTGTATGTGTGTGTGTATATATATATACATATATATATATATATTCTCCACAGTACCTTTTTAAATGAGGAAAGTTAAGAAAAACTAGCAATTTTGCAAGAATTAGTAAAAAAAACTGAGAAATATGGAAGGCTTGGTTATCTGATGGGCCTGAAATCAGCAAATGGCATCTGAGTACAGATCTGTGTCCATGATGGTTTTTTGACAGCACAAGAAACAGTTGATAAATACCTCGGTCATTTTATTGTAGGCTTTTCTGAGTGGAAAGCTAAATACTCCTTCAAATTCAAAGAGGTATGCACTTCCTTAAAACTGTAATTTGTGAGTTACCAAAACAGACATCGCCAACAACAGAACTGGAGAGGTGCAATGTTGGGAATGTGGAAGTATGACTTGGATAACCCCACTTCTTATCCCTTCATAGTCATGAATCTCTGTGGTTTACTTTGTGCTTGATATCCACAATCTCTTGCTATAACTCTAACCCAGTGGTTCCCACCCTTTTTTTGACCAGGGGCCACTTGACTAGGGACCACTCTCCAACATTAGTTACAAAAAGATTACGAAACAGTTTTTGGTCAACTTTAGATTTGGTTTGATTATTTGGGGTGCTGATTAAGAAAATGGCATTGGATAGACCACATCAGCTCTAGTTTCTGATACAGAACATATGCCATCCAATAGTCACCATGTGCTCACTCACAGAAAACCGTATTTGATAAGTCTCGGCACTATAAGAGGGTTTCACAAGACCAATTGCTCTCTCTACAACAGTGTAGTAACAGTTAGGCTGCAGTCCATATTTTAGTTCTTGCGGACCACTGGTGGTCCACGGACCACAGGTTGGGAACTACTTCTCTAACCTATGTCATAGAGTAGGTAAAGTAGAAATAGGAACTGTGAGTCCTAGCTTCTTTTCATTAGAAAAAAATGGTATATAAGTGAAACAAATAAATATGCAATAACTACATTTCATTCCCCACCCCCCACTGCCTTGATATGTCTGGACCTGCAAATAGGGCCTGTCAAACACCTGGAAAAGCATAATGCTATCCTCTGTTTTTGCTTGTTTTTGCAACTTTAGTTCATTCTTAAGCAGGTCTGCACACAGTTTTTAATTAGATTTATATATTCGTGTGTGTAAATTCTTCTGAAATCTGCAGTTTTTTTCTTACGCACTGTGAAGTAGGTCATGTTTAGCCATTGAGATTTAATTGCTTTCAAAGGGAATCAGCAAAGAAAAGAAGAAACTGGATCATTTTCTAACTGCTTCTGTGTGACACATTGTCCTACTTAAGGCTGTTCTAGGAGTTCTCTGACAAATTCACGGCTGGTCAAAGGATCATCCATGTGACTAAGCCCTAAAGAATAGTCTGACCTCCTCTATCTGCTGTGTATCTTCTAAAATATTTATGTTGAAGGAGCTCCAGTCTAAATGCACTTTTCTCAAAAGTCGGTCAGCCAGAATTCAGCTGCAGTCAGGTACAATAATGCATGCCTTGCTTATGATGAGATAAGACCACTGGTGTATGTTCTTAAAAGCAGTTCAGATAGATAGATAGATAGATAGATAGATAGATAGATAGATAGATAGAGTTCCTGCTACAGTTGTTTTCACACTAAAGTTTGGGTCAACAAAACAGTATTTGTCTTTTGAAAAATGATATATTTATGGTAGCCTAATCAAATATGTTTGTTTACCGAAGGAAATTGCACATATTTTGGCATGATTCCCGTGTTTCTCTTTCAAAGACGGTCCTCCTGATTCTATTTAATAGGCAGTGAAAAAATCTGTTGGCACCTCAAGACATGCATTCATATCTGAAAGAACAAATATAGGAGCAGAACTCAGGAACACTTTAGGTATGTGCAGGAGGGTAACCATGTTAGTCTGTTGCAGCATCTTAGAGATTTACCATTTTATTATGGTGTAAGTATTCGTGAATGATGTGGCATGTAGCCCACAAAATCTTATGCCATAATAAACTTGACGCAGTCTTTACAACTCCGCAAAACACTTTTAAGTGTGTGTGTTCCAGAATTATGTATTTATTATTATTATTATTATTAAACTTTATTTGTACCCCGCTAGCATCTCCCGAAGGATTTGATACAGCTTACACAGGCCAAGGCTTCAACACACAACATAACAATGCAATCTAAACAAATCAAACAATTAAAACAGAATATTATGCTGCTTGTGGTTTAGGGATTCATGAGCGTTATGGAAAAAGCACTTTGAGAACCCACATCCATTCTCTCAAGATACACATTATACAGGTTGGGTATCTTTGATATGTTAACGATGAGGCCCAAATCTAAACATGAAATTCCTATATGTTTCATATACACCTTATACACAAAGCCTGAAGTTAATTTAAACAATATTTTAATAATTTGTGCATTAAGCACATTTTAGATGATTTCTACCTGGTTTTTGAAGTATTTCTGTTTCTGAGCCTTCCATAAACAGGCTGCTGCCATATATCCAAGGCCCCTTCAACACAACTGAATAAAATCTCACATTTTCTGATTTGAACTGGAATATATGGCAGTGTTGACTCAGATAAACTACTTCAAAACAGTTTTTGTGAGATTTTCTACCTTTATATTCTGGGTTATATGGCTGTGTGGAAGGGCCCCATGTCACATGTACACTCACTCAATGGCATCTGCAAGATCAAAGAGGGGTGATTGCATGTGTAGCTTCCACATGGGGTCTACACTGCCATATAAAATCCAGATTATCTGCTTTGAACTGGATTATATGGCAGTTTAGACTCAGATAATCCTGTTCAAAGCCGATAATGTGGATTATATGGCAGTATAAAAGGGGCATAAGAGAATCCCAAATTGGCCTGATCTTTTTGGACAAGGTATTGGAAATATGGTCCTTGGATTGCAGGTACTGCGCTTTGTCCCTATTCCTGTCATTAAATTTGCTGTGTTAGTGTATGTGGGAATGGGAGGCATATCTCTTTTAGACAAGGCACTGTATACCTTGCTTGCAGGTGGATTTGAGCCCCTGGAGACCACCTAAAAGTGGAATTCTTGTAAATGGGGTATGTGGGAATTATATTTTTTGCTTGAAAGAGAAAATGGCTTTATATTTACTACCATTGCAGCTGGGTATCCTGATCAGCAGCAGACCAACAGCTTTCAACAGCATGAACAGCAAAGTGTAGTAGCTGCAGAAGAAGAACCCTTAGTAGTAGCCCAGCAAGAGGAGCAAACAGAAGCCAGCACTTCAAGGCAGGCTGCTGAAGAGTTAACTGCTCCTTCTCATGTACAATTTTGCATAGAGTAAGCTCAATTACACAAGTTTGTCAGGTTAGCTAAGAAACAGGTTATTCACAAGCAACACCTGTGCCTTAGCATAAAAAACTCTCAAGTTTGCAGTCTTGTTGCTGGAGGCAACGTCTTGCTGGATGGTGTTATCAAGAACTTGTTGTGTGACTGACTTTGTGAACCCTGGACCAGACTTGGACTTAAGTATTTGGATTCTGTCTTTCAGTTAGTTATACTGTTGCTTACTGACTTGTTTGTCCTCAGAATGTGGATACTGACAACTGACACTCTGCTTGTGGATGTAGGCTTTGATTCAAGAACTCTCTGTGTTTGAGTGTGAATGAGGCACATCATGACTCTGAGTCTCTGAAAGTTGATGACCCTGTTTCATGAGAAATTAAGTACTATCCAGGAAAGGCTGAACTGAACATTGCTTGAGTTATTTGGGCATTGTGTAGTATTTAGGAACTTCTGTGGTTTCACAGAAAATCTGATCAGAAGATATGAAGACTCCTATTAACTTAAACTAAGGACAAAATGTAGCCCTGTGGCACACTGTAGCATAAATACCCGAAGGTATCTCCTCAGTTTCCAAGCATCTCCCTCTGAAAACAACCAGCCCAATAGGATCACATTGCACCCAATGATATTCGCCAAGAGTTTGCATAGAAAGTTTGAACATGGTGTGGTGCTTACTCTATTGTATGAAAGAATAAAATGATCACTGTAGATTTCAGTACTTTTATTCCATTAATACTACCAAGTAAGTGTACATGTGTGTTGATATTATGCTAACGCATAGAACAGTGTTTCTCAACCTGGGGGTCGGGGGCCCTGAAGGGGTCGCGAGGGGGTGTCACAGGGGTCTCCAAAGACCATCAGAAAACAGTATTTTCTGTTGGTCATGAGAGTTCTGTGTGGGAAGCTTGGCTCAATTCTATCGTTGGTGGGGTTCAGAATGTCTTTGATTGTAGGTGTACTATACATCCCAGCAACTACAACTCCCAAATGCCAAGGTCTTTTCCCCCCAAACTCCACCAGTGTTTACATTTGGGCATATTGAGAATTCCTGCCAAGTTTGGTCCAGATCCATCATTGTTTGAGCCCACAGTGCTCTCTGGGTGTAGGTGAACTACAACTCCCAAACTAAATGCACTTTACACTGATTTAGGATTGCTTGTACGCTTTCATCAAACCCTTCCACCAAACCCTTCCAGTATTTTCTGTTGGTTGTGGAAGTTCTGTGTGCCAGGTTTGGTTCAATTCCATCATTGGTGGAGTTCGGAATGTTCTTTGATTGTAGGCGAACTATAAATCCCAGCAACTACAACTCCCAAATGTTAAGGTCTGTTTTCACCAAACTCCGCCAGTGTTCACATTTGGGCATACTGAGTATTCCTGCCAAGTTTGCTCCAGATCCATCATTGTTTGAGTCTACAGTGCTCTCTGGATGTCGGTGAACTACAACTCTCAAACTCAAGGTTAACACCTTTTCTGTTGGTCGTGGGAGTTCTGTGTGACAGGTTTGGTTCAATTCCATCATTGGTGGAGTTCAGAATGCTCTTAGATTGTAGGTAAACTATAAACTACAGCAATTACAACTCCCAAATGACAAATTCAACCCCCCCCCCCCCCCCCAAACCCACCAGTATTCAAATGTGGGCGTTTTGGGTATTTGTGCCAAATTTTGTCTAGTGAATGAAAATACATCCTGCATATCAGATATTTACAATGCAATTCATAACAGTAGTAAAATGACAGTTATGAAGTAGCAACGAAATAATGTTATGGTTGGGGGTCACCACAACATGAAGAACTGTATCCAGGGGTCGCAGCATTTGGAACATTGAGAACCACTGGCATAGAAGGACAAAGCATGGCCCTTGAGGTGTTGCTGAACTGCAGCTCCCAACATCCTTCATAATTGGCTACACTGGCTAGCATTGCTGAGAGTAGCAATCCAGCAACCTCCATAGGACTGTACTTTGTACCTTGCCTATTTGAATAGTTGCTCTATTAAAAGAAAGTGGAGTAAAGAAAAAAATGAAGGTCAAACTCCCTTTCCAAAGTAGAGCAAGAAGCATTAAGCTTGCCACCTAGTGTTAACATTGTTCTGAAATATGGGAAATCTATTATGTATGAATAATACGTATTATGCATAAGTAATGAAGCAGTGGGTGGAAGAGAAAAACGCCATGGCCAGGACTGAAACATCTGTGAAACTATTTCCGTGATCTTGAGGGTGCTTTAAATTTATTTTTCTCCAGTAGAACTCAAATCTCAGCAATGCCACATTATAACTTACTTTTAAGACTGAACATAATTTCAAAAGCAGCGTGACATATGATGTATGGGTTTGTGGTTGTAATAACACATATACCAAATGGTGCATTACACTGGGTGGATATAGATCTCTAATGTGAACCATGGTGGGGATCCTGCCTCTATTACATGCAACAGTTCTGTATAATGTTTCTTTAGCCCTTGAAATGCTCATGTAATCTCTTCATCACCACTTTTTTCTCTCAAATGGAAAACATTTCAGCATGCTTCCATTTACTGCTGTTGTGCTGAATACCAATGCCAGTGTTTTCCCCTTCCAGTACTATTTGCAGCTTGTATTTGATCACTATGACAACATGAAGCTTATTCTCAGCTGTGGGCAGACAATGACGGTATTCAGATGATCATATCTCAGCTTAATAACTTTTTGACCACAATATGTGTTCCCTTCCCTGTTTTTCCTATACATGAAGTCCCTTCCCTATTCCTTTTGTGAAATATGTCATTAGCCAGGAGGTCTTCATCCAACCATAGTTTCCTGTTTTGTATGTACTGGGAACCATAGTTTCCAAATGTGGATATGTTTAATTACAGGACTTCTGTAGTGAAATTTATTTATTTCATATCAAAAGCATTGCATAAATTAGTATAAAATGGACAAAAACAGAAGGTGTGCAAGCGGCTAAATATCTTTTGACCAAAAATGGGCAACAGCAATGGCATTGTCCGTAGCTTCCAAAAACAACAACAACAACAACAACAACAACAACAATACTTTATTTATATACTGCTCGATCTCCCCAAGGGGACTCAGAACGGTTCCCAAATAATATCACAAAACATACATAGTAAAAACAACATAACCATAAGATTAACAAACAAAATATAAACATAACAATTGGCGTCATGTTAGTTGTTAGTTTTGTTAGGCAATCCCTCGTTTTTCGAGGATCATTGTTTTCCAGTATTCTTGTGGGTCCGTATGTGGCTGTGGAGCCCTATTCTTGCTCTTCATCTTCTTCCGCAGTGACGGCATTGGTTTCCAGGTGGAAGGCGGTCTCAATCGAGATTGGCTTGACGCACCTTCCTCTTGACACGCTTCTCCCTTTCGCCCTCCATTCGTGCCTCTTCAAATTCTGCAGCACTGCTGGTCACAGCTGACCTCCAGCTGGAGCGGTCAAGGGCCAAGGCTTCCCACTTGTCAGTGTCTATGCCAGAGTTTTTAAGGTTGGCTTTGAGCCCATCTTTAAATCTCTTTTCCTGTCCACCAACATTCCGTTTTCCGTTCTTGAGTTCAGAGTAGAGCAACTGCTTTGGGAGACAGTGGTCGGGCATCCGGACAATGTGGCCGGTCCAGCGGCTCTTCAATGCTGGTGGTCTTTGCTTCTTCCAGCATGCTGACGTTTGTCCGCTTGTCTTCCCAAGAGATTTGCAGGATTTTCCAGAGGGAGCGCTGATGGAATCGTTTCAGGAGTTGCATGTGACGTCTGTAGACAGTCCACGTCTCGCAGGCATATACCAGGGTTGGGAGGACAGTAGCTCTATAAACAAGTAGCTTGGTATCCCTACGGATGTCCCGGTCCTCAAACACTCTCTGCTTCATTCGGAAAAATGCTGCGCTCACAGAGCGCAGTCAACAACTTGTGAACCAGAACTGATTTTGAGGCCATCCATTTGAGTATGGCATGTTGAGAACTGTTTTTAGCAGGCAAACCCTCCATTTGAAAAAAACTACATTTGGATGTGCACAGACATGCACATACACATACACACATACATCATTGCTAAACAGGCTTCTTTTCCTTTTTGTGGGATACAGCTTTTCTGCAGAGTCCACTGTAACACTTGCACCTAGCTCTAACAGACAAGAGTTCTGTTGCTGACAAGATAACACTTCCCTTTCTCTTCCCATTATTCCTGCAAAAGAGGTTCTCCATATTGCTAAATTATAACTGTAGAAAGTTGAGATGAACTGTGTACGCAGAGCTATAGGTGAGAGTATGTTTCTCTCAATATATACCTCCCCAGTTGCGGTCTGCCTCTTAACATCTCTGATAACTTGAGGAGTCTTGTGCTTATATCTTATTTTCAGTTTAGAAAGATACAATGATTAAAATGTTGGAGAACAGTTTCACAGTAATGCTTCATAGTGTTTTCTGTGTATGTATGCAGAAGATTACTGGCACCTGAAATGCTTTAATTTTTCCTTTATTGCCATCTTGTGGTGAGATAGAGGTGTCAAATCCAAAGTATCTGTTTTATGAATGGGAATTGATAGAATCAGATGCTGTTCTTGTATTTCAACCAGTACCCTCAGACATTATAATCAGCCTCCAAATTGAACTCATAAGCCCTAGATATAGATTTAAAGTGTAGTCTTGGCAGTTCAAAAGTGAGATACATGGTGTGGATTTAAGTACTGTTTCTTTTCTACCTCTGGCCTCTCATTTTGAGCGGTCAGGCCTTGGATTGAGTCTCCCAACTCTGTCTCATAACTCAGTGTCAACACCTACTTTTACTTACTATCAGTGCTTATTCTGTTATGCCTGGACATCAGTGGATGTACCTCCGGCTTCAGAAAAACAAACTGAGGCAGTTGTGCTTTCTGTCTGTGATCCCATATTTTCTGTTTTGAATTGGAATATATGGCAATGTGGACTCAGATAACCCAGTTCAAAGCAGATATTGTGGGATTTTCTGCCTTGATATTATGGGTTATGTGGCTATGTGGAAGGGCCCTGTGATGCTCAAGAATGGGAAGAAGCTGCATTAAAGTAGCTTCATCCTTATCCCCCCCCCCTTTTTTTGTCATGTCAGGAGCGACCTGAGAAACTGCATGTCGCTTCTGGTGTGAGAGAATTGGCCGTCTGCAAGGACATTGCCCAGGGGATGCCCGGATGATTTTTGATGTTTTATCATCCTTGTGAGAGGCTTCTCTCATGTCCCCGCATGAGGAGCTGGAGCTGATAGAGGGGGCTCATCCGCCTCTCCCCAAACTCGAACCTGCGACCTGTCGGTCTTCAGTCCTGCCAGCACTGGGGTTTAACCCACTGCGCCACCGGGGGCTCCTACCCATAACCACAGGGTTATTATTATCAAAATACGTTCAAAGGAATGGTTAATTAAAACGTTCGAAGTTAGAAGCATGGACAGCTTATCGCATCAGACATAGACAAAATAATTCAATGGCAGATTGGAATTTAGTAATGAAGTATATGGAACACAAAAAATGGAAATATTAATATAAACATTATTAGGAGAAGGGTGGGCAGCCCCTAAACTTTCTAAGAAGGGGAGGTTGGATGTACAAAGAAGAGAAAGAAACAGAAGATAGATCCCATGAAGGAGTAGATGGGAAGCCAATCAACCCCTTATCCTCTCCTTAAACTTCCCTCCCTTTTCTAACCCTATCCCTCCCTTCCCCCTTCAATTTTAACCCATAAGCATCACCCAGATCCTTAAATTACCTACCTTACCCATCCTTTCCCCATCTCTACCTTCCCAAGATCCCCTCTCCTCTTTCCCTATCTTACTATTTAATGCTACTATGAAAAACTTTTCAATAAAGATATATTAAGAAAAATACTTGCAGGGAGCAATAGGTATTTTATTCGATATATCCTCTAAAATATTACAAATGACCCATAAGAATAGAAACTAGACAATAGGAAGTGAGAAAAATCTACCCCTCTGAAAGGAAATTCACTCCTGAAAAAGTTATCATGGGGGAAAGTTTCTCAACTGAAGCTTTATCACCAATCCTTGTTTCCACAAGTGATATTTTTCAAAATTCAATTATCACAGGAACAGAAACCCTTCCCTATGCAATCCAAAGAAGAGAGAGAGAGATATGGAATTACACTTAAAATGTACTTACATATAAATTAAACTTAAGAACAAACCTACGATAACTATCTTGTTTGTAACTTGGAGATCTATATATATAAATCTGTTAGGTTGGTTCAACCGGAAAGCAAAACTCCACAACCCCCCAACAAAACTTAACCAAAATTCCCATGCCCATAACACAACCCACAAGGTACAAACATATCTACTCAAAATAAAAAACAACACAACAACACACTCACAAAACGGCAAAACAACAAAACTCAAAAAACCCAAACGAAACTTAACCAAAATTCCCATGCCCATAACACAACCCAAAAGGTACAAACATAGCTACTCAAAATGAAAAACAACACAACAACATACTCACAAAACGGCAAAACAACTGAGCATGCGCATTGGTGCCCAGCCGCAAGTTCCCTGGCGCGTGCACACAGCCTTCCGGCCAACGTTCCCTCTGCAGAAGCCATGCCCACTCCAAGCCCCGCCGCGCCGCTTCCCGCACACACACACACCCTGCCGCATGCACACACACAACCCCACGCTCCATCACTCCCCCTGCCACCGCACGCACACACGCAACCCCACGCTCCATCACTCCCCTGCCGCCGCACACACACATGCAACCCCACTCCCCCCGCCGCCGCACACACACACGCAACCCCACGCTCCATCACTCCCCCCGCCGCCACACACAC
Organism: Anolis sagrei; assembly: GCF_037176765.1. NCBI lineage: Eukaryota > Metazoa > Chordata > Lepidosauria > Squamata > Anolidae > Anolis > Anolis sagrei. The sequence continues at coordinate 112,649,025 of NC_090024.1, forward strand.
ACGCAACCCCATGCTCCATCACTCCCCCCGCCGCCGCACACACACACGCAACCCCATGCTCCATCACTCCCCCTGCCGCCGCACACACACACGCAACCCCACGCTCCATCACTCCCCCGCCGCCACACACACGCAACCCCACTCCCCCCACCGCCGCAGACACACACGCAACCCCAGGCTCCATCATTCCCTCCGCCGCCGCACACACACACGCAACCCCACGCTACATCACTCCCCTGCCGCCGCACACATACACACGCAACCCCACGCTCCATCACTCCCTCCGCCACCGCACACACACACGCAACCCCACGCTCCATCACTCCCTCGCCGCCGCACACACACACGCAACCCCATGCTCCATCACTCCCCCCGCCACCGCACACACACACGCAACCCCACGCTCCATCACTCCCTCGCCGCCGCACACACACACACAACCCCACGCTCCATCACTCCCCCCGCCGCCGCACACACACACGCAACCCCACTCCCCCCGCTGCTACACACACACACGCAACCCCAAGCTCCATCATTCCCCCCGCCGCTGCACACACATAATCGTCCAGATATCTACCTCAACTTTGATAAGTTTTACTATAGGCCACAGCAACGCGTGGCAGGGCACAGCTAGTTACCTGTATTCCTTTCAGGCTTGTTTTCAGCATGCTGGGGCTCTGGCCAGTGGGAAAAGGCCCCCTTTTCTGTAAAAATACCTTTGGATTTAGTTCTTGGTGTATTTTCCGAGACATAATTTGCATCTTGTGATAGGTGCCTGTTTCCTGTGGTAGCTGTTGCATCTATCTGACTTGTTCTCAGTTCTAGTAAAGCAAACTTTCTTTTTATATAAGCTGCATTGTAATCCCAACAACACTGTCATTCTTTTTTTTTACAGAACAACTATTTGGTGTTCATGGCAGAACTCTTCTGGTGGTTTGAAGTAGTGAAGCCTTCATTTGTCCAGCCTCGAGTTGTAGTTCATCCCCAAGGTATTTGTTTGGAGCTTCATATTATGCTAATAGGATGATGTTAAAATAGCTTTATCTCAATGTATTACTTCCTGGACGGCTGTAATTATTTTTTAATGTGGACTGCTAAAGAGAAAAATCTGAAAAGAGAAGGAATCAGAAAATAGAATAAAAGCAACCACAGGGATGATAAAATAAAGCATACAAAAGACTTTCTTAAATGCCTAAGAATTTTTTAAAAAAAATCTTCCACTTGACACTCAAAAGAGTCTGTATGAGTGGGGAGGATATGCTACAGACTGGTTTCACAACTGAAAAGGCTGTGCCACTGACATCCCTTCTAGTCACCATATCTAGTTACCTTATCTGCCTAGAGACTTAACAGATAATGGAAGTAAAAACTAGTTCTTACCTGGAAGAGCATTGATAACCTATGCAGAAGTTGTAAAATGAGTGTAGTATTTTCAGGCCACTATGTTTCTATGAGTCGCTGAAAGCTTGCTTATATCTTGGCTTTAGTTTATTTTGCCACAATTTATACATTGGAAATGTTTTTATTTTAGCTGAACCCACAAAGCAAGCATCTTCCCTTTCTGCTGCAAATGCCAATAGAAGACACTATCCTGATGTTTCACGTGATTCTGAGCTGACAGCAAGGTAAATTTATTTTTGTGTATGCATTTATCAAGCAAGTGGTAGCTAAGAAAGCAATTGATATATTTTTGCTTTAGTTTTTTCTCCTTAAAAAATGCCAGGAACATATGTGCCAAATTTGGTATTCTTTAAGCTAGTTTATATGGATCTGGTTTTTGTGCATTGTGTTATATATTTTCTACCTGATATTTTTGCAGTTGCCATTTTCATTTTATAGAAATAGTTTTGATAGGGCTTTTAAAAGGGTCACTTCAACACACCCTGCTTTCCAAGTACCGCATATACTCGAATATAAACCGAGTTTTTAGGGGCTGAAAAATTCCCCTTTGGCTTATATTCGAGCCAAGCAGCGGCCAAGGCAGACAGTTCTTTGTCTAGATCAGGGGTCCTCAAACTAAGGCCCGGGGGTCGGATATGGCCCTCCTAGGTCATTCACCCGGCCCTCGCTCAGGGTCAATCTAAGCCTGAAACGACTTGAAAGCACACAACAACAACAACAACAACAATGCTATCTCATCAGCCAAAAGCAGCCCCACGCTTCCCATTGAAACACTAATAAGTTTATATTTATTAAAATTGTTCTTCATTTTAATGATTGCATTGTTGTTAAGTGTTTTTTGCACTACAAGTAAGATATGTGCAGTGTGCACATATCTTATTATAGTTTTTTTCACATTATAATCTTATAATAGTTTTTTTCACACTATAATCCGGCCCTCCAACAGTTTGAGGGACTGTGACTTGGCCCTCGGTTTAAAAAGTTTGAGGACCCCTGGTCTAGATGTTCTTCTTATTATTAATTTTAATATTATTAAGCCTGGGTGGCCATCATATGTTGGGGATGTTTTGATTGTGCTTTCCCTGCATGAAGGTGACCACAAGCCAGGCATATCATGATCTGATCACCATACTCAATATATCCCATATGCATGGGGGTATTGGGGTAATGATACAAAAAGGTTTGCTAGGGTAAACCCTCTTTCACTCAGACTCAGCCCCCCCCCCCCCCCCGAATCGAAATCCTGGCTACGGGCCTGCCACAAGTTGAACACTAGCCCAAAGTATGATGCTGCAACTGAAAAGGCCAATGTGATTTTAGGCTGCATCAATTAAAGACTGAGAGAAAGTGAAAGCGAACTGATATGAAACTTTACCTCAGCTGGTTTTTTAATTGCTTTTAATGATCATTATTCCATGCAACTGTTTCTTTTAACTTACTGGACAATATTTACTATTGTCTTTTAATGTTTTGTTTATATAGGCATTGAATGTTTGCCTGTTACTATGTTGGAAGCCACTCTGAGTTCCCATGGGGAGATAGGGCGGGGTAGAAATAAATTATCATCATCATCATCATCAGTTATTGTTGATACCATAGTGTTTTTGTTGACCCTCCTTTTCTACTTAAAGAGCTAGTTTTCTGTTTTTCTTTGAAATACAGTAAATATTAAAAAACATTTAACCTACTGATGCCTCAATTAATGTAATTTTATGGGTATCTATTTTTATTTTTGAAATTTACCATTAGCTGCTTCATTTTCCATCCCACAAGTCAATAAATTTTCCTAATTTCTTGTGGTAAAATTAGGTGCCTCGGCTTATAATCGGGTAGGCTTATACTCAAGTATATATGGTATATGCTAACAAGAACTGAATAGGTTGAAGAGCTAGCCTCACCTACCTGAAGGCCTCGGCCCTTTGATAAGTCTGAAAGCTAAGTCTTCAGGCTTGCAGAATCTGCTTCATTTTTCACTAGAACGCCAATATCTACTAGAACCACAGCCAGATGTTAGAGCGGGTGGAAGAGCCAATTATGTTTTGAACCTAATGAGCCATGTGGTAGGGCAATTTACATGTATAAATCTACACATTGGCTCCAGGATTCAAAGTACTAAATTTTAATTTGAGATTTGTTACCCTATTGGGGATTAGACACATGCTGATCTACTGCAAATCATTCAGAGATCCACCAGTAAATTTCAATCCACCTTCTGTCCTCCCTAGTCTAATAAGAAAGGCCTTAAAATACAGATAAACTGGAATTATTTATTCCAAGTCTTCTAAACAAGAGTGAAGGGATTTTGTCTGCATTAGAAGGACCATCCATAACATGATTCTGCTTGGTCCCATTTCATCACATTTACTCGTGGAATTATTAAAGCTTTGTGGAATCAAATATCTTGTTTAAGTATCTGTCACCCTATTCACCAGGGAAGTCAATTAGTCTTTATACATCATCGGAGTAAATACACTCATAATATTTGTCTGGGATACATTCTCCATGGTTTTCTAACAGCACCCTTTAACCTCTTTAAAAGCCCAGCGGGCATTGTGAGAATCAAAAGAACTTTGTTTCCCCCCTATGTTTCTGTTCTTTACACGAACTATGCACTTAGCTGACCCTAACACGGCTAGTCCCCAATGCATTCAGCAAGTGCTTTCCAGCTAGAAACAGGGCTTGCCTTTAAAACAGAAACCAGAACTTGAAACCATTGCATGATGAACAGTCTTGGTTTTTGACTTTTACATTTTCATACTATAGTTTAAGGAAGTTACTTACTTTACTTAGGCCAGGGGTCCTCAAACTAAGGCCCGGGGGCTGGATATGGCCCTCCAAGGTTATTTACCCGGCCCTCGCTCAGGGTCAACCTAAGTCTGAAACGATTTGAAAGCACACAACAACAACAATCATATCTCATCAACAAAAAGCAGGCCCACTCTTCCCATTGAAATACTAATAAGTTTATATTTGTTAAAATTGTTCTTCATTTCAATTAGTGTATTGTTTTTAAGTGGTTTTTTTTTTTGCACTACAAATAAAATATGTGCAGTGTTCATAGGAATTCATTCATTTTTTTTCAAATTATAATCCGGTCCTCCAACAGTTTGAAGGACTGTGACCTGGCCCTCTGTTCAAAACGTTTGAGGACTCCTAACTTAGGCGATCCCTCATTGTACAAGTAAGATAGCCTTCCAAGATCAGTGTACTGGTGGGTTCATACGTGACTGTGGAGCCCTATTCTTGATCTGCATGTTCTTCCGCAATGAGGTGGAAGGCAGTCCCAGTCACAGTTGGCTTGATGTGCCTTCCTCTTGGCACATTTCTCTCTTTCATGCCTCTTCAAATTCTACAGCACTGCTGATCACAGCTGATCTCCAGCTGGAGAGCTCAAGTGCCAGGGCTTCCCAGTTTTCAGTGTCTATGCCAGAGTTTTTAAGGTTGGCTTTGAGCCCATCTTTAAATCTCTTTTCCTGCCCACCAACATTTCATTTTCCATTCTTGAGTTCAGAGTAGAGCAACTGCTTTGGGAGACGGTGGTTGGGCATCCGGACAACGTGGCCGGTCCAGCAGAGTTGATGGCAGAGGACCATTGCTTCAGTGCTAGTGGTCTTTGCTTCTTCCAGCACGCTGACATTTGTCCGCTTGTCTTCCCAAGAGATTTGCAGGATTTTTCGGAGGCAACACTGATGGGATCGTTCTAGGAGTTGTATGTGATGTCTGTAGATAGTCCACGTCTCGCAGGCGTATAGCAAAGTTGGGAGGCCAATAGCTTTATAAACATATGCCAGTTTATAACTATGCCAGTTTAAGGAAGTATGATACCCTCGTGCAGATAATAGCTTCTCTTATAGTTCCGAGACAAGCTACATGCAGTTATGAAATTTTATTTAACTGAATGACTTCCTTGAGGGTAAAAATAATTTATTTAAAGCATTTATATTCCACCCTTCTCACCCCAAAGGGGACTCAGGGCGGAGCACAACATATATACGGCAAACATTAAATGCCGTAACATTTAATGTTTAAGGAGCTCCATTGGCTGCCATTTACCTACTGAACCCAATTCAAGGTGCAGGTGCTTACCTACAAAGCCCTAAACAGTTTGGGACCTGCCTACCTGCGTGACCGCATCTCTGTGTATGAACCCACGCGCTCCCTTCGTTCATCCGGAGAGGCCCTGCTTACGATCCCACCTGCGTCACAGGCGCGTTTGGTGGGGATAAGGGACAGGGCCTTCTCTGTGGTTGCCCCCCGACTCTGGAACAACCCCCCCCCCCAAAGACATTAGACTAGCACCCACGTTGGCAGTCTTCAGGAAGAATCTGAAGACCTGGTTATTCCGATGTACCTTTCCGGAATAGGATCATCTTCAGCACTACGTCCCAGAAGGACTTTATTAGAGTTTAAGACTCTCTGCACATTGCACTTGCATGGAAATCCAACATACCACCTCTCACACCCAGCACTTTTTAACCTGTACCCATCACTGGCCCAGCCCCTGGTTTTTATTGCGTAATGATGTATTGTTTTGTTATTGCTTTTGTTTTAATTTGCTTTAAATTGTATTGTTATTGTTTTGTTGTTGTTGTTGTGGTGAGGCCTTGACCTTTGTAAGCCGCATCGAGTCCTGCGGGAGATGCTAGCGGGGTACAAATAAAGTTTAATAATAATAATAATAAAATAAACTATAAATATATATTAAAAATAAGTTGTATTGCAGTATTACTGAATGCCTTTTCGCAAGATACTGTTCCATTAAAAAGGCTGGATTTGAAATCTTAATAAATAATTTTAACTGCACCAAGTCATCTGTTGATGTTTTCACATAAGTATTCAGCTCTGCACTTTGTTGTTTTTCAGCATGGAGGGCCCATCCCATCAGATTTCTCCCACCAGCCATGGACACCAACAGCCTTATTCCTCTGCTGCAGGTATGAGTGTAAAGGGGAAAGATTAGAGGTTTGGCTTATTGAAACCTAGCTGGAACCAGGGGTATCTCTTCTGCTTTCTATAGAAGGAGTTTTCTCTCTCTCGCACACACACCAAGTCATTTTTAATGAACTGTCATGAAGAGTCAGAAGCAACTGAATGAATAAACAACAACAACAAATTACTTTTATATGGTGCTAGACATGGCTTGACAAATTGTCAGTTTTATTATTATTCCCTCCTTCTAAGGAGCCAGGTCTCTCTTCTGTCTCCTGCCCCATGACTCATGCATTGATTTAGGTAATGCTGAAGGTAAAACTTTCCCAGCACAAGCCAGCAAGCTTTGAATACACAGTTAGTTGGTTCTCCCAACTGGGGCATAACACTCTATTCACTGCAGGGCACTGCAATGGATTGGGGATGGTGAGACAAGATAATAACAATTATTATTATTTGATTCACGGCAAGATTAGTACACAGCAAATAAGGTCACTATGCTGGCTTTTGTATTCGATCACATGTCGGACACTTCATTATTATTATTATTATTATTATTATTATTATTATTATTATTAGAAACACAACAAGATGAGTCCACAGCAGACACTCTGCTGGCTGTTGAATTGGATCACACGTCAGACACTTCCCAAGTGTCTAGGACTATGTGATGTATCGGCGAATGATGCGTGCAGATCCCAGTAAGGTGGCCTTCTGCAGCTGGCAGCTGGTAATTTTGTCAGTGCCGATTGTGTTTAAGTGCAGGCCAAGGTCTTTAGGCACTGCACCCAGTGTGCCGATCAGCACTGGGACCACCTTTACTGGCTTGCACCAGAGTCTTTGCAGTTCGATTTTTAAATCCTCATATCATGTCATCTTTTCGAGTTGTTTCTCTGCAATCCTGCTGTCACCTGGGATTGCGACATCGACGATCCATACTTTGTTTTTTAACACGATTGTGAGGTCAGGAGTATTATGTGGAATTTGAATTTACGGACTCTGAGCTGGTAAACGTTGAGCACTAGATTGTTTTTAGGGATTGTGATGTATAATGGATTGTTTTAATTGTTTTAATTACTGTTTATATGTTTTATTTTTTACCTTGTTGTGCCAGCATCGAATTGTGCCTTTTTGTAAGCCGCCCTGAGTCCCCCCTCAAGGGTTGAGAAGGGCGGGGTAGAAGTGCGAGAAATAAATAAAGAAATATTATGCTCCAAAACTCTGGTTGTCTGAATCCGGAAGTCCCATAGGAGTGTGGCGTGTTCATTCTCTGTAACTTTTTCCGGCTTGTGATCCCACCAGTTCTTTGCCGCAGGCAGATGGTATTTGTGGCACAAGTTCCAATTAATCATCTAAGCAACAGTGTAGTGCCTCTGCTTGTAGTCTGTCTGCGCAATCTTCTTGCAGCAGCTGAGGATGTGATCTATTGTTTCATCTGCTTCCTTGCAGAGTCTACATTTGGGATCATTGTCGACTTTTCAATTCTGGCTTTGATGGCATTGGTTCTAATGGCTTGTTCTTGGGCTGCCAAAATCAGGCCCTCCGTCTCCTTTTTCAGAGTTCCATTTGTGAGCCACAGCTATGTTTTTTCTTCATCAATTTGGCTCTCATTTTTCCCCAGGAACTGTCCATGGAGAGCCTTTTTTTTTGCCAGTTATTATTATTATTATTATTATTATTATTATTTGCATTTCTATCCTTCTTAAAGGAGACTCAAAGTGGCTCCCAGAGGATACCTTTCTAGTGAAATAGGAAACACCGCCCACTTGAAATTTTAAAGCTTTTTCCTTAATAGAAATTATATGAGTGACTCTTTTCTTTTGCAATACACAGCAAGAACTCTAGGTATGGATATTATTTTAAACTATTGTGTCCACAGATATGACTGGTATAATAATGGTTGCTGTTCTAACTTTATTTCATGGCAATTACCATTTACTTTTATTTAAGTAAACCTGTTCTTTTTGTATGAAATGTAGACAAATAGCTACATCCTACATACATTTATGTAGTCCACCTTAATTGAAAAAAAAAAGAACTAATTCCTTTAGTTTAAATGCTTAGAGGGGGAAAAGAAAGAAATACTCATTATTGCCTTGCCTCCTGTGTTGATTTCTGATAGGCAGCATTAGAAGATCTTCATCAATGTCTTATATGGATGGATACGTAGGAACATGGCCCAAGGAAAAAAGGTAAGCCTGCTGTCAATTTAGGCTGTGTTAACTTAAAATAGGCATGCACCACTTAATATTACTCTGTGTTTGCAAGAGGATTGTATCATAGTTTGAATATCTTGAAAATTCACATGCAACCTGAATATGCATGGAATAACTAGAGCTTGTCAAAATCGCTTTTGTATACTAGAACTACTGGGGTTTGCCAGACAACGTGGAGGAGAAGCACAATGCAGAGATTTCAGGCTTGTAATACTCTTTCAGACAAAAAATATATATAGAATGAACAGAATCTCCATGCTTAAATGTCACTCAATTTTATGTCTATTTTAATTTTTGTTTTAAAATGCTCCCAACACCTTAAAGGACGCAGAAAGCAGTTTGTGTCATGTTCATCTACCCTAGGCTGTCTTAGGTCTAGGATTGATTTTTTTTTTTAGGTGGGTAAAAAGACAATAAACATGCTGTAAAGATGTGCTATGTGATGTTGGTGTGCTGTGATTTTTTTTTTAATATGTCAGGGACCAGTACCATATTTGACCACATTGGCTAAACTACTTTTCTTTCCTGGAAACTTGCCATAGACTAGCAGTCAACAACTTGTGAACCAGAACTGATTTCGAGGCACATACACATACACACATACATCATTGTTAAACAGGCTTCTTTTCCTTTTTGTGTGATACAGCTTTTCTGCAGTGTCCACTGTATACACTGCAGGTTGTTGCTAACAGAATTGTGTAAATGGATAGCTTTTGCTGTTGCCAAACTTTTTTGTGACCCCATTTGGAGTTGAGACCCACAGTATAAGAAGCTCTGGTTTACAATACCTATTTTATGCATGATTGCATGAAAATCCAGAACTCATCTACATACTCCTAGCATGTAGTTTAGCATCACAATTATGGCTTGAATAATCTGATTTGCAAATGTGATGGTCAGGTGCATGAAGATTCTCCATCATTTAAAGCTGTGCCCTTGTGGTGCACTTTATCTGGATAAAACTTCTTGCTTGTTTATTTTCATGCTCTTTTTTAACAGTTTCCGAAAAGAAAACAGGAAGAAGTAATTACTTAGATGTCATATTACCAAAATACCTGTAAATGTCACAAGAAATGGGGGTCTATTATATGTTTTGGATTCTGTTTGTAATATATTCAGGGGTGACAAGTCTAAATACTTAGATTATCATTTGTACAGATATTGGGATATTTGATAAGCCTGAGTCCAGTGGTTTGTGGAGTCTTTTCTGCAACTTTTTTTTTTTTTGCATCAGGGAAGTATATCTTATTAACTAAGCCCCCAGTGGCGCAATGGGTTAAACCCTTGTGCCTGCAGGCCTGCTGACCAACAGGTTGGCAGTTCGAATTCGGGGAGTGGGGTGAGCTCCCATCTCAGCTCTAGCTTCCCATGCATGGACATGAGAGAAGCCTCTCACAGGATGGTAAAACATCAAACATCCAGGCGTCCCCTGGGCAATGTCCTTGCAGACAGCCAATTCTCACACACCAGAACTGACTTGCAGTTTCTCAAGTCACTCCTGACATTAAAAAAATCTTATTAACAACCAATGGACATTCAGGAACTCTTAGGAGAGAAGGTAAATATGTTTTCCTATTCAGAGCAAGAACAAAAAATGATGATGGTTTGTCTTGTTACTCTCAGTCTCTCTAATAACACAGATATCTATAAATCAGTTGTAAATAAGGAATTGTCCTATTTAAATAAGCTTCAACATAGGTACAAGCTTATTTAAATAGGACAATTGCTTATTTACAACTGATTTATAGATATCTGTGTTATTAGAATTGAAGTTACTTAAACTTGTACCTATGTTGAAGCTTATTTAAATAGGGCAATTACTTATTTACAACCAATTATTGCTCTCAGTAACATCAAAAAGAGGCTAAGTCAAACTTTTTAAAGATGCACTGAAACCTCAAATGGATAAAAAAATGATGCACATCTAATTTTTTTACTGAATTGATAATAGCATTCATACCATTATGAATAAAGGATTGATCCTATGTTTTAGCACAGTGGTTCCCAACCTGTGGTCCGTGGACCACCACTGGTCCACAAAAACAAAAATATGTCAGTGGCCTCACCAATACAATACCGTTGCCTCGAAACCATGCAGCAACAAGAGTTATTGGTCTCATGAAACCCTCTTATAGAAGAAGAAGAAGAACTGATGTGGTAGTAGTAATCTTTTGTGGGTAGTCAGCCTCTCCCCTTCCGAAATCCCTGTTGCCTTGGCGCATATTGGCCCCCTCACTCCCCTCCAAAAATGAGTTTGTTGTTGCTTTTGATGTTTGTTTATGCTGTTTTATGCTATTTTAATATGTCATTGTTCTGTTTTTAATTGTATGTTGTCTTGGGCTTGGCCCCATGTAAGCTGCCCCGAGTCCCTTCGGGGAGATGGAGGCAGGGTAGAAAAATAAAGTTCTAGATCAGGGGTCCTCAAACTAAGGCCCGGGGACCGGATGCGGCCCTCCAAGGTCGTTTATCCGGCTCTCGCTCAGGATCAACCTAAGTCTGAAATGACTTGAAAGCACACAACAACAACAACCCTATCTCATCAGCCAAAAGCAGGCCCACACTTCCCATTGAAATACTAATAAGTTTATATTTGTTAAAATTGTTCTTCATTTTAATTATTGTATTAAGTGTTTTTGCACTACAAATAAGATATGTGCAGTGTGCATAGGAATTAATTCATATATTTTTTCAAATTATAATCCGGCCCTCCAACAGTTTGAGAGACTGTGACCTGGCCCTCTGTTTAAAAAGTTTGAGGACCCCTGTTCTAGATGATTAAATATTGTGTGTGAGCAGATGGTGACTACTGGATGGTACATGTTCTGTATCAAAAACTACAGCTGATGTGGTCTATACAATGCAATTTTCTGAATCAGCACTCCAAATAACCAAACCAAATCTAAAGTTGATCAAAAACAGATTGTTGTTCATTCGTTCAGTCGTCTCCGACTCTTCGTGACCTCATGGACCAGCCTACGCCAGAGCTCCCTGTCAGCCGTTACCACCCCCAGCTCCCTCAAGGTCAGTCCAGTCACTTCAAGGATGCCATCCATCCATCTTGCCCTTGGTCGGCCCCTCTTCCTTTTGCCTTCCACTTTCCCCAGCATAATTGTCTTCTCTAGGCTTTCCTGTCTCCTCATGATGTGACCAAAGTACTTCAACTTTGTCTCTAGTATTTGTATCTAGTATTTGTATCTAGTATTAGTAACTCTTTTTGTAGTAATGTTGGAGAGTGGTCCCAGGTCAAAGTGGTCTCTGGTCAAATAAAGCTTGGGAACTACTGTTTTAGCACATGTTAGGACCTTGTCAGATCAAAAGACAATCTAGCAAAATGGCACTACATAAAAGAATCCCACACCTTGTGTGACTGTGGAGCAGAAGAGACAATTCTGCATCTGTATGCTTGTCCACTATGCCCTGCCTCATGTACAGAGGAAGAATTGTAGGAGGCTACAGACAATGCCATTGCTGTTGCCCACTTTTGGTCAAAAGATATTTAGCCATCTGTGCTCTATCTATTTTTATCAGTTTTATACTAATTTATGCAATGCTTTTGATACAAAATAAATAAAGCACTTTGTCACTAGAATATAAAACCAGCATTTATGCTATAACAGGAAATGTTGGGTATTAATTACAATTAATATTAAATTTCAATTGGGAATTGATTTAAAGATTTTCTCAACTTTTTATTATTATTCCTTTTAGGTCCTCAGTGCATGGAGTTTCATTTGACATTTCCTTTGATAAAGAGGACAGCATGCGAATTAGAACTCCAAACAGAGGCATTACTAGATCCCTCAGCAATGAAGGTCTTGAGCAAAATGCTAACCGTATGCCAAGACATATTAGAAAGAACATATCCTTCAAGCCTGTGAATGGCGAAGAAGAAAGTGAAGATATTGAAGAAGAAAAGGATGTTGAATTTTGCAGTCATCTAGAGGACAATAGCAATCAGAGGAACGCTAACCAAATTAATCCATACAGCCTGCCAAATGGAGCACTGCAAAATAGGTTGGTCACTGATGAATTTGGCAATCAGATTGAGACACCAAGCATTGAGCAGGCATTGCAGATTATCCATGATAATGAAAAATCTCCAAGTGTTACTCAGCCAGAACAAATTACAAATGGGTTTTTCCTTCACAATACAGAGATGAGCATCCTAAACTCAAATCTAAAACCCAATCAGACTAGTCCTGATATCATTGCAGATACTAAAGGTGCCCTTAGTCCCGTGACTGACAATACAGAAGTGGATACTGGAATCCATGTCCCTTCAGACATTCCAGAGACTATGGATGAAGATTCAACTTTGAGGGATTATACTGTCAGTTTGGACTCAGATATGGAGGAGTCATCTCGATTTCTTCATGAATATGATGGCAGAGGCGGCAACCACAAGGAGTTATTGAGTCCGTGTCCAAGCTCGGTCAGTGCCAAATCGCAAGCGGGTAGCAGCGCATCCTCAAGTTCAGGGGTAAAAATGACCAGCTTTGCAGAACAGAAATTTAGGAAGCTGAATCATACAGATAGTCGAAGCAGCGGTAGCAGTTCTCAGAAAACAACCCCAGAAGGCTCTGAGCTGAACATTCCTCACATGGTTTCGTGGGCTCAAATACCGGAAGAATCCCCCGTCCCTCAGAGCAGAGATACAACACAGTTGCTGGCCTCTGAAATGGTGCAATTGAAGATGAAGCTGGAAGAGAAAAGACGAGCCATTGAAGCACAGAAGAAGAAGGTTGAGGCTGCATTCACCAAGCAGAGGCAAAAAATGGGAAGAACGGCATTCCTTAACATTGTGAAAAAGAAAAGTGATTCAATTTCCCCGTTCAGAGAAGAAGCAGCTGGAGCAGAGGATGAGAAAGTGTTTACTGACAGCACTCAATTGAAAGAGAAAGATACCCAAAAACCTGGTGAACATCTAAACAAGATGGCAGAGATGATCAAAACAAGCAGCGAAAAGCCTCAGGTTAAATGGCTGAAGTCTCCCAATACCACAGCAGATACAGAAAAGCAATGTCATTTGGTAAGTCCATCAGAAGAAAATTTGAACGAAGGAGACTTTGTGGAGTATACAAAATCTATTGAGAAGCTCAATTCATCTCTGAACTTCCTTCAGCAAGAAATGCAGCGCCTGTCACTTCAGCAAGAGATGCTCATGCAGATGCGGGAACAGCAGGCCTGGGTTATTTCACCCCCTCAGCCTTCTCCTCAGAAACAATTTCGGGAGCTCAAGCCTTCATTGAAATTTACGGGATCATCTGTACCCATTGCCCCATTTTCTGTGGAATCCCCTCGGCCTTCCCATCAATCCCCACAGGCATCTTCTAGGAAGAGTTCAACTCTCCCCGTTAAAGCGCAAAGGACTCCGAGGCCAAATGAATTGAAATTAACCCCTTTAAATCGCACTTTGACTGCACCACGATCGGTGGACAGCCTTCCTCGTCTGAGAAGATTTTCTCCAAGTCAGGCATCCATTCAGACGAGATCATTTGTTTATTTTGGAGATGATGGTGAACGTAACCTGTCAAAGGAGGTCAAAAGTACAACAGAAGATGCAGCTAAAGGAGAAGGTGGGGAGAAAGCAACTGAAGAGCTTGCTGAGCAAAATCCAGAGCAGCAGCAGCTCAAGCCCCTGGAATCTACAGTGTCGGAAGTCCTCTCCCAGCCCATTACAGAAATTGTCTGCCTTACTCCCAGTGAAGAGCTGCTGGATCCCTCATCATTGCTAGTGCCTCCACCTAAAACAGTTAACCTCATAGAGGTTTCCCTTACAGATCTGAAGCCACCTGAAAAATCAGAAGAGATTGTGGAGAAATCAGAGGGCGAGAGTGACAAAGAGCAGTTGGAAGATGACCAAAAATTGTGCTGTGGGTTCTTCTTTAAGGTGAGTGAACAAGTCCATCATGAGAACAAAACAGTTAGAAGTTAGGCATCGCTGAAAAACATGGTTATGCTTTGGTCACTGCTTATCACTCTCTTATCTTATCACTCTAAGTCTCTCTGGTAGTTTTCCCACACTCCTGTATATGTTATGTATTTGGAGCGTTAAGCAAAGGAAGAAATAAATGGGAGATGAATGGTTCAAGTATTAGGAATGTAGTTTCTACAATTTCTGGATCAGAATGTGTTGATTGTAGTAGTTAATGGCTGGTGTTGTCCTTCAGATTATGATCTCAGTCTAGAAATCGGTGTTTCCTAAATTCTGGTCCTCAGTTTTTGACTTCAGCTCCCAGGATCCATTGGCCAAAACAGCTGAGGTTTCTGGGAACTGGTGTCTAAAACCAGTTCCAGTTTTAGGAGGAGCTTGAAAACGTGGTTGTTCCAGTGTGCCTTCCCAGAATAAGGAAACTCCAAGCAATATGTCCCCAAATGCACTTTACTGGAGACCCAGGATATCTGCATGCCCCATCCCCCTCCAAATACCTACCCATTTCACCTGGTCATGCCCAGCATATTTTTAATTTTAATTTTACATTTGGCCCTGCCATAGATTTTAATGCGTCGTGGTGTTTTGTTAATGTTTATAGCTTTTATTTTGATTTCATTTTGTTGTTGATTTTACTGATGTATTTGGGCTCAGCCTCATGTAAGCTGCACCAAGTCCTTCGGGAGATGGTAGCGGGGTATAAATAAAGGATTATTATTATTATTATTATTATTATTATTATAAAACACTTGGAGGACTGGAGTTTTTAGATCAGTGGTTCCCAAACTTTGGGTCTCCAAGTGTTTTGGACTCCCACAGTTCCCAACAGCTGGTAAATTAGCTGGGATTTCTGGGAGTTGAAGTTCAGAGCACCTGGAGGCCCAAAGGTTGGGAACCATTGTTTTAGATAATTTAATCCCATTTCCCAAGTGTCTATTCCCTTATCACTCTCAGCAATACAGTTTGTGTCTGTGTTTTGGAAATATAAAACTGGGCAATGTAAGTTCCTCTGCAAAATACGATTATAGTCATTTTGCTCTGTTATATGATGAATGGTTTTCAAAGACTGCAGTTTGGTGTAGGATTCTGTCTATTTAGGGCAGTGGTTCTCAACCTGTGGGTCCCCAGGTGTTTTGGCCTACAACTCCCAGAAATCTCAGCCAGTTTACCAGCTATTAGGATTTCTGGGAGTTGAAGGCCAAAACATCTGGGGACCCACAGGTTGAGAACCACTGATTTAGGGAATCTCTTGAACCTGCACATAATTTAGTGCAGCAGGTTACTATAAAGGAACAATATAATGTGAAAAATTAGACTTATTTTTCACTCTATAGATTTAGACATGTTATTTTAAAACTATGTTGATCCCAACCTTTCTTAGTGAATGCACAATGAGTTACAGAGGTTAATCTTCATTTATTCCATTCTCATATGCTAAGAAAAATAATTCCAGCTTTTTGTCTTCCTCTGTAAGATTATGAAGTTTTCTGCCAAATTTTTTTATCAGTATTTGTTGAGATTTTGAGAAAATTCGCTTTGTGAAAAAAATACATGTGGTTGTACTAAGCAAAAAAAATACTGGGAGAAAGATTTTTTTAATGCACCTAATCAATATTTTAAAATATTTTTAAAAACAATATTTAAACTATTAATATTATAGTAATATAATACCGTACTTCAAAGTCAGTATTTGAAATATTTTTAAACATTTAAAACAAAATGCTTTGTATATAAAACATGTTTTTCCCATACTTTATTATTTATGCAAAGAAAACAATATATTTGATCATTTATGTAATTTGCGAGAATATATTAGTCATGCTTTTGGAGAGAATTGTGTTTTCTGGTCAAAAATATTTTTTTTACATAGAAACATATTGAGAAAAATATTACTTTTCAGAGAAAATATTTTCTTTCCTCTACAAAAATATGCTTTTGTGCAGAACAACTTGGTGTATTTTTGCATAAACGAATATCAATGTATGTAGAACCTCACAGCTATTCCCCATTTTCTCATTAGTGGTGTTTTATATTGGGAAACCTTTTCCTCCTAGGAAGTGAATATTACAACAGTTGTTCACATAACCTACTATGAATGGTCTGCTAATAATGATAAAATATCACTTGACTTGCTCCTTCCTCAATGTTGTAACTAGGATGATCAAAAACCTGAAAATGATATGGCAGTGAAACGGGCAGCATTGTTGGAGAAACGATTGAGAAGGGAAAGAGAGAC